>NC_138302.1:49023747-50223747 GCF_965601325.2 Salmo salar
AGGCCTATGGTTACTTAAGTAATATGAACCAATCAAGGCCAGAAAAGTAAATAATTTATTTTGCAATGGTTATGAAAATAAAATAAATAGTAAATCGATTACTATGTCTAATTATTTTAGATTCCAAAAATAAAACACACTCTATTTTCGTTTTTCCCACTAGTGGCAAGTGGTTGCATCTTGTTACTGTTTTTATGACTAAGCATATCCCCCATTTGCACAAAATACTTAGGCCTACTTGCCTGCTTGCTATACAATACTTCAACCACTAGAACCCTGTTCCTGGAGAGCTACCCTCTTGGAGGTTTTTGCTCCAACCCGTTATAACCAGAGACGAAAGGAAGAGAGCGGCCCAACTAGCCGGAAAATCATTCTCCCTCCAGCAGGTGGAGATTTTTAATTGTTTAACCCACCAAGCAAGGAGTTTTTGTTTGGAAGTCAATGACCACGTTTACATGCGGAATACGGTTAGTAGTTCATATCCCGCTCAAGGTCTTATTCGGGACAAGCGGTTTACATGCACCTTTGATATCCCGCTCATGAGTATCCCTGTAGCCATGAATAAACAGAATATTCCTCATTTAAGTTCATACGGGTTAAATGGAATAGTAACTGAAAAATGGACACTGACTGTAGGCCTATAACCTCTCATTTTAGCTTAATATACAGTACCAGACAGCTTTGCACACTCTTGGCATTCTCTCAACCAGCTTCATGAGGTAATTACCTGGAATGCATTTCAATTAATAGGTGTGTCTTGTTAAAAGTGAATTTGTGGAATTTCATTCCTTCCAAATGCGTTTGAGCCAATTAGTTGTGTTGTGACAAGGTAGGGTTGGTATACAGAAGATAGCCCTATTTGGTAAAAGACCAAGTCCATATTATGGCAAGAACAGCTCAAATAAGCAAAGAGAAATTACAGTCTTTCATTACTTTAAGACATGAATGTCTGTCAATCCGGAGAATTTCATGAACTTTGAACGTTTCTTCAAGTGCTGTTGCAAAAACCATCAAACGCTATGATGAAACTGGCTCTCATGAGGACAGCCACAGGAAAGGA
Organism: Salmo salar; assembly: GCF_965601325.2. Classification (NCBI taxonomy): domain Eukaryota; kingdom Metazoa; phylum Chordata; class Actinopteri; order Salmoniformes; family Salmonidae; genus Salmo; species Salmo salar. The sequence goes on from NC_138302.1 coordinate 49,024,808, forward strand.
AGACCCAGAGTTACCTCTGCTGCAGATATGTTCAATATGTTCAAGGCCAGGTTGGGTCATCTGTTTGGCTACATAATAATTGATTAGACTATATTTACTTAGGTCGTGCCAGAGTTGGTCCAGTGGTAGTGCTGACTCTAGACTAAACATTGCCCTATGGGAAATGGTTCGAAACCGCCCTGTGACTTTCCAAATCTGTCTCCCCATCTCATTCCTCTCTATATGAATCCATTAAATGATGAATAATTAGCCTACAATTGTCATTTGAATTATTATTATTAAAAAAATACTTAAAAAATAGACTATAAGGATGGATAGCGTTGATGTGGTTAACCAATCATCAGATGTCTTAACTGTAGGTGTGCATTGTACGGCGTAACACACTTCATTTACCACACGTGGTGTAGTGGAGAGATGGAGAGAGACATCCGACCGTTTTAAGCAGTGGTAGCTGTTGTAAGTGGTGAATAATTAATAGGATATACATGTTGTTCCAGGTTGACTACGCAGAAAGGCCGTTTAAGACGGTGTAGTAGAGTTGTCAGCCAGGCTGAGCCAGCTTGTCTTCATAGATTATTCATAGATTCTTCCCCAAATAAATACAGTAACATCATTTTAGCTTGAAAACTAAGTAAAAACCATGTGCGTCAACTCTTGACTCAGGGTCTAGTTCTGGCAGTAACAACTACAGTAGGTATCCCAAACAAATCTCAAAGAACTCGAAAATGTCATAGCAGAGGCACTCGGGAATAAATACAAATGAAGTTACAGTAGTCGTCGGATACATAATTATTTAACTTTAAATGCTACTAGATGGTGTTGTAGTTTACTTTGGCTGAATGCATTATTCTTAGTTTTCCCAGATAGTTAGTGTCTCAACCATAATATGAAATAATGGAAAGCATGATATTCAATTGATTTATTTCATTTTTTCTTTAAAACAACAACACTAACAATGTTAAAGTGGTGTGTGACAATATCTGTCACGGTGGACTCTCCTGCTGCACAATCTTGCATAAACATTCCATTTTCATAACATGGAGAGACATCACTTCATCTCATTACGATAGAAAATAACATTACGACTATAGCAAAGCAACAAAAAAATATTTAAAGGAAAAGCATTCAACAGGTAATGCACATACAAAGTATTCCACAATTTCAGTTTTGTTTTGGCACATTTTGATCAGAGAAAGAACAAAAAGAAAAACTGATTATTAAGTAAAAGTGACAGTGCATGTGACTACCTAGCCTTGGCAGTCGCTAGTGGGCCTTATGGATCTCCACTATCGTCTGGGCTTGATGTGCACAGCCGGTAATACACTCACGTCCCCCGGCGACCGGTTCCTACATAAAGCATTCTCCCTTATGGCTACAAAGGCTTCGACTTAATTTAATGGCGAGAAGGAGGGGGGAAAAAACGGGGAAAATATGCATACTTGCTTTATGAAACATCATTTTCCTCCACCATGCTAGAGTCGCTAATGCCTAGGAATGCTACTTCCTGATGTTGCGCTCCACGTTCAGCCAATTAGGTTGTAGCAGTCTTGTATTTCAAACCCAGAAGATTCAATTATTTGTATTTGTCAAATGGCAGCCGTGCATCGATCATCATTTCACCAAAATAAGACCCTCAATATTTATTGGAAAGGAGCATCAAGCTCATCACCGTGCACTTTCGCCACACTGTGAAATTCATAATAACTTATTTAATCTGTACCCTAATAAACTGCATGCTTTCCCAAGTTGTAATGGGAGGACCACACAACATATCATTGTGTGACTTTACTTCGATACAATGGTTATGATATCAATATTTGCGCATAATGGCGCTGCCACCGCCATTTCTCGCATAATGAATTTGACCTACACAAAAAGATGTCTAGCGTATTTTGTTTTGTCAACATTTGGAAAGTTTACTGAAAAACGTTCTGTTTCCATCAGGCCTGTAATGAAATGTTTTATTGGACATGTACTTTACTCACCTGAAAAGGTTGGATGGAAACCTGATATATGCTGTACCAATTCTTGTATATTGAATTCACAAACTCATCGCAGGGAGTGTGGTTTGACATAAGACTCATCTGGAGGGATGCTCGACACTAAGACTATTTATAGAATTTAAATGTAATTTCTGGCACATTTCGTAGAACATATCAGTGTGAATCAAATAACAGATCATATAACATACAGTGCATTCACAAGTATTCAGACCCCTTGACTTTTTCCATATTTCGTTATGTTACAGCCTTATTCTAAAATGAATTAAATTGTTTTTTCCCCTCATCATTCTCCACACACACACACACACACACACACACGTTTTTGGAAATGTTAGCTAATTTATTACAAATACAAAAATGGAAACACCACATTTACATAAGTATTCAGACACTTTACTCAGTACTTTGTTGAAGGACCTTTGGCAGCGATTACAGCCTCGAGTCTTCTTGGGTGTGACGCAACAAGCTTGGCACACCTGTCTTTGGGGAGTTTCTCCCATTCTTCTCTGCAGATCCTCTCATGCTCTGTCAGGTTGAATGGGGAGCGTCGCTGCACAGCTGTTATCAGGTCTCTCCAGAGATGTTCGATCGGGTTCAAGTCCGGACTCTGGCTGGGCCACTCAAGGACATTAAGAGACTTGTCCCGAAGCCACTCCTGCGTTGTCTTGGCTGTATGCTTAGGGTCGTTGTCCTATTGGAAGGTGAACCGTCACCCCAGTTTGAGGTCCAGGTTTTCATGAAGGAGCTCTCTGTACTTTGCTCCGTTCATCTTTCCCTCGATCCTGACTAGTCGCCCAGTCCCTGCCACTGAACAACATCCCCACAGCATGATGCTGCCACCAACATGCTTCACCGTAAGGATGGTGCCATGTTTCCTCCGGATGTGACACTTGGCATTCAGGCCAGAGTTAAATCTTGGTTTCATCAGACTAGCGAATCTTGTTTCTCATGGTCTGAGAGTCTTTAGGTGCCTTTTGCCAAACTCCATGCAAGCTTTCATGTGCCTTTTACTGAAGAGTGGCTTCCGTCTGGCCACTCTACCGTAAAGGCCTGATTGGTGGAGTGCTGCAGAGATAGTTGTCCTTCTGGAAAGTTCTCCCATCTCCACAGAGGAACTCTGGAGCTCTGTCATAGTGACCATCGGGTTCTTGGTCACCTCCCTGACCAAGGCCCTTCTCCCCTGATTGCTTAGTTTGGCCGGGCGACCAGCTCTAGGAAGAGTCTTTGTGGTTCCAAACTTCTTCCATTTAAGAATGATTGAGGCCACTCTGTTCTTGGGGACCTTCAATGATGCAGAAAGACATTTTGGTACTCTTCTCCAGATCTGTGCCTCAACACAATCCTTTCTTGGAGCTCTACGGACAATTCCTTCGAACTTGTGGCTTGGTTTTTGCTCTGACATGCACTGTCAAATGTGGGACCTTGAATAGACAGGTGTGTGCCTTTCCAAATCATGTCCAATCAATTGAATGTACCACAGGTGGACTTCAATTAAGTTGTAGAATAATCTCAAGGATGATCAATGGAAACAGGATGCATCTGAGCTCAATTTCGAGTCTCATAGCAAAGGGTCTGAATACTTATGTAAATAAGGTATTTCAGTTTTTTTATTTTAATTAATTTGCAAACTTTTAGAAAAACCTGTTTTCGCTTTGTCATTATGGGGTATTGTGTGTCGATTTGATGAGGATTTGTAATTTTTTAATCCATTTTAGAATAAGGCTGTAACGTAACAAAATGTGGAAAAAGTGAAGGGGTCTGAATACTTTCCAAATGCACTGTACATGTATGTGTCAGTTATCATACCAGATATCATATTGTCAAGTTAAAGAATTGATATGGCAATTTGCTGACAGGTTTCATTGTAGCCAATACAGAGATTTGTAAAAAAAAAAAAAAAGTTTTATAATAAAGAGGTTCAGAGATATGTGATATAAGTCACAGTAAAACAAGAGGGATAATACAAAAATGAAATAGTCTCCCATTAGAACCATCCCAATAAATGTCAATATACTTGGCTGTTTGCAAGATGGAGAAGACAGAAGTTCCTCTGTTGTTACATACACATTTCATTTCAGGCTGGGATGAGAGTAGAAATCTGTTTTGAAAAGGCTATACAAAGGGTGCATCTGAAATGCCATCCTATTCCCTATATACTGTATTGCACTACTTTTGGCACCCTATTCCCTATGTACTCAACTAAATTTGACCGGAGTCCAAGTCAAAAGAAGGGTTTCTGTTTAAAAGTAGTGGACTACATAGGGAATAGGGTGACAGAAGTAGTGCAATATATGGACTAAAGTGACCCTTTGGAAGGTCTGTCCTGAGGAAACCATCAGGATGTTGTCATTGCTGCTGTCAGGCCAATGGGGCGCAAGAGTGGTTTACAAGAGACTAGCCCAGTGAAACTCCTAATGAAAGACGAGCCACATGGCACTGTTCAAAACAAAACAGCCCAGTGAGGGCACCCCTACCGTACAAAACACTGGACGCTCTGCAAAATATAAAACTCTCCAAATATTTGTAAGGGTCCAAGTATTCAACCGCCCCCCCCCCCGTCATATTGTCTTTATAAACATAACCAGAAAAGAGAACAGACATGTAGAAAACAAGTGAAAGGAAAGTGATACTAAGTACACCAAATTATATATATATTTTTCTATCTTTTCATATCCCCATTCATATCCCTCTGTGGTCAGTTGTTACACCAGTATTTAGTCTCCATGTCCCTCAGGTGGATAAAAGGCCTGAGGAGGACACACTTTCCTTTAAAAGAGTTCCGCTAAACGGAAACGATGGGTCTGGCAATGGCCAGGGAGAAAAAAAACACCGATGATATTCATTCAAATACTACCAAGGAAACATATTTTTGCATTTACAAGTCCTCATTTTAGAACGGCTGATCCACGGGAGCCAGAGAAAGGGGTGTTGGGTTAAGGAGAGGGGCAAAGAAAGAGTACGGGTCTCTGCCTGATGTCTACAGTAGGACGTCGACTGTGTTTGATTGTCAGGCTTTGCCGACATTTTGCTGGGTTCCACCTCCTCTCCCTTTGTTGTTCTTCGTAAGCTCATTCTCCTTTGTTATTTGCTACATCTCAAAAGAGGCGCACTTCTATTTCCTCATCTATATTGGAGGTTCAAAGTTCAAGTATGGGGGATTTAAGGTATGGGGACATTGCTGGGTTGGAAAAGCACCACGGAGGAATCTGTCCACCACCTAAAGAGACCGCTTTGATTACCTTTGCTCCACATCCAACATCCCATTAGTCTACCCAGGCAAGACATTACGATGGTGTTGCAGCACAAGAGGTCAACCTCACTGACCTCAAGATGACACCAGTTCTATTGACCCAAGACATGTCGGGACACTTTGTCTACTCACCGTTGGAGAACAACCATGGGATGTCCTGTATTTATTTAATCTGAGATCCAAAAATGGGATCTGTGATCCTAAAATGGTGAGCTCCCGTTGGTTAGATATTGAATCGATCAACCACAGTGTGCGATGTTGGTGCAGAATTAAGATTCGAGGGCAGGGACGACATACAATTCTATGTATGTAATTTCACCTGCAGCTAAGCCTTACAGTAAGAAGATCTGTGAAAAGTGTAGGAGAAAATCTCTGGGCATCTAAGGTGTCAGGGTCTAACATATAGCGTTGAAAGATTAACCAAAATCTAATTGACCAACGTCGGTTAAATTATTAGAATTCTATTTAGTCGCTAGAGATAAATCAGATCAAGCGCAAACTGCGTGGTGTAGTAGGGAGTTGTAGTTTCCAACAGGCCAATATTCAACATAGTTTAGTGCAGAAAACGTGGTAATGAACTACAATGACCATAATCCATTGTATGCCTACTTGTCTGGTCTGTGTGGTGTGATCTAAAGGAAGAAACTACCAAAATAGTGATTTTGTCAGACAGCATAGGCAGCAGTTCTATAGAGATGAGATGATGACTTGGAATTAAATAAAGTTGTCAAATAGGCCTAAAACAACTAATATACACAGCAACTGGAATATTTTTATTAAAGTAATGTGAATAAATGATGGTTAGTAAGTGATACACAGTAATGGGCAGTCACTACCGTCATTGGACTTGTATTAATTGTTTTATTCTCTGCTGTTACAGTATTTAATGTAAAAAAAAATCTAAATCATGAACAATTATTATTTTTCAATTCCTTGACAGAAAAATTATTCTTCACAATGACTTCACAGTTCTTACTTTCGCAACTAGAGGGCGATTGGCTGATTTCTAGGGGTCTTTACTCCCGAAGTGTTGACTGTTTTTTTGTTTGCCAGTTAGCTAGCAGTTCTCAGCTTTTAGCAGCCAAAGGCTTGCAGTTTCTCTTACTGGCGATAACTGATTGCCATAATTTATTTTTAGTCATTACCGAATTATTCAATGTAATAAATCAAACATTAAGCCTTGTAAACAATTCATGGTAACATTGTAAACAATTAATTTAGACCCGGGGTATATTTGAAACAGGTGTTTATTTGCTGAAATGTGTTCCTCTGCGCAGTTATTAAAAAGGACAGGCGGCTATTTGAGACTGTATTTAATTTAAGTTTTATGGTACTCTGGGCTGCTTTCACAATGATATTAAGATGACCGTATGAAAAACAGAGGCTATTTTGCTTGTACCATTATGTTGCGATAGACTCATTTTTCTTTTATACAGCAACATAAATGTTCAGCTAATGTTTTGCTACCACTGCTAGACATGTTGTCTTACTTGTTGTTTAACTTTCACTAGGGTTTTCCTCATTCTCTGGTTTGGGACTGAAGTTCACCATTTTATATGAATGATCATTCAGGAATATAAAAGCACTCAGAAATTAAATTATTTTGCAAGTCAAGACCAAGGACTTAACACCAACACATTTTGGGGGAGATCCTTCGCCTGGTCAGAAATGGCTAGCTGACGTCTGACATTTTTAAACACTCTATGGCGGGGGGAGATTGAATTCGCGTTTTGCAACATTAGGTCGGAGTGGCAAACAGCAAGGTTCATACAAATCTGTTTCAAACTAAATGCTAGCTAAACGCAAGAATAAATAGTGTTTTAATAAAACCATACACTCTTAGATAAAAAAAGGGGTTCTATGTAGAACCTTTTGGTCTATTCAAATTTGAACTGCCATTCTGATTCAAAAACCAACTGCCATTCCAGTATGACAGTGGTTAAACGTGCAAATAGCCTACCAATAAGCATGTTATTTTTCCATTTATTAAGGTAAGTCAAGTTTATTATTTCATTCAAATATGACACCAGTCATATGATAAACTAGCTATGCTAGATAGATAAAGTTGTATTAGAATTTGAGCACCATTTGTTATCTAGCTAGCTAGACAAGAAATTAGCCTAGTTTAATTAGACACTTTACAAGCTAATTAGCTCAGTTATTAGTAACTCTTACAAAAAAAACATTACTTTTTATTATTGAATATGCCAAATAGAGCTACAGACCCAGCCTGACATTGGCTATTAGATAATTGTTACTTTTATTTCAGTATTTCACTGTTGAGTCAGACGAGGGGACTATGTTTCATGAAGCCATTAGAAGACTGTTGCTGACCTCTGTATAATGCATGTGATGGGCAGTGGGCTGACTGAGAGGAGGTATGCATCTAAATTATTCCTCATTATTTCTAAGTCTTGGTGATTCAATAGCCTAGTTAATCATTACATGACTTTTAACACACTATCTGTTTTACTCAGTCTGGCAGTAACTCAACTATCAGAGGCAGAGGATCTCTTTCGGCTGCTGCTGACAACAACTCTATGTAAGTTGTTCTTCTACAATGTTGTCTTCATTTTGGCAGATCAACTCATGCTTATTTCTGAAGATGAACTCATGTTTTTGGTCCTTTTTTTCTTATTTTCAGGAACCAGCCTAGGAAACAACCCTTACTGTACTGTTCCATAGAGAAGTCAGCTTGAGTTGGTACCAATATTGACGTGGCCCATCATTCAAACAAACAGATGCCTCCTTGGCCACCAGTGCATATTTCCAAACTATGTTTGTATATAATGACAGTAAAATCTCAAAACTATACTGGTATTCTTTTCTCCATTATTTATTGTTTATTAAATTATATTGTTATCTAAAAATATGACAATTTATTAGTATTAGCCATAATTCATAAATGGCACCATACAGGGTTCTATATGGAACCAATTTTGTTTCAGTGAAAAAGAACCCTTGGGGTTCTGATCAAAGAACCCTATAAAAGGGTTCCATATAGAACTTTTAGAGGTTCCATATATGAAGCAAGTGATCTATCAGAACCCTTTTTTTCCTAAGAGTGTGAGTTAGATGCAGGATTGTGATTGAAATTCTGTAGATTGAAGGAATTGACAGCAGTGAAGTCTTTTCTTTTCAATGCCTGTCAATTAATTCGGTCCATCATTACCACTGTCTTTGCTCCTGTTGGCTTTTCTGGTTCAAGGATGTTGGTAGATCAAATTACACGGGTAGAAGAGAAGAAATGGTGCAGATAATCCACACTTCCTTTTCCAAGACAATGATCAGAAAGGGGTTGCTATTCTGAAGGGTTTTAAGGGATGATAATTATGGGGTAATAAATGCTATTTTTACCATGTTTCCATAGAAACACCTTATTTACACTTGTCTTCTTTTTCTTTTGTATTTCCTGGGACCAGACCTCATGTACAAAAAGGGGAAGTTGAAAATTTGTCAGAAAAAAAGATGGTCTTCAAAATTACTGTCGCTGTACAAAATTCTTGTTTGTGTTTTTTTTCTTCCTTTTTTGTCTTCTTTTATTAGATATCTCAGAAGTAGCACCCACTTGTACAAATGCACTTCTTAAATGGTTATTTTTAAAGCTGGAAATGACTCATTTTCCATTCTGAATAAAAATATGTAGATTTTCATAGAATATGCCTGCCGCAAGCATCATCATTATCATTAACTTCATTACTTTGTTATAGTAATATTATGTGATAATTAATTAATACTGTATATCATTAATTTTTTTCCCAGAGTTTTATAAAGCTGATCATATAATTCCTTTTTTATCATATTTCTCTTCAAATAGTTTCTCTTTTTGAATATCTTCCATTTCAGTTCTATTTTACAAACAGCTCCACTTTGAGACCAGTGGTTAGACCTGAAGAGCTATGGTCTTTGGGGGCGAATGAGCAGAGGAGATGAAGAGGAGGGTCTGAAACTGTTGGGGGGAGTGCGCTCAGTGGAACCGTTGGACTCCGTATCGTGGATCCTTGGTCTCCCGGATTTCAATCTGTGAAAAAAAAAGAAAAGATAAAAAGGTTAGAGGGACTCCAGAAAGTAAGGCAACACATGGGGAAAAGAGAGAATGGGAGAAGTAAGGCAACACATGGGGAAAAGAGAGAATGGGAGAAGTAAGGCAACACATGGGGAAAAGAGAGAATGGGAGAAGTAAGGCAACACATGGGGAAAAGAGAGAATGGGAGAAGTAAGGCAACACATGGGGAAAAGAGAGAATGGGAGAAGTAAGGCAACACATGGGGAAAAGAGAGAATGGGAGAAGTAAGGCAACACATGGGGAAAAGAGAGAATGGGAGAAGTAAGGCAACACATGGGGAAAAGAGAGAATGGGAGAAGTAAGGCAACACATGGGGAAAAGAGAGAATGGGAGAAGTAAGGCAACACATGGGGAAAAGAGAGAATGGGAGAAGTAAGGCAACACATGGGGAAAAGAGAGAATGGGAGAAGTAAGGCAACACATGGGGAAAAGAGAGAATGGGAGAAGTACAAGGAAGGATCTGGTCTGGAATAAGGGGAGTGACACAAAGGTTCACATAATGGGTTTTGGATCATTCATGCCCAATTTTACTCTTGTTTCAGGAATCCACTACCGCCCCACCGGCCACCCCCCCTGCTTGTGTTGTGTGCTCAGTTATTAGTATTACTGTCCATCCCAGCACTATGGTGAAACAAGCAATAACAAAGGTGCTGGGGCGGACAGTAACACTAATAACCGAGCACACAACCAAAGCAGGGGGGTGGCCACGAGTAGCGGATTCCTGCTTTAACAGAAAACAAATTACTTGATTCCTCTAGTGGCTATTATCATAATTTTGTATAATCCTGTGAAATCATTTTCATTTTATCCAACCGATATGGTATGTCATTGTGGATGAGAAAGGAGCAGCACAAGGGGCATGAAACATGAATCACTGTCAGTAACCGAGGTGTGGAATATGAAAGAAACAAAAAAGCATACAAACGCAATACTGTTTAAAGGTCACAGATTACATTTTCTCTGACATTTCAGACCAAATCCCTAAAAACAACATTTCATTATGTTTTTGTATGGGATCATCTTGTAGATAACTTTTCATTATGTTTGATATATATTTATATTGACTCAGCATTGCGACAGTGATAACCATAGTAACTGCGCTACAGCACATAAAACTTGGATGTGCCTCAGAACGTACAGCTGCTCTCCTTGTTTACATGTTATTATTGTCTTTTTGCCTGGTTTTAAAAATAGTGTTTGTATAAACAAAATGTGCATGTGCTTGACTTGTTTTGTCCTTGACGCTTTGCAGAATACACAGAAATCCAGCTGACGTTTTCAAGCACAACGGCCATTAACGTTCCGTACAAAACGGCTACGTTGCCTAACGAGGACTTTCAAAGTAACGAGTCAAACCACATAGCGTGTCACATCCTGCTCTAACCCCACATCGTTAGTCCACTTGGACCTGAGACTACATTAACTTGCTGTTTGCAACTCAGCGTGCCTGGCGAGGATAATAATAGCTGTAGCACTTTGCCAGGATGACTCATCCTCCACGCAAGCCAATTTAATGAAAATCGGATTACGCCAAAAGTGAATCAATCAGGGGCGGGGGCTGTGGATGAATAGGTAGATGGAGGAGAAAAGGGATTACAGTGTTATTAATCTGTTTAAGAGCCCCGCTCTACCTTCGCCACCCAAGCAGGTGTCACATTTGGCTGGGGGCCAGGACGTCTTCGGCGCAGACTGAATTAAGTCATCGCATTCCTCCCCCACTTTGGAAACATACCATGGAGTGCTAAGGCTCCACCTGGAACACTACACCTCAACCCCCCCCCTTCACATAGGTTGGTCTGCTTGCCAGGAGCATGAGTTCTTCCCCCCGATTTATGGGGAGATCTAAGTGCCTTCCAAAGACAGGCTTTATGAGCTCATTAATTACAATAGTTTGGGACATGTCGGCCATTTTGTTTTGAGTTGGTGTCTGACCTGTGCTCTGTGCAAAACTATATTGATTAATTATTGTATTATCAAAAATGCTGATTCACTGAGAAAAGTATCAACTTGTCTGTAGCAGGTTAGAGAAAATATCTAGAGAACAATGTCAAGATGTCTGATGTGGTCATCACCTGTCTCTATCAAGAAGAGAATATGAACATAGTGATATCTAGATGTCTATTTTGCTGACTTATTTTTGACAAGCTAATTGATGCCTTTAATATGGGAGCATCACGCACAGGAAATATGAGGAGAGGTTGAGGGAAGGAGTGCACAAAACACCAGTACTACTTATTACAAACAGAAGCAGTCACATCAAGACATCCAAAACAGCTACAAACAGGTTCCAAGTGAATGCTAGGGTAAGTCACATGCACATTGGTTGATTGACAAGGTCATATTCCCCCATGATTGAATGGGAGAAGCTGATTGGTCTTACTCCGTCCATCCTGAGGGTGGAGCCAAGGTGGAGATGCTGGAGGGGAGGAAGGTAGCGTTATCCCTGTGCATCGTCATGACAACAATAGGTACTGCTATTGTCTACCACACCCAATTACTTATGTCACATCACTAGCATTTATAGCACTAAATAAACAAAGAAAATGTACATATTTTTAGTAAATTATTATAGCGAAGAGGTTCAGAATCTAATAAAAATGCAGAAACATAGCCAACCAGTGCCTAATTGACCTTATTTAGATTTTATTGGATGATTCATTGGGAAAACTGAGCCTACCTCTATAGCCTCGAAATGATCATTTCTATTTTTTTTTTACTGCAGCCAGAGTGAAAATTAACCTATAGTGGTGTGCTGTCCGGCATCCATATTGGGAAGTCATCAGTTCTCAGACAAAACTCACGACTTCTTAATATGGATACCGTACTAGTGACCAAAATTCTGGATATTGCATTAAAAATGACCTCCGAAGTGTCTTTGTAGAGCAGTGTCATCAGCTTACTACTGTATATTAAATACCAGCCCTCCGGCTCTATCCATATTGTTTCTGCTGACTCTGTCATTACTTTCGCCACCTGACGAGCACAGTGGTCTCCTTCTGTGTGCAAATAAAAAGGCCTCAGGGTTCAATTTGGACCATTTCTATTGATTGAAGCTATAAATCATCGTTTTCAAGGTAGACACTCAATCTACTGTGGACAAGGAGTTCATTTCTGCACTCCTCTAATAGACAACTCTACTTTGAGGTTATTATCTCTCCTTGAACAATGATAACCTTCCCTCCTCCTCCTCCTCCTCCTCCTCCTTAACCAAGAATGAGCCTTTTTCCAGAACAAGTGAACAGACACTTAAAATGCTGAAAACGGTTCTTAAAATACCCCTGACATTAAATATTCACATATTCAAGGTACGATTCCTTTTCATTGCGAGACATTTAAGACATAAGCAGAATTTTTTTCCCCCCCAGTACATTAAAAGTTATCGCTGCGGCTTCTTTTCTGTGGAATACAAAGAGGTGGACATGTTTCTCTCCTTAAGCGTCACTACTAGTACTTTTAACAATTCATTTTTCATGGGCCACAGTGCTGGTGCTCACAGCTCACGTCATATTTGTGTTTGTGAGAACAATTTTTTTTTTTTTAAAGACCGCTCCACTCGTAATTAGGCTAGCATTTTCCTCTGCTCCCTTTCTCTCCCTCTCTTTCTCTCTTTCTTCCCAGATATGAATCAGAGTGGCTACACACTAGCCCCAGGTCCTGTAGCTTCTCCTGCAGACAGAGGCTCAGTGATATGAGTTACTCGACTTGACGGCTCCTCTCCACTCGCGGTATGCCTCGCTCCTGTGGGAGTGCATTCTGCCCCAGGATATTTTAATACAACATGCTACCACCTTTGTTTCCACGAACCTCTCTTCCCTCCCCCTGCCTTCCCCCCTCTCTCCACTCCCCTGTCCCCTCCAGCGGGGATGAGAGAGGATTGAAATCACTGCGGAATATCACTTAGCGAGGCATGCGCATGTGACCATCTCACAGGAACGAGTGGAACGCTGAAGGGTAAGACAACCGACATAACACCAGGTTGCGTTAGCAGAGGCAGTAACACACGCACCCAGGCTGAAGCGGGGGGGTGGGGGGGTGGTTCTACTCTACTCGCTAACCCACCTGGACAGCAGAGGTCACTGTAAACACCAGAGGCTGATGGGAGGAACATTGCAATGGCTGGAATGGAATCAATGGAACGATATCAAACACATCAAGCATATGGAAACCACATGTTTGACTCCCTTCCATACATTACAACGAGTCGTCCTATAGCTCCTCCCACCAGCCTCCACTGGTACAAACTAGTGGTGCGCGGATCAGCTTTTTGTTCACTTGCACCCGCCTGCAATTGCTAATAACCTATCCGCAACCACTTTATATGTGATGAAGGGAAAATCTGAGACAATGCGCTGTAGGATACAGTCAGAGACGGCAGAACAATAGTTTGACAGGGGGTACAGGATTTTTTTGTTGTTGCCTGATTTAGATATGTTTCTGCTTATAATTTCCGACACTTTGGTCAGCTATTTTCAGGTCAACTTGTCTATAACTAGATACATGCAGCTTCTCTTCTGACATTATACAGTTGAAGTCAGAAGTTTACATACACCTTAGCCAAATACATTTAAATTCTGTTTTTCACAATTCCTGACATTTAATCCTAGTAAAAATTCCCTGTCTTAGGTCAGTTAGGATCACCACTTTATTTTAAGAATGTCAAATGACAGAATAATAGCAGAGAGAATGATTTATTACAGAATATATTTATTTCATCACATTCCCAGTGGGTCAGAAGTTTACATTCACTCAATTAGTATTTGGTAGCATTGCCTTTAAATTGTTTAACTTGGGTCAAATGTTTCGGGTAGCCTTCCACAAGCTTCCACAATAAGTTGGGTGAATTTTGGCCCATTCCCCCATGACAGAGCTGGGGTAACGGAGTCAGGTTTGTAGGCCTCCTTGCTCGCACAAGCTTTTTTCATTTTTTTCACAAATGTTCTATAGGCTTGAGGTCAGGGCTTTGTGATGGCCACTCCAATACCTTGAATTTGTTGTCCTTAAGCCATTTTGCCACAACTTTGGAAGTATGCTTGGGGTCATTGTCCATTTGGAAGACACATTTGCGACCAAGCTTTAACTTCCTGACTGATGTCTTGAGATGTTGCTTCAATATATCTATTTTGTGAAGTGCACCAGTCCATCCTGCAGCAAAGCATCCCCACAACATGATGCTGCCACCCCCGTGCTTCACGGTTGGGATGGTATTCTTCGGCTTGCAAGCCTCCTCCTTTTTCCTCCAAACATAAAGATGGTCATTATGGCCAAACAGTTCTATTTTTGTTTCATCAGACCAGAGGACATTTCTCCAAAAAGTACGATCTTTGTCCCCATGTGCAGTTGCAAACTGTGGTCCCGTGTGGCTCAGTTGGTAGAGCATGGTGTTTGCAACGCCAGGGTTGTGGGTTTGATTCCCACGGGGGACCAGTACGGAGAAAAATAAATTATGAAATGTATGCATTCACTACTGTAAGTCGCTCTGGATAAGAGCTTCTGCTAAAATGTAAAAATGTAGTCTGGCTTTTTTTATGGCGGATTTGGAGCAGTGGCTTCTTCCTTGCTGAGCGGCCTTTTAGGTTATGTCGATATAGGACTCGTTTTACTGTTGATATAGATACTTTTGTACCTGTTTCCTCCAGCATCTTCACAAGGTCCTTTGCAGTTGTTCTGGGATTGATTTGCACTTTTCACACCAAAGTATGTTAATCTCTAGGAGACAGAACGTGTCTCCTTCCTGAGCGGTATGACGGCTGCGGGGTCTCATGGTGTTTATACTTGCGTACTATTGTTTGTACAGATGAATGTGGTACCTTTAGGCATTTGGAAATTGCTCCCAAGGATGAACCAGACTTGTGGAGGTCTACAATTTTTTTTCTGAGGTCTTGGCTGATTTATTTAGATTTTTCCATGATGTCAAGCACTGACTTTGAAGGTGGCATGGAAATGCATCCATAGGTACACCTCCAATTTACTCAAATTATGTCAATTAGCCTGTCAGAAGCTTCTAAAGCCATGACATCATTTTCTGGAATTTTCCAAGCTGTTTAAAGGCACAGTCAATTTAGTGTATGTAAACTTCTGACCCACTGGAATTGTGATACAGTGAATTTTAAGTGAAATAATCTGTCTGTAAACAATTGTTGGAAAAATTACTTGTGTCATGCACAAAGTAGATGTCCTAACCGACTTGCCAGAACTATAGTTTGTTAACAAGACATTTGTGGAGTGGTTGCCCATTATCAGCAACCATCAGTCCTGTGTTCCAATGGCACGTTGTGTTGGCTAATCCAAGTTTATCATTTTAAAAGGCTAATTGATCATTAGAAAACCATTTTGCAATTATGTTAGCACAGCTGAAAACTGTTGTTCTGATTAAAGAAGCAATAAAACTGGTCTTCTGTAGACTAGTTGAGTATCTGGAGTATAAGCATTTGTTGGTTCGATTACAGGCTCAAAATGGCCAGAAACAAAGAACTTTCTTCTGAAACTCGTCAGTCTATTCTTGTCAGTCTATTAGTGTTACGGACTAATGCCAGTTAGCCAACAATAATGAAATAAAAACCTCAAAGTAGCCTTATGATATAAATGCATGCATTTTCTTTACATATTGTTTTCTATTTATCAAACCCGCCCGCCACCCACCCACCCACCCACCCACCCTTCACCCACACAATATGACCCTAAACCTGGCCTCCCCGCGGATATAACCGAGAGGACTGCGGGTTATGAGTCAACCTGCTCATCACTAGTACACATCACACACACGCCGGCGCACAAGCACACAACACAGATACATTACAACCACAACACACAACAAGGCACTAAAAAAGCCATAATAACAATTGAACTTACCCTGGACACTGCAAAATCTGTGAAGACAGAAGGAGAATTGTTTTGAGTCAACCTCCTTTAGTAAGACTGATGTGAACAGGGGGAAATGGTTTTGACTGCACATGTACAGTGCCTTCGGAAAGTATGCAATCAATTTACAATTACCTTAGTCTAAAATGGATTTTTAAAAATTATAATCCTCAGCAATCTACACACAATACCCCATAATGACAAAGCAAAAACATGTTTGTAGAAATACCTTTTTTACATTAGTATTCAGACCATTTGCTATGAGACTCGAAACTGAGCTCAGATGCATCCTGGTTTCCATTGATCATCCTTGAGATGTTTCTGCAAATTAATTGGAGTCCACCTGTGGTAAATTCAAATGATTGGACATGACTTGGAAAGGCACCTGTCTATATAAGGTCCCACAGGTGACAGAGCAAAAACCAACAACCATCTCTGCAGCACTCCACCAATCAGGCCTTTATGGTAGAGTGGCCAGACAGAAGCCTCTCAGTAAAAGGCACATGACAGCCCGCTTGGATTTTGCCAAAAGGCACCTAAAGACTCTCCGACCATGAGAAACAAGATTCTCTGGTCTGATGAAACCAAAAATTAACTCTTTGGGTTGAATACCAAGTGTCATGTCTGGAGGAAACCTGGCACCATCCCTACGGAGAAGCATGGTGGTGGTGGCAGAATCATGCTGCTACACGCTTCAGCACTCGCCGGTCCCGTTCTGTAAGCTTGTATGGCCTACCACTTCGCGGCTGAACCGTTGTTACTCCTAGACGTTTCCACTTCACAACAACAGCACTTACAGTTGACCGGGGCAGCTCTAGCAAGGCAGGAATTTGACAAACTGACTTGTTGGAAAGGTGGCATCCTATGACGGTGCCACGTTGAAAGTCACTGGGCTCTTCAGTAAAGTCATTCTACTGCCAATGTTTGTCTATGGAGACTGTATGGCTGTGTGCTCAATTTTATACATCTGTCAGCAACGGGTGTGGCTGAAAAAGTATGTGGACACCACTTCAAATTAGTGCATTCGGCCATTTCAGCCAAACACTGACAGGTGTACAAAATCAGCAAAAAAATTATGGAACTACCCAGACTCTGCATAGAGCCGGCCATCTGACCAAACTGAGCAACGGGGCAAGAAGGACCTACAGAGTTCCTTGGTTGAGATGGGAGAACCTGCCAGAAGGACAGCAGTCTCTACAGCACTTCACTAATCTGGGCTTTATGGGAGAATGGCCAGACGGAAGCCATTCCTAAGAAAAAGTCACATGACAGCACACCTGGAGTTTGCAAAAAGGCACTTGATAAACTCTGAGATCATAAGGCAAAAGATTCTGTGGTCTGAAGGAGACAAAAATGTAACTCTTTGGCCTGAATGCAAAGCGCTATGTCTGGAGAAAACCAGGCACATCTCATCACTTCCACCTGACAGATCCACGGATGAAGCAATCGCTATTGCACTGCACACTGCCCTCACCCACCTGGACAAAAGGAATGCATATGTGAAGATTCTGTTCATTGACTACAGCACGGCCTTCAATAACATATTGCCCACTAAGCTCACCGCAAAGTTCCCGGCCCTAGGACTGAACTCCTCCCTATGCAACTGGGTCCTGTACTTCCTGACGGGACATCCACATGTGGTGAAGGTAGTCAACATTACCTCCTCCACACTGATCCACAACCAGTGGAGGCTGCTGAGGGGAGAACTTCTCATAATAATGGCCGGGAAGGAGCTAATGTAATGGCATCAAACACCTGGAAACCATGTTTATTTCATACCATTCCACTGATTCCCCTCCAGTCATAACCACGAGACCGTTCTCTCCAATTAAGGTGCCAGCAACCTCCTTTGTCCTCAACATGGGTGCCCCAAAAGGGTGCGTCCTCAGTCTACTCCTGTTCTTCCTGCATGCCCATGACTGCATGGCCTCACACAGTTCCAACTCCATCATCAAGTTCGCTGAAGACACGACAGTAGTAGGCCTGATTACCAACAACAATGAGACGGCCTACAGAGAGGAGGTAAGCACTCTGACGGCGTGATGCCAGGTAAACAACCTCTCCCTCAACATCAGCAAAACAATGGAGCCGATTGTGGACTTCAGGAGGAACCATGCTGGGCATGACCCCATCATCAACGGGGAGACGGTAAAAACTTTAAAGTTCCTCGGAAATGGTCAAACTACACGGATACCGTGGTGAAGAAGAAGGCTGAAGAAATGTGTCCTGTCTCCGAGGGTCCTCACTGTGTTCTACAGGAGCACCATCGAGAGCATACTGTCGGGCTGCATCACAGTCTGGTATGGCAACTCCGCCGCCGCTGACCGCAAGGATCTACAGAGGGTGGTATGCTCAGCCAAAAGTACCATTGGGTGCACACTGCCTGCCTTTCAGAACACCTACAACACCGGGTGTCGCAGGAAGGCCAAGAAGATCATCAAGGACCTCAGTCACCCGAGCCACGGCTTGTTCTCCCGCATTCCACTCATGCGCAGGCAGTATCGGAGCATCATGGCAAAAACTGTCAGACTAGCTAACAGCTTCTACCCCCAGACCATCAGGCTGATGAATAACCACCACTAGAAAGGTACCTGCTCCCCCTTTACCCTTCCTGCCCCCCGGACTTCCAAACTTTTACTACTGAACTTGTTTAGGCTTGCATACTTTTTGACTCAAGACATTTCAGCGTTTCATTTTTTATTAATTAGTAAAAATATTTAAAAAACGTAATTCCACTTTAACATGATGGGGTATTGTGTGTAGGCCAGTGACAAGAAAAACTCAATTTTAAATGCAGACTGTAACACAACAAAATGTGGAAAAAGTCAAGGGGTGTGAATACTTTCTAAAAGGCACTGTAAGTCAAGGAGTATGAATACTTTGTGAAGGCACTCAGTGGCCGTTTATTAGGTACACCACCCCGTTCATGAAAATGGATTGCTCCTACAGACAGTGAGTCAAGTGGCCGTGGCTTGCTATATAAAGAAGGCAGATAGGCATCGAGGCATTCAGTTACTGTCCGATTGAACATTAGACTGGGCAAAACGAGTGACCTAAATGACTTTGAGCGTGGTATGATCTTCAGTGCCAGGCTGGAGTCAGTATCTCAGAAGCATCTGCCCTCGTGGGCTTTTCACGCAGGCAGTTTCTAGGGTTTACCGAGAATTGTGCGACAAACAAAAAACCTTCAGTCAGCGGCAGCCCTGTGGGCGAAAACAGCTCGTTGATGAGAGAGGTCGAAGGAGAATGGCAATTATTGTGAAAGCTAAAAGGTGGGCCACAAACAGACAAATAATGATGCAGTACAACAGTGGTGTACAGAACGACATCACGGAACGCACAACCCGTCAATCCTTGTCACAGATGGGCTATTGCAGCTCCTATCAGTTAAAAATACGAAGAATCGGCTCCAGAGGGGACATGGTCACCAACACTGGACAATTGAGGAGTGGAAAAACATTGCCTGGTCCGACGTATCCCGGTTCCTGTTGCGTCATGCTGAGTCAGGATTTGGACCCATCCTGCCTGGTGTCAGCGGTACAGGCTGGTGGCGGTGGTGTACCACCGTCCACTCTGCAGCAACTGCATGATGCCATTGTGTCAGCATGGACCAACATCCCTGTGGAATGTTTCCGACTAGTAGAATACATTCCCCAAAGAATTCAGGCTGTTCTGGAGGCAAAGGGGTGTTCGACCCTGTACTAGATGGGTGTACCTAATAAACTGACCGCCGAGTGTATATCTTTTTTTGTCTTTCGAAATTGATACTCTGGCCTAAAAAAAGTGGTACCCCGGGCAGCCAGTTGCCCATCTCTGGACTATATATTACATTATTTACCTGAAATTAAAAACATACTGTACATTAAATAAATATTTCCAATTGTGGGATAATAATAATCATAGTCCACCCCTGCATTGCATTTATTAACATTTATGTTTAATATTATATAGAGCTTATACATGTTTGGTAGTCTGTATGTAGTCATTTACTAAATCACATCTTAATTTTATGTAGGCTACAGGCACAACATCACTGTTGTCTTTATACAGTTCTACTATTGCACGAGCCCAGTGTCAATTAGAGACTAGTTCAATGTGATAATATCGAAGGGTGGAAAAAATCCCATTATATCAATGTATTAAGTATAGTGTATTTTCCTTCTATAGCAGGTTAAACCAGCTGTTTATCCCCAAGGGTTGTTGAATAAGACTATTCCTCTTGGCTGGCTCAAATAAGATTTGCAGTTCCGTCGGAATTCTATCCAAATTCTGGCCTCCCGCGGTGAGAACTAGTGGGAGGTCTGGAGCGGGAAGCTGGGGAGGGAAACCCTCTGAAAAATGTGGCTGGAAATTATCCCTCGGAATCCATCGGACACGAGCACGGCTCCCAACACACAAACATGTCCACATCTGCCCATCAATGCTCCATCGTATCTTATTCAAACAAAAAAAGTGGTTTAAAACAAATCTTATTTAGGTTTATATTTCATGTATAAAATTGTTTTTATAATTGCATTCAGGGCGTGATATTTTTATGAAAGAGAAGCAGTCTTATCTCAATGAAACAAACCATGACGCTGTGACTGAAGCTATTTTATCTGATGAAGAATAAATAAATACAGATGGGGGAAACAGCAGAGTGGATTAAGGCAAAAACAAATAACGCCAGAGGAGTTCTGGCACAGTGCCACCAGGTTGTTGTTGTTGACGCAACACCGATTCTCAGGCAACTACAGATGCCTTAACACCCCCCTCCACTCACACTGCCCCCACCCCACCAGAATCTAATCTTGTGCTATCCCAGAGCCCCCCCAACCCTCCATCCCCTCTGTCTGGCCCCCCACCCCCTACGACCTCATTTACCCCCGCCCACCTCATTTACCCACATCCTTAAACCTGATGAAACAAAATGAGCATCCAGATGAGGGATGATGGAGAGAGAGGGGGGGGGGGGGGGAGGAAGGAGAGACAATCGATGGGGGAGAACTGAGGAGGAATGATTGGAGGAATATTAGAAAATGTATGTGAGAGAGAGAGAGAGGAGAGGAAGGAGGGAAAAAACAGGCACAGCTGCAGAGTGCCGGGTCGCTGGGGAGAGAGAGCAACCGCAGCCTTATCCTGCTTGAATCTGACACGTAACCATGGAAACTTCCTCAACAGAATCAGAGGGCTATGAAGGAATTGGGGGGGGGGGTAAAAAACATTTTTTTTTTTAAGGAAGCTCGACGCGCTCTCCGTCTTTTCCTGGCTCTGATCATGCTGCAACATCCCTCATCACGACACTAACAATATTTATGGTAAATCGTACTAATATACAGACGCACCGAATCTAGATAGAGCAGCGTTGTCTCGTTATGCAACCCTTAGACTGCACACAGAAATATTTCATACACTGAAATGTTATAAGGGAACAGTGGGTAGATGATTGAAAACCTGGATGATGTAATGCACATGACTGAAATGCAAGATCAAATATTTATGAACATGTGTCCCCTGAAGCTTAAACCCCCATCCCCATCAATATCACAATTTTCAAGTCAAACAAGCAGGGGAACCAGCCCTGATTGTGCAAACTACAAGAAAAACACATCCTGACCTGGTTAAGTATGGTGTAGAGTTCCCCCTGCGGTGTTCAGGTTTGGGTAGGTTACTTTCTAAATGTAATCTGTTACTAGTTACTTGTCCAAAATTGTAATCAGTAACATAACTTTTGGATTACCCAAACTCAGTAATGTAATCTGATTACATTAGATTACTTTCCCCTTTAGAGGCAAAAAATGTATGTTACCAATTGAACAACATCTATTGCAGGATAAATCAATGTTAGAGTTAACATAGCTGGCCATAAATGGATGTAAAATGTTACTTTGTGTTGGTTATGTAAGCTTCTTCTAACCCATCACTTTCTACTACATATAATAACATGATTAAATCTTTACATTAAAAACCAATGTCTATCAGATTATCAGTCATTCCGATGAACTTATTATCCCTTGATCTTCAAGAATAGGACTTGGAAATATGGAAGTATATATTAGCCTAATTGTTTTACCTGAGCATGACCCAATAACGAAGGACTTATTAGCCAGCCCTACTCTGTTGTTTATGATTCTGTTGTCATGGAGGACTGATTGGGCTCATTGATTCGAGTTGAAAAATAAATGCTGCGCTCATGTAATGGCATGCTTTGAGCACTACTGAAAGGTCCTATTTACATGTGAAAAATGTATGCCATTTGCTATAGGCCTATTGTTGACCTTTTTTGTTGGTGACACTTTGATATCTTGATAATATGCGGCTGTTTAAAGGGTGAATCCACAGTTGAGGGGTGGGCCTGGAGAAATGTAAGAACTCTCAGATTAATAGACAGAGCTGTGGATGCAAGGACTAACCATCCATATCATCATAATGATTGTTTTAACCATGTTATGAGGCGATACAGTGTTTGTTTACAAACATTGGGAGAAAAACAAGCTTATATTTTGGGTTCTCATGTGGTGTGACAGTTGAACTAAACTCATGAGGCATTTATAAGATATTCTTCAAGAATCAATGGATATATACTGTGGCAAGAAAAAGTGTGTGAACCCTTTGCAATTACCTGGATTTCTGCATAAATTGGTCATCAAATTTGATCTGATTTTCATCTAAGTCACAACAATAAACATAGTGTGCTTAAGCTAATTACACACAAATTATTGTATTTTTCTTGTCTATATTGAATACATCATTTAAACATTCACAGTGTGGGTTGGAAAAAGTATGTGAACCCCTAGGCTAATGACTTCTCCAAAAGCTAATTGGACTCAGGAGTCAGCTAACCTGGAGTCCAATCAATGAGACGAGATTGGAGATGTTGGTTAGACCTGCCTTGCCCTATAAAAAACACTCACAGAATTTGAGTTTGCCTGATGTGAACCATGCCTCGAACAAAAGATATCTCAGAAGACAAATAAGATTAAGAATTGTTGACTTGTATAAAGCTGGAAAGGGTTACAAAAGTATCTTTAAAAGCCTTGATGTTCATCAGTCCACGGTAGGACAAATTGTCTATAAATTGAGAAAGTTCAGCACTGTTGCTACTCTCCCTAGGAGTGGCCGTCCTGCAAAGATGACTGCAAGAGCACAGTGCAGAATGCTCAATGAGGTTAAGAAGAATCCTAGTGTTAACTAAAGACTTACAGAAATCTCTGGAACATGCTAACATCTCTGTTGATGAGTCTATGATACGTAAAACACTAAACAAGAATGGTGTTCATGGGAGGACACCACGGAAGAAGTCACTGCTGTCCAAAGAAAACATTGCTGTACGTCTGAAGTTTGCAAAAGTGCACCTGGATGGTCCAGGCAAAATAGCCAGGCAAAATATTCTGTGGACGGATAAAACTACAGTTGAGTTGTTTGGAAGGAACACACAACACAATGTGTAGAGGGAAAAAAAGGCACAGCATACCAACATCAAAACCTCATCCCAACTGTAAAGTATGGTGGAGGGAGCGTCATGGTTTGGGGCTGCTTTGCTGCCCCAGGGCCTGGACAGCTTGCTATCATCGACAGAAAAATGAATTCCCAAGTTTATCAAGACATTTTGCAGGAGAATGTTAGGCTATCTTTCCTCCAATTGAAGCTCAACAGTAGTTGGGTGATGCAACAGGACAACAACCCAAAACACACAAGTAAATCAACAATAGAATGGCTTCAACAGAAGAAAATACGCCTTCTGGAGTGGCCCAGTCAGAGTCCTGACCTCAACCCGATTTGAGATGCTGTGGCATGACCTCAGAGAGCAGTTCACACCAGACATCCTAAGAATATTGCTGAACTGAAACAGTTTTGTAAAGAGGAATGTTCCAAAATTCCTCCTGACGTTGTGCAGGTCTGATCCGCAACTACAGAAAACATTTGGTTGAGGTTATTGCTCCCAAAGGAGGGTCAACCGGTTATTAAATCCAAGGGTTCACATACTTTTCCCACCCTGCACTGTGAATGTTTACACGGTGTGTTCAATAAAGACATGAAAACATATAGGTTGTGTGTTATTAGTTTAAGCAGACTGTGTTTGTCTATTGTTGTGACCTAGATGAAGTTCAGATTCAGTTTATGCAGAAATCCAGGTATTTCCAAAGGGTTCACACTTTTTCTTGCCACTGTATATAATGTTTTATCATAATGAATTAGATTGAACAATAAAAGCCCTACTTTTATTCCATAGGCTGGGATCCACACTATGCAGCAGTTGCAAGAGCGCATATTTCACTGGCTGTCCACTGGTTGCAAAAACAATGATTGATAGGCAGCTTAGACTTCTTGGGTTAAAATACACATTTAGATTTGTGTACAGCCATCCACAACAATTGCAATCCGTAAGGCGCAAATAGCTAAATGAGAGAGCAGCAGTGTGATTCACATCAATGCACTATGTATATATCAATAATAAGTGATATCAGTATCGCACGTAGACTACACCACAGCATTGTAAGACATAGCTTGGACTGTAGCCTACAAAAGCCTACTCTTGCTCTTTTCCCGCGATCCATCAAACACATTTGGTGTGTCATAATGGTCTCTGACTTGTGGTCAGACTCGCTCAGGTGGAACAAACTTAAACTTACGCCTTTTTTCAATGCTGATTTGAATGTCATTGAGAAAACAGAGAAGTGTCAAATCTTTTTTTTTTCCGCAAACATCCTTTCTGAATTTAAAAGTAATCCTAATATAGTTTTTCAAAAGTATCTGTAATCTGATTACAATATTTTATCTGCTAATGTAAAGGATTAAAGTTACAGTTTTTTGTAATTTATTACAAGTAACCGGTTAGATGTAATCTGTTACTCCCCAACCCTGGCGGTGTTGCATTGGCTTTCCTCATGTTGTCGTGGTAGCTATAGCTGTAGCTAGCGGTTTTCATTTTGAAATAGCTATAGCTACACTACATGGCCAAAAGTATGTGCATACCTGCTTATCAAACAATCTCATACCAAAATGTGCATTTGGGCAGGTAGCGTTCTCCTTGCGTCCGACAAACCCAGATTTGTCCGTCGGACTGCCAGATGGTGAAGCGTGAATCATCACACCAGAGAGTGCTTTTTCACTGCTCCAGAGTCCAACTCCAGCTGACGCCTGGCATTGTGCATGTTGATCTTAGGCTTGTGTGCGACTGCTCGACCATGGAAACCCATTTCATGAAGCTCCAGAAAAACAGTTATTGTGCTGACGTTGCTTCCAGAGGGAGTTTAGAACTCGGTAGAGAGTGTTGTAAGGCCATGCTAGTGCCAATGTTTGTCTATGGAGATTGCATGGCAGTGTGCTCGATTTTATACACCTGTCAGCAGCGGGTGTGCCTGAAATAGCCAAATCCACTAATTTGAAGGAGTGTCCAGATGCTTTTGTATATATAGTGTAGCTAGCTGCGAGTTGAGCTAGCTACGTGGAGACTTGTTTGTGCCGAATTTCAAACTCAAAACCACTACATTGAAACTTGATACTCACTAAAATAATACAAAAGGACAGGGCTGGTTTTTAAATGTCATCACTTTAAAACATAGCTACATAGCATTTTGTAAATCCAGTGTATTGCCTGATATATGACAACAATTAGCATTAGCCACTGGTGTCTCAATAACCTAGCCCATCTGGTAAATGGGCAATGCTTTATTTTACAGTACTGCTGGTAAGATGTGGTAAAAAAAATAGGACTTTTGGCGCATAATAAAACAAAGATTAGCATTAGCCTAGCAGTCAGCCTAGCTTCATTAGCGTCTCACCTTTTTGTTCTGCTTTAAGCTGCTCCTCCAGCTGGAAGTCGTTCTGCCGGTTGCCCAGCACGAAGGCCAGGAAGGAGAGGATGAGGGCGTCCATGATGCCAACGATAGCCAGCATGTAGGCCCAGCGCACCGAACAGTTCCCCAGCGTGTACTTCCCCGTCTCCTCGCCACACATGTCGCGCACCACTTCCGAGTCCCAGCCATCCGGAAAGATCATACAGCCCAGGATCAAACACACGGCTATGGGAGAGAGAGCAGGGGGGAGAGAGGTGAGCACTAGCTATAAGAGGTGCGTGTCGACTACCACACCACAGAGTCATCTATAATCAGGTTGAAAGACCACACTTCCACTGTATGGTTTAGCATACTCGCTTGAGACAGGATGAAGTGCATCGTTTCAGGGGAGAGGGTTAAGGAGATAGTACGAAGTGTACCGTTTGGGGTGGGGTTGTATGGGAAGTGTCATGGGGGAGGGCTGAAGAGATAGATTGGGGGGGTGGTATAGAGGGGGGTGAACAAATGGGAACGGTGTTGTGTTGGTAGGGGTACTATAGGTAGGATAGGTGAGATTTAGGCAAGAAAAACAGTTTTTTGGAGTAAGGAAAGGGAACAAAAGAAGGAGACATGGAGAGAAAAAAAGGGAAGGAGAAAAAAAGTATATAATTGCTCAATTTCACACTGCATCGTAAGTCAACCCTCATTGCCATTGGAACTGCTTTGCAAGCATCCCTCTCCGTCTTGCTCTTGCACTCGACCAAGGCTGAGCCAAAGAAAGAGGGAGATGGGAAGCAAGAGAAGTGGGGAGAGAGAAAATACTAATAAAGATAGCAGAAAGAGGAACAGAGCGTTATTGTGCTGACAATCGTATTCATCTTCAGCAAAGGACCGGTGGAGTCAGTGGAGAACAGTGACACTGCACTGCAACTGAGCCCAGTGAAAAGACCCCGGCTAAAGAGGTGCGAGCGTCTGTCGACTACCACACCACACAGTCATCTATAATAAGGTTGAAAGACCACACTGCCCTTGCACTGCCACTGTAAGTTCGAGCGTACTCCGCTCAAGGCAGGGTCAATTTATACATGGATTCCTGCGGCCAAAGGAATCAACTTGATATTGTCCGCCTCCATATAACATACAATCTGATGTAGTATGTTACATTACTGAAAAAAGGTCAAATAAAATACATTATTCTCTCTGCACTATGTATCTTGATTGCACTAGGAACAGGCCTAAACTATGGCTTATACATACAGATAAAGATATACACACATACACATTATCGGCTTCAGAACCAATATAAAAAAAAACAAGTGTCTCCAGGCAGTAGTGTCGTTCATCTGCAGTATACAACAGGAGGAAAATGAAAGTAAACGGATCACTTCGTTTCTATCTACTTTTTAAGAGGAGCAGGGGGACAGGTTGTTTCCTGTCAGCGGCAAAGACCAATGAGCGCTGATCTATGCTGTGAAGGTAGAAGATGCTTTGATCCACCACTGTCACACACACACACATACACACACACACACACACACACACACACACACACACACACACACACACACACACACACACACACACGCACACACACACACACAGCCGAGGAGAAGAGGGGGCAGAGAGCTTTATGAATTATTGATCATGAGGAAGGGAGGGATGGAGGGAGAAAGCTGGAGTGAAATAAAGCCTCAAAAAGGAGTAGGAGAGAGATAAGGAGGATGAAGAAATGGAAGGAAAGGAGAAAGACAATGCGTCGAAGAACTGAAAGGAGAGGGAAAATTAGTGAGAAGAATAAGAGGGAAGGAGATTTAGGGAGTCTAACATAAATAAGAACGTGATCATGATTCAAATGTATCATTACTATTCTCCCCCTCCCTCTAACCTCATATACACTACATGGCCAAAGATATGTGGACTTTATTAGTTGCTGTTAGGGGTTTTAGGCTAGGTTTCTGTATAGCACTTTGTGACATCTGCAGATGTAAAAAGGGCTTTATAAATACATTTGATTGATTGACACACACACACACACGCACACGCACACGCACACGCACACACACACACGCTACTGTCTATTATCTATCCGGTTGCCAAGTCACTTTACCCCTACCTATATGTACAGTACATACACTACATGGCCAAAAGTATGTGGACATCCGTTGCTGACAGGTGTATAAAATCAAACACACAGCCATAGACAAACATTGGCAGTAGAATGGCCCATACTGAAGAGCTCAGTGATTTCAACGGGGCACAGTCATAGGATGCCACCTTTCCAACAAGTCAGTTTGTCAAACTTCTGCCTTGCTCGAGCTTCCCCGGTGAACTGTAAGTGCTGTTATTGTGAAGTGGAACTGTCTAGGAGTGTAACAGTTTTGCTTCCATCCCTCTCCTCACCCCTACCTGGGCTCGAACCAGGGACCTCTGCACACATTGACGTCACCAATGTAAACGCTATTAGCGCGCACCCCGCTAACTAGCTAGACATTTCACACCGGTTACAGAAGCAACAACGACTCAGCTGCGAAGTGGTAGGCCAGACAAGCTCACAGAACGGGACCGCTGAAGTGCATAGAACGTAATAATCGTCTGTCGCCAGTTGCAACACTCACTACCAAGTTCCAATCTGCCTCTGGAAGCACTGTTTGTCGGTAGCTTCATGACATGGGTTTCCATTTTCTAGGCCAAGCGTCGGCTGGAGTGGTGTAAAGCTCACCGTCATTGGACTCTGGAGCAGTGGAAACGCGTTCTCTGGAGTGATGAATCACGCTTCACTATATGGCAGTCCGACGGACTAATCTGGGTTTGCGAATGCCAGGAGAACACTACCTGCCCCAATGCATAGTGCCAAATGTAAAGTTTGGTGGAGGAGGAATAATGGTCTGGGGCTGTTTTTCATGGTTCGGGCTAGGCCCCTTAGTTCCAGTGAAGGGAAATCTTAACGCTACAGCATACAATGACATTCTAGACGATTCTGTGCATCCAATTTTGTGGCAACAGTTTGGGGAATTTTGCAGTTGGCACTATACATTGGGGCAGGTAGTGTTCTCCTGGCATTCGCAAAATCCAGATTCATCCGTCGGACTGCCAGATGGTGTAGCGTGATTCATCACTACAGAGAATGCATTTCCAGTGCTCCAGAGTCCAATGGCGGTGAGCTTTACACCACTCCAGCCCACGCTTGGCATTATGCATGGTGATCTTAGGCTTGTGTGCGGCTGCTCAGCCAAGGAAAGCCATTTCATGAAGCTCCCCACAATCAGTTGTTGTGCTGACGTTGCTTCCAGAGGCAGTTTGGAACTCAGTAGTGAGAGTTGCAACTGAGGACAGACGATTTTTTGCACGCTACGCACTTCAGCACTAGGAGGTCCCGTTCTGTGAGTTTGTGTGGCCTACTACTTCGCGGCTGAGCCATTGTTGCTCCTAGACATTTCCACTTCACAATAACAGCACTTACAGTTGACCCGGGCAACTCTAGCAGGGCAGAAATATGACGAACTGACATGTTGGAAAAGTGGCATCCTGTGATGGTGCCACATTGAAAGTCACTGAGCTCTTCAGTAAAAAATATAATAGCCGAATCCACTAATTTGAAGGGGTGTCCACATATTTTTGTATACATAATGTATTTTATTTCAGCTCATGAAATATGGGGATCAACACTTTACATGTTGCGTTTATATTGTTGTTCAGTATATTTGGGATTCTGATGGTGTACGACAGTTGAACTAAGCTCATTTAGACATTATATTCTTCAAGAATCATTGGGTTCATATAATTCATTTATATGTCCAAAAATTCATGTCGCAAATAAGGACTGAAAACTGCAAATTTCGCGTGAAACTGCAATTCACGTGAGGTGAACATTTTCATCACGTGTAAAAAGGTGATGTTAACATGTGAACTCTAAATGTAATACATGTGAAAATATAGTTTCACGTTAAATTTAAGCTCAACATGTGAAAATGGCTATTTCACATGTGAAACTGCAAATTGGACATGCAACGCACTCGCGCACACACAAACACAATCCCCGCCTTTGAAATCAGTCAACAAAGTCTAATTATTAAACACTCGATATACAGTGCCTACAGCAAGTATTTAGACCCCTTGACTTTTTCCACATTTTGTTACGTTACAGCCGTATTCTAAAATGGATTAAATAAAACATTTTCCTCAGCAATCTATACACAATACCCCATAACGACAAAGAGAAAACAGGTTTTTATAATTTTTTGCTAATTCATAAAAAATATAAAACAGAGATACCTTATTTACATAAGTATTCAGACTTATGAGACTTAAAATTGAGCTCAGTTGGGGATGTTTTTCAGCGACAGGGGACTGGGAGACTAGTCAGGATCGAGGGAAAGATGAACGGAACAAAGTACAGATAGATCCTTGATGAAAACCTGCTCCAGAGCGCTCAGGACCTCCGACTGGGAGCGAAGGTTCACCTTCCAACAAGACAACAATCCTAAGCACACAGCCAAAACAACACAGGAGTGGCTTTGGGACAAGTCTCTGAATGTCCTTCAGTGGCCCAGCCAGAGCCCGGACTTGAACCCAAATGAACATCTCTGGAAAGACCTGAGAATAGCTGTGCAGCAACGCTCCACATCCAACCTGACAGAGCATGAGAGGATCTGCAGAGAAGAATGGGAGAAGCTCCTCAAATACAGGTGTGCCAAGCTTTTAGTGTCACACCCGAGAAGACTCAAGGCTATAATTGCTGCCAAAGGTGCTTCAACAAAGCCCTGTGTAAAGCGTCTGAATACTCATGTAAATGTGATATTTCAAAAATTTCTAAAAACCTGTTTTTGCTTTGTCATTATGGGGTATTGTGTGTAGATTAATGAGGGAAAAAAACTATTTAATCAATTTTAGAATAAGGCTGTAACGTAACAAAATGTGGAAAAAGTCAAGAAGTCTGAATACTTTCTGAATGCATTGTACAAAAGCAAACACCATGCCAGTTTTATTGCTGGTCTTATTACAATTTTAATGACTGCACTCGAATTAAAACCATCGTCGGGGAACCATGTAGTGTTGCCATAGTGCACATCAACAGCGGGTTGGATCCTCACGCACTACCCATCATGCCCTGGGGTGGCACTTTCTCTCTCTCCCTCACTCTCTCTTTCTACCTCTTTCTTTCTCTCTCGCTGCACTAACCACAATGTATTCCACTTTGGCGAGCACAAATAAAAGGGTATTTCAGTGTACTATAGACTAATAATTGATAACAACCCATATCCTTGGGATTCAGGGATAACCTTTTAGACGAGCGTGTGCATCGAGATAGGACGAGCACTATTAACCTTGTATTACTTCATTAGATGACACAGAGAACTGAATGTTGCCAACAACGACCATGAATAAAAATGTGCACATATTATACAGTAACGACAACATATTCTGTATGTACTATACATACCAGTATGCTCTCAATATATATATATATATAGTACCAGTCAAAAATGTGGACACACCTTCTCATTCAACGTTTTTTCTTTATTTTTACTATTTTCCACATTGTAGAATAATAGTGAATACATCAATGAAAATAACACATGGAATCATGTAGTAACCAAAAAAGTGTTAAACAAATCAAAATATATTTTACATTTTAGATTCTTCAAATAGCCACCTTTTGCCTTGATGACAGCTTTGCACACTCTTGGCATTCTCTCAACCAGCTTCACCTGGAATGCTTTTCCAACAGTCTTGAAGGAGTTCACACATATGCTGAGCACTTGTTGGCTGCTTTTCCTTCACTCTGCAGTCGAACTCACCCCAAACCATCTCAAATGGGTTGAGGTCCGGTGATTGTGGAGGACAGGTCATCTGATGCAGCACTCCATTACTCTCCTTCTTGGTCAAATATCCCTTACACAGCCTGGAGGTGTATTGGGTCATTGTCCTGTTGAAAATGAAATGATAGTCCCACTAAGCACAAACCAGATGAGATGGCGTATCTCTGCAGAATGCTCTGGTAGCCATGCTGGTTACGTGTGCCTTGAATTCTAAATAAATCACTGACAGTGTCACCAGCAAAGCACCCCGACACCATCACACCTCCTCCTCCATGCTTCACGGTGGGAAACACACATGCATAGATCATCCATTCACCTACTCTGAATGGAGGTTGGAACCAAAAATTGCATATTTGAACACTTCAGACCAAAGGATACATTTCCACCGGTCTAATGTCCATTGCTCATGTTTCTTGGCCCAAGCAAGTCTCTTCTTATTTTTGGTGTCCTTTAGTAGTGGTTTCTTAGCAGAAATTCAACCATGAAGGCCTGATTTATGCAGCCTCCTCTGAACAGTTGATGCTGAGATGTGTCTGTTACTTGAACTCTGTGAAGCATTTTTTTGGGCTGCAATCTGAAATGATCCTCTGCAGCAGAGGTAACTTTGGGTCTTCCTTTCCTGTGGCCGACCTCATGAGAGCCAGTTTCATCATAGCGCTTGATGGTTTTTGCGACTGCACTTGAAGAAACTTTCAAAGTTCTTGAAATTTTCCGGATTGACTGACCTTCATGTCATAAAGTAATGATGGACTGTCATTTCTCTTTACTTATTTGAGCTGTTCTTGCCATAATATGGACTTTTACCAAATAGGGCTGTCTTCTGTATACCACCCTCACAACACAACTGATTGGCTAAAACGTATTAAGAAGTAATGAAATTCCACAAATTAACTTTTAACAAGGCACACCTGTTAATTGAAATGCATTCCAGGTGATTACCTCATGAAGCTGGTTGAGAGAATGTAAAGATTATGCAAAGCTGTAATCAATGCAAAGGGTGGATACTTTCAAATATGAAGAATCTCAAATATGATTCCATATGTGTTATTTTATAGTTTTGATGTCTTCACTATTATTCTACTAAGTAGAAAATAATAACAATAAAGAAAGTCCCTGGAATGAGTAGGTGTGTCCAACCTTTTGACTGGTACTGTGTATACAGTGCATTCGGAAAGTATTTCGACCTCGTTACGTTACAGCCTTATTCTAAAATGTATTAAATAGTTTTTTTCCCCCCCACATCAATCTACACACAATACCCCTTAATGACTAAGCAAAAACAGGTTAGAAAATTTTGCAAATGTATTAAAAAATAAAACCCAGAAATATCACATTTACATAAGTATTCAGACCCTTTACTCAGTACTTTGTTGACACATCCTTGGCGTGTTCTTGGGTATGACGCTACAAGCTTGGCACACCTGTATTTGGGGATTTTCTCCCATTCTTCTCTGCAGATCGTCTCAAGCTCTGTCAGGTTGGATGGTGAGCATTGCTGCACAGCTATTTTCAGGTTTCTCCAGAGATGTTCGATTGGGTCCAGGCTCTGTCTAGGCCACTCAAGGACATTCAGAGACTTGTTCTCCTCCTGCATTGTCTTGGCTGTGTGCTAAGGGTCATTGTCTTGTTGGAAGGGGAACCTGAGCGCTCTGGAGCAGGTTTTCATTAAGGATCTCTCTGTACTTTGCTCCATTCATCTTTCCCTCGATCCTGACTATTCTCCCCAGTCCCTGCCGCTGAAAAACATCCCCACAGCATGATGCTGCCACCACCATGCTTCACCGTAGAGATGGTACCAGGTTTCTTCCAGATGTGACACTTGGCATTCAGGCTGAAGAGTTCAATCTTGGTTTCATCAGACCAGAGAATCTTGTTTCTCATGGTCTGAGAGTCCTTTAGGAGCCTTTTGGCAAACTCCAAGTGGGCTGTCATGTGCCTTTTATTGAGTAGTTGCTTCCGTCTGGCCACTCTACCGTAAAGGTCTGATTGGTGGAGGGCTGCAGATATGGTTGTCCTTCTGGAAGGTTCTCCCATCTCCACAGAGGAACTCTGGAGCTCTGTCAGAGTACCCATCTGGTTCTTGGTCACATCCCTGACCAAGGCCATTCTCCCCCGATCGCTCAGTTTGGCCGGGCGGCCAGCTCTAGGAAGAGTCTTGGTGGTTCCAAACATCTTCCATTTAAGAATGATGGAGGCCACTCTGTTCTTGAGGACCTTCAATGCCGCAGAAATGTTTTGGTACCCTTCCCCAGATCTGTGCCTCGACGCAACCCTGTCTCGGAGCTCTATGGACAATTCCTTCGACCTCATGGCTTGGTTTTTGCTCTGACATGCATGGACAGAGCAAAAACCTTATATAGACAGGTTTGTGCCTTTCCAAATCATGTCCAATCAATTGAATTTACTACAGGTGGACTCCATTGAAGTTGTAGAAACAGGATGCAGCTGAGCTCAATTTAGAGTCTCATAGCAAATGGTTTATTTATTTGTTATAAATGTGGAAAATGTCAAATCTTTTTATGCTTTGTCATTATGGGGTATTGTGTGTAGATTGATGACAAAAAAATAAATTGTAATACATTTTAGAATAAGGCTGTAACGTAAACAAAATGTGGAAAAAGGGAAGGGGTCTGAATACTTTGCGAATGCACTGTACGTTTTATTAGCTAAACAATGTGTCACTCTCCTTGCCCTGCATGCTAAACATGTGCACGTGTGTGTGTGAAGCAGGCAGCTTGGGAGTTCTCTCTATGAGCCTGAGCAGTCCCTGTGTGGCCTACAGGCCAGATGTGACCAAGCTGGGTTATTTTATTGGGCCGTTCCTCCTAATTAACCCCCTCACTCTGATTTAACGTTAAGGAAGGAGAACACTTTGCATAATGGAACTCTCAGCCCATACTAATAAAGCATCTCAGGGTAGGAGTACTGATCTAGGATTAGGTCCCCCCCTTCCAACTTATTCATTATGATCTAAGAGGAAAAAGTGTTCCTAGATCGGCTTTATGAATACGGGCTCTGGACTTGTGACTCTGGACTTCAGACAATTAATTTAGACCCAAATTCTAACTTGATCTGTGCTGTGAACTCTTTTCGCAATGACATCGATGTTTGATTAATGTAGTCACATTTTTCTCAATTTCTGTTCATCTATTCCTGGTCATGGTTAGAAGGGATCCAGCTTTTGTCAAATGAATGTCAGATTTGACGTTTCGTAGCAGGTTAGGAGAATGTACGCAGCAGGTAAGGATAATTAACACAACAGGTTAGGAGAATTAGGCTAAGGTTAGGAAAAGGGTTAGGCTTAGCTAAAATGCTAAACATTTAAACTTTTGATGTTAATTTGACCAAAGCTGGAGCCCTTCTAGCCATGACCTCTATTCCTTGTCAATTGGTCCAGGAAGTGTTTCTGGATTCTGATTGGTTGTTCTCGGCTTGTGGCTGGCTGACACAGGTTAACAAGATTTAGACTTAATAACTAATGGGCAATTATTTAAATCGGTGTCAGGGATGGTGGAAGAGGCTTCAATAAATATAAGCACATGCTCTCTGAACTTGAGTGTATGTATGTACAGTGAGCTCCAAAAGTATTGGGACAGTGATCCACAGTAATGTGGATGCTACGGTGATTACAGATAATCCTGAATGAATCGTGAATAATGACGAGTGAGAAAGTTACAAACGCACAAATATCATACCCCCCCCAAAATGCTAACCTCCCCTGTTATTGTAATGGTGAGAGGTTAGCATGTATTGGGGATATGATATTTGTGCGTCTGTAACTTTCTCACTCATCATTATTCACGATTCATTCAGGATTATCCGTAATAATGGTAGCATCGACATTAATGTAGAAGTGTTTAGAAACATATTCTATTCTTATTTACAATAAAAGGGACTCCAAAATGACACAATACATTATTTACCATTCATTTCTATTGGGCTCAATTATAACCTAAAACACAACCAAAACAAACCGCAAATTCATCCAACAAGTTTGTAGAGTCACAAGCTTGATGTAATCCTTGCGTGCTAGGAATATGGGACCAAATACTAAACTTTAGACTACTTTAATACACATAAGTGAATTTATCCAAATACTTTTGGTCCCCTAAAATGGGGCGACCATGTACAAAAAGTGCTGTAATTTCTAAACGGTTCACCCGACATGGATGAAAAAATGACAGTCTGCACTTTAACCTCATAGTCATTCTATCATTTCAAATCCAAAGTGCTGGAGTACAGAGCCAAAACAACAAAAAAATGGGCCACTGTCCCAATACCTTTGGACCTCATTTTATATGTGTGTGTGTGTGTGTGTGTGTGTGTGCACACGTGCATGCGTGCGTTTGGCTTCGGGTTGGAAACCAGTGCAGAGCTGATCCCATTTTGAGACACAGCACTTTTAAGTCGTTTTCTTCCCATCTCTCTCTGTCTTTCTCTCTCACACACAGGCACACACACACACACACACACACACACACACACACTGCTGCCATTGTAGGGGTTAAACCCAAGGGAAGTGCACTGTGGATGTACATAAAGGTTATACCTTCACCGAGGGGATTGGAGATAGCTATAGCTATAGTGACCTCCAACTGAGAGCTGTACCTTAAATACAGTTACTATTATCACACTCTCTGTGTGAAAAAATAAACTCATCTTTCTGTACTATTTCTAGCTTTGAGGCTTGGGCTTTTGAGCAGCTTGAATGCCTTTGAATGAAAAAAGCTTTACTAGTCATTGATTTGATTTGGAGACAAATACTAAACAGTGAAGAGAGATATGTTGTTATTGCATCAGATATATCCTGTGGAGTGAAAACACAAACACACAGGCTGTTCAGGGGCTTGGCGACAAACAAACAGCATGACGAATTGCCCGTCAGTTGTTAACGTCCCCCAAATTGCGGTCCTCTGAATGGAAATCCAATTGACTCGCTCTACTCTAACGTTGCAAGAAAACAACTGGATGAACAAAACCAACTCGATTCAATTATCTCTGACCATTAGTGTTAAGCCCATTCACAGTCACTGTGGAGTGTATGAGATACATACTAATAAACAGAGGAAAGGAAATGAGAATAGTGCGTCCAAACAACACGCTTTGGGTGCTTCGGTAAAGCATCAAGCCGGTCCCTCAACATTGGAAATAGCTTGTTTGAAATGTGCTAGTATGAATATAAATGGGCTATTCTGACAGGGATTTACAGTATATCTGCCATGCAGCCTAGTGTGATTTGTACAGTATATATGGCCAGTCAGCTGAGATATAGATTTTCTCCCCCGCTCTATGAAAAGAACTACATTTCCCAGATACCCTCGAGGCCTTGGCGTTCCAGAGGTGTTCATTATATTTTGGTTGGCCCAGCTGGGAAGAGGGGGCGTGAGGGGAAGGAACAAATGACTAAATCGATGAATCTGTTAATCCAAGGCTAATGCCAGACAGCACATACACACATTCACAAGCGCATATACATGTACATACAAGAATGCATTAATGGCACACAAACATACATCTACTGTAAACATATACATACTGTAAACATACACATATGACTACTACACAGCTACTATACCCAAACCTTTAACAGAAGAAAACATCCTGTGTAGTGCTGCCTGTCTATTAAAACCTGTTGGGGCTAGGGGGCAGTATAAAA
The DNA here is from genome assembly GCF_965601325.2 of Salmo salar. Classification (NCBI taxonomy): domain Eukaryota; kingdom Metazoa; phylum Chordata; class Actinopteri; order Salmoniformes; family Salmonidae; genus Salmo; species Salmo salar. Next base: position 49,062,218 of record NC_138302.1, read on the forward strand.
ACGTACCCGATTTAAACTGGTTACTACTCTTACCCAGAAACGAGAATATGCATATAATTAGTAGATTTGGATAGAAAACACTCTAAAGTTTCTAAAACTGTTTGAATGGTGTCTGTGAGTATAACAGAACTCATATTGCAGGCCAAAACATGAGAAGATTCCATACAGGAAGTGCCCTGTCTGACAATTTGTTCTCCTTCTGTGGCATCTCTATCACAAATACAGCATCTCTGCTGTAACGTGGCATTTTCTAAGGCTTCCATTGGCTCTCAGAAGGTGCCAGAAAGTGGAATGACGTCTCTGCAGTCTCTGGGCGAAAAACAGCAGGAGTTTTTGTGAGTGGTCAGGCAGGGAACAATGACACTGGAGATGTCATCTTGTGGACGCGCTCCATGTTTTTCTTTCAGTCTTGGAATGAATACAACGTCGCCCGGTTGGAATATTATCGCTATTTTACAAGAAAAATAGCATAAAAATGTATTTTAAACAGCGTTTGACATGCTTCGAAGTACGGTAATGGAATATTTTGATTTTTTTTGTCACGAAATGCGCTCGCGCGTCACCCTTCGGATACTGACCTGAACGCACGAACAAAACGGAGCTATTTGAATATAACTATGGATTATTTGGAACCAAAACAACATTTGTTGTTGAAGTAGAAGTCCTGGGAGTGCATTCTGACGAAGAACAGCAAAGCTAATCCAATTTTTCTTATAGTAAATCTGAGTTTGGTGAGGGCCAAACTTGGTGGGTGTCAAATTAGCTAGCTGTGACAGCTGAGCTATCTACTCAGAACATTGCAAAATGTGCTTTCGCCGAAAAGCTATTTTAAAATCTGACACCGCGATTGCATAAAGGAGTTCTGTATCTATAATTCTTAAAATAATTGTTATGTATTTTGTGAACGTTAATCGGGAGTAATTTAGTAAATTCACCGGAAGTTTGCGGTGGGTATGCTAGTTCTGAACATCACATGCTAATGTAAAAAGCTGGTTTTTGATATAAATATGAACTTGATTGAACAAAACATGCATGTATTGTTTAACATAATGTCCTAGGAGTGTCATCTGATGAAGATCATCAAAGGTTAGTGCTGCATTTAGCTGTGGTTTGGGTTTATGTGACATATATGCTTGCTTTGAAAATGGCTGTGTGATTATTTTTGGCAGGGTACTCTCCTGACATAATCTAATGTTTTGCTTTCGCTGTAAAGCCTTTTTGAAATCGGACAATGTGGTTAGATTAATGAAAGTCTTTAAAATGGTGTAAAATAGTCATATGTTTGAGAAATTGAAGTTATAGCATTTATGAGGTATTTGTATTTCGCGCCACGCGATTCCACTGGCTGTTGACTAGGTGGGACGCTTGCCCAGGGAGGTTAAGAACAACAAATTATCTTAATCTGCTTGTGTTAGATTTTTTTTATTTGATTTATATACAGTATCAGTCAAAGGTTTGGACACACCTACTCATTCCAGGGACTTTCTTTATTTTTACCATTTTCTACATTGTAGAATAATAGCGAAGACATCGAAACTATGAAATAACACATATGTAATCATGTAGTAACCAAAAAAAGTGTTAAACAAATAAAAATAGATTTGAGATTCTTCAAAGTAGCCACCCTTTGCCTTGATGACAGCTTTGCACACATTTGGCATTCTCTCAACCAGCTTCATGAGGTAGTCACCTGGAATGCATTTTAATTAACAGGTGTGCCTTGTTAAAAGTTAATTTGTGGAATTTCTTTCCTTCTTAATTCGTTTGAGCCAGTCAATTGTGTTGTGACAAGGTAGGGGTGGTATACAGAAGATAGCCCTATTTGGTAAAAGACCAAGTCCATATTATGGCAAGAACAGCTGAAATAAGCAAAGAGAAACGACAGTCCATCATTAGTTTAAGACATGAAGGTCAGTCAATTCGGAAAATGTCAGGAACTTTGAAAGTTTATTTAAGTGCAGTTGCAAAATCCATGATGCGCCATGATGGAACTGGCTCTAATGAGGACCGCCACGGGAAAGGAAGACCCAAAAGTTACATCTGCTGCAGAGGATAAGTTAATTGGAGTTTGGACCTCAGTTTGCAGCCCAAATAAATGCTTTACAGAGTTCAAGTAACAGACACATCTCAACATCAATCAATCAAATGTATTTATAAAGCCCTTCTTACATCAGCTGATGTCACAAAGTGCTGTACAGAAACCCAGCCTAAAACCTCAAACAGCAAGCAATGCAGGTGTAGAAGCACAGTGGCTAGGAAAAACTCCCTAGAAAGGCCAGAACCTAGGAAGAAACCGAGAGAGGAACCAGGCTATGAGGGGTGGACAGTCCTCTTCTGGCCATCCCTGAACAGTCAACAACTGTTCAGGGGAGACTGCGTGAATTAGGCCTTCATGGCCGAATTGCTGCAAAGAAACCACTACTAAAGGACACCAATAAGATGAAGATACTTGCTTGGGCCAAGAAACATGAGCAATGTACCGGTGGAAATATGTCCTTTGGTCTGATGAGTCCAAATTTGATATTTTTGGTTCCAACCGCCACGTCTTTGTGAGACGCAGAGTAGGTGAACGGATTATCTCTGCATGTGTGGTTCCCACCATGAAGCATGGAGGAGGAGGTGTGATGGTGCTTTCTGGTGACACTGTCGGTGATTCATTTAGAATTCAAGGCACACTTAACAAGCATGTCTACCACAGCATTCTGCAGCAATACGCCATCCCATCTGGTTTGCGCTTAGTGGGACTATCATTTGACCAAGAAGGAGTGTGATGGAGTGCTTCATCAGATGACCTGGCCTACACAATCAGCTGACCTCAACCCAATTGAGAAGGTTTGGGATGAGTTGGACTGCAGAGTGAAGGAAAAGCAGCCAACAAGTGCTCAGCATATGTGGGAACTCCTTCAAGAGTGTTGGAAAAGCATTCCTCATGAAGCCTTTGAGAGAATGCCAAGAGTGTGCAAAGCTGTCATCAAGGCAAAGGGTGGCTACTTTGAAGAATCTAAAATCTAAAATATATTTTGATTTGATTAACACTTTTTTGGTTACTACATGTGTTATTTCATAGTTTTGATGTCTTCACTTTTATACTACAATATAGAAAATAGTAATAATAAAGAAAAACCCTTGAATGAGTAGGTGTGTCCAAACTTTTGACTGGTACTGTATATATTTACCCACTTTTTCTCCCCAATTTTGTGATATCCAATTGGTAGTCACAGTCTACACCTGACGAAGATCAGTTTCGGATCAAAACGTTGTCAATAAAGCGGTTAATTGTGAGCTTTAACATTGTGCGGGCCTTCTTGTTCTATACTAGTATTCTTTAATAGCCCAGCACCTATGTTTTTAAGGATGTGCGTATGACCACACATTTTTCTAGTTATAGTCCCATCGCTGCAACGCCTGTACGGACTCGGGAGAGCCATGCGTCCTCCAAAACACGGCCCTGCCAAGCCGCACTGCTTGCTTAACCCGGAAGCCAGCCGCACCAATGTGTCGACTGGTGACCGAAGTTAGCGTGCATGCACCCGGCTCTCCACAGGAGTCGCTAGAGTGTGATGGGACAAGGACTTCCAGGCCGGCCAAATCCTCCCCTAATCCGGACGACACTGGGCCAATTGTGAGCCGCCTCATGGGTCTCCCGGTTGCGGCCGGCTACAACACAGCCTGGGATCGAACCCGGGTCTCTAGTGACGCCTCTAGCACTGCAATGCAGTGCCTTAGACCACTGCGCCTCTCGGGAGGCCGCTGCTTGTGTTAGATTTACATTTACAGTCCATACATACTGGTCCCCCGTGGGAATTGAACTCACAACCCTGGTGTTGCAAGCACCAACTGCCAAAATAATGGAAACTCTTGAGTAAACGAGGAATACAAAGTATATTGAAAGCAGGTGCTTCCACACAGGTTAATTAAGTAATTAACATCCCATCATGCTTAGGGTCATGTATGAAAATGCTGAACAGGCCGTTATTTTGGCTACCATGGCTATGCCCCCATAGGATGACAATGCCCACATCCACAGGGCACGAGTGGTCACTGAATGGTTTGATGAGCATGAAAAAGATGTAAACCATATGCCATAGCCGTCTCAATCCCCAGATCTCAACCCAATTGAATACTTATGGGAGATGCTGGAGTGGTGCCTGAGACAGTATTTTCCACCACCATCAATAAAACACAGAATTATGGAATTTCTCCTGGAAGAATGGTGTCGCATCCCTCCAATGTAGTTCCAGACACTTGTAGAATCTATGCCAAAGTGCATTGAAGCTGTTCTGACTCGTGGTGGCCCAACACCCTATTCCTTTATTTATGCGGTTACCTGTACTTCCCTCCTCAATATAACCTTTTACTAATTTGATGTCAGGTATCATTTGATTGAATGAATGCGAATGAACTGAATAATGGCACCATTCATTCAACTTCCTAATTCCAATTCCAGCTCTTTTGAATTAGCCTTATATTTCCTATCAGTATCATTGTCCATTCCTTTTCATAGCACCTGGATCAAAAGCTGAAAGTGACGAATCAAAGAGCTTTATTTCGAGGGGGATGTCATCCGTTTAGTTTAACATATGGACCACAGTTGACCAGATGGAACAGATATGGAGAGAGCCATCCAGCAGGGAACCAGGTGCTATAGACGTGTGTGTGTGTGTGTGTGTATTTGTTTATGCGTGCATGAAAGTGTGTATATGTAAGTGTACATGTATGTGCGTTTTTTTAATTAGTGCAACAGGGACACGTACGATTGGTGATGTAGCCAATTATCCAAGAGCAGGGCTCTTACAACGTATGCTATTTACACACACACACACACACACACACACACACACTTTAATACTAGTGCACATCCTCCTAGATCCTCAAACATTAGATGCAATTCACAATCTTTTTGCTGTCACACACCGTACTAGGTCTCTCTCAATGTATGAGAGGGAGGGAGGGAGAGAGGGAGGGGGAATTAGGAGACAGAAGGGATGAGGGAGGAAAAGAGAGCGAGGGAAGGGAGAGACAGAAAGAGGGACAGTGAGACAGAGAGAGGGAGGCAGAGACAGAAGGAATGAGTGATGAGGAGGAAGGACAGAGACATAAACAGAGTGGCAAATAAGAAGTTGTCTCGAGTCGGTAGCGCCGCGATACAGGAAGGTCATGAAACCATGGCAACCGGCTGGGCCCCGGAGAAGGGAGGAGCAACTCTACCACGACTCGCCTCTCAGCTCAGGCACTGTGCAGCGTGGGATAGAGGGAATGGGCCACCGGGTGGGAGAAAGAGAGCGGGGGAGGGGGAGGAAGGAGAAAGACAACAGAGCCAGACAGAGGAAAGTAACAAGGGAGAAGTGGGAGGAAGATTTAGCGATATATACACGCACACACAACCGCCCCCGAACACACACACACACACACAGACAGACATTACCCTAAATGGTTGAACAGAGTTGATTTCAGATGATGAGTCATTTGAATGGAAAAAGGCCCAAAGACTATACCCCACACACACACACACACACACAGTACTGGAAGCCAAAACACAGCAAACACACAGTATAAACAGCCACCGTGCCAGTACCGCTCCTGCTGTGTGTTGGAGATATGGCTTTGATTGGCAGTATCTAACAAATACCCTACTGTAGACGGGACAATATTTCGAACAGCCAGTTATTCTTTCAGAGTAGAGTTAAAGGGCACACTTATGAACCATGGACAAACGCAATGTGCTACCGTAACATGTCCTCTTTCATGCCGTCAACAAATACAATGCATCTCAATTCTGCACAATGTAACTGCCTCCATTAATCAAAGCCATTCTCCGAACTGTATGCAAAGCGAAGCATATGAAGCTTCAAACAATATGCGTCTTTACACACACGCGCGCACACACACACACACACACATGCGCGGACACACACGTTTCACTTTCACTGTTTCACTATGTTTCACTTTGTTCCACATACATATAGAGTACCTTATGGGATTATTCTCGCTCATTATTTTTCACAGGGGTGAGAATTCAAGCATGAAGTGGCGTTTACTTATTTTTTTGGATCGTGAGTAGCGAGGGGCCAAATATAGACCATTAAAATTGTTTATAAGCTTTCGTTACGCAACTCTTGATTCAGCAATGAGTCCACTGAAGTCTGGTTAAGACTGCGGTGAAAATGAACAGACCAGACACACGACATCGCTCCTTCCCTCCCGTCTCCGGTCATATGCCTCCTGTTCTGGGGGATGTGACTCCAGATTGGGATTAAAGGTGTGTGAGATGTTACATTGGAAGAAGTCTATTGAGGGGATTAAGATTATAAGATTGATATCTAGACTGTAGGGACGGTAATCTATTTTAATGGCACAGGGAACAATACTGACCAAGCCTGTCTTTGTCTTACAATAACTACCTTTTTCCCTGGTATAGATCTATTGACGTAAATCAACAATTACTACGGTAAAACATTGGGCAACATTGCCTAGTTTCTGAATGAACTACAGATGATAGGGTATGTGGTGATTTCCGTTGAACAGTGCTTACAATGATTTCTAAGTAATTTAAGGTAACAAATGAAAATGTAGCCGCAAGCAGCAATGAAATGGGGTACCGTCTTATGAACAGGCTGAACGAGACAGTTACATGGAAGCATTATATATCTTCCCTCTTATACATGTAACAATTCAAAACACTTTTTGTCCATGCTTCAAGTTGATAGAGGGAAGAGAAGTGGAGTTATTAGGGTTTAGCTATTTACAAATGTGCCACTTTCTCAAGGAGATTTTTTGAAGATTTGATTTAAAGAAAATCCAATATGGCAGAAGTCATGTCCATGAGGCAAATTGGTTCCTTATGTTGAGAAACACTTATATACAACGTTTTGTGGTTGTACATCAAACGGGGTGACAGGGCTGAGCCTTAGACTTCGAATCCTTATTACAGTGTCACCTATGGGCCGTTTCTGGTGTAGCAGTGTGGCAACTTTTTCATCTAGTGCCAAAGTGTATTTTTTTTTTACCAATTTGGGCATTGAGATATTATCGAAATAAGCTTTAATTGCAGCTTCACTGCCAGCACCACTAACAAGTAATTACATAATTGGTATTTTACAACTGCTCATAACATCCAGTGTATCTGTACCATTCCTTTTATGACATGGTGTGATCCTCATTATGTGTTCCTACATGTCCATACCGCTTCTGCCACTAGGGATAATAAAAGTGTATATCACCAACTGAACTCAAATACAATCCAGCTTTATTTAAACTAGGCCTACATTTTAAAATGTCAACACACTTTACAGTACAGTATCTACAACATCATCTACATCATAGACAGCAATATGCCAGAGACTGTTAGCTAGTAAGCATTGGGTCTTCAACACCCAAGGTCCTCAAATCCATTCTCCCTACCTCAAGGCTTTGACAACAAGCAGGGACTTTGATTGACAATTTGTTGCTGGATGACCATTCAATTATCTCTGTTGATAGGAACACCTCCCCCAGCCCTTCCTTTAGGAGAGGGACGCAATTTCCTGCTTCCCAAAGAGTGGAATGTAATATAAAATCCATAAGCGGTTGTGATGATTTACTGCAAGATGGAGCGAGGCGCTGAGATCACTTCTCGCTCGGTGTGAACGCACACGCCGCAAACCTGAACCTATAGGGGAGGGTCCGGGTGGGCATCTATACTTGGCGGCGGCTCTGGTTCGGGGCGTACCCCCACACCGCCCGCTGATCCCCCCGCTTCTGTGTCGCCGGAGGAACCAGACCGTGGATTATTGCCGCTGAAGACTCCGGGCTGCAGGCCGCCGCTGAAGACTCCGGGCTGCAGGCCGTCTCAGGAGGCTCCGGACTGGGGAGCGTCGCTGGAGGCTCCGGACTGGGGAGCGTCGCTGGAGGCTCCGGACTGGGGAGCGTCGCTGAAGCCTCCGGACTGGGGAGCGTCGCTGCAGGCTCTGTGCCATGGATCATCCCTACAGGTTCCGCGCCATGGATCATCACTGGAGGCTTTGTGCCATGGATCATCACTGGAGGCTTCGTGCCATGGATCATCCCTACAGGCTTCTTGCCATGGATTATCCCTACAGGCTCCGGGCCATGGATTATCACTGGAGGCTTCATGCCATGGATCATCCCTACAGGCTTCTTGCCATGGATCATCCCTACAGGCTTCTTGCCATGGATTATCCCTACAGGCTCCAGGCCATGGATTATCCCTACAGGCTCCGGGCCATGGATCATCACTGGAGGCTTCGTGCCATGGATCATCACTGGAGGCTTCTCGCCATGGATCATCACTGGAGGCTTCTCGCCATGGATCATCACTGGAGGCTTTTCGCCATGGATCATCACTGGAGGCTTCTCTCGTGGAGCTGGAACGGGTCTCACCGGACTGAGGAGACGTACTGACAGCCTGGTACGTGGAGCAGGCACAGGGCGTACCAGGCTGAATAGACTCACTGGAGGGAGAGTGCGAGGAGCAGGCACAGGATGTACTGGGCTGTGGAGGCGCACTGGAGGGAGAGTGCGAGAAGCAGGCACATGCTCACCACGATAAGCACGGGGAGTTGGCTCAGGTCTCAACCCTGACTCCGCCAATCTCCCCGTGTGCCCCCCCCCCCATTTTTGGGGGGGCTGCCTCTCGTGCTTCCTTCCTTGCCTCCCAAGGCAGGCTTCTATATCTGTCCAATACTTGCCCCCAAGTCCAGTCTATTCTCTCCTCCCACTCTTCCAGAGACCAGGAATCCATCTCCTCCTGGGCATGCTGCTTGATCCAGTTGTGATGGGTAGTTCTGTAACAACCGTCGCAATGAGGGGACCAAGGTGCAGCGTGGGAAGTGTTCATCTTGATATTTATTTTTTCTCAGAACACTTAAACAAAATAATAAACAATGGAAACGAAAGCGCACAGTTCTGTCAGGTAAAACTCAAAACAACTACCCACAAAACACAGGTGGGAAAAGGCTGCCTAAGTATGGTTCCCAATCAGAGACATTGATAGACAGCTGCCTCTGATTGGAAACCATACCTGGCCAAAACATAGAAATAAAATACATAGAATGCCCACCCCATATCACACCCTGGCCTAACTAAACAGAGAAAAATGGCTCTCTCACATCAGGGCGTGACACATTCCAATATTGTTGGTTAAATTATATGCCACAATGTTACAATTTAGACACTGCATTAAACCACAATCAAAACAACATTGCCTCAATGTCAAATGCATCTTGGAAATGATGACGAGACGATGAAACAGCCAGCGCCCTGGGGGAGCATTTTAAAAATTCTGAATTTTTCCGTCAGTTATTGAGTCAGGACCTTTGGTACTATGGTTCATCTTAATACTAGTAGGTCTGAAATTAGTCCTGACAACTCACAAACCTAAACACAGCTTACAGTTAGAAAAAGAGGGTTTCCAACCACAGTTGGCATGGTAGGCTAACCCACTGGCTTGTTGACTTCAGGTTTCTGCTCCTAACTGGAAATATTCTTGCTTAAATTATCCATTGATGTCAATTGAGGTCAATGGAGATTTACCCTTAATGTTGCCTTTTAAGTTCACATTTGCCCCTCGGTTACCCCAACTGTCAAAAGCCCGGAAATGATTGTGGAACGGGAAAGGTACAGTTAGATAGGCTTATTAATGATTCCCAATAGTGTCTGTGGGCCACCAATTTTTATTGATTTATATTGTACATGGCTGGATGCACACATAATGTACATGGCACAATGCACACATAATCACCACAATGACCAGTATGTGTCACATTCATGTACAATTCAATGGGATAGCAATGGGAACTTCATTCCTGCACGTTGTTTCAAAACAAGAGCTATTGTACAAAACCAGACCTGTCCCCCTCATTATTGGGCTTTATCATTAACTATTATTCTGTTGTCTCCTGGAGCTAAACACAGTTCACTTTAACGGCAACAAATCAACGCTAAGTAGGCCAAGTCCTGCTTAGAAGTGTGTGGCCAAAAGCAAAATAACAATGGCGAGAGAGAAGAGAGAAAGAAAGAGAAAGAGCTCGAAAGATTGGTATTCTCCAAATGTAGGCTAATTAGACACAAATAACTACAGTTCCCCGCAGGCCCAGAGGTTTCTGTTTCTCTCTCTCTCTCTAATTCATGGATGAAGGGAGGAGAGAAAGAGATGGAGGCAACCTCTGTGTGTTTAGGAGTGTGTGTTGTGTCGTCGGGCCCCACAGGGGAAGTGTTGTCAGTAGAATGTTTTTCGTGACGAGCAAGAATATGATGCAGCTGGTGGTATAAGTGGTCAACGTTATTGTTTCAAGAGCGCTAAATCATTGCCACTTGGAGAATCCTAGCCACGCTGACTGCCATCACCTGCCATCTGAATACACTGAATCTCCAGCTCCAAGGGAAATTAAACAATCCAGGTAATCAGGGTTGGAATTGGGAGGGGAGTGAAATGATTAAAAACTGTATGTTTTCGAATAGAATGGAATACAGGATTTTCATTGGTGTGTTCTCAGAGTGACTTTCTCCTCTCCAATAGAATCCCTGCAGGTAACACGCTGCATGTCGTCACAGCGTTTCAAAAACAAAATCACCACACTGCTCATACCTGACAGACAGTCTGTGCACTTCACAAAACTCATGACCCAGAACTTTTGCAACATTTCAACTACAATATATTCGTGGATGTGTTGGGGTAGCTGAGGGGGAGGGGGGGGGAGTCTTCTCTTACCCCAGTCATCACAGGCCTCTCCCCTGACCATGCTGCAGCGGAATGTGAACTTGTTGAACTGCAGGCAAGTGACACCCTGAAAGCTGAGTCGAGAACAGGTGTTTCCCACTTCTGGAACACGGTCCCTGACACAGTGTACCCCAGGTCTGACACAGTGTACCCCAGGTCTGACACAGTGTACCCCAGGTCTGACACAGTGTACCCCAGGTCTGAAGCAGTGAACTGAAGTCCTTTTTTTTTTGTGAGCATGAACTTTGTGAAGCAAAAAAACACAGGAACAGACTGCCCACTGCACATCTGGACTGCGTTACTAGGATTGCCATGACAAAGTACAAGTATTGCATGAGGAGAGTCGAGGAGCAGCAGGCACACTTCCGCTCGTCAAATGATTAAGCATGTTGCTCTTACATCGGGGTGTTTATAACACATGACTAGGCTCATTTGTTCTATGAGGAGAGTCAAGGAGCAGCAGGTACAGTTCCGCTCATCAAGATTCAACATTTAATGTCACATGCACAAGTACAGTGAAACGCCTTTCTTGCCAGCTCTGAACCCAACAATGCAGCAATCAATAACAATGTAATACTAAAAATAGGTAGAACAAAGACACACAAGATATAAAAATAAGAAATAAGAAGAACACAAGAGAGTAAGTAAGCATACTATATACAGGGTCAGTTCAAGTACCATATTTACAATGTGCAGGGATACTGGATCGATAGAGTTAGATACTGTATGTATAGGGATACAGTGACTAGGCATCAGGATATATGATAAACAGAATAGCAGCAACGCATACGATGATTGTATGTGAGTGGGTGTGTAGAGTCAGTGTAAATGTATGTGCATATTATGTGTGTGTGTGAGGAAATTATGGAGTGAGTGTTTGTATGTGTGTTGGAGTATTAGCGTGTGAAGTGTGTAGGGCCGTGTGAGTGTGCATATAGATAAGAATAAAATCCAAGGGTCAACTCAGATAGTCCATGTAGCCATTTTGTGAGCTATTTAGTTAGCTATTTAGCAGTTGTTCAGGAGCCGAACAGAAGCTGTTCAGGAGCCTATTGGTGTCAGACTTGATGCACGGGTACAGCTTGCCATGAGGAAGCAGAGAGAACCATTTATGGCTTGGGTGGTTGGAGTCTTTAATGATTTTCTGGGCCTTGCTTTCACAGTGCCTGATATAGAGGTCTTGGATGATAGGGAGCTCGGCCCCAGTGACATACTGGACTGTCCACACCACTCTCTGTAGCGCCATGCGATCGAGGGCGGTGCTATTGCCATACCAAGCAGTGATGCAGCCAGTCAACATGCTCTCAATGGGACAGCTGTAGAACTCTGAGGATTTGAGGGCCCATGCCAAACCTTTTCAACCTCTCTTTTTAAAAAAATAAAATAAATATATATATATATATTTTTCACCTTTATTTAACCAGGTAGGCCAGTTGAGAACAAGTTCTCATTTACAACTGCGACCTGGCCAAGATAAAGCATAGCAGTGCGACAAAAACAACACAGAGTTACACATAAACAAACGTACAGTCAATAATACAGAAGAAAAGAAAAATAGAAAGATCTGTGTACAGTGTGTGCAAATGTAGAAGAATAGGGAGGTAGGCAATAAATACACCATAGAGGCGAAAATAATTACAATTTAGCATTAATATTGGAGTGATAGATGTGCAGATGATGATGTGCAAGTAGAGATACTGGGGTGCAAAAGAGCAAGAGGGTAAGTAATAATATGGGGATATCTTCGTCCTGAAGGGGAAGAGGCGCTGTGCGAACTACACTGCACTCGATGTGGATGGGGGCATGCTCACCCCCCTGTTTCTTGTAGTCCATAATCAGCTCCTTGCTCTTACTGACGTTGAGGGAGAAGTTGTTGTTCCGGCTTCACACTAACAGGTCACCGACTTCCTCCCTGTAGTCTGTCTAATCGTCGCCGGTGATCAGGCCTACTACCCTTGTGTCGTCAGTAAACTTGATGATGGTATTGGATTTGTACATGGCCACGCAGTCGTGGGTGAACAGGGTGTACAGGTTGGGATTAAGCAGACAGCCCTGAGAGGCCCCAGTGTTGAGGGTCAGCATGGCGGAGGTGATGTTGCCTACCCTTACAACCTGGAACCGGCCCATCGGGTAGAGAGTCATCGTTGGCCAGATCACGGCTGGGTCTTCCTTTGTAATCCATAATGGACTGTATCCATGTGAGTAAGACCTTTAAACAGGTCGACATTCACAAGACCGCAGGGCCAGACGGATTACCAGGACGTGTATTCAGAGAATGCGCTGACCAACTGGCAAGCGTCTTCACTGACATTTTCAATCTGTCCCTGACCGAGTCTGTAATACCTACATGTTTCAAGCAGACCACCATAGTCCCTGTGCCCAAGAACACCAAGGTAACCTGTGGAACTGTCTACCGAACCATAGCGCTCACGTCTGTAGCCATGAAGTGATTTGAAAGGCTGGCCATGGCTCACATCAACACCATCATCCCAGAAACTCTAGACCCACTCCAATTCGCATGCTGCCCCAACAGATCCACAGATGACGCATTCTCTATTGCACTCCACACTGCCCTTTCCCACCTGGACAAAAGGAACACCTACGTGAGAATGCTGTTCACTGACTACAGCTCAGCATTCAAAACCATAGTGCCCTCAAAGCTCATCACTAAGCTAAGGACCCTGGAACTAAACACCTCCCTCTGCAACTGGATCCTGGACTTCCTGATGGGCCACCCCCATTTGGTAAGGGTAGGCAACAACACATCTGCCACACTGATCCTCAACACGAGGGCCCCTAGAGGGGTGTGTACTTAGTCCCCTCCTGTACTCCCTGTTTACCTACGACTGCGTGGCCAAGCACGTCTCCAACACCATCATTAAGTTTGCTGACGACACAATGGTAGTAGGCCTGATCACTGACAACGATGAGACAGCCTACAGGGAGGAAGTCAGAGACCTGGCAGTGTGGTGCTAGGACAACAACCTCTCCCTCAACATGATCAAGACAAAGGAGGTGATAACGGACTGCAGGAAAAGGAGGGCCGAGCACGCCCCCATTCTCATCGATGGGGCTGTAGTGAAGCAGGTTGAGCGCTTCAAGTTCCTTGGTGTCCACATCACCAACAAACTATCATGGTCCTAACACACCAAGACAGTTGTGAAGAGGGCACGGCAATGCCTATTCCCCCTCAGGAGACCGAAAAGATTTGGCATGGGTCCTCAGATCCTTAAAGTTCTACAGCAGCACCATCGAGAGCATCCTGACTGGTTGCATCACCGCCTAATATGGCAACTGCTCGGCATCCGACCGCAAGACGCTACAGAGGGTAGTGCGTAGGGGCCAGTACATCACTAGGGCCAAGCTTCCTGCCATCCTGGAGCTCTATACCAGGCGGTGTCAGAGGAAGGCCTTAGAAATTGCCAAAGACTCCAGCCACCCTAGTCATAGATTGTTCTCTCTGCTACCTTACGGCAAGCGGTACCGGAGCGCCAAGTCCAGGTCCAAAAGGCTCCATAACAGTTTCTACCCTAAGCCATAAGACTGCTCAACAGCTAATCAAATGGCTACCCAGACTATTTGCATTGACTCCCCCACTTTTTTATGCTCCTGCTACTTGCTTTTTATTATCTATGCATAGTCACTTTACCCCTACCTATATGTACTGTACATATTACCTTAATTACCGCGACCTGTATCCATTGTATCCACATTGACTCAGTACCGGTACCCCTGTATATATAGCCTCGTTATTGTTATTTTATTGTGTAACTTTTTTAAACTTTAATTTATTGAGTAAATCTTTTCTTAACTCGTATTTTTCTTAAAACTGCATTGTCGGTTAACAGCTTGTAAGTAAATATTTCACAGTAAGGTCTACACCTGTTATATTCGGCAAATAGAGCCTGTGTAATATGATTCCACCTTAATCCTACATTGTATTTTTGCTCATTTGATGACTTTGCAGAGGTCATAGCGGGGCTTCTTGAACTTGTTCCTGACCTCAGCTGTAGCCTCATGGTTGTCTGCGATAGCCCTGTGTGAGTTAGCCCTATCCTTTAGTTTAGTGCCAAAATCAGCATTGATCCAGGGCTTTGATTGGGGAAGCAGCGAACCTTGACTGTGGGGACAACGTTGCTGATGCATTTTTACATTTACATTTACGTAATTTAGCAGACGGTCTTATCCAGAGCGACTTACAGTAGTGAATACATTCATTTCATTTCATGCATTTTTTTTGTACTGGCCCCCCGTGGGAATCGAACCCACAACCCTGGCGTTGCACACACCATGCTGGCGTTGCAAACACCATGCTCTACCAACTGAGCCACAGGGGGGCTCGTACGCATTTCCTAATGAAGCCAGTGAAGGAGGTGGTTAGCTCGTTGATGTTATCGGCAAAGTCCCAAAACATATTCCAATTAGCGCTAGCAAAGCATTCCTGTAGCATAATCTCTGATTCTGCAGACCATTTCTCAACAGAGCGAGTCACGGTTAATTCCTGTTTGAGCTTCTGCTTGTAAACAGAAAGCAGGAGTATGGAGTCATTATCTGATTTGCCGAATGGCGGACGAGGGAGGGCCTTGTATGCTTGCTTGTGGGTAGAAGAACTGTAATCTAGGCCTTTATCGTCCCTAGTGGCGAGAGAGACTTGTTGATGGAAGTTGGGCATCACGTGTCTTAATGACGTGGAATTAAAATCGCTGGCAACCAGAAAAGCACCCTCTGGATGTACATTTTCCTGCTTGGCTGAAAACCCCCCTGGGAGGTTAAAAGGTTGGAATTTGACCATCAGGTATTCCAAGATGGGTGAACAATGGGTCGACACTTCCACCGCACTTGAGTCTGCACATCAGTTGTTGTTGATGAAGAGGCAATCCCATCCCCTCAATTTCCCTGACTCCACTGTACTGTCAGCATGGTGAATGGAGAATCCATCGAGTTGGATAGCCACGAGGGCTGTCTTGTCCGCGAACCATGTTTCAGAAAAGCAGAGAATATGGCAGTTTCGAGAATCCCGTTGGTAGCAAATCAGCGATCGGAGGTCATCCATCATATTATCAAGTGACTCTATATTGTCCAGTAGAATGGATGGAAGAGGTGGCTTGTTCTCCCTTCGCATTAATCGTGCCTCTGTAACATTGGCCTTTCCTCTTAGGTAGCCCAAAAATTGGGGCGGAATTACAGAAAGAGCCAAGGCAAGATGAAAATAGCAGGATTATGCAAAACAGCGTTTTAAGCTATTAAGCAGGCTATTAAGCAGGTTTGCTCTTATATTGGGGTACATGGCTATACATGGCTATTTCTTTTTTATTTCTTTTTTATGGCTATACATGGCTATTTGTTTTATGTGCTGTATTTGGAGTGCATTTTTATAACAAATATTACATTAGCAAACAAAACTACTTAATTGAGACATGTCATTTTAATTTGCGGTTAACGCTGTAAGGTGGCGGCTCTCTCAGTGATTGAATCCTGCCAATGTGGCACCCTGGCAAAAATGTGTGACTACCACTGCTTATTTTTGGCCTCGAACCGGACCTGCATTGCCTCCAGAGTTGAACCAAACAACCCTGTGGGAGAATTACGCTCTCCCACCACAGTAGTTCCCATGATCTTCCTCGCCAGAATGGTGTACCGGGACATGCGCAGAATGAAGTTGGCTGTAACAAGGATCTCATCCAGGAGCTCTGTGCGGAGCTTTCCTGCGGCCAAAGCTGTGCCTGTGTGTGTGTGTGCTCCTCCAGCATAGTGACAGACGAGAGAGATTGGGCAGCCACCCCCTCTGCATGATACACCTTATCCAGCTGAGCAGCCGAAAAGTGACAGTGCTTGTTAGGGAGCGTAGGATTCGCATTAGCATGCCCTTGTTAGCCAACGGGGCTAGGTAGCTAGCTAGCTTTCTATCCTCAGGAGGCATGTGCACCAGCCCTGCCCCCTCCATCCCCCACAGATCCATGAACGGGGCACAGCCGTGCAGCATCAGTTTAGCTGAATGCGGGTTGGACCAGGTTGCTGTCAATGCTTCGACGATGTCAGGAAACAGGGGTAGGTTGTGCTTGACTGTGGCAGCCACATGGGGAAGATAATTCCCATCTAACCGCGATGACTTCTGCTAAGGGCGTGAACACGGCCATACAATAGATGGCCCTAATCACCCCCAGACACACCTGGCTAACTTGATTGGTCATGTAATCATTTGGCGAAGTGGAGTTTTTGGTTTAGACATTAGCGTGCGTAGCGTGTAGGGCCGTGTGAGTGTGCATAGAGATAAGAATAAAATCCAAGGGTCAACTCAGTCCATATAGCCGTTTTGTGAGCTATTTAGCAAGCCAAACAATGAACCGGCATAATGCCAACTCATACGACTACCAACACAAACTGATTGTCATAGCTGAAGTATGAATCTGCAGTTAGCTAAAGCTAACCAACTAGGTCTAATGTTCGCTAGCTAGCTAACAGGCTATAACTAGCAATGGAAATGGATTTCTGATTTGAATAATATTACTACACAGATCATACACGTAAAGTTAGCTAGCGAGCCAGCAAGCTAACGTTCGCTAGCTACCTAACAGTATGCTTTAACTTGCAAATGAAAACGACGTTCTGACAAAATTATAATATCTGAAAATAGTAGCTAGACTCTTACCCGTATACATGGATGAACGCTTCACGGCAGACTGGAACAATTTAACTCTGTTTTATTTGTATCTACATCTTGTTAGGCCAGCGTTGTGTCAAGTCTCTCCGGTTCACACTGACCGTGGCATGTGTAGAAAGTAGCCCATCATAACTTTTTTCCAACTGATCTGTCAATAGCGCCTGCTAAATTCAGGGCATCAATGTTTTTGAGAAAAGTACCTAAACTTTTGTAGTTCTCAGTGGCTAACGTTAAATCTTTAAAAAAAAGCCACAATAGAAAGGATTATCAACATACTGAGCAGCTCATGTTATAGACAGACGCATGCTACATGGAAGACCAATACAAACTCATCTCCCGGCATGTCCAGCCCATCCATTATCTCAGCCAATCATACTGTAGCTAGCGAGAAGGTTCCTGTATTTTTCCGCATTTTGATGGAGGGAAAAAAAGACAGTAAAATGCCTCTCCTGTGAAGAGACAGCAACCCCTCATGTGCGACACACACCTACCTTCTTGAAAACGGATCACTTCGCTATCTTTCCCTCCTTCCCTCTCTTTCCCCCCTTCCCTCTCTCCTTACGTGAGGAGTTTAAGTGCTGGCCTGGTCCTGGGCTCCGGTGTGGAGCAGCTGTCCCTCTACCGTCCCTGACTGGGCAAGTGTCTGGTCTGCCAGTCAGCAGCCTGGCACACAGCGGAGCTCCACCACAGAGCCTAGTGAAGAGGGGAGGCCCCAACTCAGAACCGCACCACAGAGCTGATTAAACTATCATCTCCGCCCGGCCTGAGCGCATTAGGCCCATATCCAATCCCATTAGGCTGCTCCCTCTCTTATACACACACACACACACACACACACACACACACACACACACACACACACACACACACACACACACACACACACACACACTCAAACATAAACATCAAAAAGCATTCTTTTCTATTCTCTCTTCCACACACATTTCACAGAGGGCTTCTGAGGCTCCATTCTGCTTGAAAATATCAACAAACCTATTGAACCCCCTCAAGAAACACAAATGCACACACATTCACAGCAACCCCTCACTTATCTCTTATTAGTGAGACAGAAATACTGTACATATTGATTACACACATCCAGACAATTACCTGTCAACTCCTCTTCACTACATTGCCCTTAACGCTGAACTGTTCCAAAAGCCCCTGCCAATGAATTTAACTTGTACTCCACTTTCCCTCTCTGCTTCCTTCTCCTCTCCTTCTCTATTTCACCCCTCTTCCCTCTCTCCTCTACCCTGGGAGGTGTGTGTGTGTATGTGTGTGTGTGTGTGTGCCGTTCGGCGGTGATCTGCCATCGATAATGGGGTTTCGTGGGGAGTGTACAGTAATTGGCGGAGGCTTAACGTCTGGGGGAAAGGAGAGGATTATGGGAGGGAGAGTGGGCTGCCACGATGTGAAACCCCGGGCAGGCACCCCCTCTGATTCGAGCTTAAATCTGCATTAACAGGGTCCCCACTGGCACCCACACAGAGCCACAACATACTCCCATTTTCGCCCAGTTTCTTTCCCTCTTTTACTTTCCCCTCTCCCTTCTTTTGTTCTTGATTCTGTCCTTCTAATCTCGTGTTATCATTCCGCATCTTTCTCTGTCGTTTGTTAGTTCGTTCATTCATTTGTTCTTTCTTTGGTTGGCTCATTTGGCACAACATACTCTCCATACAACAGCCATTTCCATGAGGTTGTTGATCGAGAGATGGAAGGGAGGGAGAGAGAAAGAAGCACAAAGATGGAAAGAGTGAGAGAGAGAGTAAAAGGTGCAGGGATGGAAAGATAAGAGGCAGTAAACGGTAAACAATGAAGGAACTCCTGGACCCTCACCCCTTGTATGTTGAAATGTAAGTTAACATTTCAATCTGACTTAAGGTCTGTGAACCAAAGTGTTAGCTTTGGTGCAGTGCTTTATCGCATTTTCATAATCAATCCCAGTGTCAGACCGCAAAAACTACACAGGCTTTTGTTTCCAATATAACATTGATGATTTTAAAATGTTTCTAATTTAATTTAATTTATTAGGATCCCCATTAGCCGACGCCAATGGTGACAGCTAGTCTTACTGGGGTCCGACACATAATGAAAAAAAACATTACGGAAAAAAATACTTTACAATTTACATACAGTACCAGTCAAAAGTTTGGACACACCTACTCATTCAAGGGTTTTTCTTTATTTTTACTATTTTATACATTGTAGAATATAAGTGAAGACATCAAAACTATGAAAGAACACAAATGGAATCATTTAGTAACCAAAAACGTGTTAAACAAATCAAAATATATTTTATATTTGAGATTCTTCAAAGTAGCCATCCTTTGCCTTGATGACAGCTTTGCACACTCTTCGCATTATCTCAGCCAGCTTCACCTGGAACGCCATGTCACTCAATGTATTTATAGTTTTCAGTTTCCACTTCCTCAGATGGTTTATATCAGCAATTGAATTAGGCCTATATATAATATTAGTGCACATGAAGATTCCTCTCTATTGAGAGAGAGAGAGAGAGAGAGAGAGAGAGAGAGAGTGTGTGTGTGTGAAGGGACCAGGTGAGTGTGGATCATTTCATGAATTACCTCATACCTCGTGTTCCTCGTGTTCCTCGTCCTCTAGGCCTATTTATCGCTCTGTCTCTGAATGGTTATGGTGAGCTCTCAGTCGATGATGGAACTACATTCTCTCCCACGCACACAGACAGACGCAAAGACAGCTACAATGCCACCGCTGAAGGTGACAACACGAAATCGTGACTCCCGTATGTGTCTAATAAGATAGGACCATATTATCCAACCTAACATTTACAGGGGGTCTCACAGTGGTGTCATTACGTAAAGCTACTGTAAATACCTGGATATGGCCCATTTCTTGACATGGTATGGCAATGAGTCTCTCTTAAGATTACAACATTGTAAAATGTGTTTGTAAAATAGTGCCTTTAAAAGAGCAATTCCACCACTTTTCAACCTCATTGTCACGTCCTGACCATAGTAAGTTGTTATTTTCTATGGTAGAGTAGGTCAGGGTGTGACAGGGGGTGTTCGTCCATTTTTGTATTTCTATGTTTAGTTTCTAGTTTTGTATTTCTAGGTTGTTTTTTTGTTTGGCATGACCTCCAATTAGAGGCAGCCGGTTGTCGTTGTCTCTAATTGGAGGTCATATTTAAGTTGATGTTTGTCCCACTTGTGTTTTGTGGGTGATTATATTTTGTGAGTGTGTTTGTGCCTCCAGCGTCACAGTTTGTTGTTTTGTTCCTTCAGTTTATTTTTTGTATCGCATTAAGTTTCACTGTCAAATAAATATGTGGAACGAAACCGACGCTGCATTTTGGTCCGATCATTCGAACAGCCGTGACATTCATTTTCATTATCTCCAGTGTCTACAAATGTGAAAATGGCGCATTTCTATGTTTTGTAGAAAAATTCTACCCATTGATATCATCAAAAGTCCAAAGTCCCAATGCAGGCGTTTTTATTTCAATATCAAATTAACCAATTTACCACAGGGTGATGTCACCCTGGAAAGCTGAATGTCCCGCCCAGGCAAACCTGCTGATTAGAATGTCCTGTGTAGATTGTATTTTCAACCAGCAACTATCAGGAAATAACAGCGATTTTTTTTTTTTTTTTTATCACACTTTTACAGCTGTTGTACAATATGATACAAAACACAGGATTTTGACTGCACTGGGCCTTTAACTTCTCAGTCCACAAATACTGAAGGAAAACTGTCACTGGGAGAAATGCTGCCCGTCTGTACACTTGTTGGCACCTTTCCAGCCGACCGTCAACATCTCATTGAACTTGTCTGCATTATTTTGCACTGACCCAGCAAACCACCTATGCGGCCTATCTTTTAGAGATAACTGAGTTACTGCTGAGCTTGTACTAGTATAAAAAAAAGACATTTGCAGAAATACACTGTAGTAGCCTACTACATTTTTTAAAAGAATGTTGCCAATAACCGTTCTACTTTTTAAGCAATGTCATCTAGGCCTGCACCAGTCCAGAGTGCCTTATTGTAGTCTTCCCTCCATTTTCTTACAGAAGTCTATTGGAGGATTTCACTCATTGCTACATGCTCGAAACGTACTTGCTCTCATGATTGAAGACAGCTATACTTTGGGTATAGAAGGCATGTAGTCAGTAGAGGATGAGGAAGGCTAATACATAGAATCAGTACTCCTGCAAGAGCAGCTCTAATTACAGGTTTTTGTCCTTCAGTTTTGAGCAGCTGCCAAAGTAGTCCACTACAAAAAAAATATGTTGATTTAAAAAGGAAAAAGAAAAGCACAAGTGCTAAAAGCAGAGATCGAACGCGACGACAATAGTCCTCTGAGCTTGTTCCATGCGAAAGAGACAGAAGGTGCAAAACGAATGTACAGCGAGAACAGCCACAGTTTCATACCGTCTGTCTACCTGATGATACACACGTCGCAACACGTCGCATCCTGGGAAAGACAAAGGATAGACCAGAGCAGGGATGGACAACTTTAATGGGGGTGGGGGCCACAAAAATTGGAAACTCATCATTAGGGCCCGCAGTGGCTCGCGGATCTGCGTACACACATCCATACCCACACATGCAGTCAGAGCCAGCCCTAGCCTTTTGGGGGCCTTAAGATAAATGTTGTTGCCTCCCACCCCCCTCTCCCATTGTGAGCAAAACATTTTAGCGACCACCATATTGACACCCGATAACACATTTTTGCCAATGGCCATTTAAAAAAAAAATTATGTCAAAGCTGGTTTGCTGCAATTGTACATATTTTACCATGGGGTAGAGAGAGGATTTAACAATTTTCTAACTAATTTAATGCAATTCTACTAATTTTGCCATGGGGCGGAGAGAAATTTGGGGCAGTTTTAAATATGATATTGGGGCCCCCCAGTCGGTAATTAAATCATGATTAATACAAGTTTAGACAGTTGGCCGCTAAAAAATCAATATCAACAAAAAATTGCTGACATGGGCTAATTGAGTGACTGCCAGTGACTGACATAGGAGAAAAACTGCTGATGCACAATAAAATGTACAGTGCATTCGAAAAAGTATTGTTACATTACAGCCTTATTCTAAAATGGATAAAATATTTTTTTCCCTCTCATGAATCTACACGCAATACTCCATAATGACAGGTTTTCAGACATTTTTGTAAATATATTACAAATAAATCTTCTTGGGTATGACGCTACAAGCTTGTCACAGATCCTCTCAAGCTCTGTCTGGTTGGTTGGGGAGCGTCGCTGCACAGCTATTTTCAGATCTCTCCAGAGATGTTCGATCGGGTTCAAGTCCGTGCTCTGGTTGGGCCACTCATGGATATTCAGAGACTTGTCCCTAAGCCACTCCTGCGTTGTCTTGGCTGTGTGCTTAGGGTTGTTTTCCTGTTGGAAGGTGAACCTTCACCCCAGTTCTGAGTGCTCTGGAGCAGGATTTCATCAAGGATCTCTCTGTACTTTGCTCCATTCATCTTTCCCTCAAGCCTGACTCGTCTTCCAGTCCCTGCCGATGAAAACATCCCCACAGCATGATGCTGCCACCACCATGCTTCACCGTAGAGATGGTGCCAGGTTTCCTCCAGACATGACGCTTGGCATTCAGGCCAAATAATTTAATCTTGGTTTCATCAGACTAGAGAATCTTGTTTCTCATGGTGTGAGTCCTTTAGGTGCCTTTTGGCAAACTCCAAGCGGGCTGTCATGTGCCTTTTACTGAGGAGTAGCTTCCGTCTGGCCACTATACGATAAAGGCCTGATTGGTGGAGTGCTGCAGATATGGTTGTCCTTCTGGAAGGTTCTCCTATCTCCACAGAGGAACTCTGGAGCTCTGTCAGAGTGACCATCGGGTTCTCGGTCTCATAGCAAAGGGTCTGAATACTTAGTTGTTTTTTTATATATATAAATTAGCAAAAATGTCTAAAAACCTGTTTTTGCTTTGTCATTGTGTTGTATTGTGTGTAGATTGTTGAGGGAAAAATTAATGGAATACATTTTTGAATAAAGCTGTAACGTAACAAAATGTGTGTGTGGGGGGAGGGGGGGCGATCCGTAGGTGTACAAAGGGGGTCAGTTTCCCATCCCTGGACCAGAGGGAAGGAAGAGGAGGAGCGACAGAGTAAGAGAGAGTGTAGGGGGAAAGAGGAAAATAAGACACTACATTTGCGGCTAGTAGAGAGCTTTTCATACTACAACCGAACCGAGTATAGCCAAACCAAGCTGTACTGAGCTGGCCCACCGTAGTAGCTGGAACCATGCGGAAAAGGTGAAAAGTAAATATCCAACACGTTTGGCTTGGTTCAGTACGATCGTGTGAAATGGTTATACTGTAGGAGCCCCTAAAAACCCATTCCATGTTATGTCATGTCAAACATAACCTTATGGCAGAAAGGGGGAAACTGAAGCTGGGGGATAAAAAGGTAAGCACACTGCATGAGAAACGGAACTACATGGACAGTGCCTTCGAAAAACATTCAGACCCCTTGACTTTTTCCACATTTTGTTACGTTACAGCCTTTTTCTAAAATTGATTTTAACGTTTTTTTCCCCTCGTCAATCTACACACAATAACCCATAATGAAAAGGAAAAACTGATTTTTGGAAATGTGTAAGGAGTGCGTACTGGCGGCAGAGAAGTCAGACGCAGGAGAACAAAACTGTGTTTCCAAACGGCGTAGTTTAATAAAAATAATAATAAAAATAACCCGACGCACACCAAGACAATCAACAAGCACTTACAATAAACAATCACCGAGAAGGACATGAGGGGGAACAGAGGGTTGAATACACAACATGTAATTGATGGGATTGGAACCAGGTGTGATGGAAGACAGGACAAAACCAAAGGAGCCCGAACAAGGAGAGGGACCAACTTCGGCGGAAGTCGTGACAAAATGTTTGCTAATTTATATGAAGAAAACCCCACCCAGAAATATCACATTTACATAAGCTGTACTCTGTACCCTGTACTCTGACATGCACTGTCAACTGTGGGACCTTATTTAGACAGATGTGTGCCTTTCCAAATCATGTCCAATCAATTGAATTTACCACAGGTGGACTCCAATCAAGTTGTAGAAACATCTCAAGGATGATAAATGGAAACAGGATGCATCTGAGCTGAATTTCGAGACTCATAGCAAAGGGTCTGAATACTTATGCAAATAAGGTATTTCTGTTTTTTATTTTTAATAAATTAGCAAACATTTCTAAAAACCTGTTTTCGCTTTGTCATTATGGGGTATTGTGTGTAGATTGCTGATACATTTTTTTATTTAAACAATTTTAAAATAAGGCTGTAACGTAACAATATGTGGAAAAAGTCAAGGGGTCTGAATACTTTCCGAAGGCACTGTATACCTTTGCTTTTCTAGAATTCTATAGAATAACATTACACTGAATGAAAACATCCTGCTATCAGTAAAGCTGGAGTGCATTGAAATGAGTCTGTTGCCTACTGTTACATTCCTGGTGACAGAGGTGCTGATGGAACTCCACAGCTTAGCATTAAATTGATATGTAGCATCACAAATGGAATCCTATTCCCTTTATAGTGCACTACCTTTGAACAAGGCCTTGGTTCCAGTATATCCTATCCCAGTGTCATCCAGCTGTGAATGAATGTCTACCTTATGCCATCTCCCCCTGCCCCCCCCACTCTCTCTCTCGTTCCCTTTCCATTTCTCTACTTCCCTCCCTCTCTTGAGACAGTGACTTGGCAGAGCAGAAAATTAGGAGAAATTTGATTTGAAGAGGTACTGAGTCCACCATATTCCTCCCTCTCCTGTGCACCCCATGCCTTCTCCAATACTATAACTTTGAAGCAGAACAATAGTGCAACAGCAGATTGAGGTTTCCCGAATCCCCCAATTTTGCCAATGCTGTGAAGTGTGTGTGTGTGCGCGCGCGTGTGTGTGTGCACGTGCATGCGTGCGCAATTACACCAAGAAATATCAAAGCTAATACTCACCATCCATTTCCAAATCTCACTCTCAAATCCGCACTTTGACTTTCTCAACTACATGCACGTCTCACGCAACTCTTATCTGAATTCACAGTCGGTGGCTACACACATTTAGAGCGAATTAAATTGCACTGTGTCTAATTAATTAGGGGTTAGTGCAATTTGAGATGTATGACGGGCTACCGTTCGACTGAGCGCATAATGTGAGTTGGCGTGCGTGTGGCAAGTACACTACACTTGAGCTGAGACAATCTGTTCCCTCTCTGTGTGTGTGTGCGCGCGTCGCTCGCTCAGACAAGGTGCATGAACCGCACCGCACAGCGACAGAAATCCCATGTTTCTTTCACAAAAGTTTAAATACAATCCTGGAAACCGAGGCCAGGGATTCCAAACAAAGTCAAAAGCTGTCACCTGTCACAGTTATTTGTGTTGTTGGCTGAATTCTCTCAGTAAAATAAAGAACAACGAACAGAGCTCATATGGCTTTTTTGATGCCAGACAAATCACCATTTTGTTTTACACGTCCTTCACTGGGTTCCATTCAAAACGAATCAAAAAAGCTAATAATATTATATCATATTAAATTGTCTGATTCATGGTCGTGACAGAGCTATATACACTAGTGTCATTGCCATGTTATACGCATGTAATTACGCAGAAATCCAGTTTGAAACCACGACAGGAATTCAAGAAACCACGACAGGAATTCAACTGTGCGTTCCCAATGATGAGAACTAAATTAACTTGACCAAGATTATGTGAAAAATATCAGGTATTAAAATCAGGAATGGTGTAGGCTATGGCTATATGGGCACTTGGCCACAAACATAGAAACTGTGATCGCTGTTGCAATACTTCCCAAGGAAGTTAATGGGCATAATTTCATGTAATTACACTATAACAATTTGTTTCATCCCCGATGTCACGTGGCCACAGTGATAAAGATTAAAACTTGAATCGGCAAGGGGTTTGATCGTCAAGGGGTTTCCCCCTCTCTGTTTCTCGCTCTCTCTATCTCACTCACTCTCTCTCTCTCTCTCTCACACACACACAGCCCACACGCCATATGTTTTACTTTCCATTGAAAATCCTATTTTCCCTAACCCTAACCTTATCCCTTACCCTAATCTTAAACCCTAACCATAATGTCTAACCATCATTCTAATCCTAACCCTAATTGTAATCCTAACCCTAAACCTAACCCCTAATCTTAAAATAGCCTTTGTCCTCGTAGGGATTTCGGAAATGTCCCCATGAGAGAGAATTTTCCTTGTTTTACTATCCTTTTGGGGACTTTTAGGGATTTCCGGTACCCACGACGATAGTAATACAAGCCCCACCACACACACACACACACCACACACACACACACACACACCACCACACACACACACACACACACCACACACACACACACACACACACACACACACACACACACACACACACACACACACACAGTAAGCTACAACAGCACATCCAGGTGTTGTTGAACAGTGAGGAAAGTAATGGACCCCTCAATGTTTGTGAGCAGAATACATGAATTGCCCCATCCGTGGTGGTTGCTACCCAAACGCCAATATCTTACCACATAGCAGCTGCATCCAAGCGCAGGTCTTGTAGACAGTGGCGGTGTTGCAGAAGAAGAAGAGGATGAAGCAGGCGATGCATCCCAAGATCAGCACCATGGACAGCAACACGAAGAAGGTTGCCGCTTTAAATGCGCTCGAAGGGATGCTGCTGAATTCGGCGAAGGTTCCTTGGCAGGTGAGCTCCCGGTTGGAGTTCCCAGTGCCCACGCAGTAGTGAAACAAGCCGAAGTAGCCGGCGTGTGGGGTGTTCACGCTGTCCCCAATCCAGTAGGGCTGAATGAACACCACCACGTTAATAATGGCCAAACATATGGTGAAAATAGCCCACAGAACCCCAATGGCCCGCGAATTCCGCATGTAGTTGTCATGGTAAATCTTGGAGGCTTCTTGCGAAGGCAGCATTTTCCCCACCCCTGGCGTTACCTCGTAATCTCCTCGTCTCCCCCCTATCTTCTTCAATGGTCCCTCAGCAACGCTTTTGATATATGCACACTCCGGGGTCTCTAAAATATGGAGATAAAAATGTTCTCATAAAAATTACACAAAGGTCTGCACTGTCTCCCCAGGTCCACTGTCTCCCCAGGTCAAGGTCCAGGTTTCTGGCTTTATTTAGTCTCACATCCAAATGGTTTCCAAATGACGGAAGACCGAAGCGTTAAGCCCGAAGCGTGATTCAACAATGATGGGGAAGACCCTCCCTCCTCTCAACACGTAACGACACAGCAGAGTCGATCAAGCTCACATTGCACAAAACAATGGTCTTGGAAAAACTGGATTAGACACATTATTTGCCATTCACCACCACCGTCAGAGTGTTAATAATGAAGCTATACCACTCCCATTAGATCGAACGGTTCAAATGAGAGACAAGCAGCGCTGCCGAGCCCCACTGATGAATCTTCCGCGAACGAATTGAGATATAAGGAAAACGGGAGCATTCGTTACGAACGCCTGTCATTTTGTTACATACATCTGGAAAAAGAGACCGATACTTGTCCTTTGAAGAATGAAGACGAGAAAAGATGGGCTTTAGTCGTATCACTGTACATACAAGACCCCATGGTCGTGGGTTTTCATACTATCTCCTGGTTTTCCCTCTCGCTCTCTCCTCCGCCTCTCTTCTCCGCGCGATCACGCTCACCGGGGGATGTTGAGAGTTGTCGATGATGGCGCGCACACGTTTGAATATTGCAGAAATGTGAACGCCTCCAGTGTCCATACCTCACTGGTAATTCTCAATTCCCAACCAAACACAAGTTGATGTATAGCCTACAGAGAAAACAATTGTAAAATGGTGCATGGATGGGGACTATACGGGGATACGGGGACTTACAGGGCTAAACAAAACCTGCTGGTCTACTAATCCTTTGACAAAATAATTAATAGGTGTTAAAACATGGCAATGATTTAAAGGCAACGTCAAGTTGGTTAATTTTCTAACCACATTGCATCCTGCACACTAAAAACAAATGGTTACATATAGTGCCAAATAAGGGTTATTTTGCTTTTAACCATAGGGGATCCCTTTTTGGTGCTATATATACTGAACAAAAATATGAACATATGAACGCAACATGTAAGGTGTTGGTACCATGTGTCATGAGCTGAAATAAAAGATCCCAGAAATGTTCCATATGCACAAAAAGCTTATTTCTCTCAAATTGTGTACACAAATTTGTTTACATCCCTGTTAGTGAGCATTTATCCTTTGCCAAGATAATCCATCCACCTGACATGTATGGCATATCAAGAAGCTGATTAAACAGCATGATCATTACACAAATGCACCTTGTGCTGGGGACAGTAAAAGGCCACTTTAAAATGTGCAGTTTTGAGGGAGCGTACAATTGGCATGCTGATTGCAGGAATGTCCACCAGAGCTGTGGCCAGAGAATTTAATGTTAATTTATCTAACATAAGCCACCTCCAATGTCGGTT
Source organism: Salmo salar (assembly GCF_965601325.2). Classification (NCBI taxonomy): domain Eukaryota; kingdom Metazoa; phylum Chordata; class Actinopteri; order Salmoniformes; family Salmonidae; genus Salmo; species Salmo salar. The sequence goes on from NC_138302.1 coordinate 49,091,097, forward strand.
TAGAGAATTTGGCAGTACGTCCAACCGACCTCAACACTAAGCCAGCCCGGGACCTCCACATCCGGTTTCTTCACCTGCAGGATTGTCTGAGACCGGCCACACGGACAGCTGATGAAACAGAGGAGTGTTTCTGTCAGTAATAAAGCCCTTTTGTGGGGAAAAACTTATTCTGATTGGATGGGCTTGACTCTCCAGTGGGTGAAATTTTATTTTTAAATTTTTATTTCACCTTTATTTAACCAGGTAGGCAAGTTGAGAAGAAGTTCTCATTTACAATTGCAACCTGGCCAAGATAAAGCAAAGCAGTTTGACACATACAACAACACAGAGTTACACATGGAGTAAAACAAACATACAGTCAGTAATATAGTAGAAAAAGAAGTCTATATACAAAGTGAGCAAATGAGGTGAGATAAGGGAGGTAAAGGCAAAAAAGGCCATGGTGGCGAAGTAAATACAATATAGCTGTCACGGATTTCTAGGACTAGTGGAGATGCGGAATCAGGCGCAGGAGACAGAGGGCCGGAGCAACAGTGTTTTAATGCCACGGTAAACAAAAGACAATAGCCGAAAGGCACAGGGCGCTTAAATAAGTCCGCCAGGAAAACACATTCCCAAAAGAAAACACGAGGAAAAGCGCACAGGGCGCAGCCCGGCAATAAATCGTACACAGGCCAGCGAAACAGGCCACACACACAACTGTCCTGAGTGGACAATAAACAATCCCGCACGAGAACCCAAACTGAAAATACACACTAAATAACCCCCCACTAATGACAGACACGAAACAGGTGCGGGATAGACAGACAAAACCAAAAGACACAGAAACATAGATCGGTGGCAGCTAATAGGCCGGCGACGACGACCGGCGCCACCTTCGTTGGATACTGTGAGATTACCCCTTCCCTGCCGACGCCGGCCTCGGGGACGGCCCGGAGGGCGGGGTGCCGGCCGATCCGGACGGCGACGGTGGAATTCCTGCAGCATAGGTGGATCCAGAACGTCCACTGCCGGAACCCAGCACCTCTCCTCCGGACCGTACCCCTCATAGTCCACGAGGTACTGCAGGCCCCCAACCCGACGTCGGGAGTCCAGGATGGCTCGGACTGTGTACGCCGGGGCCCCCCTGATGTCCAGGGGGGGCTGGGGGACCTCCAGCACCTCATCGTCCTGCAGCGGACCAGCTACCACCGGCCTGAGGAGAGACACATGAAACGAGGGGTTAATGCGGTAATATGAAGGGAGTTGTAACCTGTAACACACCTCGTTTATCCTCCTCAGGACTTTGAACGGCCCCACAAACCGCGGACCCAGCTTCCGGCAGGGCAGGCAGAGGGGCAGGTTCCGGGTTGAGAGCCAGACTCTGTCCCCCGGGTTAAACACGGGGGCTTCACTGCGGTGGCGGTCAGCGCTCTCTTTGTGTCGTTCACCAGCCCTCCTTAGACACTCCTAGGCCGCATTCCAGGTCTCCTGAGAGCGCTTCACCCATGCCTCCACCGCAGGAGCCTCCGTCTGGCTCTGTTGCCATGGCACAAGGACCAGCTGATACCCCAATACACCCTGGAAGGGTGACAGGTTAGTAGAGGAGTGGCGCTGAGAGTTCTGGGCCATCTCGGCCCATGGTACGAACTGCGCCCACTCCCCTGGCCCGTCCCGGCAATACGACCGCAGGAACCTGCCCACATCCTGGTTAATGCGCTCGACCTGCCCATTACTCTCGGGGTGGAAACCCGAGGTCAGGCTGACCGAGACCCCCAGCCTCTCCATAAACGACCTCCACACCCTGGACGTGAACTGGGGACCCCGATCAGATACAATGTCCTCGGGCACCCCATAGTGCCGGAAGACATGGGTGAACAGGGCCTCCGCGGTCTGCAGGGCCGTAGGAAGACCGGGAAAAGGGAGCAGACGGCAGGACTTAGAGAACCGGTCCACAACGACCAGGATCGCAGTGTTCCCCTGGGACGGCGGGAGATCCGTGAGGAAATCCACCGAGAGGTGAGACCAAGGCCGTTGTGGAATGGGGAGGGGCTGTAATTTCCCTCGAGGCAGGTGTCTAGGAGCCTTGCACTGGGCGCATACCGAACAGGAAGAGACATAACGCCGAACATCCTCAACCAAGGTGGGCCACTCGGGCTGGGCCGGAGGACAGGCGGGCCACTCGGGCTGGGCCGGAGGACAGGCGGGCCACTCGGGCTGGGCCGGAGGACAGGCGGGCCACTCGGGCTGGGCCGGAGGACAGGCGGGCCACTCGGGCTGGGCCGGCCGGCAGCTCTGGCGACTCTTGGCTGGCGGGCAGCTCTGGCGACTCTTGGCTGATGGGCAGCTCTGGCGGCTCCTGGCTGGCGGGCAGCTCTGGCGGCTCCTGGCTGGCGGGCAGCTCTGGCGGCTCCTGACTGGCGAGGCTGGGCTAACGCACTAGACGCCTGATGCGTGGGGCTGGTACTGGACGTGCCAGCCTGGAGACACGCACCTCAATGCTAGTGCGTATAGCGGGAAACACCGGACCGTAGAGGCGCACTGGCGGTCTTGAGCGCAGGGTTGGCATCACCCCTTCAGGCTCAATGCTCACTCCTCCCTGGCACATGCGGGGCGCTGGTACTGTGCGTGCCGGCCTGAAAATCCCAGGCCTCACCACAGCCCCTAACCCAAAGCACGGGACCTGTCCAGTCTGTCTCTGCCCCACAAGGGTACGGGGAGCTGGCCTGGGGCTCCACTCTCGCCCCGCCAAACAGCCCTTGTGCCCCCCCGCAAAAAATTATTAGGGCTGCCTCTCGGGTTCCCTTAGCTCCCTTAGTTTGTCCTCCCAGAATCGTCGTTCACTCTGCCAAGTGCATTCATCAACCCGATGCTCCTTCCTCCTCCACTGCTTGGTCCTTTTGTGGTGGGTAGTTCTGTAAGGTCTGTCGTCAGGAATGGAGCAAGGCGCAGCGGGAATGTGGATACTCATATTTTTAATAAACTCGAGTAAAGCATCCACAGGAAAAAAACAATAAACACGACAGGAACAATTTTGCAGGCACACAAAACGCAATGCAAAAACAAGTACCCACAACCCCAAAGAAAAACACACACCTGTTTATAGGACTCCCAATCAGAGGCAACTAGAACCACCTGCCTCCAATTGAGAGTCCAACAACCAATCTACACATGACACAAAAACCTCCACGTCCTGACCAAAACTAATACAATTGCTCCCTCTTCTGGTCAGGACGAGACAATAGCAAGTAAAACACTGGAATAGTAGATTTGCAGTGGAAGAAAGTGCAAAGTAGATATATAAATAATGGGGTGCAAAGGAGAAAAATAAATAAATAAATACAGTAGGGGAAGAGGTAGTTGTTTGGGTAATTATAGATGGGCTATGTACAGGTGCAGTAATCTGTGAGCTGCTCTGACAGCTGGTGCTTAAAGCTAGTGAGGGAGATGAGTGTTTCCAGTTTTAGAGATTTGTGTAGTTCGTTCCAGTCATTGGCAGCAGAGAACTGGAAGGAGAGGCGGCCGAAGGAGGAATTGGCTTTGGGGGTGAACAGAGAGATATACCTGCTGGAGCGCGTGCTACAGGTGGGTGCTGCTATGGTGACCAGCGAGCTGAGATAAGGGGGGACTTTACCTAGCAGGGTCTTGTAGACGACCTGGAGCCAGTGGGTTTGGCGACGAGTATGAAGCGAGCCAACGAGAGCGTACAGGTCGCAGTGGTGGGTAGTATATGGGGCTTTGGTGACAAAACGGATGGCACTGTGATAGACTGCATCCAATTTATTGAGTAGGGTATTGGAGGCTATTTTGTAAATGACATCGCCAAAGTCGAGGATCGGTAGGATGGTCAGTTTTACGAGGGTATGTTTGGCAGCATGAGTGAAAGATGCTTTGTTGCGAAATAGGAAGCCGATTCTAGATTTAACTTTGGATTGGAGATGTTTGATGTGATTCTGGAAGGAGAGTTTACAGTCTAACCAGACACCTAGATATTTGTAGTTGTCCACATATTCTAAGTCAGAACCGTCCAGAGTAGTGATGCTGGATGGGCGGGCAGGTGCAGGCAGCGATCGGTTGAATAGCATGCATTTAGTTTTACTTGTATTTAAGAGCAGTTGGAGGCCACGGAAGGAGTTTTGTATGGCATTGAAGCTCATCTGGAGGGTAGTTAACACAGTGTCCAAAGAAGGGCCAGAAGTATACAGAATGGTGTCGTCTGCGTAGAGGTGGATCAGAGACTCACCAGCAGCAAGAGCAACATCATTGATGTATACAGAGAAAAGAGTCGGCCCAAGAATTGAACCCTGTGGCACCCCCATAGAGACTGCCAGAGGCCCGGACAACTGGCCCTCCGATTTGACACACTGAACTCTATCAGAGAAGCAGTTGGTGAACCATGCGAGGCAATCATTTGAGAAACCAAGGCTATTGAGTCTGCCGATGAGGATGTGGTGATTGACAGAGTCGAAAGCCTTGGCCAGGTCAATGAATATGGCTGCACAGTATTGTTTCTTATCGATGGCGGTTAAGATATCGTTTAGGACCTTGAGCGTGGCTGAGGTACACCCATGACCAGCTCTGAAACCAGATTGCATAGCGGAGAAGGTGCAGTGGGATTCGAAATGGTCGGTAATCTGTTTGTTAACTTGGCTTTCGAAGACTTTAGAAAGGCAGGGTAGGATAGATATGGGTCTGTAGCAGTTTGGGTCAAGAGTGTCCCCCCCTTTGAAGAGGGGGATGACCACAGCTGCTTTCCAGTCTTTGGGAATCTCAGGCGACACGAAAGAGAGGTTGAACAGGCTAGTAATAGGGGTTGCAACAATTTTGGCAGAGAATGTTAGAAAGAAAGGGTCCAGATTGTCTAGCCCGGCTGATTTGTAGGGGTCCAGATTTTGCAGCTCTTTCAGAACATCAGCTGACTGGATTTGGGAGAAGGAGAAATGTGGAAGGCTTGGGCGAGTTGCTGTGGGGGTTGCAGTGCTGTTGACCAGGGTAGGGGTAGCCAGGTGGAATGCATGGCCAGCCGTTAAGTAGTTAGTTAAAGTAGTTAAAGTGACTATGCATATATGATAAACAGTAGCAGCAGCGTAAAAAGATGGTTGGGGGGGAGGGGGGGTTGGGGGGGCACACAATGCAAATAGTCCGGGTAGCCATTTGATTACCTGTTCAGGAGTCTTATGGCTTGGGGGTAAAAGCTGTTGGAAGCCTTTTTGTCCTAGACTTGGCACTCCGGTACCGCTTGCCATGCGGTAGTAGAGAGAAAAGTCTATGACTGGGGTGGCTGGGGTCTTTGACAATTTTTAGAGCCTTCCTCTGACACCGCCTGGTGTAGAGGTCCTGGATAGCAGGCAGCTTAGCCCCAGTGATGTACTGGGCCGTACGCACTACCCTCTGTAGCACCTTGTGGTCAGAGGCCGAGCAATTGCCGTACCAGGCAGTGATGAAACCAGTCAGGATGCTCTCGATGTTGCAGCTGTAGAACCTTTTGAGGATCTCAGGACCCATGCCAAATCTTTTTAGTTTCCTGAGGGGGAATAGGCTTTGTCGTGCCCTCTTCACGACTGTCTTGGTGTGTTTGGACCATTCTAGTTTGTTGTTGATGTGGACATTAAGGAACTTGAAGCTCTCAACCTGCTCCACTACAGCCCCGTTGATGAGAATGGGGGCGTGCTCGGTCCTCCTTTTCCTGTGGTCCACAATCATCTCCTTAGTCTTGGCTACGTTGAGGGATAGGTTGTTATTCTGGCTCCACACGGCCAGGTCTCTGACCTCCTCCCTATAGGCTGTCTCGTCGTTGTCTGTGATCAGGCCTACCACTGTTGTGTCGTCTGCAAACTTAATGATGGTGTTGGAGTCGTGCCTGGCTATGCAGTCGTGGGTGAACAGGGAGTACAGGAGGGGACTGAGCATGCACCCCTGTGGAGCTCCAGTGTTGAGGATCAGCGTGGCAGATGTGTTGCTACCTACCCTCCCCACCTGGGGATGGCCCGTCAGGAAGTCCAGGATCCAGTTGCAGAGGGAGGTATTTAGTCCCAGGATCCTTAGCTTAGTGATGAGCTTTGAGGGTACTATGGTGTTGAATGCTGAGCTGTAGTCAATCAATAGCATTCTCACATAAGTGTTCCTTTTGTCCTGGTGGGAAAGGGCAGTGTGGAGTGCAGTATAGATTGCATCATCTATGGATCTGTTTGCAAATTGGAGTGGGTCTAGGGTTTCTGGGATAATGGTGTTGATGTGAGCCATTACCAACCTTTCAAAGCACTTCATGGCTATGGACGTGAGTGCTACGGACGGGAGTGCTACGGGTCTGTAGTCATTTAGGCAGGTTGCCTTTGTGTTCTTGGGCACAGGGACAATGGTGGTCTGCTTGAAACATGTTGGTATTACAGACTCAATCACGGACATGTTGAAAATGTCAGTGAAGACACCTGCCAGTTGGTCAGCACATGCCCGGAGCACACGTCCTGGTAATCCATCTGGCCCAGCAGCCTTGTGTATGTTGACCTGTTTAAAGGTCTTTCGTCGGCTACGGAGAGCGTGATCACACAGTCGTCCTGAACAGCTGTATTGACGCTTTCCCTGTTTGATGGTTCGTCGCAGGGCATAGCAGGATTTCTTGTAATCTTCCGGGTTAGAGTCCCGCACCTTGAAAGCGGCAGCTCTACCCTTTAGCTCAGTGCAAATCCTGCCTGTAATCCATGGCTTCTGGTTGGGGTATGTACGTACAGTCACTGTGGGGATGACGTCCTCAATGCACTTATTGATAAAGCCAGTGACTGATGTGGTGTGCTCCTCAATGCCATCGGAAGAATCCCGGAACATGTTCCAGTCTGTGATAGCAACACAGTCCTGTAGTTTAGCATCTGCTTCATCTAACCACTTTTTTATAGACCGAGTCACTGGTGCAGGAATCAGGAGGATAGCGTTGTGGTCGGATTTACCAAATGGAGGACGAGGGAGAGCTTTGTACGCGTCTCTGTGTGTGGAGTACAGGTTATCTAGAATTTTTTTCCCTCTGGTTGCACATTTAACATGTTGATAGAAATTTGGTAGAACTGATTTAAGTTTCCCTGCATTAAAGTCTCCGGCCACTAGGAGCGCCGCCTCTGGGTGAGTGCTTTCCTGTTTGCTTATTTCCTTATACAGCTGACTGAGTGCGGTCTTAGTGCCAGCATCTGTCTGTGGTGGTAAATAAACAGCCACGAAAAGTATAGCTGAAAACTCTCTAGGCAAGTAGTGTGGCCTGCAATTTATCACAATATACTCTACTTCAGGCGAGCAAAATCTAGACACTTTCTGAGATTTCGTGCACCAGCTGTTGTTTACAAATATGCACAGACCGCCCCCCCCTCGTCTTACCGGAGTGTGCTGTTCTATCTTGCCGGGGCAGCGTATATCCCTGTAGCTGAATATCCATTTCGTCATTCAGCCACGATTCCGCGAAACATAGGATATTACAGTTTTTGATGTCCCGTTGGTAGGATATTCGTGATCGTACCTCGTCTAATTTATTGTCCAATGATTGCACGTTGGCGAGTAGTATTGATGGTAATGGCAGCTTTCCCAGTCGCCTTCGCCGGGTCCTGACCAGGCATCCGGCTCTTTGTTCTCTGTACCTGCGTCACTTCCTCTTGCAAATAACGGGGATGTCGGTTCTGTGGGGTGTTTGGAGAATGTCTTGAGCGTCATCTTTGCTGTAGAAAAAATCTTGGTCTAATCTGAGGTGAGTGATCGATATTCAGAATCTCTTTTTTTGCCGTAAGATACGGTTGCAAAAACATTATATACAAAATAAGTTACAAATAACGCGAAATAATCCCCACATCATTTCACAATTGGTTGGGCACCCATAAAACTGCTGCCATTTCTTCCGGCACCATTTAATCAAACGATGAAACCAGCGGGTAAATGATTGAAGACTGATATTCTGACTTTTTTGACAGCACAATGTGAGTTTTTAATTAGTCAGTACAGCAATGTAATGTTGTTGATCTGTCAGTTTCCCAAGCTAATTCCCTACTTTTCACACTGACACGGTATAAACATCTCTACAGGCATCACTGTCATGGTACAGTCAGTACACAACACTATGCTCATCATGCCTTAGCAGGATCAGATGGGGACAGTTGTCCCAGCAGATCAGACAGCCAGGGAAGACCAGTCTACAGAGCTCAGGTGAATTTTGCAGTATATTATAACAACCAGTGAAATGATGCAAAGTTCCAATCTTGAGTTGATGGGTCGGCTACAGTCAGATCTGGGAATAATGCTCATTTCAATTATTGAACCATTGATTCTATTCTTGGATAATACAATGTATTAATGTACACCAAGGTAATTCTTTGTCATGCTTCATCTGAGTAGGATCAAATGGTGACAGGGGTCTCAGCAGGCCAGGGTCAGGCAACTAGGGAAGACCATTCTGTGACGGCGCTGACGTGACCTTTTACAGATGCAACACTTTATTTTCTCTGTGCAGCGAACACAGGACAAGCCAGAAGCTTCAAGATTGAAACTATTTTAAGACAGTCTGACAGACCTCTAAAGTTGATTTCCAAACTGTATCAAGGGTTGATAGAGGTTTTTCCTTATGACACAAAACATGTAAAACAACAATGTGAGGAAGACCTGGGAGACACCGTTGATGATGATGAATGGATACAGATATGTTTGAATGCCGGGTCATGTTCATATAATCACAGACATAAATTACTGCAGTTTTAAGACCATCCATAGAACGTACTATATGCCAGTGAACATGAATATAATGCATTCAGAAATGTAATTCCTCTGCTGGAGGTGCAAAACACAAAAAGTGGATACATTTGCATATGTTATGCTCTTGTGAAGGCTGCCTGAATTCTGGCAAAGAGTATGTTCTTTTATCTCAGCATGTTTACAGATTCACCCTTCTCCTCGTTTTTGTTTGCTTGGAAATGTTGATACTGAAGACTCTTATCAGAAGAAACTGTGTAACCTAGCGTTGCCATTAATCGGAAGGTTGGTTATCCTCCCACAACGTCACAATGGATGGCATTAATGTCAAGTTATGTATCACTAGATTTGATTTATTACAAGATTAAGGGTATACTGCGCAACTTTCATAAGGTCTGTATGCCTTATATGGAATACTGTACGACAAAAGGAGTCTGTATTGAAAACATGTCCACGTCAGGGGAGATACCTATTTAGGAAATCCCTAGTTGCTGGGCTGCTCAGTCCTGGCCCTAGGTTCTGCCGTAGAGTTGGTTGTCACTCTGGTCTTGGCCTAACAGACTCAAAACCAATAATGAATGTTTTACTAAGATTCTAAAGCTGAGTGGGGTGTGTTGGGTTGGAGCGCTCCAAGTAAAAAGAGCTCTACAGTACTATTAGGCCTATGATATGAATCCTCTGTCAATATTGGGACAGTGAAGCATTTTTTCTTCTTTTGGCTCTATACTCCAAAAGTTTGAAATCAAACAATGACCATGAAGCTAAAGTGCAGACTGTCAGCTTTAATTTGAGGAAATTTTCATCCATAGCGAGTGAACCGTTTAGAAATTACAGCACTTTTGTACATAGACCCCCATTTTAGGGGAGCAAAAGTATAAGGACAAATTAACTTGTATGTGTATTAAAGTAGTAAAAAGTTAAGTATTTAGTCCGACATTCATAGCACGCAATGACTACATCAAGCTTGTGAATCTACAAATTTGTTGGATACATTTTCTGTTTGTTTTGGTTGTGTTTCAGATCATTTTTTGCCCAATAGAAATGAATGGTAAATAATGTATTGTGTAATTTTGGAGTCCTTATTGTAAATAAGAATATAATATGTTTCCAAACACTTCTACATTCATTTGGATGCTACAATGATTATGGATAATCCTGAATGAAGTGTGAATGGTGATGAATGACAAAGATAGATGCACAAATATCATACCCCCAAGACATGCTAACCTCTCACCATTACAATCGTTTTTTGGGCGGGTATGATATTTGTGTGTCTATAACTTTCTCGCTCATCAAAAGGGTCATATTATATTGTGTAGAAATGAAGGAAATTAGCTTTAGATGCCCCCAAAAATTATAAGGGAGGAACCCCAGACCCCCCGCCAGGTTCTAAAACCAAAGTTGCGCCCCTGCTGGTCATCGTCATATTTAAAAAGTAATGGTATAACACAACAGATGACATAAACTGGAATGACACTCTCACTCATGGTATTTTAATGAGCCACCGTACATTTTAATTATCACTAAAAGAGAGAAAAAAACTTTTCTGAAGTGCAAAGAACCATTGAATGGCTTAAAACAGGCAATCTAATCTAATTAGTATAAAAATGTAAAAAACATCCCCCTGTGTAACACTTCCTCATCTGCGGTGAAAGGTGACAGAGCCAGAGAGGTGTTTGTCAGACCATGAGACATCTCAAAAATCGGTCTTCCCACGGAATTGGCGTACAAACTACCCCTCTATGGAAAGATGGAACTCTCACAGACACATATATGTTTTGCTTTAGGACGCCCACAGGCCTCATAAGACTCGTCTGAAGGTCCCCTGGAACCAGTCAAAAAAATTTATGGAAGTACAGAATCTGCCAATGGATGAATACAATATTTCACAAACGCATGAATGGTCGATATTGTGTTGTAATATGGTTTGGCTATAAACTATAGAGCGATTTTTCATTCATTCACCTCTGAAACATACAGTTGAAGTCGGAAGTTTACATACACTTAGGTTGGAGTCATTAAAAGTAGTTTTTCAACCACTCCACAAATCTCTTGTTAACAAATTATAGTTTTGGCAAGTCAGTTAGGACATCTACTTTGTGCATAATCCCAACAATTGTTTACAGACAGATTATTTCACTACCAAATACTAATTGAGTGTATGTATATTTCTGATCCACTGGGAATGTGATGAAAGAAATAAAAGCTGAAATAAATCATTCTCTCTACTATTATTCTGACATTTCACATTCTTAAAATAAAGTGGTGATCCTAACTGACCTAAAACAGGGAATTTTTACTAGGATTAAATGTCAGGAATTGTGATAAACAGAGTTTAATTGTATTTGGCTAAGGTGTATGTAAACTTCCGACTTCAACTGTATATTTCTTTCAGTAAACCCATGCAATTGTAATGCTCGTCGTTAGAGGGAGAAGTGGACCAAGGCGCAGCGTGGTAAGTGTTCATGATACTTTATTTCACAACACACTCAAACAAAATAGCAACCGGCGAAGAAAACGAAAGCACACAGTTCTGTCAGATTCAGATGCTAAACAGAAAACAACCTCCCACAAACACAGGTGGAAAACAGCCTGCCTAAGTATGATTCCCAATCAGAGACAACGATAGACAGCTGCCTCTGATTGGGAACCACACTGGCCCAAAAACAAAGAAACAGAAAACATAGACTTCCCCACCCGAGTCACACCCTGACCTAACCAAACATAGAGAATAATAAGGATCTCTATGGTCAGGGCGTGACAGCAAAGCACCTAAATGCCTACTACACCATATTTGGCTTTCTGTTTGCCTTGGCAATAATGAAAGCAATTTATACCCCAGTAAGCACAGACTGACACGACGTCTATTCAAAGTCGTTTTCCGGTCCTGACCGGACATCTTTCCTGTGTCATTTTTTTTGGTGCGGCCCAAACATAGACGTCGATAATTGGTTCAGGTTTGGTCCAGTCAGATGTGTTGTGACAAGGTAGGGATGGTATACAGAAGATAGCCCTATTTGGTAAACGACCAAGATCAGCTCAGATAAGCAAAGAGAAATGACAGACCATCATTACTTTAAGACATGAAGGTATGTCAATCAGAACATTTCAAGAACTTTGAAGGTTTCTTCAAGTGCAGTCGCAAAAACCATCAAGCGCTATGATGAAACTGGCTCACATGAAGACCACCACAGGAAAGGAAGACCCAGAGTTACCTTTGTTGCAGAGGATAAGTTCATTTGGGTTTCCAGGCTCAGAAATTGCAACCCAAATATGTTTTTCACAGAGTTCAAGTAACAGACACATCTCAACATCAACTGTTCAGAGAAGAAGGCCTTCTTGGTCGAATTGCAGCAAAGAAACCACTACTAAAGGACACCAATAAGAAGAAGAGACTTGATTGGGCCAAGAAACATGAGCAATGGACATTAGACTGGTGGAAATCTGTCCTTTGGTCTGATAAGTCCAAATTTGAGATTTTTGGTTCCAACCGCTGTGTCTTTGTGAGACGCAGAGTAGGTGAACGGATGATCTCTGCATGTGTGGATCCCACCGTGAAGCATGGAGGAGGAGGTGTGATAGTGTGTGGGTGCTGTGCTGGGGACACTGTCAGTGATTTATTTAGAAGTCAAGGCACACTTAACCAGCATGGCTACACAGCATTCTGCAGCGATATGCCATCCCATCTGGTTGCGCTTAGTGGGACTATCATTTGTTTTTCAACAGGACAATGACCCAACATTTACATTTACATTTAAGTCATTTAGCAGACGCTCTTATCCAGAGCGACTTACAAATTGGTGCATTCACCTTACGATATCCAGTGGAACAACCACTTTACAATAGTGCATCTAAATCTTTTAGGGGGGGGGGGGTAGAATGATTACTTTAGGGTGTGTAAGGGCTATTTGACCAAGAAGGAGAGTGATGGAGTGCTGCATCAGATGACCTGGCCTCCACAATCACCCAACCTCAACCCAGTTGAGATGGTTTGGGATGGGTTGGACCGCAGACTGAAGGAAAAGCAGCCAACAAGTGCTCAGCATATGTGGGAACTCAATCAAGACAGTTGGAAAAGCATTTCAGGTGAAGCTGGTTAAGAGAATGCCAAGAGTGTGCAAAGCTGTGATCAAGGCAAAGGGTAGCTACTTTGAAGAATATAAAATATAAAATATATTTAGATTTGTTTAAACCTTTTTTGGTTACTACATGATTCCATATGTGTTATTTCATAGTTTTGATGTCTTCAGTGTTATTCTACAATGTAGAAAATAGTAAAAATAAAGAAAAACCCTTGAATGATTAGGTGTGTCCAAACTTTTAACTGTTACCGTATGTGTTTGATTGGTTTAGATTTGGTCTGGACCGGACCAAATTTGAACCATGGTTAGACATCTACACTATGTTTCACAGGTTTCACGTGCCAATATGTCCTCCAAACACCGGCTTCGAGGGCATTATAACTTTTATACAACAGGTTACCAACATATTCAAATAAGGATTTACATATTTTCATTAATAAAGTTATTTTTATTCATTTATTCATACTATTTCATCCTTCCACAAGATATAGTCCCAACACAAATCTAGGGTTGCTTGACAAGCCTGCTGGTCGTTCCTTCTTTCGGTTCGGTTGCCATAGATGTGACCCAGTCGTTAAGTCTTTTTGCTCTCTATCCATGGATGTGACCCCGTCGTTCGTTCTAAATATTCTATTGCCATACTGGCTGGCAACGTTCTTATCCCTTGCTTGCTAGCTAGCCAACTACGGCTAACTTAGTCACTTCAAACAGCGCAGCCAGAATAACAACAAAGTAGCTGCATTTGCATTTGTTTAAGCTGTTTTCTACTGACATTTATTTGGATACATCCATAACAATGAGCTAATGACGTGTGATTTCACTTGGCATAGAAAATGTGCTCTCTTGTCAGGACACTGTTGTTCAGAGGAGCTAGTCAACAACACAGCTAACAGTCACTTCAAATTGAAGCTGGTAAGACTGCAAACTAGCTGCACTTTGTTTAATTTGACCTGTTTTCTATTGATATTTCTTTGTATATAGTGCATTCTGAAAGTATTCAGACTCCTTCCCGTTTCCCACATTTTGTTACATTACAGCCTTATTCTAAAATGGAGTTAAAAAGAAAATCCTCATCAATCTACACACAATACCCCATAATGACAAAGCAAAAACAGGTTTTTAGAATATTTGCTCATTTATTACAAATAAAAAACAGAAGTATCACATTTACATAAGTATTCAGACCCTTTACTCCGTACTTTGTTGAAGCACCTTTGGCAGCGATTACAGCCTTGAGTCTTCTTGGGTATGACGCTACAAGCTTGGCACACCAGTATTTGGGGACTTTCTCCCATTATTTTCTGCAGATCCTCTCAAGCTTTGCCAGGTCGCTGCACAACTATTTTCAGTTCGCAAAACACCAGTCTCAACGTCAACAGTGTAGAGGCGACTCCGGGATGCTGACCTTCTAGGCAGAGTTCCTCCGTCCAGTGTCTGTGTTCTTTGCCTATCTTAATCTTTTATTTTTATTGGCCAGTCAGAGAAATAGCTTTTTCTTTGCAACTCTGCCTAGAAGGCCAGCATCCCGAAGTCGCTTCTTCACTGTTGACGTTGAGACTGGTGTTTTGCGGGTACTATTTAATGAAGCTGCCAGTTGAGGACTTGAGAGGCGTCTGTTTCTCAAACTAGACACTCTAATGTACTTGTCCTCTTGCTCAGTTGTGCAACAGGGCCTCCCACTCCTCTTTCTATTCTGGTTAAAGCCAGTTTGCGCTGTTCTGTGAAGGGAGTAGTACACAGCGTTGTACGAGATCTTCAGTTTCTTGGCAATTTCTCGCCTTCATTTCTCAGAACAAGAGTAGACTGACGAGTTTCAGAAGAAAGTTCTTTGTTTCTGGCCATTTTGATCCTGTAATCGAACCCACAAATGCTGATGCTCCAGATACTCAACTAGTCTAAAGAAGGCCAGTTTTATTGCTTCTTTAATCAGAACAACAGTTTTCCGCTGTGCTAACATAATTGCATAAGGGTTTTCTAATGATAAATTTGCCTTTTAAAATTATAAACTTGGATTAGCTAACACAACGTGCCATTGGAACACAGGAGTGATGGATGCTGATAATGGGCCTCTGAACGCCTATGTAGATATTCCATAAAAAATCTGCCGTTTCCAGCAACAATAGTCATTTACAACATTAACAATGTCTACACTGTATTTCTGATCAATTTGATGTTATTTTAATGGACTAAAAAATGTGTTTTTCTTTCAAAAAGAAGGAAATGTCTAAGTGACCCCAAACTTTTGAACGGTAGTGTAATTTTTAAATGGTTCTCTAGTAAATTAGTAACGTCTCACCCCATGCTCAAGAATGGCCCTTTTCTCTACATTCAAATTACAGCTGCTCATTTTCGGTTATTTGAAAAAGAAATAATCTCCAAAATATTTTTTTTCTAAACAAGCCTTAGAAAGTTGGTTGCAATTTCAGTTTAATCCACCTGAAAAGACAGAACAAATAATACAACAAATATTTTTGTTAAACTCAAATATACTAATTGATTAAAAAAACATATTTTTCGATCAAATTTTAAAAAAGGTATAATCTTTGTAAATTATATCATAAATAGGACTGGTGGAGTTATGTCACATATGCAGCTAACACAGACATATGGAAATGTCTGCTCTACCCAAAATTACAACCAACTAATTGCAGCATTACCACAAAAATGGAAGAGGCAAGTGGAAGGAGGAAAAAGTAAGGAACTTGTCTGTCGGCCCTGCATTAAAGACCAAAAATGGTTAAAGAAAATTGTGATAAATAAAAATATATACCAGTTTCATTTAAGGACCAAAAAATGACAGCTGTGCCATATAAATTGCTAAATAGTTGGGAAGAGATTTTCAATGTACCGATTCCATGGCACATGGTTTATGAATTGACACGCAAAACGACACTGGATTCAAAACTTCTAATTTTTCCATTTAAATTATTATACAAAATTCTTGCAACTAATAGAATGTTATATATATGGAAGATACAATCTTCTCAGCTCTGCAGATTTTGCTGCGAGGAGGCAGAGTCATTAGATCTATTATTTTGGTACTGTCCATATGTAGCTCGTTTTTGGTCACAGGTCCAGGAATGGCTGAAGAATTGCAACATTTACATAGAACTAACGCTGCAGATAGCAATGCTGGGTGATTTGAAAAGTCATAGTCAATCGATCAATAATATAATAATTATTTTAGCAAAAATGTTTATCTTTAATTTACAATCTGTTGAAGCAATGAGAATAGAAAGGTTCAGTCTTTTGTGATGCATCACAGCACAGTTGAAAAACGTATGGCAAATGGAAATCCAAAATGGATGGTGTTAAGAGATAGATGGGAGAGGTTGAATGGACCTGAAGGGTGGGACTAATAACAACAAGATAACAAATGTAAAACATATCAGGTCTGTAAAATGTATATAGGTTCAGAAATTTTGTGAAATAGCACAGTTACAAATAGAAATCAAACTGGATGGACATCAGAAATAGAGGAAGGCCAGGAATAAAAACAAACAAAATATAACTATTGTAAAATAGATTGTGTCTGTAAAATGTGTATAGTATGTATAAACTGGTAGAAGGTAGAAGCCTAAGTGTTATTATTTATTAGTTTACTCCAATTGGGCGAGGGACGGTAGGGTTTGCGGGGAATAATAAAGGTATATTCTAAAAAAAAGTGTGTATATATATATATATATATGTATGTATGCATATATGCATATATGTATGTGTATGTATGTATGTATATGTATGAATGTTTATTTATATATATGTATATGGGTATGTATGTTTGTTTTTAGAAAGATATATTTACCCCAAAAATATATGGGGGATTGGAAATGATGCAAACAATTACGTTGATTGAAGCAACAATCTATCTGCAATATTAAAGCTGATCCCCCCCGAAAACGGAGACGTGGCTGAGTCAAATAGGAATCCTGACTTAATTAACTTAAAATATCACACTTTATTGCAAATCTGTGCTTTATGTAAGAAAGTCCCACTTTAATTGACAATTGGCTGTTAATTAATGAGCGTTTACGAATTGAATGCCTTACGTCATTATCAGGTGGCGATGGTGGTCACGTGCTGGTTTCAACTTCCTGTTTACCACTTGTTCCTTGAGACAGTTCACGGATTTCAACACTTGCACATTCGTGTGATTTTGATCGAGAACAACAAATACGTATTTGAATCCCTGCAGTTACGGAATTAATCGTTTTGGAAACTTTCATATTTTTTGTCATCTTTGCCTAGCGGAAATTAAGACGTGACATTGAGGAAACGCGTGACTAGGCCAGGAGTCCTTGAGATTTCCTGAGTCAGGCCCCCGGACTACATGATTGAAGCTCGTAACGTTAGTGTTCCTCTGTCAACACCAAACATACGCGTGATGAGGGCAAGGACTACAAACCAGTCAGCTGGGTGATTGTCTGCATTACATTTTAAAGGCTAACTTTTGGTAATGTGGTGGTTTTAACTTGGAGCGTGGATACGTTCTAAAAGGAGCTAAGTTAACTAGATAAAGTTAGCTAACGTTAGTCAACTAAATCCACCTCCTCCGGCTTAGTTAGTTAGCCACGTTAGCTACAGCCTTCTTGCCTGGCCAGTTTTTCCTGGAAGCTTTAGCTAGCCGTCCTTGTTTGTAGAGAGTTCCAACCCGGCGGTGCCCTGCATTCAGGAGAAATACCCGGTTCCGGCCCCTTCAAGCGGGCAGTCAGAAATAAACTGGCTGGGAAGGGATGGCCTGGTGGCTCTTCCCGTTCCCAATGTGCTGCGGTGTTTGAGGGCGGACGAGTTCGGATAGAGCCCAAGGTGGCTCGCGGCACGATGATGGCTGCATCCCCGTCTGTGTCTGGGAGCCTAACGGCCTCCGGACTAACTTTATCCGGCAGAAAGAGCGAGGAAATAGCGGATTTGATCGATTTGTTTTCGAAGACACAGTACAGGGCGAAAGAAGTCTCCCGACGGGTAAGTTAGAGGTTCTCAACATGCACATTTTTGTATTATCATAATTTCTGCATGTCATATAATAGCCCTGCTTTAGCTATGTATTTTCCCAGAGATAGTGTGCCATTAAATCTCGATCACGACTCTCAGTTCCATTGTATTACACTTAAGTCATTGGACGAAGGCGTCTTCTGTAGTGGGGAGTTTGATCCCTGGCTCTCGGTCTAAACATTAAATCTGCGTGAAATAATTTTAACGATACAAAATATTAAATTGATGCACACCTTGATGGGGTTAGGGTCGGTGTACCCACACAGCCATGCACTGCCTTAAAGTATTAATACCCCTTGACTTTCTCCATATTGTGTTACAGCCTTAATTCACAATTTATTTAAATATTTTAATCACCCATCTACACACAATACCCCATAATGACAAAGTGAAAACATGTTTTTAGAAATCTTTACAAATGTATTAAAATTAAATACAGAAATATCTAATTTAAATATATATTCCCATCCCTGAGTCAATACTTGTTAGAATCAGGTTTGGCAGCGATTTACAGCTGTTTGTCTTTCTGGGTTAGTCTCGAAGAGCTTTAAAAAAATCTTCCAGCTCTGTCAAATTGTTTGTTGAGCATTATTAAGCAACCATTTTCAAGTCTTGCCATTGGTTTTCAAGCAGATTTAACTCAACTGTAACTCGGCTACTCAGAAATATTCCCTGTCTTCTTGGTAAACAACTCCAGTGTATACTTGGCTGTGTGTTTTAGGTAATTGTCCTGCTGGAAGATGAGTTCCCAGTGTCCCGGTGGAAAGCAGACAGAACCAGGTTTTCCTCCAGGATTTTTCCTGTGCTTAGCTCCATTCCTTTTATTTTCTTATTCTAAGAACTCCCCAGTCCTTACTGATTTTCAAGCATACCCATAACATGATGCAGCCACCACTATGCTTGAAAATATGTAGTGTGATAGTCAGTGATATGTTTGGAGCAAATCCAATTCAACACAACATTTTGTATTCAGGACAGTGCATTGTGAGTTGCTTTGCCACATTTCTTTCAGTATTACTTTAATGCCTTGTTGCAAACAGGATCAATGTTTTGCAATATTTTTTTATTCTGTTCAGGCTTCCTTTTCACTCTGTCAATTAAGTTAGTATTGTGGAGTAACTACAGTGTTGATCCATCTTCAGTTTTCTCCTATCACAGCCATTAAACTCTGTAATTGTTTTAGTTATCATTGGCCTCATGGTGAAATCCCGGAGCGGTTTCCTTCCTCTCCATCAACTGAGTTAGGAAGGACGCCTGTATCTTCGTAGTGACTGAATTGATACACCATCCAAAGTGGAATTAATAATAACTTCACCATGCTCAAAGGGATATTCACTGTCTACTTTTCAAAAACATTTGACACATCTATTAATAGGTGCTCTTCTTTGCAAGGCATTGGAAAACCTCCCTGGTCTTTGTGGTTGAATCTGTGTTTGAAATTCACTGCTTGACTGAGGGACCTTACAATTATCTGTATGTGTGGGGTACAGAGATGAGGTAGTCCTTCAAAAAGCATGTTATACTCCCCATCAAACAGTGCACACAGAGTGATTCCGTTAGGGCTGTCCCCGACCTCCAAAAAATATTGGTTGACTGAAAGTTGTCTGTTCTTTCGACCAATCGATTGGTTGACATTTATGTGTATTTTTCCACATCTAGAGACACCGTACATATGCAACTATATATGCATTAAGCTTGTCTGATGCTTGAAGTGCACTGTTTGATGAAATAGGACACATGACTCAAGATGCACATTTTTGTGGAACGGTTTTATTTAATTTATAATACCGTCTTCGTATCTTAATATGATTGTCATGTGGTTAATGAAAATTCTATCTAAATGAAAATGATACAAACCTAAAAAGTAACTTCTATTGCCATTGCCGACTATGTAAAAATAGCATATAAAGCCTGCAAATAAAAACATTGCAGCCTGCAGGGAGAGAATATCCTGATAAAAGTAAATATCCTATCACATTGGCTACGCATGGCCTGTCTGCAACGGACTTGAAACATTAGATCAACACATTTTTGTCTGACCCAAAGCCATACTAGGAAACTTGCAACATTGTATAAAATATTCTGGGTCCTCAGTTTCCCATGCCAGTGAGCTCTGGACAGACACAGCTGTAGGCCTTTTATGCAAAGGATAAGAAGTAATCAGGTAGGCCTATTTTTATGACGTTTCCACTGGATCATAGCATGACATTTTTCCCTTTCACACTGAGTGATTATCGAAAGTGAGAGAGCTGAAAAATATTTTTCAAATGCACTGAGGAACTATTGTCATTATCAATGGATGTAAAAACAGACTTTGTTTGAGGTGAAGAAAACATTACTTTGAGAAACTCCACAGCTCATCAGTGGTGGTGCGTTAAGCCAATCAGAAATACTATCAGATCCCCAAATGGACAAATTTGTGACCCATCACCTCGATTCGGTCTTATGAAATTGTGTTTTTTTACATTGGATAAAAGTAGAGACGCAGTGCTACAAAATTGTATATCATACACTTCAGCTGATGTTCTGAAAGAGCTGCAAAATCTGGATCCCAACAAATCAGCTGGGCTAGACAATTTGGACCCTCTCTTTATAAAATTATCCGCCACAATTGTTGCAACCCCTATTACTAGCCTGTTCAACCTCTTTCGTATTATCTGAGATCTCCAAAGATTGGATAGCTGTCGCAGTCACCCCCTTTTTCAGAGGGGGTGACACTCTAGACCCAAACTGTCATCGACCTATATCTATCCTGCCCTGCCTTTCTAAAATCTTCGAAAGCCAAGTTAACAAACAGATCACCGACCATTTCGAATCCCACCTTATCTTCTCCACTATGCAATCTGGTTTCCGAGCTGGTCATGGGTGCACCTCAGCCACACTCAAGGTCCTAAATGATATCATAACCGCCATCGATAAAAGACAGTACTGTGCAGCCGTCTTCATCGACCTGGCCACGGCTTTCGACACTGTCAATCACAGCATTCTTATCGGCAGACTCAATAGCCTTGGCTTCTCAAATGACTGCCTCGCCTGGTTCACCAACTACTTCTCAGATAGAGTTCAGTGTGTCAAATCGGAGGGCCAGTTGTCCGGACTTCTGGCAGTCTCTATGGGGGTCCCACAGGGTTCAATTCTCGGGCCGACTCTTTTCTCTGTTTACAGTTGAAGTTGGATGTTTACATGCACTTAGGTTGGAGTCATTAAAACTCGTTTTTCAACCACTCCACAAGTTTCTTGTTAACAAATTAGTTTTGGCAAGTCGGTTAGGACATCTACTTTGTGCAAGACACAAGTAATTTTTTCCAACAATTGTTTACAGACAGATTATTTCACTTATAACTCACTGTATCACAATTCCAGTGGGTTAGAAGTTTACATACACTAAGTTGACTGTGCCTTTAAACAGCTTGAAAAATTCCATAAAATGATGTCATAGCTTTAGAAGCTTCCGATATACTAATTGACATAATTTGAGTCAATTTGAGGTGTATCTGTGGATGTATTTCAAGGCCGACCTTCAAACTCAGTGCCTCTTTGGTTGGTTGACATCATGGCTGATTTCTTTAGATTTTCCCAAGACCCCAGAAAGAAATTGTTGACCTCCACAAGTCTGGTTCATCCTTGGGAGCAATTTCCAAACGTCCGAAGGTACCACGTTCATCTATACAAACAACAGTACGCAAGTATAAACACCACGGGACAACGCAGCCGTCATACAGCTCAGGAAGGAGACACGTTCTGTCTCCTGGAAATGAAAGTACTTTGGTGCGAGAAGTGCAAATCAATCCCAGAACAACAGCAAAGGACCTTGTGAAGATGCTGGAGGAAACGGGTATAAAAGTATCTATATCCACAGTAAAACAAGTTCTATATCGACACAACCTGGAAGGCCAGTCAGCAAGGAAGAAGCCACTGCTCCAAAACCGCCATAAAAAAGCCAGACTATGGTTTGCAACTGCACATGGGGACAAAGATCGTACTCTTTGGAGAAATGTCCTCTGGTCTGATGAAACAAAAATAGAACTGTTTGGCCATAATGACCATCGTTATGTTTGGAGGAAAAGGGGGGAGCCTTGCAAGCCGAAGAACACCATCCCAACCGTGAAGAACAGTGGTCGCAGCATCATGTTGTGGGGGTGCTTTGCTGCAGGAGGGACTGGTGCACTTCACAAAATAGATGTCATCATGAGGAAAGGATATATTGAAGCAACATCTCAAGACATCAGTCAGGAAGTTAAAGCTTGGTCGCAAATGGGCCTTCCAAATGGACAATGCCCCTTGCATACTTCCAAAGTTGTGTCAAAATGGCTTAAGGACAACAAAGTCAAGGTATTGGAGTGGCCATCACAAAATAACAATATGGGGATCAGTTGTTGGGGGTGCTATTTACAGATTGGCTTTGTACAGGTACAGTGATCGGTAAGCTGTAATTATTTCGCCCTGACCTGAATCCTATAGAAAATTTGTGGGCAGAACTGAAAAAGCGTGTGCGAGCAAGGAGGCCTACAAACCTGACTCAGTTACACCAGCTCTGTCAGGAGGAATGGGCCAAAATTCACCCAACTTGTTGTGGGAAGCTTGTGGAAGGCTACCCAAAACGTTTGACCAAAGTTAAACAATTTAAAGGCAATGCTACCAAATACTAATTGAGTGTATGTAAACTTCTGACCCATTGGAAATGTGATGAAAGAAATAAAAGCTGAAATAAATCATTCTCTCTGCTATTATTCTGACATTTTACATTCTTAAAATAAAGTGGTGGTCCTAACTGACCTAAGACGGGGAATATTTACTAGGATTAAATGTCAGGAATTGTGAAAAACTGAGTTTTTTAAAATGTATTTGGCTAAGGTGTATGTAAACTTCCGACTTCAACTGTATATCAATGATGTCCCTCTTGCTGCTGGTGATTGTCTGATCCACCTCTCCGGAGATGACACCATTCTGTATACATCTGGACTTTCTTTGGACACTGTGCTAACAAACGAGTTTCAACACCATACACTCCTTCCGCGGCTTCCAACTGCGTTTAAATACTAGTAAATCTAAGTGCATGCTCTTCAGCAGATTGCTGCCCGCACCCTCCCACCCGACTAGCATCACTATTCTGGACGGTTCTGACTTCGAATATGTGGACAACTACAAATACCAAGGTGTCTGGTTAGACTGTAAACTCTCCTTCCAGACTCATATTAAGCCTCTCCAATCCAAAATTAAATCTAGAATCGGCTTCCTATTTCGCATCAAAGCCTCCTTCACTCATGCTGCCAAACACACCCTCGTAAAACTGACTATCCTACCGATCCTTGACTTTGGCAATGTCATTTACAAAATAGCCTCCAACACTCTACTCAGCAAATTGGATGCAGCCTATCACAGTGCCATCCGTTTTGTCACCAAAGCCCCATATACTACCCACCACTGTGACCTGTATGCTCTCATTGGCTGGCCCTCACTACATGTTCGTTGCCAAACCCACTGGCTCCAGGTCATCTATAAGTCTTTGCTAGGTAAAGCCCCGCCTTATCTCAGCTCACTGGTCACCATAGCAACACCCACCGTAGCACACGCTCCAGCAGGTATATTTCACTGGTCATCCCCAAAGCCAACACTTCCTTTGGCCGCCTTTCCTTCCAGGTCTCTGCTGCCAATGACTGGAACGAATTGCAAAAAACACTGAAGCTGGAGACTCATCTCCCTCTCTAACTTTAAGCATCAGCTGTCAGAGCAGCTTACCGATCACTGTACCTGTACACAGTGAATCTGTAAATAGCACACCCAACACCTCATCCCCATATTGTTATTTATCTCCTTGCTCTTTTGCACCCCAGTATCTCTACTTGCACATCATCATCTGCACATCTATCACTCCATTGTTAATGTAAATAAATTGTAATTATTTTGCCTCTGCCTATTTATTGCCTTTCCTCCCTACTCTTCTACATTTGCACACACTGTACATAGATTTTTCTATTGTGTTATTTACTGTACGTTTGTTTGTTTAACTGTTGTTTTTGTCGCACTGCTTTGCTTTATCTTGGCCAGGTCGCAGTTGTAAATGAGAACTAGTTCTCAACTGGCCTACCTGGTTAAATAAAGGTGAAATAAAAAAGTTGAGGAACAATGGGGAAAGGAATTTTCCTTTGAAAGTTGAAACCCTCTTAAGCCCCACCCATATCTTTACAGTAAGGATACATTCCAGGTAAAAATACACTATCTAGTCCTTGGCATCACATTTTATTGGTCACATACAAGTGTTTAGCAGATGTTATTGTGAGTGTAGCGAAATGCTTCTGTATCTAGCTCTGACACTGCAGTAATATCTAACAAGTAATATCTTACAATTTTACAACATATACACACAAATCTAAGTAATGGAATTAAGAATATATACATTTATGGACGACCAATGTCAGGGCGGCTTAGACTAAGATACAGTAGAATAGAATACAGTATATACATATGAGATGACTAATGCAAAATATGTAAACATTAATGAAGTGGCCTGTGATTTCAAGTCTATGTATATAGGCAGCAGCCTCTACTGTGCTAGTGATGGCTATTTAACAGTCTGATGGCCTTGAGATAGAAGCTGTTTTTCAGTCTCTTGGTCCCAGCTTTGGTGCACCTGTACTGATGATAGTGGGATGAAAAGGCAGTGGCTCGGGTGGTTGTTGTCCTTGATGATTTTTTGGCCTTCCTGTGACATCGGGTGCTGTAGGTGTCCTGAAGGGCAGGTAGTTTGCCCCCATTGATGCGTTGGGCAGATCGCACCACCCTCTGAAGAGCCTTGCTGTTGTGGGCGGTGCATTTGCCATAGCAGGCGGTAATACAGCCAGACACAATGCTCTCAATTGTGCATCAGTAAAAGTTTGAGGGTTTTAGGTGCCATGCCAAATTTATTCAGCCTCCTGAGGTTGAAGAGGTGCTGTTTCCCCTTCACCACACTGTCTGTGTGGGTAGACTATTTCAGTTTGTCAGTAATGTATACACCGAGGAACTTGAAGCTTTCAACCTTCTGCACTGCAGTCCTGTCTGTGGATAGGTAGGTGCTCCTCCTGTTTCCTGAAGTCCACAATCATCTCCTTTGTTTTGTTGAAGTTGAGTGAGAGGTTATTTTCCTGGCACCACACTCTGAGCCTTCACCACCTCCCTGTAGGCTGCCTCGTCATTGTTGGTTATCAAGCCTACTACTGTTGTCGTCTGTAAACTTAATGATTAAGTTGGAGGCGTGCTTGGCCACACAATCATGGGTGAACAGGGAGTACAGGAGTTGGCTTAGCACGCACCCTTGTGGGGCTCCGGAGTTGAGGATTGTGGAGTGATTGTTTCCTACCTTCACCACCTGGGGGCGGCCCGTCAGGAAGTCCAGGACCCAGTTGCACAGGGCGGGGTTCACACCCAGGGCCTCAAGCTTAATGATGAGCTTGGAGGGTACTATGGTGTTGAATGCTGAGCTATAGTCAATGAACAGCATTCTTACATAGGTATTCCTCTTGTCCAGATGGGATAGGGCAGTGTGTATTTGATTGAGGTATTCTAGGTTGGGTGAACAAAAGGACCTGAGTTCCTGTATGTTATCACAATCGCACCATGAGTCGTTACTAATGAAACATACACCCCCGCCCTTCTTCTTCCCAGAGAAATATTTACTCCTATCTGCGTGATGAACTGAGAACCCAACTGGCTGGACCGACTCAGACACTATATCCCTAGAGAGCCATGTTTCCGTGAAACAGAGTATGTTACAATCCCCGATTTCTCTCTGGAAAGATGCCCTGAGCTCATCAACTTTATTATCCATAGACTGAACATTAGCGAGTAATATACTCGGAAGCGGTGGGTGGTGTGAGCGCCTCCTCAGTCGGACTCTAAGACCACTCCGAGTACCTCTCCTCCGCCGGCGGTATTTTGGGTTGGCCTCTAGAATAATTTAATTTGCCTTTAGCGGGTGCGAACAAAGTATCTGTTTCCGGGAAGTCATATTCCTGTTTGTATTGCTGGTGAGTTAACGCCACTCTGATATCCAATAGTTCTTCCAGGCTGTATGTAATGACCCCCAAAAATGTTCTGGGCTAATAATGTGTCAGAAATAATACATAAAAAAACTAAATACTGCTAAGTTTCCCAAGAGCTAGAAGCACGGCAGGCCTCTGTCGGCACCATTTTTACACAACAATATCATAATCTGATTTTGAAAGTGTAAAATATTTTATAATTATTATATGCTTACTCAGACACTTGATGGGTCATGTGAAAGAATGACCCATCTATAACTATAACTACCCCCCCAGCCACATCTACAATTGAAGTCAGAAGTTTACATACACCTTAGCCAAATACATTTAAACTCAGTTTTTCACAATTCCTGATTTTTAATCCAAGTTAGGTCAGTTAGGATCACCACTTTATTTTAAGAATGTGAAATGTCAGAGTAATAGTAGTGATTTTTTTTTTCTTTCCCCCCCCCCCCCCCCCCCCCCAGCTTTTATTTCTATCATCACATTCCCAGTGGGTCAGAAGTTTACATACACTCAATTAGTATTTGGTAGCATTGCCTTTAAATTGTTTAACTTGGGTCAAACGTTTTGGGTAGCCTTCCACAAGCTTCCCACAATAAGTTGGGTGAATTTTGGCCCATTCCTCCTGACAGAGCTGGTGTAACTGAGTCAGGATTGTAGGCCTCCTTGCTCGTACACGCTTTTTCAGTTCTGCCCACAAATTTTCTATAGGATTCGGGTCAGGGCTTTGTGATGGACACTCCAGTACCTTGACTTTGTTGTCCTTAAAACCTCTCTGGGATATATGGGACGCTAGTGTCCCACCTCGATAACAGCCAGTGAAATTGCAGGGTGCCAAATTAAAAACAGAAATCTCATAATTAAAATTCCTCAAACAAGTATTATACACCATTTTAAAGATACACTTCTTGTTAATCCAGCCACAGTGTCTGATTTCAAAAAGCACACCATACGATTATGTTAGGTCAGCGCCTAGGTTTTTGCCTGCCATATGAGTTCTGTTATACTCACAGACATCATTCAAACAGTTTTAGAAACTTCAGTGTTTTCTATCCAAATCTACTAATTGTATGCATTATATGCATATTCTGGGCCTGAGTAGCAGGCAGTTTACTCTGGGTACCTTATTCGTCCAAGCTACTCAATACTGCCCCCAGTCCCTAAGAAGTTAAGCCATTTTGCCACAGCTTTCGAAGTATGGTTGGGTTCATTGTCCATTTGGAAGGCCCATTTGCGACCAAGCTTTAACTTCCTGACTGATGTCTTGAGATGTTGTTTCAATATATCCACCAAATTTTCCTTTCCTCATAATGCCATCTATTTTCCCTCCTGCAGCAAAGCACCCCCACAACATGATGCTGCCACCCCCGTGCTTCACAGTTGGGATGGTGTTCTTCGGCTTACAAGCCTCCCCCTTTTTCCTCCAAACATAACAATGGTCATTATGGCGAAACAGTTCTATTTTTGTTTCATCAGACCAGAGGACATTTCTCCAAAGAGTACGATCTTTGTCCCCATGTGCAGTTGCAAACCGTAGTCTGGCTTTTTTATGGCGGTTTTGGAGCAGTGACTTCTTCCTTGCTGAGCGGCCTTTCAGGTTATGCCGATATAGAACTTGTTTTACTGTGGATATAGACACTTTTGTACCTGTTTCCTCCAGGATCTTCACAAGGTCCTTTGCAGTTGTTCTGGGATTGATTTGCACTTTTCACACCAAAGTACGTTAATCTCTAGGAGACAGAACGCGTCTCCTTCCTGAGCTGTATGACGGCTGCGTTGTCCTGTGGTGTTTATACTTGCGTACTATTGTTTGTACAGATGAACGTGGTGTTTGTAAATTGCTCCCAAGGATGAACCAGACTTGTGGAGGTCAAAACATTTTTGTCAGATTTTGGTGATATATGTAATGGGGAATTGATAGACATTAACAATCAAACACAAACAATTCACACAATTAAGTTATGAAACAATGAATGTGCACAAATTGGCTGGAGAGAGACTTGCATTGTGCATCTTAGCCACACTCTCCTTCTTCTTGAACTGTGCCATCCCGGCGGCCTCCACATTGGATTAGTCTCGGCCTCCGCAATGGATTAGTTCGATGAGATGGCACGGGGACGCTTGACTAAAAAAAATCTTAGTCGACAAACAGCCTATCGACCAAAGAATCGACCAGTCTATTAATTGAGGTTAACCCTAGAGGCCATACAAGTATGACTTGTTAAGCACATTTTTACTCCTGAACTTATTTCGGCTTGAGATAACAAAGGGGTTGAATACTTATTGACGCGAGACATTGCATCTTTTCATTTTAATGAATTAGAAAAAAATAATAAATAACAAAATAATTCCACCTTGACATTATGCGGTATTTTGTGTCGGCCAGTGACAAGTCTCAATTTAATCCATTTTAAATTCAGGCTGTAACATAACAATGTGGAAAAAAATCAAGGGGTGTGAATACTTTCTGAAGGCATTGTGTGTCCATGTTACAGCGCTTGTTTCCGGGATAGCATTCCATGAGAGAAACAATTTGTATTTTTAATTTGAAGCTAGACCTATACATTGTTGGTTTACAAAGTCTCCTTTGACAACATAGACATAGGCTATACAATGAAGTAATGGGTCTGGGATAATGATAAAACAGTAATCTTATTGGTTCATATTCTTAAAAGTGGTATTTCATATGTCATTAGTTGAAATGACCAAACGAGCAGTGGGAAATCTTAAAAATGGCACTTTAAAAGAAGAAATTCTGCAGTTTCTTATTAATGTCACCGCAATCTTGACAGAAACCAAGGGGGATGGAAATAAAATGTTGGACATGGGACAATAAACATATATTGACTTTTCCTTGTTTGTGTCCACATGATTTAGATACACGTCCTGTTTTTCCTTCTTTGCCGGGGGGGGAAATTTTGACTAACAGACTAACAATAACCACTTTGGTATATTTGTGCCTTACAGGTCGAGACGATAGAGAAGCGTTGCTTGGAACTCTTCGGCCGAGACTACAAGTACAGCGTCATCCACAACACCAACGGAGAGGTGTGTGGCCACTACCCACAGCAGATAGTCTTCCTGGAGTATGAAAGCACTGAGCTCCATAAAGACAGGTACCTAGCCTACTACCTACGTTACCTTAACAAGGTCATCACTGAGGCTGTGTCAGAAAATATTCGGCCTGCTAGATGTCCAATCCTTGCTTCTTCCGTACTTGTTTCCTCCACTCCTCTCAAAGCTCATTGGAGGAGGAGGTCCAAGGGAGGGACCATGATCCTCTTTTCCAATGCGCTTTGAAAGCAATGGAGGAAACAAGCAAGGATTTGACAGTTAATCAAGGCCACTTAGTAACTAATTACACTGTTGTTTATTTGTGCCTTCCATAGTCCACTGCACATATTCACACAGAGTCTGAGTAAGAGTGCTTATCTAAGCCCCTAGGATCAGGTCCCCCTGTCCATTATAGCCCAATCAATTCATGATGATCTAAAAAGCAAAACTGATCCTAGATCAGTCTTTCTACTCTGAGATGCTTTGTGAATATGGGCCCTGACCTGTTATTGGACAGAAAAACTAAACGGGTTTAATATAGTTCAGCCCACATCGTCATGAGTCATGATTCATGACACAGAGGGGGTTTAAAATTATATGCCCATTTTCATGTCCGAGGTCATATGTATTGTGTGAATCAACAGGAAACATGGGAATGTTCTATTTTGGTACTTGTTCGGGAAATAGAATATGTGCTTTTGACCTATGAGCAGAGCAGTGCAACACTAATAAGATCCACACAGTGAAGAAGATGTCTCGATGTTCCAAAATGTGCTCGTCAGGCTAGATGACGATGTTTATGGGGATAATGCCCTCCCTTCAGGCATTATGATTCCGGATGTGTGTCTGTGCCCTGCTCCGTAGTTTCCCTCTACGCAAATTCACAATTTAGGGAAATCAGCCACTCAATAATTCATAAAAACACCCAGAACGTTTTCACCCAACCGTAATATCTAGAGCAAACACGTTACTTTTACTTGAGCGGCTTCACTGCAAGTGGATTGTGTTTTTAAAGATGTTAAGAAATAATAGGGAATAGGATGCCATTTAGGATTCTACATCTTAAGTTTTAACGTCCTCCTCTTCCATTCACCCACCCCTGCACGGTTTACTTTTCTAATTATGATGGTAACGAGTTCATAGTAACAATAAGGCACCTCTGGGGTTTGTGGTATATGGCCAATATACCACAGCTAAGGACTGTATCCATTGCTATATTGAGGATTATGATCCATATATTGCTTTGTTATAATAGAGCCATGAACATGATATATGGCTGATCCATTTATGATGATCCATATATTGCTGGTGTGCCCCCAGGTTTGAGAGCACGGTCCAGATCACCAAGCTGCAGGACCTGGTGAACCGCAGTAAGATGGCCCGCTGCCGAGGGAGGTTCGTCTGCCCAGTCATCCTCTACAATGGCAAAGTACAACTTTGAGATATATTTATTTTTATGTTTATGTATTTTTTTCTATGTCTCGCCTTCATTTCACCAGGAAGTTAGTCCCTTTGCGGTCCGGAGACATCAGCCTGGTTTGAATACTTTTTCAAATGCACCCTTCTTTCCTCCATTCCTTGGGGTAATCACTGATCTGGTCAGACATAATTAGTGAAGTCAATGCAGTGGAATGCTTGCCAACACTAGCCTAATCCTGTCATGTCACATCAGTGATTGCTTCGAGGAAGGAAGTATTTTTAAGAGCGTTTGAACAGGGCCCTCAAGTCACCTCTAGCCAGCTAGGCACATTCCTTTCTGAGATCTTTCATTTATAAAAGTGTAATTTGTAGTTAATAGCTTTTTAATGCCATACTTTCAGGCTGCAATTTAGATTGAGTTCAAATGCTGTCTTTACTTCACTTATTTTAACAGCTAGGCTTGTTACTGCTTTGCTATTAGCCTACTATGGCTAATACGACCACGTTTGTCATTTGTAATTAAGGGGGGGGGGGGGGAGCTTCTCTTGAAACTTTACCTTCCTAGTTTGGAACTGTTTTAGCCTGGGCTGCTGTATGTTCTCTTTCTCTTTGATCTGTCACAATGTTTAAAAATGGCCTCTGCCTTTGATTTTCTGCAAATCTTTGAAAACCTGTTGAGCATTGTTTTTAAATACTTCTTGCCTTTTGAGCAAAGAAGTGAACGTGTCAAAAACAACAATAAGAGGGACTTGATTGAATGGTTTATAGACTATTGAAATGAGGAGTATGTTAACGTGCCTGTGTGTGTCTAATACTTATCCTGTGTTGTCTTCCGTTGCAGCATATTTGTCGGTCGTCCACTTTGGCAGGCTGGGGGGAGCTATATGGACGCACCGGGTACAACTACATCTTCTCCGGTGAGACTGACAAAAAAGTAAATTTTGTTAGCAAGTGAATCTAGTTCAGGGCCGTATTCACAAAGCGTCTCAGAGTAGGTCTAGGATCAGTTTTTCCCTTTTGATTTATATTTAGTAAGGTTACATGGACAGGGGAACTTGATCCTAGACCAGCACTCTTCGGGAGGGGGGTTGGGTAGTTGAGCGGCTTCACTGCAAGTGGATTGTGTTTTAAAATTCAATAAGGAATAGGGGGCCTCCTGAGTGGCGCAGCGGTCTAAGGCACTGCATTGCTTGAGGCGTCACTACAGACCTGGATTTGATCCCAGTCTGTGTCATAGCCTGCCGGGAGACCCATCCGAGTTAGGGGAGGGTTTGGCTGGCCGGGATGTCCTTGTGCCATCGCGCTCTAGTGACTCCTTGTGGTGTGCCGGGTGCCTGCAAGCTAGCTTCGGTTACAAGTTGTACGGTGTTTCCTTCGACACGTTGGTGTGTCTGGCTTTAGGGGTAAGCGAGCAGTGTGTCAAGAAGCAGTGCGGCTTGGCAGGGTCGTGTTTCGGAGGACGCGTGGTTCTCGACCTTCGCCTCTCCCGAGTCCGGACGGGAGTTGCAGCGGCGAGACTAGGCTGTAACTACCAATTTGGATATCATGAAATTGAGGAGAAAAAGGGGTAAAAGTTTAAAAATATGTACATTTTAGGAATAGGATGCCATTTAGTACTCGGTCTACATCTTGAGTTGTAACATCCTCGTCCTCCTCCATTGTTCTCCTCCCCTGCTCCAGGGGTGCTGCCTGTACTGCGGTTGACCCTGTGCTGCTGGCTTCCAGCCTCTTATACTGCATATGCCTGTTATTAACATTGCCTGTTAAAAAAATGGGACAATGTTTATATGACCCCCTTACAAACAGGCCCATTATTGCCACATTCTTGCCTGCATATGCCTTTTATACCTACCGTGTGCATGCCGGTGACACGTGGTGGTGGTGGTAGTGGTGTGCAGATGTGGGTGGGCGTCTATTTGAATAATTGTATTAATTCGTTCAGGCCAGTCCTAAGAAACATTAAGACTAATAGAATAGCATATTTTTTTGTTTAATTACATCCATATTAATTAAATGGTTCATTCTTTTTTTTCATTAAACCGACAAAACATACCTGCCCCAATCAGTCAACACATATATACAGTATATTATGGTAAGAATATAGCAGAATAAAATACAAGTAATATTTTCCCCATACAACTGGTGTCACATTAACGTGTGGAACCGCTGTCATAAACAAAAATACATTATATTATTTTTTTAAACGGAGCCCAAGCCCGTGTTTTTTAAAATCCGCGTTTCATCTCTTTCTTACCTTCACTCCACTTTAAGGAGCAGGCGTATGGTGTTAAATTGGGATTATCTTCATCATGATACCGACAGAAAATAACAGCCATCCTATTTTCAAAAGCATGTGAGTCTCGTGCTCATATTTCACACCCTCCGCGCCCTTTTTGGAGTTGCCTCTACCTGATGGAGCAAAATTATAGGCCTGCACTTGATTTTTAGGCTACATTATTGCATGCTAAATGTTTCTGATCTGTGATAGCTGTGCAAATGAATAGATGAGCTATACCACCTCCACTTATTTGCCCAGCCAGAAACCAATTACCGTAATTTCCGGACTATTGAGCGTACCTGAATATAAGCCACACCCACTGAATTGTAAAAAAAATATTATTTTGAACATAAATAAGCCGCACATGTCTATAAGCCGCAGGTACCTACCGGTACATTGAAACAAATTAACTTTACACAGGCTTTAACGAAATACGGCTTGTAACAAAAATAAATAGGCTTTAATGAAACACGGCTTGTAACAAAAAATAAAAAATTTGCAGTAAGCTTTAGTTGTCTTTTTGCACTGAGTCAATTCCTCACGCTGCTGTTTCCAACGTCTTATCATCGACTCATTAAGACCAAGCTCCCATGCAGCAGCTCTATTTCCTTTTCCAACAGCCAGATCAATCGCCTTCAACTTGAAAGCTGCATCATATGCATTTCTCCGTGTCTTTGCGATGATGAGGGTAACAAAATGACTACCGTAATCAGAATGATGGGAAGTTTGAGAGCGCTCAATTTAATCTAAACAGTAAACCAAGAAGTTGTTTGACCATAACCCGTTCGGCAATTTCATTGGTCTAATGAAAGCTTCATGCTGCCAAAAAAATGAGCACGTCACAGAATGTTTTTTTTTTTTGAAAAAAAAAATTGAAAGCGGGAAAAATCCATATATTAGCCGCGTCATTGTTTAAACCGCGAGGTTCAAAGCGTGGGGAAAAAAGTTGCGGCTTATAGTCCGGAAATTACGGTAACCAAATAGCCTATACGGATGGAGAGTCAGTGAATCAAAATCACATTGATTGAGCCGAGTCAGTGAAGGCACAGGCTTTTGATCGGGAGTAGGGCTAGGCTACTATGCGACTGCGAGTAAATAGCAAAATTAATCCACTTGTTAAACTACATGTATAACTTGCTGGCCAAAGGTTCTAGTAAATGATCCAACAAGAAAAGATGATCACTAGCAGCCCTAAACTCAGTTTAACTAACATTTCCCCAGCCTAATTGTAGCCTAATCCCAATATCCAAACGGAGATTCGGTGAAAACAAATTGATCGAGGAGTCCCCACGTGTGTCTCGAAGCAACACGACGGCGCTGTCCTAATCAAAATGTGGTCTTCAAATGATCGACTAGTTGACCGCGCGCGCCGTCGGTGTGCGTGCTAAGTGGTGGGCTAATCGAAGAGATGTGTGAAGTGACATGCCTCGCAAAGTTTAGTCGGTAGGATGGTTAGGGGCCGGGCACTGCCGAGCTACCATCAAGAACGTAATGCTTGTCAGTTCATCTATCACACCTCTGGGAACTCTGGAATGATGAACTATGTTCCACGATCAAACAGTGCTGCTATATTTTCACTTGCGATGGCTGCCGTCTATTCCCCAAGACAGTTTTTATGCATTTGGCTTAGTTTAGTAGTTGATAGTCATATTGTGGTTTAGTCAGTAGTGCCATAGGGCCCCATTCATTCTGAAATAGATCTAAAACACCTTACAAACACTCCCGATTCAACTCCTATGAGAGAAGTATCCTCAAGTGTGTCCTCATTGAATCCACTTTTACACGGAACCCAAACCGGCTGCGGGCGTGCCCTATCGTGCCTAAATGTATTTTGTCCCCCTACACCAAACGTGATCACGACACGCAGGTTAAAGTATCAAAACAAACTCTGAACCAATTACATTAATTTGGGGACAGGTCGAAAAGCTTTAAACATGTATGGCAATTTAGCTAGTTGGCTTGCACTTGCTAGCTAATTTGTCCTATTTAGCTAGCTTGCTGTTGCTAGCTAATTTTTCCTGGGATATAAACATTGAGTTGTTATTTTACCTGAAATGCACAAGGTCCTCTACTCCGACAATTAATCCACACATAAAACGGTCAACCGAATCGTTTCTAGTCATCTCTCCTCCTTCCAGGCTTCTTTGAACTTATATGGTGATTGGCATCTCCACTTTCATAGTATTACCACGACAACCAGCAAAACGGTTCATCTTTCAATCACCCACGTGGCTATAACCAATGAGGAGATGGTACGTGGGTACCTGCTTCTATAAACCAATGAGGAGATGGGAGAGGCAGGACTTGCAGCGCGATCTGTGTCAGAAATAGGAATGACTTCTATTTTAGCCATTGGCAACGCCGAAGCTCGTTGGCGCTCGCGAGCAATAATTGAATAACATGGATTTCTACATTTATTTTGCAACGCTCGCGCACGCGACGTGTCCGGTCTGGTCAGCATGTAAGAATTATATGGTGGTGACGCATCTCTCGTTCTCTCATTCGCTCTCCCTCCCTTTCTTTTGCTCATTCGCATTCTCTCTCCCCCTCTAGGGGGTACGGATGACACGTGGGGGGCAGAGTCCGAGCCAGAGGTTCCAGAGGACGACGACGGTGTGAGGTTGGTGTCTTTTCACGTGATCCAGTGACGTGTGTTTTGTTTTCCTTGCCTGATTTTTTTTATTTTTATTTTTTTATTATTGTTTTATTTTTTATTTTTTATTTTTTTGGAATGCTCAAAATGCCCCATACATTTTTGTGGTCGTTGGATGACGTCTAACATTTTTCTTTGAACTCTTTCTCTACATCCCGTCTCTCCCTCGCTACAGGAACGGGGACTCTCAGCTCTTTGACAAGGTGCGGGGTCTGGACATCAAGCTGCTACGCTACCTCTCCGTGCGCTACATCTGTGACCTCATGGTGGAGAACAAGAAGGTCAAGTTTGGCCTTAAGTAAGTCTCAAGCTCACAGCCAGGACTCTTAATGTATTCACCCCTCCCACCCGCGCCCCACACACAGAGGGGGATCTGTTCTGGGTCATTGGCTCCTGTTCATGGTGGCCTTATGGTGACTTTATGTAATGTAATAAACAAGTGTACACTTTTTTTGGACGTTGACCTTTGCATGTGTGGCGGTGTGTGTTGTCTTTATTTATGTAGCTGCCTGCCTGCGTGCTTGTATGGTTGTGATGTAATGTTGACGTGTGTGTGCATGGCGTGGTTGTCTCTGTCTGTTCACATACTTACTATGGT
The DNA here is from genome assembly GCF_965601325.2 of Salmo salar. Lineage (NCBI taxonomy): Eukaryota > Metazoa > Chordata > Actinopteri > Salmoniformes > Salmonidae > Salmo > Salmo salar. The sequence continues at coordinate 49,126,888 of NC_138302.1, forward strand.
TCGCCGGTTGTGCAGCTGTGTGTACATGTGTCACTGACCGTTAAGTCAGGCGTCATGTATACACGTACGGTTTTCATCACCTTCTGAATATTTTCTTTCTCTACTCCACTTTTTACATTTTTAATTTTTTATCTTCCCCTCTCTTCTCGTCTCTTGTCTGTCCAGTGTCACCTCGTCTGAGAAGGTGGATAAGGCCCAACGCTATGCGGACTTCACCCTGCTCTCTGTGCCTTACCCGGGTAAAGACAATTCTTTCAACCCCAACCTACGTTTACATTCCAGTTCATTGTTAAAATATTCTCCTTTTTATTAGGAAAACAGGTTTCAGCAGTCTTGACAAATAAATTTAGTGTTACGTCGATGACAGTAACTCGGCCTTACAATGCATTTCTACATCTTATTAATAAACGTCTTCCCCAGAGAGATAGCTACAGACCTGGGATCAAATACTATTTGCAATAATTTGAAACACTTAAGCTGGGCTTGACTGAGTTTGATCGGCGCTATGGGTGACGCAAACTCCACCCATCTGGCACACCGGGCAGGCTAAAGCACTAAAAGTATTTGAAAGATTTCAAACCGTATTTGAACTCAGAACTGGATAGCTAGAGGACCTGTACTGTTCTCAATGCGTACAGTTGTATCGTGACACCGGACCCCTCTCTCTGTGCTTCCAGGGTGTGAGTTCTTTAAGGACTACAAAGATCGAGACTACACCGCTGAGGGACTAGTATTCAACTGGAATCAGGTATGCTGGTCGATTTTAACGTTTCCTGCCTAGAAGTATAGTTAATAGAAGGGATAAAAGACTAAAACCTAGGCAATTTAACTTTATCCTCACCCATTCTAGTCATTCTATGGTCTTCTGATCTCAGATTGTGATGTATCATATGTCCATCCAGATGAATGATTTTCACATTTCAAAACATACCATTTTTATTGTTGACAGGATTTTGTGGATGCTCCTTTGACAATCCCTGCGTGCTTTACCAAGAACTTGAATATAAACTGGAGTGAATATCAGGTTAGTCTTTTTTTTTTTTTTTTCCTTCTTCTGAGTATTTCCTCAGTGTTGTTGACTAGGAGAGAAGGACAGATAGGAGACTGTATCACAGGGCACTAGGCTGGATTCAAATTTATGCCAACACGTGTTTGTCTGTCGGAGGCAGTGGCCCAAACCACTAGACCACCCAGGCCACTATATCAGGTATGTCTAACTTTCCAATTATACTTCAGTGAAATGTGATTCCTATTATGTCACAGTATTACTGGTCTCACAGTGACCTCTGTAGGTTGGCCGTGGAACGGCATGGTTGCCGACCATTCATTTCTCATGTCGTCTTGACATTCTCTAAAACGGGTGTTTTCAAACCTCTCCTCAGGCACCCCTAGCCATTTCATGTGTTTAATCCATTCCAGAGCTAGCACACCTGATTCAGTTTGTCAACTACTTATCAAGCCCTTGATTAGTTAACTCAAGTGAGCTAGTTCAGGGCTACAACAACATTGTGAGTAGGTTGGGGGTCCCTGAGGAGATTTTAGAAAACCGCTGCTGTAAGACAGTTTGTGTTTTAATGCATATTTTAGGTAATAAGAGATGTAGTCACCACACCAGGGCCACGTTCAGTAGGCAAACATTGCAGATAGAAATGTCATGAATCCTTATTCCAAATGTCAGAGAGGCATATTTGTTCTACATAACATATTTCTATCTGAACATTAGTGACCTGCTGGATGTGCCTCCGGTGAAAACGTGTTGAAAGTCCTCATGTGTTCTTCTCTGTCCTTGTGTTTCAGTCTTGGGACCTGGTCCATCAGACCCAGAACTACCTGAAGCTGCTGCTTCACATCATCAACAGCGACGGTCAGTATGTGTGTGTGTGCGCGTGTTGGTTAAAGCTCCTTGGGGGCTGTAACCAATTTTTTCTTTCTGTCAGGGAGTGAAATGAACATGGAGAAAGAGTGGGTAAGTCATATCATATCTCATATGGTCGTCTAGTGAGGGTCCCTGAGATGTAGGCCTCCAAAGTCAAACTTGACCCAGGGAAGACCAAAGGCTTATGTTGCCATTGTGCTGTTTAAATCCTCATCACTTACTAGTCGCTATAAAAACCTGGTTCAATCCTTTGTTTCTCAAGTGTTTGTTATTTGGTTGTCTGATTTAATCAGGCTGTAATACACAATGAATTGCTATATACAGCCTTACTCTGCTGGTTGTCTGTGTGGTTTGTCTTTCAGCCGCTCGAAATTTGGGACAAAATATCCACAGGAAAGTATCGTTTTAAGGGAGCCGGTAGGTACACTACCGTTAAAAAGTTAGGGGTCACTTAGAAATGTCTTTGTTTTTGAAAGAAAAGCACATTTTTGGTCTGTTTAAAATAACATCAAATTGATCAGAAATACAGTGTAGACATTGTTAAATGTTGTAAATGACTATTGTAGCTGGAAACGGCAGATTTTCTTTAATGGGATATCAACATAGGCGTACAGAGGTCTATTTTCAGCAACCATCACTCCTGTGTTCCAATGGCATCTTGTGTTAGCTAATCATTTAAGTTAATCATTTTCAAAGGCTTATTGATCATTAGAAAACCCTTATGCAATTATGTTAGCACAGCTGAAAACTGTTAAAGTAGCAATAAAACAAGTACATTAGTGTCTAGTTTGAGAAACAGCCGCCTCACAAGTCCTCAACTCGCAGCTTCATTAAATAGTACCCGCAAAACACCAGTCTCAATGTCAACAGTGAAGAGGCGACTCCGGGATGCTGGCCTTCTAGGCAGAGTTCCTCTCTCCGGTGTCTGTTCTTTTGCCCTTAATCTTTTCTTTTTATTGGCCAGTCTGAGATATGGCTTTTTCTTTGCAACTCTGCCCAGAAGGCCAGCATCCCGGAGTCGCCTCTTCACTGTTGACGTTGAGACTGGTGTTTTGCGGGTACGATTTAATGAAGCTGCCAGTTGAGGACTTGAGGTGTTTGGTACTCTAATGTACTTGTCCTCTTGCTCAGTTGTGCAACAGGGCCTCCCACTCCTCTTTCTATTCTGGTTAAAGCCAGTTTGCGCTGTTCTGTGAAGGGAGTAGTACATGGCGTTGTATGAGATCTTCAGTTTCTTGGCAATTTCTCGCATGGAGTAACCTTCATTTCTCAGAACAAGAATAGACTGACGAGTTTCAGAAGAAAGTGCTTTGTTTCTGGCCATTTTGAGCCTGTAATTGAAACCACAAATGCTAGTGCTCCAGATACTCAGCTAGTCTAAAGAATGCCAGTTTTATTGCTTCTTCAATCACGCAACAGTTTTCAGTTGTGCTAACATAATAGCAAAAGGGTTTTCTAATGATCAATTAGCATTTTAAAATGATAAACTTGGATTAGCTAACACAACGTGCCATTGGAACACAGGACTGATGGTTGCTGATAATGGGCCTCTGTACGCCTATGTAGATATTCCATAAATTAGCCGTTTCCAGTTACAATAGTCATTTACAACATTAACAATGTCTACACTGTATTTCTGATCAATTTGATATTTTAATCAACATTTTTTTAGCTTTTCTTTCAAAAACAAGGAAATGTCTAAGTGACTCCAAACTATGTAACGGTAGTGTATATGGTTTTGTTGGGATGTATTTCTGGTGTGTATTTTCAGTCTACTGACACACGTGATGTAAACACTTGCACAATATGTAAACAATAGCCGAGGCACCCAAGCGTAACAGAATCACAGAAGGAACGTTGCCTCGCAATCAGCAGTGGCAAATCTACTATCTAAGAATACTTTCCTGTGGAGATTTTTTTTCTCAAATTTCAAGCAGCTGAAAGACCAACCACGCAGACAATCGGTAGAGTAAATTGAAATGTAATTTTAATCAACATTCTGGCTTGTAAGAAACATTTACTGATTTTGCACTCCAATGTTTCAGGCTGTGTATACCAACTAATTGTGTATGACAGCCTGATTAATCAGTGATTTGATTTGCCCTGTAGATGAGAGCGGTCTCCTGGTGCACTGCATATCCGGTTGGGACCGGACGCCTCTTTTCGTGTCCCTCCTGCGGCTCTCGCTGTGGGCAGTAAGTGTTCTCTCTCTCTCTCTCTCTCTCTCTCTCTCTCTCTCTCTCTCTCTCTCTCTCTCTCTCTCTCTCTCTCTCTCTCTCTCTCTCTCTCTCTCTCTCTCTCTCTCTCTCTCTCTCTCTCTCTCTCATTCCTATCACCCTGTTTTTCTCTTTCTTTCCTTCCTATCCCACTGTTTTATCGCTCCCCCCCCACACACACACACACTCCACCGCCACCCAGGTATCAGTTTAGTAATTCAATTCAAAAGGAACTTCTAAATACATTTTTCTGTAATTCCACAATGCATTCATCTGCTTTCACCCCCGATGCCCCTCCCATTTGTCTTAACACGCAAGTCGAATTAAGATTCAAGACACACTGCCTAACACTAGAAAAGCCAGTTGAAATAGAGCTAATCACTTAAATTGAAAGAGTTATTTGGTAAGTGTTTTAGAAACCTCAGAATCTGCTCTTTCTGATGTAGGAGGATTTGAAAAAGTCACTACCGGTTGTCTGTGGGGTTTGTCCTTCAGCCACTTGAAATGTAAAAAAAAATATCGACAGGAAAGTATTGTTTGCCTGACTTTTTAGAGCGCTGGTAGGTACAGTGCATTGGGAAAATATTCAGATCCGCTGACTTTTTCCTCATTTTAAGTTACAGCCTTATTCTAAAATAGAATTATATATTTTTTGATCCATCTACACACAATACCCGATAATGACAAAGCGAAAACAGGTTTTTATCAATCAAATTTATTTATAAAACCATTCTTACATCAGCTGATGTCACAAAGTGCTGTACAGAAACCCAGCCTAAAACCCCATACAGCAAACAATGCAGGTGTAGAAGCACAGTGGCTAGGAAAAACTCCCTAGAAAGGCCAGAACCTAAGAAGAAACCTAGAGAGGAACCAGGCTATGAGGGGTGGCTAGTCCTTTTCTGGCTGTGTCGGGTGGAGATAATTTGTTTTTCTAATTTATCAGAAAATTAAAAACAGAAATACCTTTTTTACATAAGTATTCAGACCCTTTGCTATGAGCCACAAAATTTAGCTCAGGTGCATCCTGTTTCCATTGATCATCCTTGAGATGTTTCTGCAACTTGATTGGAGGCCACCTGTGGTAAATTTAAATTGATTGGACATGATTTGGAAAGGCACACACCTGTCTATATAAGGTCCCACAGTTGACAGAGCAAAAACCAAGCCATAAGGTCGATGGAATTGTCCGTAGAGCTCTGAGACAGGATTGTGTCGAGGTACAGATCTGGGGAAGGGTACCAAAACATTTCTGCAGCATTGATGGTCCCCAAGAACACAGTGGCCTCCATTCTTAAATGGAAAAAGTTTAGAACCACCAAGACTCTTCCTAGGGCTGGCTGCCCAGCCAAACTGAGCCATCGGGGGGAGAAGGGCCTTGGTCAGAGATGTGACCAAGAACCCGATGGTCACTCTGACAGAGCTCCGGAGTTCCTTGGTGGAGATGGGAGAACCTTCCAGAAGGACAACCATATCTGCAGCACTCCACCAATCAAGCCTTTATGGTAGTGTCCAGACGGAAGCCACACCTCAGTAAAAGGCACATGACAGCCCGCTTGGAGTTTGCCAAAAGGCACCTTAAGACTCCTACCATGAGAAACAAGATTCTCTGGTCTGATGAAACCAAGATTGAACTCTTTGGCCTGAATGCCAAGCGGTAAAGGATGGTAGAGGCAGCATTTATTTTACCTTTTTTTAACTAGGCAAGTCAGTTAATAAGAACAAATTCTTATTTTCAATGACGGCCTAGGAACAGTGGGTTAACTGCCTTGTTCAGGGGCAGAACGACAGATTTGTACCTTGTCAGCTCGGGGATTCGATCTTGCAACCTTTCGGTTACTAGTCCAACGCTCTAACCACTAGGCTATGCTGCCGCCCCAGCATCATGCTGGGGTGATGTTTTTCAGCAGCAGGGGCTAGGGGATGATTCAGGATCGAGTTAAAGCTGAACGGAGCAAAGTACAGAGAGATTCTTGATGAAAACCTGCTCCAGAGCGCTCAGGACCTCAGACTGTGGCGAAGGTCCACCTTCCAACAGGACGGCCCTAAGCACACAGCCAAGACAATGCAGGAGTGGCCTTGGGACTAGTCTCAATGTCCTTGTGTGTCCCAGCTAGAGTCCAGACTTGAACCCGATTAAACATCTCTGGAGAGACCTTCATTTTCTCTGCAGCAACACTTCCCATCCAACCTGACAGAGCTTGAGAGGATCTGCAGAGAAGAATTTGAGAAACTCCCCAAATACAAGCTTGTAGCGTCATACCCAAGAAGACTCGAGGCTGTAATCGCTACCCAAGGTGCTTCAACAAAGTACTGAGTAAACGGTCTGAATTCTTATTTAGTTTTTTTTAAGAAAATGAAACAGGAGTATAACATTTACATGTGTCACCTTTCGGGGCTAATTTGCGTGGAGTTTATTTAATGACATGTTGAAATTCTTTAATGTATTTTTTAATAGGATGGTGCCGTCCACGCCAGCCTGGAGCCTGCTGAAATCCTCTATCTGACAATCGCCTACGACTGGTTCCTCTTTGGGTAAGGATTCACAGTCCACTCACAACACCGCCATTACTCCTTAGTAATACTGAGGGGTGTGTTCACAACAGCAATCGAGGACTGTCTGAGTGGGGAGGGGAAAACTGAAACGTGACCAGACCCAGATGTGTTTGAGATGCATAATTGAGGAAGGAGCTTTATAGGAAGGAAGACTCTGAGGAGAGGGTAGAGCAGGCCAAGTTAAGTACCCTGTCTCTGTCTCAATTAATCTTTCCTTGATTGCTCACCTTCTCTCTCCTCAACCTTTTCAACACATTGGAGAAGAAAGTCAGAAAGAAGGAACTTTGGACCCTCTCCTCCGATATACAGTAGTTGAGGAGGTGAGGACATAGGATGCAAGGAATCACCGAAAGGCGAATTGAGATGGAGCCTTCTTCATTTCTCTCTTCCACTCCCCCCCTCTCTCTCTCTCGAGGCTTTCCTTCATAATTACCGCTGTGCATCTCTCCAAAGTTTAACTCGTCAAACGGAGTAAAAAAAAATATTAACAAAAAAAATCCCTGCCCCGGAGATGGCTCTACAGAGTAATTATTCCAGGACAAACTTCTGAGACTGCGGCCAGGGAAGAGGGATAAACTGGGAGTCTCTCTCTCACTCACACACACACACACACACACACACACACACCAAACCTCTCCCCTTTAACCTCTTGGGGCTAGGTGGGACGCTAGCGTGCCACCCGTGGTGCACTCCATCAACAGCAGGTGCATTTCAAGAGCGGCAAATTTGAATCCAAATAAATGTCAAAATTCAAATTTTTCAAAAATACAACTATGTTACACCATTTGAAAGATAAACATCTCCTTAATCTAACCACGTTTTACGATTTCAAAAAGGTTTTACGGCGAAAGCATAAATTTAGAGTATGTTAGGACAGTACATTTACAAGAGTTGTGTGTAATGTTTTGTCAAGTCAAAGACAGGGTCACCAAAACCATAAAACCAGCTAAAATGATACACTAACCTTTTACAATCTCCATCAGATGACACTCCTAGGACATTATGTTAGACAATGCATGCATTTTTAGTTCTATCAAGTTCATATTTATATACAAAAACAGCGTTTTACTATGGCTTAATAATATCTGTAATAATTGGTGTTTTTTTTACCAGCAATCAGTGTTATGATGCAGCGGTATGTATGGATTTGCGTAATCTTTCATTATGGCTCAAACTCCCATTGAGAGTTTGTTCATTTGTTGTTTTCCCTTTAAATGTAAAAGCAATCCTAATGGTCAGTTCAGGTTCTAAGCTGGAGATGAGAGAGAAAATGAGTGACAACTGGTCAGTTGGTTATTGATATACTTTATTTAGTAAATTACAAGGTCTAAACGGTCCCCTACTTGTGCTTTACAGTCTTCTTGACTTTGACTTTGATCTTTTGAACTGTTTGATTCAACAAGTATATAAATTGGAAAGTAAAACTTACATTGTAACCATTGTACCAGGTAACACCAGGTGCATGGAGAAAACCGGATGCTGAATAGAAAGGAACAGATATTGAGAAAGTATTAAAGGCCCAGTGCAGTCAAAGATGTGATTGTCCTGTGTGTTATATATATTTCCACACGATGAGGTTGGAAGACTGTAAAATTTTGATAATGCCCTTTTTTATTTAAGAGCTGTTTGAAAAGGCCGCCTGAAATTTCAGCCTGTTTTGGTGGGTTGGAGTTTTGGCCTGCCTGATGACATCACCAGGTGGTAAATTGGTTAATAGCCCAATAAGAAAGAATTGCCAATAGCTAATTTTCAGTTTTCTCCTCCCCACTCAGATCACTCCCACACAGTCCTAGCAAAATTCTTGCTTGAGAAATTGCTCGGAAGCTTTTTTTTTGTTACCATTTTAATTGAAAACAATCAATGTAAGGTACTTTATTGTTACCCAGAAATGTTATGTTATTGAGATAAAAGGCTGCATTGGACATTTAAAAATGTTGGTTGGTGTTGGCAGCTAATAATCATATGTAATAAAGTGTTCTTTGATTTGTTTAATGGATTCTGTAATCATACTCGTTCATCTGGTTTGTGTCACTTCTACAGTCATATGCTGCCTGATCGCCTCACCAAAGGAGAGGAGGTCAGTTGCACTCTAACACAATATCAATGCCACCTCTTCTCTCTCTCTCTGTATGTGTGTGCCCGCGTGTATGTGGAATATTAAAACATTGGTTATTAGTTTTCTATTTAGTTAATATGGTTATTGCCCTCAAACAGTTATAACACTGTTGCCGTCTTCTTAAATTCGTTTTAGGAATTTACTACACCAATGTAAATATAATGGCTTGTGAAGATGAGAGTAAAATGTTATCTGATTTCTGAAACTGATATCCAATTCTCAACTTAAGTGAGTTGTTTTGGGGTGTTTTTGAAAACTAGGGGGCAGCGTTTTGTCATGTATTTAATTTCCTTATTTTTTTACACCTGAAAGACGTAACTTCATCTTTCATTCCTCCCGGCAGATTTTCTTTTTTTGCTTCAATTTTTTGAAGCACATTGTCTCAGAGAAGTTCTCTGCCATGAAGAAACAGAGGTGAGTGAAATGTCATGAATCAACGGAGACATTTGGAATGTAAAAGCACTTTTATAAAATATTGGCCGCCCCCAAAATGGCACCCTATTTCCAATATATTGTGCACTACTTTTATCCAGAGCCCTATAGGCTGTGGTCTAAAGTAGTGGACTATATAGGGAATAGGCCTTACTATACCCTTAAGCCACTTTTTTTTTTTTATCTTTCAACTGTAGAAATACAGCCACTCAGGGCAATAACGCTGTTCTTTCATCGTCGAAAACCGACTGTGACCAAACAGTTTTTTTTTCTTCACATTTCTATATTCTTTGATCTTTCTCTCTCCTTCTTTTTGAGCAGTGTCAGTCTTTTTCTCTCGCTCTCTTCTTCCTCTCTTTCTGCGTATTATTTCATCATCCTTTTTTCTCTTCCAAAGGAGGAAAAACTCTCATTTCAAAGAGACCGATTTCACAGTGGACGACCTCTGCAAGTTGAGTAAGTTGCTTCCCTGGCGACATAGTTCATTATTAAGTATATGTTACATGAGGATAGAGGTGTATTTCATACATTGTTAGTACAGTGGTGGTATGTTAAGACATTATTTTTTTAAAGACCCTTGTAAGAGTTCCTGCTGTGCACTACAGTTCTGATCTCATGTAAATGTCATGTAAATGAATGTGATACATTGTACTCATGATATGTTATGAAGAAACTTTTGAAAAGCTGCAAATAGCGGCATATGCCCTTACATTTACATTTACATTTAAGTCATTTAGCAGACGCTCTTATCCAGAGCGACTTACAAATTGGTGCATTCACCTTATAATATCCCGTGGAACAACCACTTTACAATAGTACATCTAAATCTTTTAAGGGGGGGGGGGGGGGGGGTTAGAAGGATTACTTTATCCTATCCCAGGTATTCCTTAAAGAGGTGGGGTTTCAGGTGTCTCCGGAGGGTGGTGATTGACTCCGCTGTCCTGGCGTCGTGAGGGAGCTTGTTCCACCATTGGGGTGCCAGAGCAGCGAACAGTTTTGACTGGGCTGAGCGGGAACTGTGCTTCCTCAGAGGTAGGGAGGCGAGCAGGCCAGAGGTGGATGAACGCAGTGCCCTTGTTTGAGTGTAGGGCCTGATCAGAGCCTGAAGGTACGGAGGTGCCGTTCCCCTCACAGCTCCGTAGGCAAGCACCATGGTCTTGTAGCGGATGCGAGCTTCGACTGGAAGCCAGTGGAGAGAGCGGAGGAGCGGGGTGACGTGAGAGAACTTGGGAAGGTTGAACACCAGACGGGCTGCGGCGTTCTGGATGAGTTGGAGGGGTTTAATGGCACAGGCAGGGAGCCCAGCCAACAACGAGTTGCAGTAATCCAGACGGGAGATGACAAGTGCCTGGATTAGGACCTGCGCCGCTTCCTGTGTGAGGCAGGGTCGTACTCTGCGAATGTTGTAGAGCATGAACCTACAGGATCGGGTCACCCCTTTATGAATTCCCTCTGTGCACTACACTTCTGATGTAACGTGATACGCTTTTAGGTCTTGTCCCCTCAACATGATGCACAAAGCTTTGAACGCACAAGCCTAAATGGACATGGATATTGTCTATAAACTGTATCTGGCAAAAGGCTTATTACAGGCTATTGTAGTAAAAAATAAAATAAGTGACACAATAAATAACTAGGCTATATACAGGCGGTACCGGTACCGAGTCAATGTGCAGGGTTATAGGTCAGTCTTTGCAGGGGTAAAGTGTCTAAGCATAGATAATAAACAGTGAGTAGCAGCAGTGTAAAAACAAAGGGGGGGGGGGGGTCGTCAATGTAAATAATCCGGGTGGCTGTTAATTAGGGAGCCTTTTGGACCTAGACTTGGCGCTCCGGTAATGCTTGCCGTGCGGAAGCAGAGAGAACAGTCTATGACTTGGAAAGCAGGAAGCTTGGCCCCAGTGACGTACTGGGGCCAATGGTGCAGCTGTAGAACTTTTTGAGGATCTGGGAACCCATGCCATATCTTTATAGTCTCCTGAGGGGGAAAATGTGTTGTGCCCTCTTCATGACTATCTTGGTGTGTCTGGACCATGATAGTTAGTTGGTGATGTGGACACCAAGGAACTTAACTCTCAACCCGCTCCATTACAGCCCCATTGATGTGAATGGGGTCGTGTTCGGTCCTCCTTTTTCTGTAATCCACGATTATCTCCTTTGTTTTGATCACGTTGAGGGAGAGGTTGTTGTCCCGGCACCACACTGCCAGGTTTCTGACCTCCCTAAGCGAGCATAAAAGTTATTTAGCCCGTCTGATAGGCTCGCATCACTGTGTAGCTCTTGGCTGGGTTTCCCTTTGTAGTCCATAATAGTTTGCAAGCTCTGCCACATCCGACGAGCGTCAGAGCTGGTGTATTAGGATTAGTAGAGCCGGTGTGTTGACGCTTTGCCTGTGAGGGTTCGTCTGAGGGCATAGCGGGATTTCTTATGCGTCCGGATTAGTGTCCCGCTCCTTGAAGCGTCAGCTCTAGCCTTTAGCTCGGTTTGGCTGTTGCCTGTAATCTATGGCTTCTGGTTGGGATATGTACGTACAGTCACTGTGGGGACGACGCCAACGATGCACTTATTGATGAAGCCCGTGACTGAAGTGGTATACTAGTCAATGCCATTGGATGAATCCCAAAACATATATTTCAGTCTGTGCTAGCAAAACAGTCCTGTAGTGTAGCATCCGTGTCACTGACCCCTTCCCTCTGCAAAAGCAATAATGTTCCTTCATGACTGTCACAACATCGGTTGAAGGCTTAAAACATTTAAAACTTTCAACTCTGGCAGAAAATCCAGACATGTTCTTTTATACAGCTATTTAATTACATTTTTGTTTAGTTTGCTTTTTCAAGCGGTTTGAGATTATTTTTGTAATAGAAGAGCTATAGAAGTTTAATAAATAATAATAATTAATATTATACATGCATATAAACCAACCGCAGGCAACGTTCCAGACAAAATTTGACAATAAGGCAACTTAACTTCCATAGAGTATCTTTAATGAATCTGTGCCCTATAATTGTCCTCAAATCTCTCCTCTGTAATTGGTCCGAGGGCCTGTCCGCTAACCAATGTCTTCCGTGTGATTGGTGCAGAGTCCAGGGAGTCCAGGGGCAGCGTGACCAGTTTGAGCAGTGACTTCTCTCTGATCACGGAGGATGCGGGCGGAGCCTCCAGCCTCACCAACGAGGCCGTGGACCTGTTCTCCGGCCAACCTCTGGGAGCCTCCAGCTGGTGAGTCCTCACCGTTTCTCTGGAAGTCCGTGTGACCGCAGCCGAAACATTTCCTTTCACTTTTGAATATACCCCCTTATGTATCAGGGATGTCACATGGATGAGTATTCCTTTAAAGGGTGATGGCACTTCCTGATTTGGCCTCATTTTAGATTGGTTCATTAAGATATGCAAGCAGCCCTGTCTGAATTCAAACGTGAGTTGGTTTCAGGGAGTGGTTTGATGTCTCTTGTGTGTGTGTGTTCGCAGGTGGGAAGAGTTTGCCAAATTATTTAGCTAATTAGCTTCAGCCAGCTGGTGTGCAACCAGGGCAAAATTGGTTTGACTTTGGACAGCCTATCTCTTGGGCTAGTTAGGGACCGTCAATAAATGACAATGTAAATTAGACATTATTTTCACATTGCAAACCTTTTTTAGTTTTCTCATTTAAATGCTTTCAATATTTGTATATGACATTTTACAATGTATAGTTGTTTAGAGTTTTTTTTAGCCCTTATTAACACTCCCTTTTGAAAATGGCAGATAACATGTCAGAGCTCAGGGTCTCTACTTCACAGCTCTGTATGGGCTTTGACTGACAGCTGTTAATACCCCTTGTGTGACAAGTTGCCCCCATCCCTCCCGCTAATTGCGCATTTTTGGTTGTCTTGAGTGAGGGAAATGCTGTAAATTACGAGGACTCTATGAACAGTACCAGTCAAGAGTTTGGACACAACTACTCATTCAAGGGTTTTTCTTAATTTTTACTATTTTCTACATGGTAGAATAATAGTGAAAACAACAAAACTATTAAATAACACATGAAATCATGTAATAACCAAAAAAAGTGTTTTCTTCAAAGTAGCCACCCTTTGCCTTGATGACAGCTTTGCACTCTCTTGGCATTCTCTCAACCAGCTTCACCTGGAATACTTTTCCAACTGTCTTGAAGTAGTTCCGACATGCTGAGAGCTTGTTGGCTGCTTTTCCTTCACTCTGCGTTCCAGCGCATCCCAAACCATCTCAGTTGAGTTAAGGTTGGGTGATTGTGGAAGCCAGGTCATCTGATGCAGCACTCATCACTCTCCTTGGTCAAATAGCCCTTATATAGCCTGGAGTAGTGTTTGGTGATTGTCCTGTTGACAAACAAATGATATTCCCACTAAGCGCAAACGGGATGATGGTGTATCGCTGCAGAATGCTGGTGTAGCCATGCTGCTTAAGTGTGCCTTGAATTATAAATAAATCACAGACAGTGTCAACAGCAAAGCACCATCACACCTCCTCCTCTATGCTTCACGGTGGGAACCACACATGCAGAGCATCCATTCACCTACTCTGCGTCTCACAAAGACACGGCAGTTGGAACCAAAAATCTAATTTGGACTCATCAGACCAAAGGACAGATTTCCACCAATCTAATGTCCATTGCTCGTGTTTCTTGGACCAAGCAAATCTCATCTAATTATTGGTGTCCTTTAGTAGTGGTTTCTTTGCAGTAATTCAACCATGAAGGCCTGATTCACATAGTCTCTTCTGAACAGTTGATGTGTCTGTTACTTGAACTCTGAAGCGTTTATTTGGGCTGCAATTTCTGATGCTGGTAACTCTAATGAACTTATCCTCTGCAGCAGAGGTAACTCTGGGTCTTACTTTCCTGTTGCGTTCCTCATGAGCGCCAGTTTCATCATAGCTCTTGATGGTTTTGCAACTGCACTTTCCGGATTTACTGACCTTCATGTCTTAAAGTAATGATTGACTGTCGTTTCTCTTTGAGCTGTTCTTGCCATTATATGGAATTGGTCTTTTACCAAATAGGGCTATCTTCTGTATACCACCCCTACCTTGTCACAACACAACTGATTGGCTCAAACACATTAAGAAGGAAAAATTCCACAAATTAACTTTTAACAAGGCACACCTGTTTAATTGAAATGCATTCCAGGTGACTACCTCATGAAGCTGGTTGAGAGAATGCCATGAGTGTACAAAGCTGTCATGAAGGCAAAGGGTGGCCACTTTGAAGAATCTCACATAAAATAACACTTTTTTTTGGTTACTACATGATTCCATTTGAGTTATTTCATATTTTTTATGTCCTCACTATTATTCTACAATGTAGAAAATAGTAAAAAGAAAAACCCTTGAATAAGTAGGTGTGTCCAAACTTTTGACTGGTACTGTATTTTGAAAGATGAGATGTTGAGAATTATAATAAATACCGCTTTGATGTCATATAAGCAAGCCAAACGCCCGTATGTCCAAATGTGCACTTCACATTTCCGTATCATATAACTAATGTAATATACAGTGTCAACGTTCATGATGACTGTTTGATGTACAGTTACAATATGACATGTAACTGGGTTGTCCTGAACAGAATGAGCCTGTTTGTTGTATTGTGATTTTTTTTTTTCTTCTTTTGCTACAGACCACGTATCTGAATGCACTCATGACTCCATTCTTTGCACACACAAATTACTTTCTGCTTCTCCGAATTGCATTGTGAAAACCAAACACTGTAAGATCGTATTTTATCATTTAGCTAATTTCGCTAGTTGGCAATGGAACAAGCTTTCAAATCATGCCCACCTGACCCATATTGCGATTTTATAATGGACTGTTTCTGGATTGCGTGAACAACAATAGTAATTGTGTAAAAGTGGAGATGCAGGACTGTGTTCCAAACAACTACGAGTGTGCTTGGTTTAGTTCTTTAACGGAACAGCCAGGAAAGCTCAAAAAAGCACCTTATAGTTGAAGACTATAAAAGTGCATTGAAATTGCTTAGGAGCTGTGCACGCTTTGGAGAGGTGTGGGTGTGTGTGTGTCCACTTGGAGACACCAGTTAGTCCTCTCACTCTAACCCTTGTCATTTCTTTGTCTTATGTTTTACCTACCCCACATTTTTCCAAGAGTATTCTTATCATGTTACTGAATGTATCCGGAGTGCTTTCATATTTCTTTATCAACAAATGCGGTGAAAAGTACTGTACATGCAAATAAAATCAGCAGTAATGTTTGGATTAAGTATTGTGTCAGATTAACTGTTGTCCTCACCTTTTGGCCCAATAATTTGCCAATCATGTCTAAACTGTTCCCTTTCAATTGCTACCATGGTTGTGCATATGCTTTTCATTGTTCTAAGAAATATTTCAATTTAGCCCTATCCATATAGGCCAATTCCCACGAGTGTAAGGGGTTAAGTCATTGAAATTTGAAGCTATTGGAAATGTAACATATTGTCCCATGTACATTGTATAGTTTACCAATGGTCTCTGACTAGCCCCATAGGGTTGCGTGAGGCTGCACTCTGAATTGATTACTTTTGTGCTGCCAGCTGTGGCCATGTGGACAGGATTGAAACAAACCCAACTTTAATTTACCTTGTGATGCAGTCATAACCACAAGTCTCGCAAAACTCAGTTTTGGACGAGACCGACTTTATGACAAATTATCCTATTTACACTTTTCTAGTAAATTTTGATAGTAGAATACGTGTTTCTGACTCATATCGATGCCACAGCCTGTTTTCTAAATTAGAAGTTGGTTTTTAGGGGCAGTTGCTCTTTAACCTAATAAAGTCCAGTATGCCTTGTCTCTGGCGTTTCTGGCTCCATGCTCTTACCAACTGAGCCACAAAGGACCAACCTCTGCCTTAAAATAAGGGTTGGCTAAAGTCAAACTTCTCCTTTTATGTGCCCCCCCCAGGAGGAAGGGACACACCTCGTCCCCCCAGACGGTGCTGTGGAACCGGCCCGACCCCATGCATGAGCGTCTGGCCCATCCCCTCAGCCAAGAGGCCAAGTCTTCCAGCTCCTCCTCCTCCAACCAATCGGAACAGGGCTTCACACGCGCCGGCAGCAGTCCTATGTCTGTGCCTGGGAGAAGGTAAGCTTCCACTTTAGAAGTCAGTCGCCGATTTTGTTTGAAAGATTTATATTCTGTATTTTCTGTTTATTCAGATGGGCATAGTATGAAATTAATGGGGAAAGGGAGATGCAGAATAGCGGTGGGGCCGGGATTCTGCGTATATGTGCTGCAGGTGACGTTATTTGCTAGACCAACCTCAAGCACAGTCGGTTGCAGTTTATGGGCTCCGACCACAACGATGAGGGATGCTACGTTTTTGTCTGCCCCTACTTTCTGTCTTTGTAAATGGATTGACTTCATTCTGCGTCTCTGTTTCCATGTTGCATGTTTGCCATTCTGCAATGAATGGTGAATAACTGCATGTTAAATTAAAACATCTAAGTGTAGGACTTTCTGCAGTGACGCACATACCCTTTACAGACATACTTTATAGTCATTTATTTTTCAAAAGAATAGAATGGCTTGAGACATCTGTGGCATTGTGTTGGATGAGAAAACCGCACCTTTTAGAGTGGCCTTTTATTGTCAGCTTCTTGGTATGCCACACCTGTCAGGTGGATGGATTATCTTGGCGAATAAGAAATGCTCAGTAACAGGGATGTAAACAAATTTGTGCACAAAATATGAGAGAAATAAGTGTTGTGTGTATGGAACATTTCTGGGATCTTGTATTTCAGCTCATGAAACATGGGACCAACACTTTAAATGTTGCATTTATATTTTTGTTCAGTATACATTCAATATTATTTTTGTTCTAGTTGGCTGTACCTGCACCAAAACCTCAGGAGACAATTAGTTTTTATTTCCATTACTGATCAACACTTCTCTTGTCCCTCTGCCGCAGACATATGTTGAGCAATATGTTTGGAACATCGAATTGCTATACATAAAGATGTGAGAATTGCAATACATATCGTATCGGCACCAAAGTATCGTGATAATATCGTGAGGTCCCTGGCAATGTCACGGAACTGCTGTCATATAACAGTTGTATTTTGAAACGGAGCCCATGTCCTCATTTTTTTTAGCAGATGTCCTCATTTGTTTTTAATGTGGCTAGAAACACTAGATTCTGCACTTTCTGATCATGTAAAGAAATAACGATATCGGACCTGAATGAACCTTTGCAGAATTATTTGAGAAAATTGCCTTTATTTGATCCACGTGGGATGTGATCACACCATCAGGCGCGTACGTTCTCTCCTTTCCAACTCCCCTAAAGACAGCCTACTAGTTAGTGATTTGTGGTTTATCTAAGTTAGAAGCCCATAATTTATTAGCTAAATACAAGGGCATATAAATATATTTACCATTTCAAGGTCAAGAAAAAAAACATGAAAAGATTCCCCCAGGCTAAATGTTAAAAATAATAAAATACATGTACATTTCTGTGACAATAGACAATAACCGCTCAAGGACAGAACTACGCACATTTAAATGGAGAGAATAAATCCATTAAAAGCATTTCTGTGAAGCTTTGTGATTGACAAGGACAAGTTTGATGTCGGACAACAATAGAATGGCACGCATTAAATCATGAACAATGTCGCCTCAGCATTACGGCTACAAGCTGTAGGCAGACCTTTACAGCAATCATGACTAGGTCAGTTGAAGGAAATAAAAGTTTAGTCTTTGATACCGACAGCACCTTTCAGATATAAAGAAAAGGCAGAAAAAAGTTGGTGGCATGCTGAAGTTGGCGGGTTTTCGTCTTGGTTTGTTAGAGAACCCAAGCACAAATACACGCATCCCCTGGTGAGACATTGTGGTGAGGCTGTGTTTTCAGTAGTGTGTGTGTGTGAGACGGTTGGTCTCACAGTACAGCTTGATTACACCCTTCTCTGTATATGTGTGTCTAGGGCTGTGGTGGTCATGATATTTTGTCAGCCGGTGATTGTCAAGCAAATAACAGCCAGTCTCACTGTAATTTACCGTTAATTAGTATAAACACATTTAGCATCTCCTGGCTTCCACGCATAGCCTACAAGCCACTGATTCAGAACTTTGGAACATCTACATTTAAAAAAAATCTAATAAATCCATGTAATATATCCTACACCATCACAATAAATCCCGCTACCAAAACCTGCGGGCTCTCCTTCACTGCAGCCAACGTGAGTAAAACATTTAAATGTGTTAACCCTCGCAAGGCTGCAGGCCCAGCCGGCATCCCCAGCCGTGTCCTCAGAGCATGCGCAGACCAGCTGGCTGGTGTGTTTACGGACATATTCAATCACGCCTTATCCCAGTCTGCTGTTCCCACATGCTTCAAGAGGGCCACCATTGTTCCTGTTCCCAAGAAAGCTAAGGTAACTGAGTTAAATGACTACAGCTCCATAGCACTCACTTCCGTCATCATGAAGTGCTTTGAGAGACTAGTCAAGGACCATATCAGGCTTGATTACCAACAACGACGAGACGGCCTACAGGGAGGAGGTGAGGGCCCTCGGAGTGTGGTGTCAGGAAAATAACCTCACACTCAATGTCAACAAAACAAAGGAGATGATCGTGGACTTGAGGAAACAGCAGAGGGAGCAGCCCCCTATCCACATCGACGGGACAGTAGTGGAGAGTTTTAAGTTCCTTGGCGTACACATCACGGACAAACTGAAATGGTCCACCCACACAGACAGCGTGGTGAAGAAGGCGCAGCAGCGCCTCTTCAACCTCAGGAGGCTGAACAAATTCGGCTTGTCACCAAAAACACTCACACATTTTTACAGATGCACAATCGAGAGCATCCTGTCGGGCTGTATCACCGCCTGGTACAGCAACTGCTCTGCCCATAACCGTAAGGCTCTCCCAGAGGGTAGTGAGGTCTGCACAAAGCATCACCGGGGGCAAACTACCTGCCCTCCAGGACACCTACACCACCCGATGTCACAGGAAGGCCAAAAAGATCATCAAGGACATCAACCACCCGAGCAACTGCCTGTTCACCCCGCTATCATCCAGAAGGCGAGGTCAGTACAGGTGCATCAAAGTGGGGACCGAGAGACTGAAAAAAAGCTTATATCTCAAGGCCATTAGACTGTTAAACAACCATCACTAACATTGAGTGGCTGCTGCTGACACACTGACTCAACTCTAGCCACTTTAATAATAGAAAAATGTATGTAATAAATGTATCACTAGCCACTTTAAACAATGCCACTTTATATGTTTACATACCCTACATTACTCATCTCATGTGTATATACTGTACTCTATACCATCTACTGCATCTTGCCTATGCCGTTCGGCCATCACTCATTCATATATATTTTTTGTACATATTCTTATTCATTCCTTTACACTTGTGTCTATAAGGTAGTTGTTGTGGAATTGTTAGATATTACTGCATGGTCGGAACTAGAAGCACAAGCATTTCGCTACACTCGCATTAACATCTGCTAACCATGTGTATGTGAAATAAAATTTGATTTATTTTAGACAGAAAATGTAGTCTCTTTCAGAAGAACACTCTGAGTTGTACTTATGTTAAGCCCTGATATGGCTATGTGATATGACTGTGGGCTACACTAGTTCATTTAGCGTCATTTAGCGGACAAGAATTGCATAGAATTCCGTGGCATTATTTTATACTATGAAGAATACAGTTGAACATGGCTTAATAAAATAGTATATTTTCTCCAAACGACTTCAAAGGAAATGCACACATGCGGCTATTCTGTGTTGAGCAGTGAACATAGAAACAGGTCCTCCTATATGCATAATTTAGAGTTATTTATGTAACTGTAGTTGTGATTCAAACATTGGGTTATATGTTTTGATGTTTGATACATTCTAAGGCTACATGATAGGACTCTAATGATGATTTGAAAAAGTTTCAAGCTGCACACACTTCATCAGTCTCTCATTCACAATTTGGCAAGCACGTGATAATATTCTCACCAGGCCTCGAATTTCCCAGGGGCATCCCTCTTGTGTGGCCGTAATGCCCCCTGAAAGAATTCATGCCTTTTGCTGAAAAAAATAGGCTAATTATAATTCCCTTCTGCCAGCTGCCGTGCTCCGAAGCACCTCTCACTCACATGGCTCGCTCAGATGTAGCCAATACCCGTCACATGATCGGTTCCTTCTCTCAGGCATTTCAGCTAAGAAGTAGGCTACAAGTGAATGAAGACAGACGCATCGGGAACGCAAGCATTCCTCTTATCGAATTCCTTGCCGCATATTGAAGATGTTAGAACTGTCCACATTTAGCTTTCTTATTGTCTGCCAACAACATGAGTAGGCCTAACGAATAGCAAAAGCACTAGCCTATGTCAGTCTACTATCCCCCATAGTACGGAAGTTGACTTATTCTATTGGTCAATTTGTCCTTCTGTGCAAGAAATAAATATTCCAAACATATTCTGGGACAGTTGTGGGATGCGATAGATCCCAAATGAATACAACACGGCAATTTTTTTCCCACATTATAACCGCAGCAATGCACACATGGCAGTAGGCTATAAGTGCGAAGGTTCCAAAATGCAATGAATCAGCGGGAAAACACTGTTCTCGAAAGTGACGGCAAATACGATCATGCATGTAATGCTTTATTATAAAGGTGCATTTTTATGGTGAAAAGGATCTTCCCCAAACTTGAAACTCACGTCCTGCGTATGTATGCTAGTTAGGCGCTACACCGCTTGTGAAGCGAATTAATATGCTTAAATTTAATAAGTTATTTGACCACTAGTTGTGACACAAACCTTATAAAAATATAGGCATGTGGGCTAGGATACATGAGGTGTGCGACTATGATCTGAAAAGTTGCAAAGAAAGATGCCCTGTTTCTTGCCTTCCTGCACAAGCTGGACATCATTCACAAGTGAGAGGCTAATATTGTCACCCATCAGACTATTCATAATGTTGTCTTTACATATACTAAATAATATGTGTGATATTCGTTTTGATTTAGAATGGACCATTATCATGCACCTGTCTCGAAACAGGGGATTGGGGGAAAGAATACATGACATCTATGTACTTAATATGCAAATAGGGAATGCTTTTCCTATGGTTCATTTGTATGCCAGGTAGGCTATACTCCTGTTGTAAAGTGAAGCAATGTGCTTAATATTAGGAAAGTTGATAAATAAATTAATAAATAAATAGAGTAGGCCTAGCCTATAGAAAACTGATGGGATCCTCCTCTTTTTAATAGAGGCCATCAAAACTCTGTTTTCTCATCTACTGGCATAGCCTATAGAAATGTTGGCTCATGGGCTCTCATGAAGTGTTTGATTAGATTTTTGATTACATTTACATTGATGTCCAAGTGATTTAGAGGAACAATAGTGCTGAGTACTAGGCAGGAAGCAAGTTTGGAAGGCTACTAATGACCAGCAGCAGCATCAGAGCTTGAAGAAGCCTAATTACCGTGACTAAACGGTCACATGGATTTTGACTGCCGTCATGACCACCGGTGTGACGGTAATACAGTCACTGTAACAGCCCTGTGTGTGTGTCTCACCGGTCTGTTAGTACAGCTCCTTACTCCAGAGCTCCTTGTTCGTTTTGTCAATTTGCATGACAATGGAAGGTGCGTTGTTGTTTAGGTATTTGGTTCAAACTCCATTCATTGTCATTCCACTGACATTGGGGTATGTGTAATGTCCATATGGCGTTTCTATGCATGTTGACTTGCCTTGTTAATTCCCCCTGAGGGGATTATTCTAGTTGTTTTGGATTGAATTGACGTGAGTGTTGTCCGTTGACGTTTGCCACTAAGGTCGCGACTCCGTGCCTTGAAGCCCCCCCCCACTGACCTCATAGCTCACGGCTGGATTCTCTCTCGTCTCTCACTTTTCTCCCAATTGAATTTCCTTATTTTTTTCCCCCTCTCCTTTGGCTCTTTCACTTTCCCCTCTCCTTCTCTCTCTGTATTCGCTGCATTCCCTGCTCTCTCCATTCTCTTTTTCCACTCTTTCTCTCTCTGCACCTCCCATCTCCCACTCTCTCCCCCCTATCATTCTACCCCCCCAACCTTCTCTCTCCACCTCTCCTCTCTACTCTGGCCAGGCTGGCGGCGGAGTACGCCCGATCCGGCTCCTCCCTCTCCACGGACTACGGCAGCTGGCAGCTCGTGTCGGGCTGCGGCTCCATCCACGACCATGGACAGGTCGCCCCCGCCAACGACTCGCCCCTCCCCTTTAGCTTCCAGGACGAGGGGCCCAGCGGACGCATGTGAGTCTACGGGCTGCGTCACAAAATAGCACACAATCCCCTATGTAGTGCACTACTTTTGACCGGGGTTAGGTAGGCTGTGGGCTATGTAGGGAATAGGGTGCCATTTGGGACGCACACACGGATCGCATTCCGATTCTCGACTTTTCTCCCGGAAGTGTGCACTCGTTCACCCCCCCCCCCCCTCGTGCATTGGTGCAAGCATGGCTGGAGGGAGTTATCACCATATTGCTCACACCAGTGTATTCCTTTTAAATCCACGAGGGGGAATGTACGAGTACCCTTCGGCGTAGTGGTCGAGAATTGGACCGCAGCCACGCACACCTCTAACCCTCAGGAATATCTCTTTCTCTCTCTTTACCTCCTCTCTTCTCCCCCTTTCTCCCTTATTTATTCACCTCCTTTCTCTCCCCCATTCCTTTGTGGAAGAGGAGGCAGAGGCAGGGCTCAGTGGGCGGGGGGCTGGGGCCTCCTGTTGGGCTGGTCCACCGTTATATATGTGTGTGTGTGTGTGTGTGTGTCACACACCTGCAGGGTTGGATAGAGTTGGTGTGTGTTTGAGTGACAAAGCAGAGAAAGAGTCTGTTCTGGAGGATGTGTGCGTGGGTACCTGGTATGCGTCTCTCTCTCTACACTTGCACAACAGTGTTCGGCAGACTGTTTAGGCAGTCTTCGTCTACACACACCGATGGCCTGAGCTATCGCTCTCTCTCTGTGTGTGTGTGTGCTGTGTCTTGGAGGGGGTGCGTCAGACTAAAGTACGGAATATTTGCTTCATCATTCTCTGTCCCCTGTGAACTGGAGGTTTAAGTACAACTGAAGGAGGGGAACGAGGGAAGGAGTTTCTTTATCGTTCATCTCTTTTTTTTCTCCAGACTGCCTCTTCCCAGTGGGGGGACACCTTTCCATTTCAGCTTGATCTGGCTGCCAAATTGAGTGTGTCCCGAGAACAAGGCGGCATGGGCAAATGACATCTATCTTTCTTGATTTGATTTGAAGGGAGAGGGGGAACAGAGGAGGAAGTGTGCAGTCTGGGATTGCTCAGATTAGAAGTACACTGTCCTTCTTTCATAACTAATTGGTGGAGCCTCTCTTCTCTCGCCAGTTCCCTGTCTTTTTACATTTATTTTCATCTGGTCTTCCCTCTCCCGTCTCTTCTCTAACTTGTTTACTGTTTTTTCCCCCCGCATCTCTCTTTCCCTCCTTCCTCTCTCTCCCAGGTGCCCGTCTCCTTCGGAGCGTCAGGTTCGTTTGGAGGCGGTGAGGGAGGTGTTCCTTGCAGCCTACAGCTCCACCGTGGGCCTCAAGTCCAGCGCGACCAGCCCCTCCGGCGCCATCACAGGCCTTCTGGAGCAGTTTGCCCGCGGCGTTGGCCTCCGGGGCACCAATAGCATCATCTGATCTAGGATTAGGTCACCCACCGCAAATGTGAAATCTGGGCCCGTAGTTATCATATTCATAAAGCGTCTGAGTAGGAGTTCTGATCTAGGATCAGTTTTTCCTCTTAGATCAAAATGAATACAATCATATCGACAGGCATGACCTGACTCTAGATCTACCCTCCTACTGTGAGGCTCTTTGTGAATATGGTCCCCTCCCCCTCCTTCACCTCCCTTCTGCTTAACCCCGTCCTGTAACACCTTGTGGTTGAATTGCGATCCACGATCAGCGTTCATTTTGTCGGGGAAAGCCACATCCTGTTTCGTATGGACTCTAATAAAATAAAAGTGCAAATTTCTCTACTCTATCCAGGTGCTGAAGCGTCTTAAAAAAAAGCATTTTATATATATATATCTCTCTCTCTCTATCAAACCCAGATAAAAAAATTAAAAAAAATCTCTCCATTTAATTTTTTATTCATGCCTTCCAACTTACTCTCTGGACTTTTGCCTGTTTTTTTTTTTTTTATATTTTATTTTATTATTTTATTATTTTTTGCACATTTTTGTCAATTCAGGGAGTGGTTCGGGGGGATAACAATGCCAGCCACAGTATCAAAAAGGGACAGCTGGCCATTGTATAAAAAAATGTGCAGCATGGTTTAGAATAAAACTTGTCATTTATCTTTGTGGTTGGTGCTAAGAACGTGGTCAGAGTACAATGGACTTTTTACATGGGGCGCTTTTTATGTGGAGTTCTTCCTTTCCTGTTTTTAAAATAATTATCTGGGATTCAACGTGCTGATCGTCCTAAATGGAGGAGACCACACTTCTCTTTTCTTCAGTGACTGAACTCATGAAAGCTGCTATTCAGTGCTGAATCAAGCGGAAGCATAAACCATATCATTGTAGTGGATACTGTGGTTTACATACAAACAGCACTAGTCAAGTGTGTCAGGGCAACAGAAATATGTTTCTTTTATAACCTAATTCGGCGTAGAAAAGTCCGTCAAGCTGCATGTAGCTTTATTTTGTAGAATGTAATATGTTGAATCCTAAAACACCATCAGTGCAAACCTTTATTAGCCGATTTTTAGAATTTGTTAATTATTTCTAATAATCAGACTTGTGGTCAGATAAGTCACTTATGTGCAGACTTAAAGCAAAGATCAGTTTAGCATTGTCGCCATACAAAACATTTTTATACAGTCTTCCTATGTTTTAAATTGATTTAAACCGCACATACACACCATTAGACTGGTCCCAGATCTGTTTGTGCTCTCTTGGCGTGAACCAATCTGGGATCAAGCTACACCATCATTACTGGTGCTTAAGACAGCAAGCCAGGAGAAGCCAGTACCATTGCTGGGCTTTGTTAAGTCTTTTAAGGTGCTTATATTTGAGCCCACTTCTGATAGCTATTCATACGGTCAGTCACTTCATCTCTCAACTTTTGTCTCTCAGTTATGTGACATGACGGCTCCAAGCCACACCGCTTTCGGTCTTTGTTATCGCTGTACGTAAGTTTATGGCCTCGTTCCAGGCTGACTACATTGCAGTAGCCAGATCTCCCAACACATGGATAGGTGTTAAACATATTGACTTACTGCATGAGCTGCTCTAACAATATGAAAGACATGGCACAGAACCATTGGTTGATGTGAGCAGCGCGACTGCAATATAGACAGCCTGGAACACATCTCTTTTTGTGACTTAAAAGTGCTCTATTGCTGCATGAACAAGTGAACTTGGGGCCTACTTTGGATTAGTTCACTGCCACTGAACAATGGGCCTTTCAGATCACGTGGACAAGACTTTGACGCTTTCCAGACCGACTACATTGCGGTTGCCTGCCAGATCTCACAACGCTTGGATAGGTTTTTAACATACAGCTAACCGCATCATTTGATGTAGCAATCTGATGGCCGACTGCTAAGTTGGTTGCTGCATGCAGCACGACTGCAGTGTAGTTGGCCTGGAATGTGACCACGAGGGAGGTAGCGATTATGCAGGCAAATGGCAATGATGTGGCGTCATTGCGTTGAAAGAGATTAGTTTAAGGCAGCACTTACTGTTTGTTTAGCTTGTTTGCAACGCCAAATGGTTTTGACGGCTGCTGTACTGTACCTCAGGACCTTTTGTTGTGCCTTTTCAGCGGTAGCAGTGGAAGAGATTCACCCTTTTTTTAAAACCTTTTTTTTTCCCCAAAGTAATTTCTGTGTCTTATACAGTTAAAGAGCGTGTTGTTTTTTTTTTAAATGCTTTGTGAGAATCCACAACTAAGAGCTAGCTACTACACTTTAAAACACATAGTATTGGTCAGTTGAAAGGCAAGCTAATGGCTTAATCCTTCAATCACTTGAATGCAAAATGATTTATATTTTTCCAGTCTTTGTTCAATAACGTTTGTCTATGCTCAATGGCAATTGATCATAATGTACAATATTGTTTCTGCAAAGTCTGCTGGTGTGAGATCTTTCTGTCAATCAGTTGAGTTTAAGGGGAGATGGTGAGGGGTGACGGTTCAGGGATATCGGTGTGAGAAGTACTTTCGCTTGTCAATCAGTGTGCATGCAGACTGATGCAGTATTGGGACATCTGGGTTTAACACATTTGTACATTCTCTGTCTCATTGGATCTTCCAACAGTCTACTTTGTTGGAAGCTTACCTGGTGACTTTCTTTCACTTGTCCAATCCTTTAAAATCAAAGAAAGGAAATTACTTTGGGCCCTCCTCTCACCTTCCCTGAGCATAACCCATCTGGATGAGTTTGAGAGACAATTTAGCAAAAACATTTATTTTTTTAACTACCATCACATCCTGTTATCAAACTTCGATATGATTTACCACACCAGAGAAATTATTGAATACCGGCATGTCCATGGTAGGATACATTGGTGACACTTGGGTCTATTCCTAGGTCCCTGTTTGTAGGCAAAAGGCAGCCTGCCAGGCTCAGAGCCCCTAGACAATTTGCAGTTGATACATTCCTCTCAATTTACACTTCACTGGGTACATTATTTACCTTAAGGATTACGTAAGCACCTCACGTGATTGTTCAACTCATCCATGTTTTTGCATGTAATTTCCCCCAACTAATTGAAACTAGTGGAATATACAGTACATGCATACATTTTTTCCTAAATTAACCTTCATTTTAGTGTGATTATTTTCTTTTGATTTTACAGATGCTGCATTGCACTCATCTTCCTTATTGTCTGTGTGAAGAGATTGACACGTCATTTTCGAGTTGAGTCATTTAAGTAATTTTATCTTGTTTTTTGTTTTAAATTGCTCTTAATTCTCGCCAGAGAGAGAATCGGCTACATTGAGAAAGGTGAATTGATATGCAGGTGGTTATTATGAATAAAGAAAAACAAATAAAATGTTTTATGTACAATCATTTCCACCCTGAATCATTGGTCTTATATTTTAGGCTTTAAAAGTGTTGTGACTTTACCTTCATTAATCTGATGACTGTTAGTGGATTAAAAAAATAACTTGAATTGTTACCTGATTTAAATTAATCATGTAACAACTCATTAGGATTTGGGGCACCACGGAAGAAGTTGCTTAAAGATTTACCATTTCCAGAATTAAACTCTAAGGTACATATGCCTTTTCCTATTTTGTTACATTACAACGTGTAATTTAAATGGATTTTTATTTTTATTTCATGTAATGGACATACACAAAATAGTCCAAATTGGTGAAGTGAAATTTTAAAAATAAATGGAAAAGGAGTGTGCATATGTATTCACCCCCTTTGCTAAGAAGCCCCTAAATAAGATCTGGTGCAACAAATTACCTTCCGAACTCACATAATTAGTTAGATTGCACTCAGGTGGACTTTATTTAAGTGCCACATGATATATGCTCTGTTCTGAAAGGCCCCAGAGTCTTCAGCACCACTAAGCAAGGGGCACCATGAAGACCAAGGAGCTCTCCAAACAGGTCAGCGACGAAGTTGTGAAGTACAGATCAGGGTTGGGTAATAAAAAAAATATATATATCCAAAACTTTGTACATCCCACAGAGCAACATTAAAAACATTATTAAAAAATGTAAAGAATATGGCACCACAATAAACCTGCCAAGAGAGGGCCACGGACCAGGCAAGGAGGGCATTAATCAGAGAGGCAACAAAGAGACCAAAGATAACCCTGAAGGAGCTGCAAAGCTCCACAGCGGAGATTGGAGTATCTGTCCATTGGACCACTTTAAGCCATACACTCCACAGAGCTAGGCTTTACGGAAGAGTGGCCAGAAAAAAAAGCTTAAAGAAAAAGCTTAAAGAAAATAAGTGAACACATTTGGTGTTCGCCAAAAGGCATGTGGGAGCCTCCCCAAACATATGGAAGAAGGTACTCTGGCTTTTTGGCCATCAAGGAAAACGCTATGTCTGGCGCAAACCCAACACCTCTCATCACCCTGAGAACATGAAGCATGGTGGTGGCAGCATCATGCCGTGGGGATGTTTTTCATCGGCAGGGACTGGGAAACTGGTCAGAATTGAGGGGACACCTGTTTCAGTCTTCCAGAGATTTGAGACTGGGGTGGAGGTTTACCTTCCAGCAGGACAAATACCCTAAGCATACTACTGAAGCAACACTCGAGTGGTCTTGGAATGGCCTAGTCAAAGCCCAGACCTCAATCCAATTAAGAATCTGTGGTATGACTTAAAGATTGCTGTACACCAGCGGAACCCATCCAACTTGAAGGAGCTTGAGCAGTTTTGCCTTGAAGAATGGGCAACAATCACAGTGGCTAGACGTGCCAAGCTTATAGAGACATACCCCAAAAGACTTGCAGCTGTAATTTCTGCAAAAGGTGGCACACTATAAAGTATTGACTTTGGGGGGGGGGGGTGAATAATTATGCACGCTCAAGTTTTCAGTTTTTTTGTCTTATTTGTTTGTTTCACAATAAAAATATTTTGCATCTTCAAAGTGGTAGGCATGTTGTATAAATCAAATGAGACAAACCCCCCCAAAAATCTATTTTAATTCCAGGTTGTAAGGCAACAAAATAGGAAAAATGCCAAGGGGGGTGAATACTTTCGCAAGCCACTGTATCTATTTTATCGAAAGACAGTCATCTTATTAATCATTACCTCTTATCATATGCATCATTCTGAACATTGTATTCTCCTTGCATCTGCAAAAACCCCAGCCTTGATCATTATTCAGTACTACACAAATTGGTTTAATTTTTTATTTACTAGCTAACTAAAAAAATAACACAGAATACACACACGCACTTAATACATGAAACAAAGGTCCCTAGCGGACTCACACAATATGGCATTTTACCCAACAACATGGAGAGAGAGAGAGAAAAAGGCACACTTACAGTTGAAACATTTCATAATTATTCTTAGTAATGTTAATCACATACATTACCAGTCATAAGTTTTAGAACACCGACTCATTCAAGGGTTTTTATTTATTTGTAATATTTCCTACATGTAGAATAATATCCCGAAGACATCAAAAATATGAAATAACACATATGTAGTAACCAAAAAAGTGTTAAACAAATCAAAATATATTTTATATTTGAGATTCTTCAAATAGCCACCCTTTGCCTTGATGACAGCTTTGCACTCGCTTGGCATTCTCTCATCCAGCTTCACCTGGAATGCTTTTCCAACAGTCTTGAAGGAGTCCCACATATGCTGAGCACTTGTTGGCTGCTTTTCCTTCACTCTGCAGTCCTATATGGATGATCTCCGTATGTGTATTTCCCACCGTGAAGCATGGAGAGAGGGATGGTGTAGGCGTGCTTTGCTGGTGACAAGGTCAGTGACTCATCCCAAACCATCTCAATTTGTTTGAGGTCGGGGGATTGTGGAGGCCAGGTCATCTGATGCAGCACTCCATCACTCTCCTTCTTGGTAAAATAGCTCTGACACAGCCTGGAGGTGTGTTGGGTCATTGTCCTGTTGAAAAACAAATGATTGTCCCACTAAGTGCAAACCAGATGGGATGGCTTATCACTGCAGAATGCTGTGGTAGCCATGCTGGTTAAGTATGCCTTGAATTCTACATAAATCACTGACCTTGTCACCAGCAAAGCACCCCTACACCATAACACCACCTCTTCCATGCTTCATGGTGGGAAATACACATACGGAGATCATCCGTTCACCCACACCGTGTCTCACAAAATCTCCAATTTGGATTCCAGACCAAAGGACACATTTCTACGGGTCTAATGTCCATTTCTCATGTTTCTTCTGCAAGTATCTTCTTATTGGTGTCCTTTAGTATTGGTGTCCTTTAGTAGTGGTTCTTTGCAGCAATTCGACCATGAAAGCCTGATTCACACAGTCTACTCTGAAGAGTTGATGTTGAGATGCGTCTGTTACTTGAACTCTGTGAAGCATTCTTTTGGGCTGCAATTTCTGAAGCTGGTAATTCTAATGAACTTATCCTCTGCAGCAGAGGTAACTCTGGGTCTTCCATTCCTGTGGCGGTCTTGATGAGAGCCAGTTCCATCATAGCGCTTGATGGGTTTTGCAACTGCACTTGAAGAAACATTCAAAGTTCTTGAAATGTTCCAAATTGACTGACCTTCAAGTCTTAAACTAATGATGGACTGTCGTTTCTCTTTGCTTATTTGAGCTGTTATTGCCATAATACGGACTTAGCCCTATTTGGTAAAAGACCATCTTCTGTATACCACCCCTACTTTGTCACAACACAACTGATTGGCTCAAACGCATTAAAAAGGAAAGAAATTCCACAAATTAACTTTTAACAAGGCACACCTATTAATTGAAATGCATTCCAGGTGACTACCTCGTGAAGCTGGTTGAGAGAATGCCAAGAGTGTGCAACGCTGTCATGAAGGCAAAGGGTGGCTATTTGAAAAATCTCAAATATAAAATATATTTTGATTTGTTTCACACTTTTTTGGTTACAACATGATTCCATATTAGTTATTTCATAGTTTTGATGTCTTCACTATTATTCTCCTATGTAGAAAATAGTAAAAATAAATAAAAACCCTTGAATGAGTAGGTGTTCTAAAACTTTTGCCCGCTTTGGAATAAGAAATCATGAATGTATTTACGTGTGGATGCCCTTGTCCGTCGTGTAGTCCTGAACAGAAATACAGAGTTCACTCTTCCTTTCGCTCCTGAAGCTGCTTATTTAAAGATAAGCCAGCCGTGCCGATGTTTCCAGTGGGGTGATGAGAGTAGCGTACAGTGACTTGAGACTCGTAGTAGGATGGGGTGGTTTGAAGAGTTTGAGATATTTGACTTAGGACAGCTAATCAGCTGTACACAGTGATTGTCTGAGAAGGGAGTTTGTCGCCTCTTCCTCCTCGTGTTCATAGTCAGGATTTAGACCACTTCAGACGTGGGCTGCAGCTCCCCGTCTTTCCTGGTTCAAAGAAAGGTGAGTTTATTTCTTCACCTCTTGTTGAGGTTCAAAGTTCCAACCATTTCAGACATGTAGCTACCGCTCCATGCTTTTTTGGTCTAATGTTAATTTCGTTTCGTTCTTACATATGCACAGTTTATAGGAGATAAATTATGGAAGTATAAGATAATCTTTCACATTATATATACAACGTATTGGATGGAAACTTGACAGATAAAGGGTATATACTTTCCCAGTTACAGTATTTTGTCCATACAGTTTTTAATGATGTTACAAAATGATCAGCAGTATAATATTTGTTTTCCATAGCTCCCCACAGACCATTGCCCACATTGTTATGTTAGGGATATTGTTCCATTATCCATGTTTGACCGTGTTAGTTTTCAGCGGGAACAGTCTGTGGAAAAAGACATTCCTTTGGTTGATACTAAAGGGTAGCAAGAGTCCTGCATAATTTACGACCGGGTGTGGAGGTGTCAAAAGCCCCACACCAGTTCCCTCTTTCCCTCTGTGGGTAAGAGAAGGTCTAGTTTGTCAGCCATTGCCAAGCTGATCTGACCCATTGTGATCCTCACAGGACAGTCATGACATACAGTGGGGGGAAAAAAGTATTTGATCCCCTGCTGATTTTCTACGTTTGCCCACTTACAAAGAAATGATCAGTCTATAATTTTAATGGTAGGTTTATTTCAACAGTGAGACACAGAATAACAACAAAAAAATCCAGAAAAACGCATGTCAAAAATGTTATAAAATGATTTGCATTTTAATGAGGGAAATAAGTATTTGACCCCTCTGCAAAACATGACTTAGTACTTGGTGGCAAAACCCTTGTTGGCAATCACAGAGGTCAGACGTTTCTTGTAGTTGGCCACCAGGTTTGCACACATCTCAGGAGGGATTTTGTCCCACTCCTCTTTGCAGATCTTCTCCAAGTCATTAAGGTTTTGAGGCTGACGTTTGGCAACTCGAACCTTCAGCTCCCTCCACAGATTTTCTATGGGATTAAGGTCTGGAGACTGGCTAGGCCACTCCAGGACCTTAATGTGCTTCTTCTTGAGCCACTCCTTTGTTGCCTTGGCCGTGTGTTTTGGGTCATTGACATGCTGGAATACCCATCCACGACCCATTTTCAATGCCCTGGCTGAGGGAAGGAGGTTCTCACCCAAGATTTGACGGTACATGGCCCCGTCCATCGTCCCTTTGATGCGGTGAAGTTGTCTTGTCCCCTTAGCAGAAAAACACCCCCAAAGCATAATGTTTCCACCTCCATGTTTGACGGTGGAGATGGTGTTCTTGGGGTCATAGGCAGCATTCCTCCTCCTCCAAACACGGCGAGTTGAGTTGATGTCAAAGAGCTCCATTTTGGTCTCATCTGACCACAACACTTTCACCAGTTGTCCTCTGAGTCATTCAGATGTTCATTGGCAAACTTCAGACGGGCATGTATATGTATTCTTGAGCAGGGGGACCTTGCGGGCGCTGCAGGATTTCAGTCCTTCACGGCGTAGTGTGTTACCAATTGTTTTCTTGGTGACTATGGTCCCAGATGCCTTGAGATCATTGACAAGATCCTCCTGTGTAGTTCTGGGCTGATTCCTCACCGTTCTCATGATCATTGCAACTCCACGAGGTGAGATCTTGCATGGAGCCCCAGGCCGAGGGATATTGACAGTTCTTTTGTGTTTCTTCCATTTGCGAATAATCGCACCAAATGTTGTCACCTTCTCACCAAGCTGCTTGGTGATGGTCTTGTAGCCCATTCCAGCCTTGTGTAGGTCTACAATCTTGTCCCTGACATCCTTGGAGAGCTCTTTGGTCTTGGCCATGGTGGAGAGTTTGGAATCTGATTGATTGATTGCTTCTGTGGACAGGTGTCTTTTTTACAGGTAACAAGCTGCGGTTAGGAGCACTCCCTTTAAGAGTGTGCTCCTAATCACAGCTCGTTACCTTTATAAAAGACACCTGGGAGCCAGAAATCTTTCTGATTGAGAGGGGGTCAAATACTTATTTCCCTCATTAAAATGCAAATCAATTTATAACATTTCTGACGTGTTTTTCTAGATATTTTTGTTGTTATTCTGTCTCTCACTGTTCAAATAAACCTACCATTAAAATTATAGACTGATCCTTTCTTTGTCAGTGGGAAAACGTACAAAATCAGCAGGGGATCAAATACTTTTTTCCCCCACTGTAAGACATACAGAGAAATAGGCCACTTGCTTTATGCTCTGCTGGCTTTGTTTTACTGATTTTCACATTCCCTGAAAACAGTGTGTTTTACTCCTAGAGATCCTATAATTCACTATATGATTAGGCTTTACAGTGCACTTGGAAAGTATTCAGACCCCTTGACTTTATCCACATTTTCTTACGCCTTATTCTAAAATTGACAACAACAAAAAATTTCCCATCATCAATCTACACACAATACCCCATAATGACAAAGAAAAAGCAGGTTCTTATACATTTTAGCAAATGTATTAAGGGCTCTGGCTGGGGCCACTCAAGGAAATTCAGAGACTTGTCCCAAAGCCACTCCTGTGTTGTCTTGGCTGTGTGCTTAGCGTCGTTGTCCTGTTGGAAGGTGACCTTCGCCCCAGTCTTAGGTCCTGGGTGCTCTGGAGCAGATTTTCATCAAGGATCTCTCTGATTTTTGCTCTGTTCATCTTTGCCTCGATCCTGACTAGTCTCCCAGTCCCTGCCGCTGAAAAACATCCCCACAGGATGAATCTGCCACCACGCTTCACCGTATTTTTTTATAGAATGTTTTATTTTGCCGTTATTTTATCAGGTAAGTTGACTGAGAACACGTTCTCATTTACAGCAACGACCTGCCGAATAGTTACAGGGAGAAAAGGGGGATGAATGAGTTGTAGGGATGGGTGCCAGGTTTCCTCCGGATGTGACACTTTGTATTCAGTCCAAAGAGTTCAATTTTGTTTCTCATCATCTGAGAGTCTTTTGGTGCCTTTTGTCGAACTCTAAGTGGGCTGTTATGTGCCTTTTACTGAGGAGTGGCTTCTGTCTGGCCACTCTACCATAAAGGCCTGGTTGGTGGAGTGCTGCAGATATGGTTGTCCTTCTGGAAGTTTCTCCCATCTCCACCAAGGAACTCTGGAGCTCTGTCAGAGTGACCATCGGGTTCTTGGTCAACTCCCTGACCAAGGCGCTTCTCCCCCGATTGCTCAGTTTGGCCAGGTGGCCAGCTCTAGGAAGAGTCTTGGTGGTTCCAAGCTTCTTCCATTTAAGAATGATGGAGGCTACTGTGTTCTTGGGGACCTTCAATGCTGCAGAAATGTTTTGGTACCCTTCCCCAGATCTGTGCCTCGACACAATCCTGTCTCGGAGCTCTACGGATAATTCCTTCTACCTCGTGGCTTGGTTTTTGCTCTGACATGCACTGTCAATGGCACCTCAAATAGACAGGTCTGTGCCTTTCCAAATCATATCCAATCAATTGAATTTACCACAGGTGGACTCCAATCAAGTTGTAGAAACATCTCAAGGTTAATCAATGGAGACAGGATGCACCTGAGCAAAATGTCGAGTCTCATAGCAAAGGGTCTGAATATTTTTAATACATTTGCAAACATTTCTAAAAACCTCTTTTAACTTTGTCATTATGAAGTATTGTGTGTAGATGGCTAAGGATTGTTTTTATTTCATCCATTTTAGAACAAGGCTGTAACGTAACAAAATGAGGCAAAGTTAAGGGGTCTGAATACTTTCTTAAGGCACTGTATGTGTGCCTGCATATGAATGGGTGTGTGAGGGAGGGTGAATATAAATATGTGTAGGAGGGCGGGAGAGAATGGGTATGTTGATGCATAGGGTATAGGTTGTATGTGAATGGATGAGTATGTCGACGTATGGATGGCTCAATAATCCATGCTTTCTGGGAATTCTATAATGTCTGTAAGTTGTGTGCGGAGCTAGAAAGTTGGCTGTCAGAAGTATTACAATGTAAACTTAATTTTAATCCGTCTGTCTGCATATTTCAAGAAATGGCATATGGGGGTGTAGTGATATACCCAATGGGCTGGACGATTCTCTTCTCATCACACATCTTGAAAACATGTATACAATAAAACGTGGAAATCAATCAATCCGCCATCATTAACACATTGAGACAATTTCAGGCCAAGTGGCAAACAATAATGCAGGCACTCAAGATGGGGGTGTGAGCATGAGGGTCTGGGCAGATGAGATGTATTCATTGTTCATGTGGAAATTGTTGTTTGTTTGTATATGGTGTGAAAAGAAAGGATGGGTGTATGAGAGGGAGGGTGGGAAAGATGGGAGGATGGGACAAGCCTGGCTTGGGGGGGGGGGGGGGGGACTTGCAAGTTATTGTTATTCCTTGTTTACCATTATAGCTTAGATCCAATGATGGTTATTGGTGAGAGTGGAGATGGGCTCTATCTGAAGGATTGGGTTGGGGTTGCTGGGAGGGCATCAGAAACTTCCCTGAAGTGTGTGTGTGTGGTGCCTCTCTACTAATTTCTTTTGGTGGACCCACTCTCCCCAAGTAGAGCCCCTCCAGCCACTATTCTTGAATTTAATTCACAATATATTATAAACTGACTACAGTATTTAAGTGGCAATCTCCAATATATTATTTACAATGACATAACCCACAGACTTTTGGTACATTAGGAGAGGAGTTGGAGCCTATAAACCCTGAAAAGGCACATCCCCTCAAAGTACAAAGAAGTACTTGCTTTATGTTTTTGGTGTGTTCTCTGTTAAATGTTTGCTCTAGCATACATGTTCACACGTTCTATATATTTAAAGTTTACAATAACTATGTATTCATACTATGACTCTCCCATATCCATGGGATGTCCGCCGCCCTCATGACATGTCTGCTAAAATGTTTTATCTGGTTCTTCAATGATAGACGGAACAGACAAGGTTAACGTTGCTTCTTTACAAGGCCAACAAAATCCAACGTATTACATGGAATGTGCACGGGTTCCATGATGGGGTTACACTTCAAACACTTCAAAGAGGTTTGCGCAGCCTGATAAATAAGAATACACTCTTTTCCCATATATCCCAGCACACTGACCAAGAAGGCAGTTTTCTAATGTTGAATTATACATTACATGGAGAAAAATACACATTGATGTCATTGTATATCCCCCCCAGTGGCAAATCTGGTGTTTTACATAGAATTCAAGCTATATTAGATCAAACCCAGACAGGAACTATTATTTTCAGCAGGAATATGATCTTTTACTTTTGAAGAGGGCCAACAACTACAAGTTAAACTCAAATAAAGAATACTACTTAATGGCAAATAAACCTGCAACCATCTTGTAGCACAAAACAAATACACAGTTATGATTTTGAAAGAGAAGGATACAAATGCTTTGATTAGAAACAACCGCTATTAATAACAATTTTTAAAGCTTCTATAAAAATCTATTTAAATCAGAATGAAACATTTGGACTGATCCTACAGCCTTCTTAAACTTAATAACCCTGAAGCAACTATCAGCAGACAAAAAATTATCACAAAAAAATGTATCACCCAAAAATAAATATTAGACACTGTTAAAGCATTTGCGCGGAGAAAGGCACCAGGTATGGATGGCTTTCCCAAAATAATTTTATTTGACATTCTGAGACAAAGAAGCGCTCCTATTTACTCAAATAACAACAAACATGTCAATCAATTCAGTGCTTCAGCGTTCCATGTATCAAACAGTTACTTCAGTTTTAAAACCAGGAAAATATGGAGAGTCCCCTGCAGATTACAGACCCATACATGTAATAAATTGTGATAATAAAATAACAACAAAACTCATAAGCAACAGAATGAAAAAAATCTTACCAGACTTGATACATATTAATCAAACAGGGTTTATTAAAAATAGACACAAACAAATACAAGAACATGTTTCAGTATAATACAATATGCTAAAAAACAGTTGTAGATTCATCAATAATGACTTTTGATGCCGAAAAATCTGTTGACCATCTTGAATGGCCTTTTCTATTCAAAACTTTGTAAGCCTTCAACTTTCCAGCTGAAATTTTGCATTTCATAAAAATATAGAAATATCATAAAGAAGAAATATACACAAATAATAGATTATCTGATGAAATTGCTTTTGAATGGGGCACAAGACAGGGATGTCCTCTCTCTTCCCTTCTGTTTGCATTGGCATTTGAACCACTTGTAGAAATAATTAGACAGGACCCAAACTTAACAGGTATCGGTGTTGGTAAACATGAATATCTGCAGACGATATCCTGATATACTTGACTAATATTGAAAACTCAATGTCCCCCTTTTAAAAATAGTTTCTGAATACTCTCAAACCTCAGGACATAAAAGTAAAGTGGAAAAATAAATGAAATGGCAATAGGAATAATAAAAAGAAAAATAATAATCTACAGCAATCCTTTAATTGGACCACAACAAACATTAAATACTTAGGATGCTTAATATGTGACAACAAACAACAAATATATAAATATAATTTTATCCCATTACTCAACAACATGAAAGCAGATCTAATTAAATGGAACAATCTTCCCATATTGTAAATCTTACAGGTCGAATAAACCTCGTTAGAATGGCATGGCTCTCAAAGTGTATATATTTACGGTAATACCAATTACCACACTGAAGACATTCTTTAAATAAAGCATACTCGGTCATAACAGATGTTATATGGGCAAATAAAACGTATATAACTAAATGGAAAGTTTTACTTCTCCCTAGGTCTGAGGGTGTTTTAACCCTCCAGACATGGAATTGCTTTTACTTGCGACATATTGTTAAATGCACTGAAGAGGAACAATGGGTACATATTGAAGATGCGCATGCACATCCCCAGAATCTTTGCACATGTCTGTTTTCAAAGGATAAAGCTAAGAACATTAGGAACTTCTTAGTTAAGAACACCATAACAATATTGAAGAAAAGGAAACGGATTCTACAATGATCAATATCACTCCCTAAAAACACAACCCTATGGAATAATCCTTGGATAGCTTTTCAAAATTCACTGATAAATTGGCCCACATGGAAAACAAAAGGCATAGAAACTGTAAATGACTTGGTAATAGGAAATACAATGACAAATAAAAAGCCATTTGAACTGACCAATGAAGACATTTTCAAATATACGCAACTTACATTCTTTATCTGAAATCTTTAGGACATAGCAATATTGAGGGAATCCTATTTGAGTCAGAAAAGGATGTTCATATGATCGGTAAGATATACAAAACCTTGCAGAGAGCCTATCCAACTGACAATCTCTTAGAAAACAATATAAACTATTGGAACCAAGACTTCAAAATAACTGATATAGGCCCAAGATGGAGGGAGTGTTAGTTATGTACCAACTAAATTACAGTTAATGTAAATGTACTCTAAACTAATGTATAGAATGTACAAGTGACAAAATTCACTAATTCTACAGCACAATGGCAGAGTCATGTCTTAAGTGTAAAATGAACAATGACTCAATAATTCATGCCTTCTGGGAATGCTATAAAGTCCAAATGTTATGGGCACAGTTAGAAAGTTGGCCGTCAGAAGTTTTACAATGTAATGTATATTTTTTTTTTTTACATATATCCGTCTATCTGCATATTTCAAGACATGGCATATGAGGGTGCAGTGAGATACTCAATGGGTTGGACCATACTTTTCTCATGAATCATTTTGAAAAACCTTTTTCTTAGCTGGAAATCAAATGATCCTCCATATTTAAGACATTGAACGGATCAAATTCATTATTATTTAAATATTGAAAATGTGTGGGCGACAGAGAAAAACTCAATAGTGCAATTTGAGGTATGGCATAGTTTTACAAGCACTGGAGTTGGATGCGGTGGGAACATGTGGGTCTGGCCAGGCGTGATGGCATTTATATTTGTGTTCATCTGTCTGTTGTATGTTGTCTGTATATATTTCTTGTTTTAAATTCCATAAAAACATTTTTTTTTTGCCCAACAGGGTGTTTCTCTTGAGATAAATCAAATCATTCACAAGAGAATTCAAGTCAAGAACTATATGGGATGCTGGGATGAAGGGAGTTAAGCAAATATTCAACCTTGTTCAGCGCAGAAACGTGTTAATTAACTACAATGAGCATAATCCATTACGCCGGATTTTCCATCTCAGACAGAGAAGGAGAAACTTTCATGCCTGCTATGCTAGGTTCGATACAGACAGACGCATATACCGCATGAGAGAGGAATATACACAACGCAGCAAAGAGAGAGAGAGAGAGAGAGAGGATGGAGACAGTTCATTAAAGTATGCCTTATCTACTTTAAAGATTTATTACAATTATTTTGTCAGACAGCTCTGCGACATATAGGATGACTAACAGTACAGTTTAGTGAGCACACATATATACGTTTGTCTGGCTGGCTGCTGCTGCCTGAGCAGAGATGAGATGATGACTTTAAAGAATGAAAATATTTAATTATTTTATATTCATTTCCTATTTTCTATTGATGTCCACCCAATGTGGACTTGACAGAGAATCACTTTAATGTCATTATTTCATAAACATTTAAAAAAATAAAGAAATCTCAAAACCGAAAATCGAAA
Source organism: Salmo salar (assembly GCF_965601325.2). Taxonomy (NCBI): domain Eukaryota; kingdom Metazoa; phylum Chordata; class Actinopteri; order Salmoniformes; family Salmonidae; genus Salmo; species Salmo salar. The sequence continues at coordinate 49,166,693 of NC_138302.1, forward strand.
ACCATGATGGTATTGGCAAATGTGCTCTAGCCAACAGCTTGCAGATACAATGCTAGATTATGTTTATTTGTCAAAGGCAGCCAAGCATCGATCGTTATGTCACAAAAATAAGACCCTCAATATTTTTTGAAAGGAGCATCAAGCTCATCACCATGGCCATTCACCACCCTGTGAAGTTCATCATAGTTTATTTAATGGAGCCTAATAAACTGCATGCTTTCCCACGATGTTGTGCTAAAAATAAATTCGACATGTACTTTACTCACATAAATAGGTTAGATGGAAATTGGAGAGTAGGCAGAGCATGATGATGAGAATGATGATCTGCAGGACAGCGCTTCTCAGTATTAGAAGTAAAAATACAGCCAGACTGGCCTGCTACTGTGCCTTTCTAAAACTTATAAACTGCCGAGAGTAGACCCACAACTGATCCAAGTAGAACGAAACATTCAAATCACAGGGCTTTTGCGCGGTTATTCAAATGACATTTTCATAGCAGAATCTTGTACTCGCTTGAAAACAACAACGGTAATGTTCTTTCATGCGCAATGATTCACTTGGTCTGTCTGCTGCCAATCAAATATTCCTATTTGTTATTGTGGCTATCATCATTCTCATATTGAAAATTGATGCAGCTTTGAATGTTTTTATGTGTGGTATGATTGATATCTGCCTATTGCAGATATGTACAAGAGATCCACCTACCACTATTGTCACTATGAATGGTGGTAGAAGGCAGGATAGACAATTGGGGACAGATCGTAATTGACTGGGGGAGGGGTGGTCCAAAATAGGGGAGGGTTGTCGAACTTTTTGTTTGTGCTTTGGAGAAGGTTGTGTGTTTTCTTTATTGGCCAAAGGGGAGGGTAGTGCGTTTTTTCCCCTGGTTTACATTTGCTCTTCTGCTTGTATTTTCCCAACAAAAAATGGCTTGACTTACTTTTGATGTGAAATATCTAATCACATTTTATTTGTCACATGTGCCGAATACATCAACCTTACCGTGAAATGCTTACTTACAAGCCCTTAACCAACAATGCAGTTCAAGAAATAGTTAAGAAAATATTTACTAAATAAACTAAAGTCAAAAATTTCATAAAATAAGTAACACAATAAAATAACAATAATGAGGCTATATACAGGGGGTACCGCATCAATGTGCGGGTGTACAGGTTAGTTGAGGTAATATGTACATGTAGGTAGGGGTAAAGTGACTATGCATAGATAATAATAATAACAAACAGCGAGTGGCAGCAGTTTAAAAACAAAGGGGGGGGGGGGGGGGGTCTATGTAAATAGTAGAAGCTGTTAAGGAGCCTTTTGGACCTAGACGGCTTGCCGTGCGGTAATAGAGAGAACAGTCTATGACTTGGGTGACTGGAGTCTGACAATTTTTGGGGCCTTCTTCTGACACCGCCTATTATATAGTTCCTGGATGGCAGGAAGCTTTGCCCCAGTGATGTACTGGGCCGTATGCACAACCCCCTGTACCGCCTTACCGTCGGATGCCGAGCAGTTGCCATATCAGGTGGTGATGCAACTGGTCAGGATGCTCTCTTTGGTGCAGCTGTATAACTTTTTGAGGATCTGGGGACTGATGCCAAATCTTTTCAGTCTCCTGAGGGGGAAAAGGTGTTGTCGTACCCTCTTCATGACTGTTACACTTATAAAGTTTAGAAACGTTTGTGAAGGTTTGGTGTGGCTATTATTAAGCTTTAGCTACTGCAGGCCTATGACATGAAGGCAGTGCGCCCCGTCGCACCAACTGACTCTGACAGTTGAACTTGAGGTGAGGAAGTCTGTTTCAGGCCTACCAGAGTTAACGAATTAGCCTCCTTCTGTACGTCTATATCTGTATAGCCTACACGGTAGCCATCTGCCATAAATAAATGCATGTCGGTGTCATAGCATACCACCGGCATATCTCTCTCTCTCTCTCTCTCTCTCTCTCTCTCTCTCTCTCTCTCTGGGGTTAGACATAAGCATCTCTTCCTTTATATAGGCTATATATACACTACATGGTATGTGGGCACATGCTCATCGGACGTCTCATTCCAAAAGTATAGGCATTAATATGGAGTTGGTCACCCCTTTGCTGCTATAACAGCCACCATTCTTCTGTGAAGGCTTTCCACTAGATGTTGGAACATTGCTGCGGGAACTTGCTTCCATTCAGCCACAAGAGTATTAGTGAGGTCGGGCACTGTTGGGCGATTAAGCCTGGCTCGCAGCTGGCGTTCTAATTCATCCCAAAGGTGTTTGATGGGGTTAAGGTCAGGGCTCTGTGCAGGCCAGTCAAGTTCTTCCACATTGATCTTGACAAACCATTTTTTGTATGGACTTTACTTTGTGCGCAGGGGCATTGTAATGCTGAAACAGGAAAGGGCCTTCCCCAAACTGTTGCCACAAAGTTGGAAGCACATAATCATCTAGAATGTAATTGTATGCTGTAGCATTAAGATTTCACTTCACTGGAACTAAGGGGCCTTGCCCGAACCATGAAAAACCGCCCCAGAATGTTATTCCTCCTCCACCAAACTTTGCAGTTGGCACTATGCATTGGGGCAGGTAGCGTTCTCCTGCTCCAGAGTCCAACAGTGGCGAGCTTTACACCACTCCACTCAACACTTGGCATTGCACATGGTGATCTTATGCTTGTGTGGGGCTGCCCGGCCATGGAAATCCATTTCATGAAGCTCCCGACGAACAGTTCTTGTGCTGCTGTTGCTTCAAGAGGCAGTTTGGAACGCGGTAGTGAGTGTTGCAACCAAGGACAGACGATTTTTATGTGCTTCAGCACTCTATGGTCCCGTTCTGTGAGCTTGTGTGGCCTACCAACTCATGGCTGAGCTGTTGTTACTCCTAGACGTTTTCACTTCACACTAAAAGCACTTACAGTTGACTGGGGCAGCTCTAGCAGGGCAGAAATTTGACAAACTGACTTGTTGGAAAGGTGGCATCCTATGACGGTGCCACGTTGAAAGTCATTGAGCTCTTCAGTACTGGCCATTCCACTGCCAATGTATTCCCAAACCTGCATAATTTTTTTGCAATGAGGCACTGAAGTAAAACTGCTAAAAAATTGGTCAAGTAATTAACTTTATGTCCTGAATACAAAGCGTTATGTTTGGGGAAAGTCCAACATAACACATGACTTAGTACCACTCTTCATATTTTCAAGCATAGTGTTGGCTGCATCATGTTATGGGTATGCTATTCATTGGCAATGACTAGGGAATTTTTTATGATTCAAATAAATGGAATAGAGCTAAGCACAGTCAAAATCCTGGAGGAAAACCTGGATCAGTCTGCTTTCCAACAGACACTGGGAGACAAAATCACCTTTCAACAGGACAATAACCTAAAACACAAGGCCAAATATACACTGGAGTTGCTTACAAAGATGACATTGGATATTCCAGAGTGGCTGAGTTACAGTTCTGACTTAATTCAACTTGAAAATCTATGGCAAGACTTGAAAATTGCTGTCTAGCAATGATCAACAACCAACTTGAAAGAGCTTGAAGAATTAAAAAAATTATAATGTGCAAATATTGTACAATCCAGGTGTGCAAAGATCTAAGAAACTTACCCAGAAAGACTCACAACTGTAATCGCTACCAAAGGTGATTATGACATGTATTGACTCAGAGGTGTGGATTCCTACGTAAATGAAAAAAATTATAATGTGCAAATATTGAACAATCCAGTTGTGCAAAGCTCTAAGAGACTTACCCAGAACGACTCACAACTGTAATCGCTGCCAAAGGTGATTCTGACATGAATTGACTCAGGGGTGTGGATTCCTATGTAAATGAGATATTTCTGTATTTAATTTTCAATACATATGCAAAATAAATTCCCAAAAACATGTTTTCATTTTCACTATGGGGTATGTGTGTAGATGGGTGGATTTTTTTGATCCATTTTGAATTCAGGCTGAAACAACAAAATGTGGAATAAGTCAATGGGGTATTAATACTTTCTGAAGGCTCTGTATGTGTGCTGTGCATGTATGTACTGTATATATAATGTAGGCTATGTCTGTATATATGCTATGTGTATGTATTTATTTTTCTGGATTTTCTTGGCATTTCACTGTCTATCTAGGGACAAGCACTGATTATTAGCGCAAGCTAACGTGTTATGGTGCAATGCATTTTACTGTTGTAAATGTATCATTGTTATTGCATCTCTCCCTACCCAAATTATATGATCATAATCTAATTAATTATATGTAATTGTACTTCTAATCCTATTTGATCATTTTTTTTTAACTACAGTTCACAGTTGAGCTGCATAGACCACACACTCCAAATGCATATGAACTTGAAATCCAACATTCTGCTGGCAGCAACTTCCGAAAGTCTCTGCCTCCACCTGCTGATGGATAAGCAGATGTACGGAGCGAAGGACCCCTATGTGCACTCTCCTCAATTAATGAAATCCACCATCGCCACACCTCCATGCAAGGACTGTCTCGAGCGCTGCCACTTGTCTCAACCACAGGTATGCGCCTCTCACTCAACTCTGCGAAGACATTAGTCAACGAATGCCGCTACTTGGTGCTTTTATCATTTTTTTTCCCCATGTGAATGAATGGAGCATATTTTCAAACAAGATATCACTCAAGAGTATTTGCCGAACATAGCTGAGAAGTTCACATTTGAGAATAACTGATTTAAAGCCTGACCATGGCGACAATTGGAGATTTCGACCCGCTCAACTCAACGGTACCTGCGACCAAGATTGAAGTTACCGTCTCGTGCAGGTAAGATAATCATAACGTATCCAATAGTGTCATTATTCAAAGAAAATGTTAGATATAAACTGTTGATAATGTTGTATAATGATAGATGAGCAACTGGAATGAGTGCTGTAGCCTACATCTTAATTTGTATGGAGCCATTTGCGTTTCAATATATTTGCGCATAATTTGTGTAGGTTACCACAACTAGCCTATCTTCAAACATATGTAGGCTAACAGTCGTGCTTTCAAACCATATTCGTTTAATAAGTGTATTTACATCTCTGTGCAAAACTCTGACTTTTGTAAGGAATTTGCATTAACAGTGGGTGAAAAGCTACGTGGGGGTGCAGCAGCATAACGGTATTTATTCTGAGTGACTTTGAGAGAGCCCCAACGCACTCAACTCACACAGATCACATGGATAGGCTATAGATATTAATACGCCGCCGTCCACTCCATACAATACACAGCGCAAGAGGACGGTTGGACAGGTTCTTCCCACTGGGCACAGACATAATGTCAACGCCTTGTTTTGTTTTACATTTGGTTGAGTAGTTTTCAGCTAATGTGAAGTCAACGTGAAATCAACAACAACAAAAAACATTTCACCTTGTCATTGGATTTAGGTTAAAAGTTGGGTGAAAAAAACCATGAAATTCCCTTATCTTGATTACTTTTTGCAAATCCAATTAGTTATCCACGTTGATTCAACGTCATCACATTTAATTTTTGTTGTTGAAATGACAACGTTGAATCAACCAGATTTTGCCCAGTGGGTTATGACATTAAAATGAGCTAGAGGGGGTGTGTGAGAGGTAGGAGTGGGTGCTTACATTTAATTCAGGTGTGCCGTGCGCACTAATCTTTCACTTATTTTCGCAGGGAGAAGAATTGCCTAGGTAGGCTACCACTGGAATCAAGATTCTGTTGATTCTTAGTGTATGACCGGTCAAACACAAGTATAGACTCTACACAGCCTACTTGTCTTATATAGCCTATTGAGCACTTGGTGCTCCTTGGTGCTTATTTAGGGGACTCTTTAACCACTCTTGTCTACTTGGAAAAATGCAAGTATGAGGCGTATAAAATAGGCCAAATGTAAAAAATAAAAAAATAAAATGCTGGGTCAATAATGACCCAATTTGGGTAATTTCTCTAACCCAGCACTGGGTTATTTTGACCCAGCACGGTTGGGTTACTTGATTTTCCCCAAAATGTGGTTATTTTGACCCAGCAGTGGGTTGCTTTTTCTCTTTTGCTGGGCTATTGTTATTCATGTATTTTTTGACCCAGCAGTGGGTCATTTCTTACTTTATTGCTGGGTTATTTTTTTCTACCTTCTCTCTATTACAAAATCCATTCATTTTCTAAAGGTACAAATAATTCTAACAATAACAACCAATGTTACAACTTTACTACACAGTCTATAAAATTCTTAAAATGAAATATGGCCAATCATGACAAATTGTAGATAAAATATAAAATGTTTATTTTCAGATATGAATTTCAGCTACAAAATGAAGTCATGCAAAAAATAAATAAAAATAAGGAACACACAATAAAAAACTACTTTAGAAGCACAATCCATCATTTGAAAATCACAACGGCCCTACCAATTAAAGCCGAGGAAAGGGGCTGAAGAAAAGTAACCACTTTCCCCTCCACCAACCCCTACCAGGTATCAATTTTCAATAGGAATTATTGTAAAACAACAACGAAACACAACGTCTTCTGCTCCAGAGTCTGCCCTTTCATGATGGTGAATGGCAGGGAGTAGAAGTGATTGTCCCCGAGGGTCAGAACGAAGGGTTCGGGGCTCTTGTTCTTTTGGTTGCCTGGCAGAGATAGTCAGCCATATTGGTTCCAGCCTGGGGATTAGAGAATATGATTATAAAATGTTGAACAATAATCAAGACACTCATCACACTCAAATTGTGGCCTTTCCTATTGCTCAGAACAAACTATACTCCTATACAGTCTTGCTGTGTACAGGACCTTAATCTGCATTGAGTTGAGTCCAGCCAGGGGTAGGAAGAGTACTGAATTAGCCTACTCAAGTAGAAGTACTGTTACTTCAGTGACATTTTACTCAAGTAAAATTAATGACTTTGAAAAATACAAGTACTTGGAAAAGCTACTCAATTACAGTAACGAGAGTATTTGTAATTAGTTACTTCCCACCTCGGATTTAAAGTATTCCATATTAAATAATATTCAATATTCCAAATGTATACTTACTCTGCATTATGACTTTCGGGCCTCATCAATGCTTGGGCGGGCAGTCATCTTTCCAACTCGTTACACTGGGGTTGGGAAAAACACTCTCAGGATCATGTCGTCTTTAGTATCTGGGGGACAAAGACATAACAAGCTTTTATGGGACAGCCAAAACGGATAAACGTGGATGAACATTTTGAGACACTACTTTCATTTCAATATGTTGCTACCTGCACTCTACATTGGGGGTGGAAGAAACACTCAGGACCATGTCGTCTTTAGTATCTGGGGACAAAGACATAACAAGCTTTTAGGGGACAGCCAAAATGGAAAATGTGGATGAACATTTGAGAAACTACTTTCATTTTAATATGTAGCTACCTGCATTCGGTACCCTGGGGATGGGAGAAGCACTCCCAGGGCCATTCAGCCTCTAGTATTTGGGCAGTGGGGAGACATAACATTAACACAGTTTAAGTAGAGTGTCAAAATGGATAGCTTCAATATGGGACAATTGAGACAGTCCTTTCATTTCAATATAACGTTAAAGTAACTGTCTGTATCCAGACTGAGACTAGCTAGCCAGCTAACTCAGAAACAATTAAGCTATACAAACAGAGAATAAATGTACCACCATAAAAACATCAGTTATACGGTTGCCAACTAGCAACAACCATGTTAAATTTACTCAGAGACAGGGAATATGCCTAGCTAGCTTCGTATAATCTATATCTAGCTAGCTAGCCAGCTAAATTAGCAAATGTTAGCTAAGTAGCTAGCTAGCTAAATCTCAAGCTAGCGGGCATGCGGTTGTTTGCTAGCTTGCTAGATAAGATTATCTAAAATTGTCAATGACTGAGATAATTACATATTATGATAACTAGGTCTATTTAACTTGAATGGATAATTAGTAATGTAGGCTAGCTAGCTTTTTACTCACCGCCTTGCCCATTTGTCCATCAAAAAGTAATTCCACTCAGCGCTGGCTGCACTGTCTGGTAGACTTGCTGCACAGCTGCAACGATCCTCATTCACAAGCTTGACGGATCACTTTGATCTTCTGGATTTGGCGGGAGAATTAACCCACCCACTCGGTCAAATCTCAATAACCCAGCATTAACAACCCAACCTTGCTATTTTTAAAGAAAACAACCCAATGGTCATCCAAACAACCCAGCATTCTTTTGTGTATAGGTGAAAATAAAATAATTATGTTGCTTTCATTATTTACATCTATATTTTTCCCGTTAGATGTTGGTTGAATCACAATTCCCCTGATAAACTAGGCTAAACATACATTTGAATACGATCCCCTTGATAAAAGTAAAGTATAACATGCAGCTCATGACATCTGTTCAGAGACAGTTGAAAACAGTTTTAAAAAGTGTAGATTTCAGTGCATTTTCAGCTACAGATATTAGTCGAAAGAAATAGTGTACAAAGGCCATTAACTTTAAACAAGCATGTTTGGGTAGCAAATGTAAAGAAGTTGGCGAGTTTAGCGTTTTCAGCCTACCTTGTACCAGTGAACAGACAGGGCTGGTCTAGAGGAGGGTGGGGGGTGGCGAGGGGGGTTTGTCTTCATTCCCTGACACTGACAGAATGGGGTTGGGTGAATTCCCCCATGAAACACTCACTCCATGGCAACTGGGCATCAGAGTGTACATGAGAGTGTAGAAACCCACAGGGTTGCTGCTCTGTCTTGACAGCAAAACGCAGCAAAACACATTAATAATCAAAACAAAAACGCAAGTCCATATAAGGTCATAACAGCACACTAAGACCTATTGGTGAGCCAATCAAGACAGCCCTAGCCTATCAACAGGAAGTGACAGATAACAAACAAGGATTGGGTATTATGCCAAATGTAAAGTAGACTTATTAAAGTAGACTTATTATTAGGTAACCTTTAGGAAACCTTATCTGTGCTTCTTTATATGTTCTAATTTTGTACTTGTAAATTATGTCACACACAACAAAATCAATCACAATTATACAACAAGCCAACGTTTCTCAGTTTTGATCCCATTGAGCCTACATGGAGAGAAACTATTTTTTTCTCTTCAGTTCAGTTACTCTTGTTGTCCTACAGCAGGACGGCTTGTGTTTTCCCTTCATCAAAAACAGGTGTCTGTCAGCCTACCAGATGTTGAATGATGTCTCTCCACCTCAGAGTCTGAACTCGGTCTGATCCAAGAACACATTGCAACATCAAATAGGACTGGCTCTTCCACCAATTTCTTTCATCACTCTAGTTTGAAAGATAGATGTCAGCTTGATGACCATCAAAAGCAGACAAAACTTTTGATTCTTGAAAGATGCGTGGCATTTAGATTTTTTTGATTATGATAGCTTCGACATCAAAGGTAGGCAAACATTTAACATTTAAACGCCGACATTTTGCTCTGATTTATGCCTTAAAGGGGCAATCCGGGTTTGAAAAACAACAAAGCGTTCACCTCGCCTCTAGTTTTTGTAAACACCTGAGGGATGGGTTAGGAAAAATGTAAACACTCTTAAATGTATAAACAGAGCTATGGATGCAAGAAAATCTAAATGATACATTTAACTATGTTTTGAAGCTATACGGTGTTTGTTTTCAATCACATTGTTTACAAACAATGCAGTAAAACAACCTTATATTTCGGGTTCTGATGGGGTACGATTGTTGAACTCAGCTCATGAAGCATTTATAAGTAATATTCTCCAAGAATCAATGGCTATATATAATGGCTATAAATCAATAATATATATTATATATAATTGATTTAAAAGTAAAAAATGCTAAAATGTATCCAAATGTTGACCCAAAGTGTTTGAGATCCCAGCGACTGTGGGACACATGTTTTGGTCATGCCAATCTTTGCGTGGCTTCTGGGACCCCATTTTTTTAGGCATTCTCACATATGTGTAATAAAATTGTTAGCTCCAACCCGTTCACTGCCATTTTTGAGGTACTTCCCCTAGACCAGAATGCTACTACGCGTTGATGTCATCTCTGCCTCTGAAGAAGGTTAGGTACACTGTGCAATGGTCCCGACAAAAGTTTGACTTAACCTGGTCCCCATTAATACAATACGTGGAGAGCCTGTCTTTTACTTAGTGTAACTTGCGTATTTTGGTAAGCAGCCATGTCTGTTCTAGTGGCCATATATTGTGCTGATAAGATTAAACTATAATTATGATACTGATTTAATTTTTATTGAACTTTTTCCATTGTTTTTGTTTCTGTTACTGTTTGTTTCTGTCCTATTTAATTTAATTAACTTTTCTATGATATCCTTGTATGATGCCTTGGTGGGTGGGTGGGTAGGTGAATGGGAGGGAGGGATTGGAGGGATGGATGGATGGATGGATGGGAGGGAGGGATGGATGGATGGGGGAATGAGGGGTTGGGTTGTACTGTTTTTCTGTTCTCATATCTGAAAATAATAAAGTACAATAATGGTTGTACCAATCCCAGATTGCCCCTTTAAACATCCCGGCCTCTGTACACTGCTGTCTTGGAACAGCTTGCTGTCCTCGGTTGAAGCTACTGATAAGCGTTCTATAGAGTTCATGCTTATGTTCCCTCCATTTCTCCCTCTCCCTCTCCATCCTCGAGGCAATCCCTATTCCCCCAAACTCTCCCTTTCCCTCTTTCTGAGCTTCCCTCTGTGTCTTCTTACTATTCCGCTTCTCTTTTCTTCAAGGTTTTACCCACTGATGTCTCACATGTTTCCCTCAGTAGTATCGCTTTGAGCCATTGCAGGGAGGGAACCAAATTAATTTAAATGGATTACTCTACCCATTCAGACTAAGACGCATGACACACATTGTTAGAGAGAGTAGGAGAGGGAAAGATAGCGTGGAAAGAGCAGGGATACAGATACCAGAGAGACCCTGTGTGTGTGTGTGTGTGTGTTTGATTAAAAATAAGAGTAAACGTGAGAGAAAGTGTGTGTGTGTGTGTGTGTGTGTGTGTGTGTGTGTGTGTGTGTGTGTGTATGTATGAGCACACACGTGTGTGTTTATGTGTGTGCTTGAGTGTGTGTGTCTGTGTGCGTGAGAGCTCTCTGTCTCTCGCTGGTTTCTTATATAAGAGCTGAGGCGCCTGCCACCCAAACGGAGCTCCAGTGAGATCCTATTAGACAAGCAGAGCATGGCAGCCACTGCAGGAGTTTACCTTGATTACCACCAGAAGAGGATTGTTTCAATGAGTGGCCCGTAAAATACATTTCCCACCCATCTCGCCAGTAAAGCACCTATTAAACTCAAATGTCCCACTACTTTGGCTGCAACTGCTGGTTTGGTACGATGCCAATTAGGGACTTGATATAATAACAGAAGGAATAGAGTTCCAATCATTTCTCATATATTTCCCATACATATCCAATTTAATGATTTGCTAGAGCTAGAGTGAAGCCTTAACCAACCAGAATAGACATTTTTTTGTTATGGCTTTTTTTATTCAATAATTATGTTTCATTTTCATTATCATTACTGTTTTTTATTACAATCATTCTATTAAGCCCTAGAAGATGCATTCTTTAATCGGTTCACTTGTTGTTATGGACCAACCTCAATTGTGACCGACCTGCTCGATTCGGTCTTATGTAGCAAAATTTGAATTTGTGTTTTTTATATTTGTTAAAAGTAGATACTCAGAGCTAGAAAATTGTATATCATACACTACAGTTGAGGAACAATGGGAAAGTAATTTACCTTTGAAAGTCGCTAAACTTGTAACCTCACTTTTGAGAAAATGGCCCTTGAATGTTTTGGTAAACCTACTGGAGAGCTCTTCTTTGTCTACACCCATTCAGCATCGTTCACACCCTATTAAGCCTTAACCCCACCAATCTCTTTAAGGATTCACATGTGAGACTATGTACTAAACAATCAAAGATTTCAAGATTAAAGGCTGGTTTATATTACAGGTTTGTTCGTAAATTTAATCTGGAGTGCCGGAGTGTGCTATAGGCGTTCGTAAACTCAGAGTGTTGTCAGATTGGCCGTTCGTAAATTCAGAGCGTTTCGCTCTCGGAGCGCACACTGGATGCTCTGGCCGAAAAGTAGGGCTGATCCAAGCGTTCTAACCTAACAGCAGTCAAGCACCCAAGCTAACTGGCTAACATTGGCTAGCTTGCTAGAACAGCTGGCTAGAACAGCTCACTCTGACCATTTTACTCGCCCGAGCAGAGCTGGTTAGGCTGTTTTTATGTTATCCAGAGCATTGGTGACTGCAACTGTGCTGCTGGCAGCAATTTAATGACGCTTTTTTTTGCCAACGTTTACTGACACCGGCCATATTCAACAGGTGTTGAGCGTTCGTAAATTCGTCAGTTATTCTGCACTCTGGCACACTAAGACGAGAGTGATCTGAAATCAGAGTAGATAGCCAGTGCGAATTTACCAGTTACGTCTATCGACAGTTGTCACAGTGACATCATCAACATTCCATTGAAATAGTATTTTGTTTAGACATGTAGCTAGCTAAACAATGAACCATAATCCCAACTCTTAACGTTACTACCCTGAATGAATCTACAGGTAGCTAACCAACCAGGTTCAATATTAGCTAGCTAACATTAGGCTATAACTAGCAATGCAAATGGCTCTGAGATACAAATAATATTACTACACAGATCATACACTTAACGTTAGCTAGCTAGCCAGCCAGCTAACTAGCTAACAGTACATTTTAACTTGAAATGAAAACGACTTTCTCGACTAAATTCGAAACGTGTAATATCTGAAAATGTAGCTAGCTAGACTCTCTTACCTGTATACATGGATGGACGCTGCTCCCTCTCTGTCATGGATACCATGGTTGCTCTTAGTTTGAAGCTGTAATCCGGAGCCTTCTGTGTGTTCTCTTTTCGACTCCGTCTGCATATTTGCAATCAAACACCAGAATTTTCTCCATCTCCTTAGCTATCATACTCTAATTCCACTGATTTAAAAACTCGGTCCTCCAGAAAGTGAAGAGCAACACTTATGCAGTTCTACCACATGATTGTTATTAAGGTAATGAAAGTTCATATGTTCCAGAAGGCATTCATGCCAAAAAAGTATTTTGATTTAAAAAAAGTTTACTTTAAAATGGCGCTCCATGAAATAGTGACGCACGACATATGCCTAATTTCTTGAAATGAGTCACAATTTATGTTTATGAAAGCCTCAAGTATCTCTCTATCATTGCATAATGTGGATTCTGCTGTCATATTGAAGGGTATTCCAAACCAAATATACTTAATTCTTATGGCTCAAATCCCGTTAACGGGATTGATTTGACAACATCCGGTGAAATGGCAGAGCGCCAAATTCAAATGAAATTACTATAAATACACTGCTCAAAAAAATAAAGGGAACACTAAAATAAAACATCCTAGATCTGAATGAATGAAAGAATCTTATTAAATACTATTTTCTTTACATAGTTGAATGTGCTGACAACAAAATCACACCAAAATAATCAATGGAAATCCAATTTATCAACCCATGGAGGTCTGGATTTGGAGTCACACTCAAAATTAAAGTGGAAAACCACACTACAGGCTGATCCAACTTTGATGTAATGTGCTTAAAACAAGTCAAAATGAGGCTCAGTAGTGTGTGTGGCCTCCACGTGCCTGTATGACCTCCCTACAACGCCTGGGCATGCTCCTGATGAGGTGGCGGATGGTCTCCTGAGGGATCTCCTCCCAGACCTAGACTAAAGCATCCGCCAACTCCTGGACAGTCTGTGGTGCAACGTGGCGTTGGTGGATGGAGTGAGACATGATGTCCCAGATGTGCTCAATTGGATTCAGGTCTGGGGAATGGGTGGGCCAGTCCATAGCATCAATGCCTTCCTCTTGCAGGAACTGCTGGCACACTCCAGCCACATGAGGTCTAGCATTGTCTTGCATTAGGAGGAACCCAGGGCCAACCGCACCAGCATATGGTCTCACAAGGGGTCTGAGGATCTCATCTCGGTACCTAATGGCAGTCAGGCTACCTCTGGCGAGCACATGGAGGGCTGTGTGGCCCCCCAAAGAAATGCCACCCCACACCATGACTGACCCACCGCCAAACCGGTCATGCTGGAGGACGTTGCAGGCAGCAGAACGTTCTCCACAGCGTCTCCAGACTCTGTCACGTCTGTCACATGTGCTCAGTGTGAACCTGCTTTCATCTGTGAAGAGCACAGGGCGCCAGTGGCGAATTTGCCAATCTTGGTGTTCTCTGGCAAATGCCAAACGTCCTGCATGGCGTTGGGCTGTAAGCACAACCCCCACCTGTGGACGTCGGGCCCTCATACCACCCTCATGGAGTCTGTTTCTGACCGTTTGAGCAGACACATGCACATTTGTGGCCTGCTGGAGGTCATTTTGCAGGGCTCTGGCAGTGCTCCTCCTGCTCCTCCTTGCACAAAGGAGGAGGTAGCGGTCCTGCTGCTGGGTTGTTGCCCTCCTACGGCCTCCTCCACGTCTCCTGATGTACTGGCCTGTCTCCTGGTAGCGCCTCCATGCTCTGGACACTACGCTGACAGACACAGCAAACCTTCTTGCCACAGCTCGCATTGATGTGCCATCCTGGATGAGCTGCACTACCTGAGCCACTTGTGTGGGTTGTAGACGCCGTCTCATGCTACCACTAGAGTGAAAGCACCGCCAGCATTCAAAAGTGACCAAAACATCAGCCAGGAAGCATAGGAACTGAGAAGTGGTCTGTGGTCCCCACCTGCAGAACCACTCCTTTATTGGGGGTGTCTTGCTAATTGCCTATAATTTCCACCTGTTGTCTATTCCATTTGCACAACAGCATGTGAAATTTATTGTCAATCAGTGTTGCTTCCTAAGTGGACAGTTTGATTTCACAGAAGTGTGATTGACTTGGAGTTACATTGTGTTGTTTAAGTGTTCCCTTTATTTTTTTGAGCAGTATATTAAACTTTCATGAAATCACACATGCAATACACCAAAGTAAAGCTACACTTGTTGTTAATCCAGCCAACGTGTCAGATTTCAAAAAGGCTTTATTATCTGAGGATAGCACCCCACCAAACAAACATAGACAATCATAATTCAACCCGCCAGGCGCAACACGAAACTCAGAAATAAAGATATAATTCATGCCTTACCTTTGACGAGCTTCTTCTGTTGGCACTCCAATATGTCCCATAAACATCACAAATGGTCCTTTTGTTCGATTAATTCCGTCGTTATATATCCAAAATGTCCATATATTGGTGCGTTTGATCCAGAAAAACACCGGTTCCAACTCGTGCAACATGACTACAAAATATCTCATAAGTTACCTGTAATCTTTTTCCAAACATTTCAAACAACTTTCCTAATACAACTTTAGGTATTTTTTAAAGTAAATAATCAATAACATTTAAGACGGGATAAACTGTGTTCAATACCGGAGGAAAACAAAGTGGAGCGTGCTTTCAGGTCATGTGCCTCAACCACAACAGTAAACTTCACTCGACCCTCGTTCTGTACAGGGCTACTTCTTCATTACACAAAGGAAAAACATCAACCAATTTCTAAAGACTGTTGACATCCAGTGGAAGCGATAGGAACTGCAAGCAACTGCCTTAGAATTCTAGATTCCCATTGAAAAGGGAGTGACCTCAAATGTTTTTTTCCTGGATGGTTTGTCCTCGGGGTTTCGCCTGCCAAATGAGTTATGTTATACTCACAGACATCATTCAAACAGTTTTAGAACCTTATGAGTGTTTTCCATCCAAATGTACTAATAATATGCATATCCTAGCTTCTGTTCCTGAATAGCAGGCAGTTTACTTTGGGCATGCTTTTCATCCGGATGTGAAAATACCGCCCCCTAGCCTAGAGAAGTTAACAAAAATATAAATGCAACATACAACAATTTAATTGATTTTACTGTTACAGTTCATATGAGGAAATCAGTCAATTGAAATAAATAAATTAGGTCCTAATCTATGGATTTCACATGACTGGGAATACAGATTTGTATCTGTTGGTCAAAGATACCTTAAAAAATATGAGCTTCAGAATGGGCCTCAGGATCTCACTGTATTTTTGTGCATTCAAATTGCCATCGATAAAATGTGATTGTGTTCGTTGTCCGTAGCTTATGCCTGTACATACCATAACCCCAACGCCATCATGGGGCACTCTGTTCACAACGTTGACATCAGTTTATGGTAGAGAAATGAACATTAAATTCTCTGACAACAGCTCTGGTGGACATTCCTGCAGTCAGCATTCCAATTGCATGCTCCCTCAAAACTTGAGACATCTGTGACATTGTGTTGTGTGACACACCTGTCAGGTGGATGGATTATCTTGAGAAATGCTCACTAACATGGATGTAAACAAATTTGTGCACAATAAGCTTTTTGTGCGTATGGAACATTTCTGGGATTTTCTATTTCAGTTCATGAAACATAGGACCAACACTTTATTTATTGCGTTTATATTTTTGTTCAGTATATATTCCTCAATGTTGATGGATGAGTCCTGGGTGAATGAATCTTTGAATATACTCCAATCAGTATTCTCTAAACAGTCCTGCAGCATTGAGTCTGCCTCCTCTGTCCA
The DNA here is from genome assembly GCF_965601325.2 of Salmo salar. Classification (NCBI taxonomy): domain Eukaryota; kingdom Metazoa; phylum Chordata; class Actinopteri; order Salmoniformes; family Salmonidae; genus Salmo; species Salmo salar. The sequence goes on from NC_138302.1 coordinate 49,183,217, forward strand.
GCGCCTCACTATTTTCTGTGTTGGTGGCTCCCTCTTTAGTTGCTGCTTGTAGGCGGTGAGTAGGGGGTAGTGGGTAGTGGAAGGGTAGTGTAGCGACCTTAACCCAACACACAGTGACCTCGTCAAGAGGTTCAAACCTCTTGGTGCAATGGTTAAGGTGTTGGCCTGACAGTCACTGGACCTGGGTTCGAGTCCAGGTCGGGGTTATCCCCTGAATTCGCTAAACTAAATAGGTGGTGAAGCTTTTTCTCGAGACAACAATAGCGTGCTCTTGAGGTGACCTCAGTGGTTTAACAGAAGATAACAAGTAGGTCAACATTGAGCTGGGGATGGGGCGGCGGTGTGAGAGAATGTCAATCACAGCAGGGGAGCACTCTGATTGGATGTGTTCTCCTCATGTCCCCATTGGGCCAGGAAGGGATGAGACAGGTAGGAGAGGTAGTCATTCTCACAACAAAATGGTCGATCCAGACCTTAGAGTCCCATTGAGACCAAGGTCTCTTTTGCGAGAGAGTCCTACATCTTACAATTACATAACAATTACACAATCATGTCAGAATAGGAGCATAGAAAATTCACCAAGAGAATACAAAAATACAAAACACAATCATGAAAATCTACCACATTCTGTAGTAAAGACATTCTGAAAGGCACCAATACATCCTGTAGGGTAACAACTGTAGGCTATTCTGAAGATTGTTTCATAAATTAGGTGCGAAGAAACTAAAAGCTGTTCTTCCTACCTGTCAGTTACTGACAGAATTTCAAGAATCTGTCTGGACCCATATCCACAAAGAGTCTCAGAGAAGGTGCGTGGATCTAGGATAAGTTTAGCCTTTTAGATCATAAATAATAAGATTATATGGACAGATCCTAGATCAGCCCTTCTACACGGAGATAATTTGTGCATACGGGCCCTGGTCAAAGGAAAAGGGAGTTTATCATTAGTGCTTATTGCAAACAGGTTATTTATTTGCGATTATGCTGGCTACAAGACGGGCTACACAGCCTCCTCTTCCTAGTATCCTTCGTAGTATTCTTCCTAGTATCCTGATGGCTAATGTCCAATCGCTGGGAAAATAAACTTTGTGAACTCAGAGTAAGGCTTCAATCGCAGAGGGACAACAGGTGATGCTGTGTCCTTGTTTTTACAGAGGGACATCAGGGGATGCTGTGTCCTTGTTTTTACAGAGACGTGGCTTATGGACAATACACCTGACTCTGCTATTCAACCAGACGGGTTTTCCATTTTCCATATAGATCGAATGGCAGGTTCTGGTACGAGTAGAGGGAGGGGTATGTTTCCTTATTGACAATTCCTGGTGTACCGAAGATTAAAACATCTCACGCTCCTGTTCAGCAGATCTGGAGTTCCTAAATATCACCAGCAAGTATCCTGCCCCACAAGAAAAAATAACTTGCTGGACCATCTATATACAAACATCCGTGACTCGTACAAAGCCATCCCCGCCCCCACTTTGGCCAATCAGATCATGTATTTCTATTCCTACTCCCTCCCTACAAGCAGCAACTCAAGAGGGAGCCACCAAAACAGACAATAGTGAGGCGCTGGACAGAGGAGGCAGACTCAATTCTGCAGGACTGTTTTGAGAACACTGATTGGAGTATGTTCAAAGATTCATCCACCTAGGACTCATCCATCAACATTGAGGAATATTTACTGAACAAGAATATAAACGCAACAAATAAAGTATTGGTCCCATGTTTCATGAGCTGAAATGGTATTCTGCATTAGCATCGAATAGCCCTCGTGATATGCAACTTTTCAGGGAAGTTAGGAACAAATATACACAGGCAGTTAGGAAAGCCAAGGCTAGCTTTTTCAAGAATCAATTTACATCCTGTAGCACAAACTCAAAAACGTTCTGGGACACTGTAAAGTCCATGAAGAATAAGAGCACCTCCTCCCAGCTGCCCACTGCACTGAGGATAGGAAACACTGTCACCACCGATAAATCCACTATAATTGAGATTTTCAATAAGCATTTTTCTACAGCTGGCCATGCTTTCCACCTGGCTACCCCTTCCGCGATCAACAGCCCTCCACCCCCCACAGAAACTCGCCCAAGCCTTTCCCATTTCTCCTTCATCTAAATCCAGATAGCTGATGTTCTGAAAGAGCTGCAAAATCTGGACCCCTACAAATCAGCCGGGCTAGACAATCTGAACCCTCTCTTTCTAAAATTATCTGCCGAAATTGTTGCAACCCCTATTACTAGCCTGTTCAACCTCTCTTTTGTATCGTCTGAGATTCCCATAGATTGGAAAGCTGCTGCAGTCATCCCCCTCTTCAAAGGAGACACTCTAGACCCAAACTGCTACAGACCTATATCTAACCTACCCTGCCTTTCTAAGGTCTTCGAAAGCCAAGTTAACAAACAGATCACCGACCATTTCGAATCCCACCGTACCTTCTCCGCTATGCAATCTGGTTTCAGAGCTGGTCATGGGTGCACCTCAGCCACGCTCAAGGTCCTAAACAGCACCAGGAGGGGATGAAGCAGCGTGCTCGGGAGGTGATGGCATCCTGGTCGCTGGAGGAATTGGAGGGAAGAATAGACTTGACTTGGGAACAGCTATTTGACCACTGCAACAACCTGCCGGGGAAGCAGGTGGAGGTGAAGAGGCAGCCTGCCCGGAGCCGCCAGAACCGCCCGCCTGCCCGGAGCCGCCAGAGCCGCCCGCCAGCCCAGAGCCGCCCGCCTGCCCGGAGCCGCCCGCCAGTCCGGAGCCGCCACAGCCGCCCGCCTGTCCGGAGCCGCCAGAGCCGCCCGCCTGTCCGGAGCCGCCAGAGCCGCCCGCCTGTCCGGAGCCGCCAGAGCCGCCCGGAGCCGCCAGAGCCGCCCGGAGCCGCCAGAACCGCCCGCCTGCCCGGAGCCGCCAGAACCGCCCGCCTGCCCGGAGCCGCCAGAGCCGCCCGGAGCCGCCAGGGGCGCCCGCCAGCCGGGCGCCGCCAGGGTCGCCCGCCAGCCGGGCGCCGCCAGGGTCGCAGCCAGGGTCGCCCGCCAGCCTGGCGCAGGAATTGCTCCGTCCACGACCAGAAGGCCCACCAGCGGGTGGTGAAGATGACCCAGTACATCACTGGGACCGTGCTCCCACCCATCCAGGACATCAACTTGAAATGATTCTTAAGAAAGGCCCACAGCATCATCAAGGACCACACACACCACACACCACACACACCACTCCCTAACCATAGTGCCTACGATATCGAAGGATGAGGTCTGATACCAACAGGCTCAGAGACAGTTTCTATCTACAAGCCATCAGTCTTCTGAACACTTGAACTGGACAGACCACCTGCACTGATTGTCCGCACCGTAGCACACATGCACTCACTCATGCACACAGGCACACACATATACATCCATGCTTCACACACATCTGAACTGCTGCTACCAGACTCTTCTTATGATTGCTTAATACTGCACAATTTAAACACTTGCCCTGCAAGCCCCCCTTCCCCCAAACATGTGTAAATATTGGACTATAAATTGTGCCTTTCTTTATTATACTTATGCTAAAATATTTATTATAAACTGGGTGGTTCGAGCCCTGAATGCCGATTGGCTGAAAGCCGTGGTATACCACGGACATGACAAAAACATTCATTTTTACTGAATTATGTTTGTAACCAGTTTATAATAGCAATAAGGCATCTCGGGGGTTAGTGGTCTATGGCCAATATACCACGGCTAAGGGCTGTAACCAGGCACTTTGCGTTGCGTTGTGCGTAAGAACTGCCCTCAGCAGTGGTATATTGGCTGTATACCACACCCACCCCCTTGGGCCTTATTGCTTAATTATATTCCATTGAGCCATTTACTTTTGTATTCTTTTATTATACATTTTTGTTGCATTATCGAGAAGGAACCTGCAAGTAAGCATTTCATTCAATGTTCTATACCATGTGTATCCTGTACATATGACTATACCAAAGAAAAGCAGGGCAAATCCCCCAATACATGTTCCTTCATTCGCCAGCAGCTACCAGCTACACCTCACCAGCCTGAGACATGCATACACACAGCTCCCTCTGAGTCTAAATCCCCTGGAGGATCCCACCCCTAGAGAGGTGTTATATCCCCCCTTCCCTTCCCTGTCATCCTGGTCTTCAGTTTAAAATGGCAGCACTCTCTATACAGGCAGTTACAGGTCTCACACAGGAGTGGGAGATTCAATTGTGGTTATTTAATTTAACAAACAACTTCATTTAAGTAAGGTCTATGTCTGCTATTCATTGTGTTATCCATGTACTGTAAGACAGCACAAACACATCTGGCACTCAGGCTAGCATGACGCTAAGTTTGTTATCTTGTTTTGTGTCATTTCTAACTTCCCCACCGTCTCTTTCATTCAAACAGGAACCTGCTGAATATGGACACCTTCTCCAAATCAGACCCTGGTATGTGTTGCATGTTTTACAAGGGTTGCAAAGCCTTTCTTCTAAACACTTACAAATTATTATGAAAGGTTATAACCAGGGTTGGGGTCAATTCCATTTCAATGAAAAATGTTAAGTCAAAATGTATATCAAATTCCAATTCCAAATTTTCCTAATTGAAAAGCATTAAAAATAATTTGAATTTCAGTATACTTTCTGAATTGACTGGAATTGAAATGGAATTGTCCCCAACCCTGCTTATAACATAATGCCATTCCATCATCTACATAGAATGTATACCATATAGATGACATTCTACTGTTCCAATTCAAATTCTCAAAGTAGAACAATTGAAGGGATTCCATAGTACTCCAAATACCAAGATGCAGGCACGTGCAGAAATAGGGCTTCACCTGTGCAGATCACATGCCCCTTTGACCTTCCAATCTCCAAAATACATGTACAGTACCAGTCAAAAGTTTGGACATATCACGACTTCCGCCGAAGTCGGCTCCTCTCCTTGTTCGTTCAGCGGTCGACGTCACTGGCTTTCTAGCCATCGCCGCTCCATTTATCCATTGGTTTTGTCTTGTTCCCTGCACACCTGGTTTTCATTCCCTAATCACACTGCATGTATGTATTCCTCTGTTCCCCTCCATGTCTTTGTGTGATATTGTTTTTGTTACGTGTTCGTGTGTACGCGCCAGGCTGGGTTTTTCCCGTTAGTCCGTGGCTTTTCATGAGGGATGTTTATTGTACAACATTTGCTCTATTTTTGTGACTGTTTTGCGCATGACACTTTTACCTTTGGCTGGAGGTTTTGACGCAGTGGCGTCTGTTGGTTTTATTTGCCTCTGCACTTATAAAGTGTGCGCCTGTTCACAACTCTCAGCTCTCCTGCACCTGACTTCTCCACCAGTAGCGCACACCCTGACAGGACACACCTACTCATTCAAGGGTTTTTCTTTATTTTGAGTATTTTCTACATTTTCTACATTGTAGAATAATAGTGAAGACATCAAAACTATGAAAGAACACATATGGAATCATGTAGTAACCAAAAACGACAACCATTTCTTATAGCCTTTAGCCATTCCCTTATCCTACTCCTCTTCTGTTCCTCTGGTGATGTAGAGGTTAATCCAGGCCCTGCAGCGCCTAGCTCCACTCCCATTCCCCAGGCGCTCTCATTTGTTGACTTCTGTAACCGTAAAAGCCTTGGTTTCATGCATGTTAACATTAGAAGCCTCCTCCCTAAGTTTGTTTTATTCACTGCTTTAGCACACTCGGCCAACCCGGATGTCCTAGCCGTGTCTGAATCCTGGCTTAGGAAGGCCACCAAAAATCATGAAATTTCCATCCAAAACTATAACATTTTCCGATAAGATTGAACTGCCAAAGGGGGTGGAAATGCAGTCTACTGCAAAGATAGCCTGCAGAGTTCTGTCATACTATCCAGGTCTGTGCCCAAACAATTCGAGCTTCTACTTTTAAAAATCCACCTTTCCAGAAACAAGTCTCTCAACGTTTCCGCTTGTTATAGACCACCTTCAGCCCCCAGCTGTGCCCTAGACACCATATGTGAATTGATTCCCCCCCATCTATCTTCAGAGCTCGTACTGTTAGCTGACCTAAACTGGGACATGCTTAACACCAGTCTTACAATCTCAACTAGATGCCCTCAATCTCACACAAATGATCAATGAACCTACCAGGTACAACCCCAAATCCGTAAACACGGGCACCCTCGTAGACATCATCCTGACCAACTTGCCCTCTAAATACTACACCTCTGCTTGCCTGCGTCCGTAATGGGTCTGCAGTCAAACGACCAACCCTCATCACTGTCAAATGCTCCCTAAAACACTTCAGCGAACAGGCCTTTCTAATCAACCTGGCCCGAAGATCCTGGAAGGATATTGACCTCATTCCGTCAGTAGAGGATGCCTGGTTATTCTTTAAAAGTGCTTTCCTCACCATCTTAAATAAGCATGCCCCATTAAAAATTTTTAGAACCAGGAACAGATATAGCCCTTGGTTCACTCCAGACCTGACTGCCCTTGACCAGCACAAAAACATCCTGTGGCGTACTGCATTAGCATCGAATAGGAACCAATATACACAGGCAGTTAGGAAAGCAAAGGCTAGCTTTTTCAAACCGAAATTTGCATCCTGTAGCACAAATCAGCTGGGCTAGACAATCTGGAGCCTCCCTTTCTAAAATTATCCGCCACAATTGTTGCAACCCCTGTTACTAGCCTGTTCAACCTCTCTTTCGTATCATCTGAGATCCCCAAAGATTGGAAAGCTGCTGCGGTCATCCCCCATTTCAAATGGGGAGACACTCTAGACCCAAACTGTTACAGACCTATATCTATCCTGCCCTGCCTTTCTAAGGTCTTCGAAAGCCAAGTTAACAAACAGATCACTGACCATTTCGAATCCCACCGTACCTTCTCCGCTATGCATTCTGGTTTCCGAGCTGGTCATGGGTGAACCTCAGCCGTGCTCAAGGTCCTAACCGCCATCGATAAAAGACAGTACTGTGCAGCCATATTCATCGACCTGGCCAAGGCTTTCGACTCTGTCAATCACCACATTCTTATCGGCAGACTCAACAGCCTTGGTTCCGCAAATGACTGCCTCGCCTGGTTCACCAACTACTTCTCAGACAGAGTTCAGTGTGTCAAATCGGAGGGCCTGTTGTCCGGACCTCTGGCATTCTCTATGGGGGTGCTACAGCGTTCAATTATCAGGCGACTCTTTTCTCTGTATACATTAATGATGTCGCTCTTGCTGCTGGTGATTCTCTGATCCACCTCTATGCAGACGACACCATTCTGAATACTTCTGGCCCTTCTTTGGACACTGTGTTAACTAACCTCCAGACGAGCTTCAATGTCATACAACTCTCGTTCCGTGGCCTCTAACTGCTGTTAACCTCTATGGGCTAGGTGGGACGCTAGCGTGCCACCCGTGGTGCACTCCATCAACAGCAGGTGCATTTCAAGAGCGGCAAATTTGAATCCAAATAAATGTCAAAATTCAAATTTTTCAAACATACAACTATTTTACACCCTTTGAAAGATAAACATCTCCTTAATCTAACCACGTTTTACGATTTCAAAAAGGTTTTACGGCGAAAGCATAAATTTAGAGTATGTTAGGACAGTACATTTACAAGAGTTGTGTGTAATGTTTTGTCAATTCAAAGACAGGGTAACCAAAACCATAAAACCAGCTAAAATGATGCACTAACCTTTTACAATCTCCATCAGATGACACTCCTAGGACATTATGTTAGACAATGCATGCATTTTTAGTTCTATCAAGTTCATATTTATATCCAAAAACAGCGTTTTACTATGGCATTGATGTTGAGGAAATCGTTTCCCTCCAATAACCGGCAGTCAAGTCAGCGTCACAAATTAAATAATTAAAATTAGAAAACATTGGTAAAATATTATATTGTCATTTAAAGAATTATAGATTTACATCTCTTGAACGCAATCAACTTGCCAGATTTAAAAATAACCTTACTGGGAAATCACACTTTGCAATAATCTGAGCACTGCGCCCAGAAAAATACGCGTTGCGATACAGACTAGACGTCATGTTGGGGAGATCTAAAATCGAAAATACTATGTAAATAATCCATTACCTTTGATTCTCTTCATCAGATGTCACTTCCAGGTATCACAGGTCCATAACGAATGTAGTTTTGTTCAAAAAAGCTCATCATTTATGTCCAAAAATCTCCGTCTTGTTAGCACATGATCTAAGCCAGCCGGACTTCTCGTCATGAACGAGGGGAAAAAATATATTTACGTTCGTTCAAACATGTCAAACGTTGTATAGCATAAATCATTAGGGCCTTTTTTAACCAGAACATGAATAATATTCAAGGTGGACGAATGCATACTCTTTTATAACGTATTGGAACGAGGGTACCCAACATGAACTCGCGCGCCAGGTGTCTAATGGGACATCATCGTTCCATGGCTCTTGTTCGGTCAGATCTCCCTCCAGAAGACTCAAAACACTTTGTAAAGGCTGGTGACATCTAGTGGAAGCAATAGGAAGTGCCAAAATATTCCTCAGCCCCTGTGTTTTTCAATGGGATAGGTTTAAAGGCAATACAACACATCAGGTATCCACTTCCTGTCAGAAAATGTCTCAGGGTTTTGCCTGCCAAATGAGTTCTGTTATACTCACAGACACCATTCAAACAGTTTTAGAAAATGTAGGGTGTTTTCTATCCATATGTAATAAGTATATGCATATTCTAGTTACTGGGTAGGAGTGGTAACCAGATTAAATCGGGTATGTTTTTTTATCCAGCCGTGTCAATACTGCCCCCTAGCCCTAACAGGTTAAATGCATGTAAAACTAAATGCATGCTCTTCAACCAATCGCTGCCCGCACCTGCCCGCCCATCCATCATCACTACTCTGAATGGTTCTGACTTAGAATATGTGGACAACTACAAATACCTAGGCATCTGGTTAGACTGTAAACTCTCCTTCTGGATTCACAATAAGCATCTCCAGTCCACAATTAAATCTAGAATCGGCTTCCTGTTTCGCAACAACGCCTCCGTCACTCATGCTGCCAAACATACCCTCGTAAAACTGACTATCCTGCCGATCCTTGACTTCGGCAATGTCATTTACAAAATAGCCTCCAACACTCTACTCAGCAAATTGAATGCAGTCTATCACAGTGCCATCCGTTTTGTCACCAAAGCTCCAAATACTACCCACCATTGCGACCTGTATGCTCTCGTTGGCTGGCCCTCGCTTCATATTTGTCGCCAAACCCACTGGCTCCAGGTCATCTATAAGTCTTTGCTAGGTAAAGCCTTGCCTTATCTCAGCTCACTGCTCTCCATAGCAGCACCCACCCGTAGCACGCGCTCCAGCAGGTATATTTCACTGGTCACCCCCAAAGCCCCCTCCTTTGGCTGCCTTTCCTTACAGTTCTCTGCAGCCAATGACTGGAACAAATTGCAAAAATCACTGAAGCTGGAGACTCATATGTCCCTCACTAACTTTAAGCATCAGCTGTCAGAGCAGCTCATAGATCGTTGCACCTGTACATAGCCCATTTGTAAATAGCCCATCCAACTACCTCATCCCCATATTGTTATTTATTGTTTTGCTCTTTTTCACCCCAGTATCTCGACTTGCACGTTCATCTTCTGCACACCTATCACTCCAGTGTTAATTGCTAATTTGTAATTTCTTCGCTGCTATGGCCTATTTATCTTACCTCATTTGCACACACTGTATATATATTTTTTTGTATTGTGTTATTGACTGTACATTTGTTTATTCCATGTGTAACTCTGTGTTGTTGTTTGTGTCGCACTGCTTTGCTTTATCTTGGCCAGGTCGCAGTTGTAAATGAGAACTTGTTCTTAACTGGCCTACCTGGTTAAATAAAGGTGAAATAAAAAAAATAAAAAATTGAAATGGTTGAGAGAATGCCAAGAGTGTGCAAAGCTGTCATCAAGGCAAAGGGTGGCTACTTTGAAGAATCTCAAATATAACATATTTTGATTTGTTTAACACTTTTTTTGGTTACTGCATAATTCCATATGTGTTATTTCATAGTTTTGATGTCTTCACTATTGTTCTACAAAGTAGAAAATAGTAAAAATAAATAGAAACCCTTGAATGAGTAGGTGTGCCCAAACCTTTGACTGGTACTGTGTATATATTTGTTTCATTGTTGTTCGGAACCCACTGACCACAAGTCGTTTTTAAATTCTCATACTACAGTGCCTTGAGAAAGTATTCATACCCCTTGACTTATTCCACATTTTGTTGTTACACTCGCAATAAAAATTTGAAAATGCATTATTTTTCCCACCCATTTACACACAATACCACATAATGACAAAGTGAAAACATGTTTTTAGAAATGTTTGCAAATTTATAGAAAATACATGTTACAGTCAATGCATGTTAGAATCACCTTTGGCAAATATTATAGCTGCGAGTCTTTCTGGGTAAGTTTGTTCCCACAGTTGTGACTCTGACTCTTCATTGGTTACATGGGCTCTTGGCCTCCAATCCTATTCTAACCCTCTCTCGCCGGCTTTGTTTTCATATTACCTGATAAAATTGCTGTACAATATGATATGGTTGCCATTTGATGCACATTTAAACGTCATAAAAAATCCAAACTCTCCCTGCCCTCTGCTGTCCCCTGATTGTATTACTGCTAATTATGTCTGGAAATGTGCATGTACACCCTGGCCAATCTACTGTTACTAGCCCCAATTCTGACTTGTGCTTTGATGATTTATGCTTCACTGATTTCTGCTCTTGTAAAAGCCTTAGTTTTCTGCACGTTAACACTAGAAGCTTATTACCTAAAATGTATGAATTGAAAGTGTGGGTTCACAGCTCCAATCCAGATGGGCTGGTTATTACTGAAACATGGTTAAGAAACAGTATTGTGAACATGGTTAGCCTTTTTCGGCAAGACAGATCTTCCAAAGGTGGTGGACTGTCAGTCTTTACCAAGGAACACTTTCAGTGCTCAGTTGTCTCCACCAAGTCTGTTCCCAAACAATTTGATTTGCTGGTTTTAAGAATTAAGCTTTCAAAAACTCTTTCTTGACTGTTGCTCAGTGTTATCGTCCACAATCAGCACTGGCCTGTACCCTACCTGCCCTAAGCTCTCTCCTGGCCCCTTACACTAAGTCTGAATTTGTCTTGCTAGTTGACCTAAACTGGGACATGCTTAAACAAAACAATGTGACTCCCTAAAGCTCTCTCAGGTCATTACCAATCCGACAAGGTATGACCCCAAACACCCAGAAAAGGCTACTCACCTTGATGTTATCATTGCAAATAATCCTGATAAGTATCAGTCTGGTGTTTTCTGTAATGACCTTAGTGAACACTGTTTTATGGCATGTGTTCGTAATGGCTGCTCAGTTAAACGACCTGTCCTGATTTGTCATAGATGTTTGCTGAAAAACTCAAATGAGCAAGCCTTCCTTCATGAATGGTATAGAATCAGCTTTATCCCCTCTGTCAAAGATGCTTGGACCTTCTTTTTAAAATATTTTCAGTGGTATTGTTTACAAGCATACCCCCATAAAGAAAATTACAATTAGGAAGGCTCGGCACACAAATAATCAGGTTATTTATGTCTGTCGTTCAGGCGAATGGAGGAATAAGTGCACTCAGGTTATCCGGAAGACCAAAGTTAGTTACTTTAAGGAACATTTCTCTCTCTGTGGGTCTAACTCCAAGAAGTTCTGGAAAACAGTGGAAGACCTCCAAAATAAACCCTCCTCCTCACAGCTGCCCATGTCCCTTAATGTTGATGATGTGGTTGTTACTGACAAGGAACGTATGGCTGAGCTCTTTAATCACTACTTCATTAAGTCATGATTCCTATTTGACTGAATAGAAACTTCATATGGAGAAAGGGAATGCCTCTTTCACCCCAGCTGCCAAACTAACCCTGATTCAGTGGACCATCCTACCCATACTAGATTAGGGGTCTGAATACTTTCCGAATTGCATTATTTTATGGCTGGTTATGACACCTACATAAGAGTGTCAAAACCCACATTTATTCAAATGTATTTTTCCCTGCCAAGAAGTTTCCTTTCATTTTAAAGTTTGTTCCTTAAGTCCTTTGTTATTTTTGTAATGAATCCTTTACATGTCTTTTTCCACTCATATTTTAAATCTTGTCACAGACAAATCTCTTGTAGAAAATACACTTTATGGCACTGTCATAAAGCATTATGACCATCCTGTGTCACTTTACTTGGACTAAGGAAATACACTTTATGGCACTGTCAAGAAGCATTATGACCATCATAATCCTATAAGCCACATAGGCCTATCACATACATGGCCTTATGTCAGTCAGCAGTCAAAAGGAGGGTTGTCTTGTCCTGGTCCTTAAATCTTCTCCTGAATTCACCCCACTCATCAGAAACGGAGCATTGGGGTAGGTGCATGTCTGACATCAATGTGTGCGTAATTCCAATGATAACTGAATATGTTCAATCAAGAAAATGTTTCATAACATAGACATACTGTTGACAAGTAGGCTATGGTGTAACGAAATGTTTTACCTTGGGCGGTAGCTTTTGTGAGTTTTTGAAACTCTTATGTTGGTGTCATAACGAGCCATAAATTTACCGTGGTAGATTTTGTAGGTTTTGAGACTTTCATGTAGGTGTCATAATCAGCCATACAATAGCTCAATATGTCACAACAGGTGTAAATATGTGTCTTGACAGTGTTATGATCATATTATGACAGGCTATGACAAGTTATGTCAAGTAAAGTGTTACCAAATTCACTGCTCGACTAAGGGACCTTCTGATAATTGTATGTCCTGAGTACAGAGATGAGGTAGTCATTCAAAAATCATGTGAAAAAGTATAATTGCACACAGTCCATGCAACTCATGTGATTTGATAAGCACATTTTTAATCCTGAATTTATTTAGGCTTTGCCATAACAAAGGGGTTGAATACCTATTGTCTCAAGACATTTTCAGCTTTTCATTTGTAATTCATTTGGAAAAAAATCAGAAAACATAATTCTACTTTGACATTATGGGGTAGTATGTGTAGGCCAGTGACACAAAATCACAATTTAATCAATTTAAAATTCAGGTTGTAACACAACAAAATGTGGAAAAAGTCAAGGTGTGTAAATACTTTCTGAAGGCACTGTATGCTTCAAAACCAAAAGTTGCATGTCTTGATTGTTGACCAGTGACAGTCATCAGCATTGGCGCGCAAAGGCGGGCGCGCATATCAAATCAAAGTTTATTTGTCACGTGCGCCGAAATACAACAGGTGTAGACCTTACAGTGAAATGCTTACTTACAGGCCCTAACCAACAGTGAAAATTTGAAGTAAAAAATAGGTGTTAGGTGAACAATAGATAAGTAAAGAAATTAAAAAAAAACATTAAAAAGACTGTGAAAAAACAGTGAGGAGGCTATAACAGTAGCGAGGCTATTTACAGGCACCGGTTAGTCGGGCTAATTGAGGTAGTATGTACATGTAGGTATGGTTAAAGTGACTGTGCATATATGATAAAAAGAGAGTAGCAGTAGCGTAAAAGAGGGGTTGGCGGGTGGTGGGTGGCGGGACACAATGCAAATAGTCCTGGTATCCAATGTGCGGGGGCACCGGTTAGTCAGGCTAATTGAGGTAGCATGTACATGAATGTATAGTTAAAGTGACTATGCATATATGATAAATAGAGAGTAACAGCAGCGTAAAAGATGGGTTGGGGTTGAAGGGGGAGGCACAATGCAAATAGTCCGGGTAGCCATTTGATTACCTGTTCAGGAGTCTTATGGCTTGGGGGTAAAAGCTGTTGAGAAGCCTTTTGGTCCTAGACTTGGCGCTCCGGTACCGCTTGCTATCCAGATAAGTGACCAGAAAGAACTTGTTTAATTTTCTCAAGTTTTGCCTGGGAAAAACAGCGAAGGCCAATGTTTAACATCCATATAAAAGACAGTTTAGCAGTCTACTACTGACTCATCTTTGCCAGAACAATAGGCTACCTGCCGATTTGATTGATCATTTTCCTATTTCAGTTCAAGCTCCAAGCTATTGAGGTCTCTTATAACTACTGAAAAAAATATAAACGCAACATGCAACAATTTCAAAGATTTTACTGAGTTACAGTTCATATTAGGAAATTAGTCAATTTAAATGAAAGCATTAGGCTTACACATGACTGGGAATACAGATATGCGTCTGTTAGTCACACAACCAGTCAGTATCTGGTGTGACCACGATTTGCCTCATGCAGCGCAACACATCTCCTTCGCATACAGTTGATCAGGCTGTTGATTGTGGCCTGTGGAATGTTGTCCTCCTCCTCTTCAATGGCTGTGCGAAGTTTCTGGATATTGGCTGCCTACCAGCTAATGTCTAAAGATAAGCAACATGATACATGATAGTGGCAACAAATGGAGTTGGGTTGGATATGGTAACGGTAGGCTACAGTATTTCTTACAATCTTCTATTTTAGCTGGAATTGTGTTGTTCATTGTTAATATTGTAAGTGCAGCATTTGGCTAGCACCAGACCACCCTGCATCCCACTGCTGGCTTACTTCAGAAGCTAAGCAGGGTTGGTCCTGGTCGGTCCCTAGATGGGAGACAAGATGCTGCTGGAAGTGGTGTTGGAGGGCTAGTAGGAGGCTCCCTTTCCTCTGGTCTAAAAAAATATCCCAATGCCCCAGGGCAGTGATTGAGGACGTTTCCCTGTGTAGGGTGCTGTCTTTCGGGTGGGATGTTAAACGGGTGTGCTGACTCTCTGTGAGTCAGCACACCCGGGGCGGCAGGTAGCCTAGTGGTTAGAGCGGGGCAGCAGGTAGCCTAGTGGTTAGAGCGTTGGGCCAGTAACCGAAAGGTTGCTAGATTGAATCCCTGAGCTGACAATGTAAAAATCTGTCATTCTGAACAACGCAGTTAATCTACTGTTCCTAGGCCGTCATTGTAAATAAGAGTTTGTTCTTAACTGACTTGCCTAGTTAAATAAATGTTACATTTTAAATAAATTTAAAAAAGATCCCATGGCACATTGTAAGAGTTTTTATTTAAAATGTTTTTTTATTTCACCTTTATTTAACCAGGTAGGCCAGTTGAGAACAAGTTCTCATTTACAACTGCGTCCTGGCCAAGATAAAGCGAAGCAGTGTGACAAAAACAACACAGAGTTCCACATAAACAAACGCAGTCAATAACACAATATAACAAATCTATGTACACTGTGTGCAAATGTAGAAGAGTAGGGAGGTAAGGCAATAAATAGACCAGGCCATAGAGGCGAAATAATTACAATTTAGCATTAACATTGGAGTGATAGATTTGCAGATGATGATGTGCAAGTAGAGATACTGAGGTGCAAAAGAGCAAGAAGATAAATAACAATATGGGGATGAGGTAGTTGGGTGAACTATTTACATATTGGCTGTGTACAGGTACAGCGATTTGTTAAGCTGCTCTGACAGCTGATGCTTAAAGTTAGAGAGGGAGATATAAGTCTCCAGCTTCAATGATTTTTGCAATTCGTTCCAGTCATTGGCAGCAGAGAACTGGAAGGAAAGGCGGCCAAAGGAGGTGTTGGCTTTGGGGATGACCAGTGAAATATACCTGCTGGAGCACGTGCTACGGGTGGGTGTTGCTATGGTGACCAGTGAGCTGAGATAAGGTGGGGCTTTACCTAGCAAAGACTTATAGATGACCTGGAGCCAGTGGGTTTGGCGAAGAATCTGTAGCAAGGGCCAGCCAACGAGAGCATACAGGTCGCAGTGGTGGGTAGTATATGGGGCTTTGGTGACAAAATGGATAGCACTGTGATAGACTTCATCCAGTTTGCTGAGTAGAGTGTTGGAGGCTATTTTGTAAATGACATCACCGAAGTCAAGGATCGGTAGGATAGTCAGTTTTACGAGGGTATTTTTGGCAGCATGAGTGAAGGAGGCTTTGTTGCGAAACAGGAAGCTGATTCTAGATTTAATTTTAGATTGGAAATGCTTAATGTGAGTCTAGAATGAGAGTTTACAGTCTAACCAGACACCTAGGTATGTAGTTGTCCACATATTCTAAGTCAAAACCGTCCAGGGTAGTGATGCTAGTCGGGCAGCGATTGGTTGAAGAGCATGCATTTAGTTTTACTAGCATTTAAAAGCAGTTGGAGGCCACGGAAGGAGTGTTGTATGGCATTGAAGCTCGTTTGGAGGTTTGTTAACACAGTGTCCAAAGAAGGGCCAGATGTATACAGAATGGTGTCATCTGCGTAGAGGTGGATCAGAGAATCACCAGCAGCAAGAGCGACATCATTGATGTATACAGAGAAAAAAGTCGGCCCAAGAATTGAACCCTGTGCCACCCCCATAGAGACTGCCAGAGGTCCGGACAACAGGCCCTCCGATTTGACACACTGAACTCTGTCTGAGAAGTAGTTGGTGAACCAGGCGAGGCAGTCATTTGAGGAACCAAGGCTATTGAGTCTGCCGATAAGAATGTGGTGATTGACTGAGTCGAAAGCCTTGGCCAGGTCGATGAAGACAGCTGCGCAGTACAGTCTTTTATCGATGGTGGTTATGATATCGTTTAGGACCTTGAGCGGGGCTGAGGTGCACCCATGACCAGCTCGGAATCCAGATTCCATAGTGGAGAAGGTACGGTGGAATTCAAAATGGTCGGTGATCTGTTTGTTAACTTGGCTTTCGAAGATTTTAGAAAGGCAGGACAGGATGGAAATGGGTCTATAACAGTTTGGGTCTAGAGTGTCTCCCCCTTTGAAGAGGGGGATGATTGTGGCAGTTTTCCAATCTTTGGGGATCTCAGATGATACGAAAGAGAGGTTGAACAGGCTAGTAATAGGGGTTGCAAAAACTTTGGCGGATAATTTTAGAAAGAGGGCCCAGATTGTCTAGCCCAGCTGATTTGTAGGGATCCAGATTTTGCAGCTCTTTCAGAACATCAGCTATCTGGATTTGGGTGAAGGAGAAGTGGGAGGGGGCGGGGGTTGGGCAAGTTGCTGCAGGGGGTGCAGAGCTGTTGGCCAGGGAAGGGGTAGGCAGGTGGAAAGCATGGCCAGATGTAGAAAAATGCTTAATGAAATGATCGATTATTGTAGATTTATCGGTGTTGACAGTGTTTCCTAGCCTCAGTGCAGTGGGCAGCTGGGAGGAGGTGCTCTTATTCTCCATGGACTTTACAGTGTCCCAAAACTTTTTGGATTTGATGCTACAGGATGCAAATTTCAGTTTGAAGAAGCTAGCCTTAGCTTTCCTGACTGTTTGTATTGGTTCCTGACTTCCCTGAAATGTTGCATATCGTGGGGGCTATTCGATGCTAATGCAGAACGCCACAGGATGTTTTTGTGCTGGTCAAGGGCAGTCAAGTCTGGGGTGAACCAGGGGCTATATCTGTTCTTAGTTCTACATTTTTTGAATGGGGCATGGTTATTTAAGATGGTTAGTAAAGCACTTTTGAAGAGCAACCAGGCATCCTCTACTGACGGGATGAGTTCAATATCCTTCCAGGATACCCGGGCCAAGTCGATTAGAAAGGCCTGCTCGCTGAAGTGTTTTATGGAGCGTTTGACAGTGATGAGGGGTGGTCGTTTGACCGCGGACCCATTACGGACGTAGGCAATGAGGCAGTGGTCGCTGAGATCCTGGTTGAAGACAGCAGAGGTGTATTTAGAGGGCAAGTTGGTCTGGATGATATCTAAGAGGTTTCCCATGGTTACGGAATTAGGGTTGTACCTGGTAGGTTTCTTGATAATTTGTGTGAGATTGTGGGCATCTAGCTTAGATTGTTGGATGGCCGGGGTGTTAAGCATATCCCAGTTTAGGTCACCTAACAGTACAAACTCTGAAGATAGATGGGGGGCAATCAATTCACATATGATGTCCAGGGCACAGCTGGGGGCTGAGGGGGGTCTATAACAAGCGGCAACAGTGAGAGACTTGTTTCTGGAAAGGTGGATTTTTAGTAGAAGCTCGAATTGTTTGGGCACAGACCTGGATAGTATAACAGGGCCTGGGTTAACCTCTACATCAGTGGTCCCCAACCCCCGGCCGCTGACCGGTACCGGTCCGTGGGTCATTTGGTACCGGGCCACAGAGAAAGAATAAATAACTTACATTATTTCTGTTTTATTTATTATCTGAGTCTGAACGATGTTTTATTTTGAAAAATGAACGTGGAGCACAGACACCTTCTCTTATACACAGAAATAAGATGGTTATCCCGAAGGAGATCGCTGGCCAGAGTGTTTGAATTACGAGAGCCGCTGCAGAGATTTCTCTCAGAAAAAAAGTCACCGCTGGCAGCACATTTCAGTGACGAGGAATGGGTCGCAAAACTCGCTTACTTGTGCGACATATTCAACCATCTCAATGAACTCAATCGGTCACTTCAGGGGAAAATGACAACTGTCTTCAAGTTGGCAGATAAAGTAGCTGCATTTAAAGCCAAACTGGATTTGTGGGGACGACGCGTGAACAGAGGTATATTTGACATGTTTCAAACATTTGCGGGGATTTTGGAAGAGACTGAGCCCGAGCCTTCATCGTCCCAGCTGGTGCACGATCACTTGTCTTTGCTTTTAAAAGAGTTTGAGCGCTACTTCCCAACCACAAAAGACCCACGAACTGCCAAGGAACGGATCCGCGACCCATTTGTCAACAAACCAGGTGAATCCAGCATGTCTACTGCTGGAGATCGCAAATGACGGAGGCCTTAAAAGTATGTTCCAGACAACAACTCTGCCGGTGTTCTGGATTAAAGTCATGGCAGAATACCCTGAGATCGTCTCGTTGCAGAGAAACAAGCTCAGGGCTCCCACTTATTTAGCGTTATGGTGAATTGTATTTTTCATGCACTTTATATTTGTTTTTGTGTTGTATCTTATTTTTAAGGCATGTTTAAACATTACCATAGCGACCAGAGAGCGTTAGGGGGCAGAGAGGATGTTACTCATGTTATGTTGTTGGTGCGATGTTACGAGGACGCTGCTAATAAAGTTGCATATGAATACACAGTGGATTCACGTTTATTATTATATTTAAAAAATACCACCGTTTTTATGCCGGTCGTATCATTTTATTTTGTGTATTTATCCGCCACACCTTAAAGGCCGGTCCGTGAAAATATTGTCTGACATTAAACCGGTCCGTGGCCCAAAAAAGGTTGGGGACCGCTGCTCTACATCACCAGAGGAACAGAGGAGTAGTAGGATAAGGGTACGGCTAAAGGCTATAAAAACTGGTCGTCTAGTGCGTTTGGAACAGAGAGTAAAATGAGCAGATTTCAGGGTGTGGTAGAATAGATTCAGGGCATAATGTACAGACAAGGGTATGGTAGGATGTGAGTACAATGGAGGTAAACCTAAGCGTTGAGTGACGATGAGAGGTTTTGTCTCTGGAGGCACCAGTTAAGCCAAGTGAGGTCTCCGCATGTGTGGGGGGTGGAACAAAAGGGATATCTAAGGCATATTGGGCAGGGCTGGGGGCTCTACAGTGAAATAAGACAATAGTCACTAACCAAAACAGCAATAGACAAGGCATATTGACATTAGGGAGATACATGTGTAGCCAAGTGATCATAGGGTCCAATGAGTAGCAATAGATGAGTCAGGGAGCCGATTCAGTAGTCACTACTATGCTAGGTGAGCTGGAGACACGGCAATTCAGACAGCTAGCGGGCCGGGGATAGCAGATGGGCCTCCGGCGATGTTGCAACAGAAGAGCCTGTTGAAACCACCTTGGACGATTCCGTCGGCAGTGGCTCCATGTTGGCAGTAACGGGTCCAGGCCAATTGGCAAAAGATGTATTGTAGCCCAAGAGTTGGCTGGTGGACCTCTTCGGCTGGCCGGGAGATGGGCCTAGCTCGAGGCTAGCTCAAGGCTAACTGGAGCTTGCTTTGGGACAGAGACATTAGCCATTAGTAGCCACTCGGATTGCAGCTAGCTAGCTGCTATGATCCGGTGTAAAGGTTCAGAGCTTGTGGTAGGAATCCGGAGATGTGGTAGAGAAAAAGCAGTCCGATATGCTCAGGGTTGATATCGCGCTGTGCAGACTGGCAGGTATTGACTGAGCTGAGGCTTGCTGGTGTCCGAGTTAACGGTGAAGACCGCTAGCAGTGGCTAACTGACTACTAGCTAGAAGCTAGTTAGCTTGCTAGCTTCTGACGGGGGTTCCTGTTCAAAAGTATAAAAATAGCAGATCCGTACCACAATGGGTGAGGCGGGTTGCAGGAGAGTATATTCAGTCCGTAGATGGAAAGTGAGATTAAAATATATACGAAATATATACGAAAAAAAAAAAGACAACGATATTTACATGGAACAAGACGGGACAAGACAAAACACACGTCCGACTGCTACACCATCTTGGATTCCGAAGAGTAGAAGCTGGCTATTCCCAATCTGGCCCTCATACCATCACGGTCACCTAATCATCCCCAGTTTACAATTGGCTCATTCATCCCCCCTACTCTCCCCTGTAACTATTCCCCAGGTTGTTGCTGTAAATGAGAATGTGTTCTCAGTGAACTTGCATGGTTAAATAAAACATTTATTCCAGTTCAAAGTAGTTTAGAAAAATACTTTACTCATCAGATTGTGCTGCTTTCCCCTCTTCTTGTAGTAATTGCTCCAGGAGTCTGTGACCGTGGTTGTAGGATTTTGTTTGGGGGGGTGCACTTTTTTTTTAGCTTGATCTTTACTTTTAATCAAGTATGAAAATGGAGTACTTTTTCCACCACTGCCAAAAGGTATGTGCACTTCCCTGCCAACATGGAACAGAAGAAACTAAACAAAACTTTCCTAAATGCTCATTCTAAACCGAACTTGGCCAATTAAATCACTGTCTGTCATTGGTCTTTTCTGCAGTGACCATGCACCTCTGGGTAATTACACTCAGTCTAACCACCATGCATGATGTGGCAAGTGTTACTGTACCTTAAGGCTTAAGGTTAAACTCCAACTCTTACATTGTTACCCCAGGAAATCTTAAGTCTTATTATTTACAGCCGGGAAGAATAATTGGATATAAGAGCAACGTCAACTTACCAACATTACGACCAGGAATATGACTTTTCCGAAGCGGATCCTCTGTTTGGACCACCACCCAGTGCAATGGATTGGATCCCAGTAGGTGACCCAAAACAACGGCGCTGCAGAAGGGGCAGACGGAGTGGTTTTCTGGTCAGGCTCCGTAGACGGGCACATTGCTCACCGCTCCCGAGTATACTACTCGCCAATGTCCAGTCTTTTGACAACAAGGTAGACGAAATTCGAGCAAGGGTTGCCTTCCAGAGAGACATCAGAGATTGTAACATTCTCTGTTTCACGGAAACATGGCTTACTCGGGATATGTTATCAGAGTTGGTACAGCCACCCGGTTTCTTCACGCATCACGTTCACGCTGACAGAAACAAACATCTCTTTGGTAAGAAGAAGGGCGGAGGTGAATGCCTTATGATTAACCTCTTACATCTAGACGTTCCGCTAGCGGAACACCTGCTCCAATATCCAATGATGGGCGTGGCGCGAAATACAAACTCCTCTAAAATACAAAAACTTCAATTTTTCAAACATATGACTATTTCACAGCATTTTAAAGATAAGACTCTCCTTTATCTAACCACACTGTACGATTTCAAAAAGGCTTTACAACGAAAGCAAAACATTAGATTATGTCAGCAGAGTACCAAGCCAGAAATAATCAGACACCCATTTTTCAAGCTAGCATATAATGTCACAAAAACCCAGAAGACAGCTAAATGCAACACTAACCTTTGATGATCTTCATCAGATGACAACCCTAGGACATTATGTTATACAATACATGCATGTTTTGTTCAATCAAGTTCATATTTATATCAAAAACCAGCTTTTTACATTAGCAAACTTCCGGGGAATTCGCTAACATTTTACTAAATTACTCACGATAAACGTTCACAAAAAGCATAACAATTATTTTAAGAATTATAGATACAGACCTCCTCTAGGCACTCGATATGTCCGATTTTAAAATAGCTTTTTGGTGAAAGCACATTTTGCAATATTCTAAGTACATAGCCCAGGCATCACGGGCTAGCTATTTAGACACCCGGCAAGTTTAGCACTCACCAATATCAGCTTTACTATTACAAAAGTTTCATTACCTTTTGTTGTCTTCGTCAGAATGCACTCCCAGGACTGCTACTTCAATAACAAATGTTGGTTTGGTCCAAAATAATCCATCGTTATATCCGAATAGCGGCGTTTTGTTCGTGCGTCCCAGACACTATCTGAAATGGTAAATCAGGGTCGCGCGCATGGCGCAATTCGTGACAAAAAAAATCTAAATATTCCATTACCGTACTTCGAAGCATGTCAACCGCTGTTTAAAATCCATTTTTATGCCATTTTTCTCGTAAAAAAGCGATAATATTCCGACCGGGAATCTCCTTTTAGCTAAACTGAGGAAAGTAAACAAAGCTTTCGGTCGACGCGGGCACGAGCCTGAGTCTCACAGTACTGTAACCAGCCACTACCCAAACGCGCTACTTTTTTTCAGCCAGAGCCTGCAAAGCCACGATTCAGCTTTTTGCCGCCTTCTGAGACCCTATGGCAGCCGTAGGAAGTGTCATGGGACAGCTAAGATCCTCACTCTTCAATAAACAGAGACAAGAATAACGACACCTTGTCAGACAGGCCACTTCCTGCCTGAAACCTTGTCAGGTTTTTGCCTGCCAAATGAGTTCTGTTATACTCACAGACACCATTCAAACAGTTTTAGAAACTTTGGAGTGTTTTCTATCCATATGTAATAAGTATATGCATATTCTAGTTACTGGGTAGGAGTGGTAACCAGATTAAATCGGGTATGTTTTTTATCCAGCCGTGAAAATACTGCCCCCTAGCCATAACAGGTTAACCTTTATGGGCTAGGTTGGACGCAAGCGTCCCACCCGTGGTGCACTCCATCAACAGCAGGTGCATTTCAAGAGCGGCAAATTTGAATCCAAATAAATGTCAAAATTCAAATTTTTCAAACATACAACTATTTTACACCCTTTGAAAGATAAACATCTCCTTAATCTAACCACGTTTTACGATTTCAAAAAGGTTTTACGGCGAAAGCATAAATTTAGAGTATGTTAGGACAGTACATTTACAAGAGTTGTGTGTAATGTTGTGCCAATTCAAAGACAGGCGTCACCAAAACCATAAAATCAGCTAAAATTATGCACTAACCTTTTACAATCTCCAACAGATGACATTCCTAGGACATTATGTTAGACAATGCATGCATTTTTAGTTCTATCAAGTTCATATTTATATCCAAAAACAGCTTTTTACTGTGGCGTTGATGTTCAGGAAATCGTTTCCCTCCAATAACCGGCATTCAAGTCAGCACCACAAATTAAATAATTAAAATTAGAAAACATTGGTAAAATATTATATTGTCATTTAAAGAATTATAGATTTACATCTCTTGAACGCAATCAACTTGCCAGATTTAAAAATAACCTTACTGGGAAATCACACTTTGCAATAATCTGAGCACTGCGCCCAGAAAAATACGCGTTGCGATACAGACTAGCCGCCATGTTGGGGAGATCTAAAATCGAAAATACTATGTAAATAATCCATTACCTTTCATTCTCTTCATCAGATGTCACTTCCAGGTATCACAGGTCCATAACGAATGTAGTTTTGTTCAAAAAAGCTCATCATTTATGTCCAAAAATCTCCGTCTTGTTAGCACATGATCTAAGCCCGCCGGACTTCACTTCATGAACGAGGGGAAAAAATATATTTACGTTCGTTCAAACATGTCAAACGTTGTATAGCATAAATCATTAGGGCCTTTTTTAACCAGAACATGAATAATATTCAAGGTGGACGAATGCATTCTCTTTTATAACGTATTGGAACGAGGGTACCCAACATGAACTCGTGCGCCAGGTGTCTAATGGGCCATCATCGTTCCATGGCTCTTGTTCGGTCAGATCTCCCTCCAGAAGACTCAAAACACTTTGTAAAGGCTGGTGACATCTAGTGGAAGCAATAGGAAGTGCCAAAATATTCCTCAGCCCCTGTGTTTTTCAATGGCATAGGTTTAAAGGTAATACAACACATCAGGTATCGACTTCCTGTCAGAATCTGTCTCAGGGTTTTGCCTGCCAAATGAGTTCTGTTATACTCACAGACACCATTCAAACAGTTTTAGAAACTTTAGGGTGTTTTCTATCCATATATAATAAGTATATGCATATTCTAGTTACTGGGTAGGATTAGTAACCAGATTAAATCGGGTACATTTTTTTATCCAGCCGTGCAAATACTGCCCCCTAGCCCTAACAGGTTAACGAGTCGTGGTGTGATCATAACAACATACAGAAACTCAAGTCCTTTTGTTCACCTGACCTAGAATTCCTTACAATCAAATGCTGACCACAAGAGAATTCTCTTTGATTATAATCACAGCCGTGGATATCACCCCCCCAAGCAGACACCTCGACGGCCCAGAAAGAACTTCATTGGACTCTATGTAAACTGGAAACCATATATCCCAAGGCTGCATTTATTGTAGCTAGGGATTTTAACAAAGCTAATCTGAAAACAATGATCCCAAAATGTTATCAGCATATCAAATGCGTGACCCGGGCTGGCAGCATTCTGGATCATTGATACAACGCCCTCCCTCGCTCTCCTTTTGGCAAATCTGACCACAACTCCATTTTGTTGCTCCCAGCCTATAGACAGAAACTAAAATAGGAAACGCCCGTGCTCAGGTCTGTTCAATGTTGGTCCGACCAATCGGATTCCACGCTTCAAGATTGCTTCGATCACGTGGAATGGGATATGTTCCGGATAGCCTCAGACAACAACATTGATGTATACGCTGATTCGGTGAGCGAGTTTATTAGCAAGTGCATCGATGAGGTTGTACCCACAGTGACTATTAAATCCTTCCCCATCCAGAAACCATGGCAGCATTCGCGCAAAACTAAAAGCGCGAACCACTGCTTTTAATCATGGCAAGGCGACCAGAAACATGATCAAATACAAACAGTGTAGCTATTCCCTCTGCAAGGCGATCAAACAAGCTAAGCATCAGTATAGAGACAAAGTAGAGTTGCAATTCAATGCCTCAGAAACGAGACGTATGTGGTAGGGTCAATCATGGATTACAAAAAGAAAACCAGCCCAGTCGCAGACACCGATGTCTTGCTCCCAGGCAAATTAAACAACTTCTTTGCCCGCTTTGAGGACAATACAGTGACACTGACACGACCCGCTACCAAAACCTGCGGGCTCTCCTTTACCTCGGCCAACGTGAATAAAACATTTAAACATGTTAACCCTTGCAAGGCTGCGGCCCAGACGACATCCCTAGCCGCATCGTCAGAGCATGCACAGACCAGCTGGCTGGTGTGTTTACAGACATATTCAATCAATCCCTATCCAAGTCTGCTCTTCCCACATGCTTCAAGAGGGCCACCATTGTTCCTGTTCCCAAGGAAGCTAAGGTAACTGAGCTAAACGACTATCGCCCCATAGCACTCACTTCCGTCATTATGAAGTGCTTTGAGAGACTAGTCAAGGATCATATCACATCCACCCTACCTGACACCCTAGACCCACTCCAATTTGCTTACCGCCCCAATAGGTCCACAGACGACGCAATCACACTGCACACTGCCCTAACCCATCTGGACAAGAGGAATACCTATGTGAGAATGCTGTTCATCGATTACAACTCAGCATCTAACACCATAGTACCCTCCAAACTCGTCATCAAGCTCGAGTCCCTGGGTCTCGAACCCGCCCTCTGCAACTGGGTCCTGGACTTCCTGACGGGCCACCCCCAGGTGGTGAGGGTAGGTAACAACATCTCCACCCCGCTGATCCTGTACTCACTGTTCACCCATGACTGCGTGGCCATGCACGCCTCCAACTCAATTATCAAGTTTGCAGACGATACTACAGTGGTAGGCTTGATTACCAACAACGACGAGACGGCCTACAGGGAGGAGGTGAGGGCCCTTGGATTTTGGTGTCAGGAAAATAACCTCACACTCAAACGTCAACAAAACAAAGGAGATGATCATGGACTTCAGGAAACAGCAGAGGGAGCAGCCCCCTATCCACATCGACGGGACAGTAGTGGAGAGGGTAGAAAGTTTTAAGTTCCTTGGTGTACACATCACAGACAAACTGAAATGGTCCACCCACACAGACAGCGTGGTGAAGAAGGCGCAGCAGCGCCTCTTCAACCTCAGGAGGCTGAAGAAATTTGGCTTGTCACTGAAAACACTCACAAACCTTTACAGATGCACAATCGAGAGCATCCTGTCGGGCTCTATCACCGCCTGGTATGGCAACTGCTCCGCCCACAACCGTAAGGCTTTCCAGAGGGTAGTGAGGTCTGCACAACACATCACCGGGGGCAAACTATCTGCCCTCCAGGACACCTACACCACCCGATGTCACAGGAAAGCCAAAAAGATCATCAAGGACAACAACCACCCGAGCCACTGCTTGTTCATCCCACTATCATCCAGAAGGCGAGGTCAGTACAGGTGCATCAAAGCTGGGACTGAGAGACTGAAAAACAGCTTCAATCTCAAGGCCATCAGACTATTAAACAGCCATCACTAACATTGAGTGGCTGCTGCCAACATACTGACTGAATCTCTAGCCACTTTAATAATTAAAAATTGGATGTAATAAATGTATCACTAGTCACTTTAAACAATGCCACTTTATATAATGTTTACATAGCCTACATTACCCATCTCATATGTATATACTGTACTCTATACCATCTACTGCATCTTGCCTATGCCGCATGGCCATCGCTCATCCATATATTTAAATGTACATATTCTTATTCATTCCTTTACACTTGTGTGTGTATAAGGTAGTTGTTGTGAAATTGTTAGATTATTTGTTAGATATTACTGCACGGTCGGAACTAGAAGCACAAGCATTTCGCTACACTTGCATTAACATCTGCTAACCATGTGTATGTGACCAATGACATTTGATTTGACGTCCTCTGTTAATTATGTGACCTAATCATGTGGACTGATTGACTTGACAACTCCTCCACTCCAAATGACGCGAGCACGCACATGTGGTGTTAACGTGCATGCTTAGCGCACACTCACACTCAGACACACAGGAACACACACATACATGACTGACGCATGTAGAGTAAACATGTTAGGTGCACAGGCTTCAGAGTACAGTATATGCTCCAAGCTATTGAGGTCTCTTATCTATACAGAAAAAACATATAAACGCAACCTGCAACAATTTCAAAGATTTTACTGAGTTACAGTTCATAAGGAAATCAGTCAATTGAAATAAATTCATTAGGCTTACACATGACTGGGAATACAGATATGCATCTGTTGGTCACACAACCAGTCAGTATCTGGTGTGACCACGATTTGCCTCATGCAGCGCAACACATCTCCTTCGCATAGAGTTGATCAGGCTGTTGATTGTGGCCTGTGGAATGTTGTCATCCTCCTCTTCAATGGCTGTGTGAAGTTGCTGGATTTTGGCGGGAACTGGAACACGCTGTCGTACACGTCAATCCAGAGCATCCCAAAAATGCTCAATGGGTGACATGTCTGGTGAGTATGCAGGCTATGGAAGAACTGTGAGATTTTCAGCTTCCAGGAATTGTGTACAGATCCTCGTGACATGGGGCTGTGCATTATCATGCTGAAACACGAGGTAATGGCGGTGGATGAATGGCCTCAGGGTCTCATCACAGTATTTCTGTGCATTCAAATTGCCATCGATAAAATGCAATTGTGTTCATTGTCGTAGTTTATGCCTGCCCACACCATAACCCCTCCGCCACCATGGGGCACTCTCTTCACAACGTTGACAACAGCAAACCGCTCGCCCACACGACGCCATACACGCTGTCAGCCATCTGCCCAGTACAGTTGAAACTGTGATTCATCTGTGAAGAGCACACTTATCTCCAGCATGCCAGTGGCCATTGAAGGTGAGCATTTGCCCACTGAAATCAGTTACAAAGCCGAACTGCAGTCAGGTCAAGACCAATGTTCCCGCTAAGCTGCTTGCTTGCGTGGGCACACAGATCCCCGGGACTGCAACGCAGATGAAATATCAGCCTGCACAGAGAAGCACGATATTGAACTTCACTCAGTTTCTAGTTTTCCCCCTTAGTTAACACTATCAATGTTTCCCTTTACTGTGGGAATTGTGATTGAATCAACTCAATATTTAGTATGGCTTAGTTTGCAAAACTAAACTAACTATGCAAGAGATTTTGTTGTAGGCAGAACACATCATAGTAGGATTCTATTGCATTGACACGCATGACTCCGTACTCTACACAGACCTGTGCGGCATAACCAATCAGAGCTGCAGTAGGCCTATATGCAAATTGACCATTGCCATATATGGATCTGTGCCGTTCACTTTGAACTGGCCTGTGTTTACAGCATGAGTAGTCGTGAGTAGATGCGCTTGTTTTGAGATCAAAGCGAGAGCTGCATGTAGCCACGTGTGCACTTTTGTTCATATCCTTTGCTAGTTAGTGAGTTGTTAGCCCAGTTATAGATCATTTGTAGTCAGCAATGGGGGAGTGATTGCTTCCTGCAAGAGCACAAAACGTGTACATTTCTAGACATTTGACAGCGAGTCAGGTAAAGAGCTTTTTTTTTGTCTTAGTGTTGTATTTGGAGACAGTCTTGAAATAGCTGATTCTCTGTAATACTGGTATGGGAATAATAATGCATATTATTTTGTGAAGTGGTTTCTTGCATCAAACAACAGAACAACATTATCAGTCACCTCCTTGTCTGAAGGACAAGTGGATAAACAGAATAACGTCAAGCCCTGCATGTTTTTTTCAAAAGTCTCAAGGAAGAATACATTGAACAGCACACATTGGCTGCTACTGTAGGCTGAATGATAGAGCAGCTATTTCCATGTTAAAATGTTATGGGATACATTTTCTCTTGTTTTTGATGGTGGGCCACTCTCGTAGGCCTCCATTATGATCAAATAGCCACAATAGCCTACTTACATTTTTTTTTTACCTTCCTTTATTATTCCCCGCAAACCCTACCACCTCTCCCCCAATTGGAGTAAACTAATAAACAGTAACACTTAGGCTTCTACATACTATACACAATCTATTTTACAATAGTTATATATTTTTTTTGTCCTGGCCTTCCTCTATTTCTGATGTCCATCCAGTTTGATTTCTATTTGACATATATTTTTAACTGTGCTATTTCACAAAAGTGTTGAACCTATATACATTTTACAGACCTGATATGTTTTACATTTGTTATCTTGTTGTTATTAGTCCCACCCTTCAGGTCCATTCAACCTCTCCCATCTATCTCTTAACACCATCCATACTGGATTTCTATTTGCAATATATTTTTCAACTGTGCTGTGATGCTTCACAAAAGTACAGAACCTTTCTATTCTCGTAGTTTCTACATATTGTAAATTAAAGAAACATTTTAGCTAAAATAATTATATTAATGATAGATTGACTATGACTTTTTAAATCACCCAGTACTATCTGCAGTGTTAGCTCTAGGTTAATGTTGCAATTCTTCAGCCATTCCTGGACCTGTGACCATAAATGAGCTACATATGGACAGTACCAAAATAATAGATCTAATGACTCTGCCTACTCGCAGCAAAATCTGCAGAGCTGGGAAGATTGTATCCCCCATATATATAACATTATATTGTCATAAGTTTCGTCTTCTGAGGAGGAAGAAATATCAGACCAATACGCAGCGTAGTAAGTGTCCATACTTATACTTTTATTTAAACGTGAACACTGAAACAAAACAAGAAAACGAACGAAAACGAACGACAGTCCTGTAAGGTAACATGGAACAACCACCCACAAACACAAGAGAAAATAAACCCACTTAAATATGGCCTCCAATTAGAAGGAACGACAACCAGCTGCTTTTAATTGGAGGTCGTTCCCAAAACTGACATAGAAATAGACAAACTAGAAAACCCACATAGAAATAGAAAACATAGAACATAAACCAAAAACCCCGAAACACACAAAACAAACACCCCTGCCACGCCCTGACCAAGCTACAATAACAAATAACCCCTTTTACTGGTCAGGACATGACATATATTGGTTGCAAGAATTTGTTGAGTAATTTAAATTGAAAAATTCTAAGTTTGAATCCAGCATCGTTTTGCGTGTCAATTCATAAACCATGTGCCATGGAATCGGTACATCGAAAATCTCTTCCCAAATATTTTGCAATTTATATGGCACAGCTGTCATTTTTTTGGTCCTTAAATGAAACTGGTATATATTTTTAATTATCACAATTTTCTCTAACCAATATTGGTCTTTAATGCAGGGTCAACAGACATGTTCCTTACTTTCTCCCCCTTCCCCTTGCCTCTTCCATTTTTGTGGTAATGCTGCAATTAGTTGGTTGTAATTTTGGGTAGAGCAGACATTTCCATATGTCTGTGTTAGCTGCATGTGTGACATAACTCCACCAGTCCTATTTATGATATAATTTACAAAGATTATACTTTTTTTTATGTTATCAATTTTTTTATTTTTAAAATCAAGTTTAACCACAATATCTGTTGTATAATTTGTTCTGTCTTTTCAGGTGTATTAAACTGAAATTGCAACCAACTTTCTATGGCTTGTTTAAAAAACAACAATATTTTGGAGATTATTTCATTTTCAAATAACCAAAAGTGAGTGGTAGTAATCTGAATAAAGGGAAAAAGGCCATTCTTGAACATGAAGACATTCTTAATGATGCCTTCAGTGAGAGGTCTAATGCTTTAATATTTAATCATTTCTGCCCTCCAAATTCATATTCATTACATAAATAGGCCCTTTTTAATTTTGTCTGGCTTGCCATTCCAAATAATATGGAATATTTTTTGCTCATATAATTTAGAAAGCAGGTCGCTAGGTCGCAGAACCATGAGCAAATAGGTAAACTGTGATATGACTAAAGAGTTAATCAGGGTGATCTTTCCATAGATAGACAGGTATTTTCCTTTCCATGGTAGCAAGATCTTATCTGTTTTGCTAACTTTCTATTAAAATGTATTGGAGTGAGATTTCTTTCGTTCGGGATATGTATACCGAGTATGTCCACATCTCCGTCAGACCATTTTATTGGTAAACTACACGGTAATGCATTTTTCTTGTGATCCAATACGTAATATAGTACATTTATCATAATCTGGTTTTAATCCAGAGAGGTTAGAAAAAGTATCTAGATCCTCTATGAGGCTTTTTTCTAATTGTGGATTTAAAAGAACATGAATCATCAGCGTACAATGACACCTTTGTTTTAAGACATGGATTTCGAATCCCTTAATATAATTGCTGGATCTCATTTTAACACTTAATATTTCAATGGCAACAATAAATACATATGGACAACCTTGTTTTACTCCTCTTGATAGTTTAAAACTTTCTGAGATGTAGCCATTATTTATTATTTCACACCTAGGGTTTCTATACATCATTTTAACCCATTTTATAAGAGATTCTCCAAAATTGAAATATTCCAGGCATTTGTATATAAACTCCAGTCATACTTTATCAAAAGCCTTTTCAAAGTCATCTATGAAAACCAGGCCTGGTTTCCCAGATATTTCATAGTGTTCTATTGTTTCCAGTACTTGTCTTATATTATCTCCAATGTATCGTCCATGTAAAAAACATGTCTGATTAGGATGAATAATATCTGACAAAACCTTTTTAATTCTATGCGCTAAGCATTTAGCTAGAATTAATGCACTGAAGTGTAAGAGGCCTCCAATTTTTTTAATTGACTGGATCTACTTGACCACTGTCTGAAAGTGTAACTTAAAGTGGGTACAGCCTCAGAGTTCACAGTAAATGCGCTCTGGAAGTTGTACAGAATTTTCACAACGTTCAAGTTCGCGCTCAGCAGACCCGAAATTTGCTCAGAGGCTATTTTTTTTTTAGGGAATATTGGTCAAGACCCTGGTGAGTCTAATAAGAGGCAGATGAGCTTCCCTGAGATGGTTTCTGACAGTTAGTGCAGAAATTCTTCGGTTGTGCAAACCCACAGTTTCATCGGCTCTCAAGGTGGCTGGTCTCAGACGATCCCACACATGAAGAAGCCTGATGTGGAGGTCCTGGGCTGGCATGGTTACACGTGGTCTGTGGTTGTGAGGCTGTTTGGAAGTACTTCCAAATTCTCTAAAACAACGTTGGAGGCGGCTTATGGTAGAGAAATGAACATTCAATTCTCTGGCAACAGCTGTGGTGTACATTCCTGCAGTCAGGCATGCAATTGCATGCTCCGTGAAAACTTGAGACATCCGTGGCATTGTGTTTGTGTGACAAAACGGCACATTTTATAGTGGCCTTTTTTGTTGTTGTCCCCAGCACAAGGTACACCTGTGTAATGATCATGCTGTTTAATCAGCTTCTTAATATGCCACATCTGTCAAGTGGATGGATTATCACCTTGCAAAGGAGAAATGCTCACTAACAGGGATACAAAAATTGTTGTCCCTAAGATTGCCAATAATTTCATTTTTTTATGTAGAGAACTTTTTGTGCATATGGAACATTTCTGGGATCTTTTATTTCAGTCATGTGAAATCAGCTCATGAAACATGGGACCAACACATTTTGCGTTTATATACACTGCTCAAAAAAATAAAGGGAACACTTAAACACACAATGTAACTCCAAGTCAAACACACTTCTGTGAAATCAAACTGTCCACTTAGGAAGCAACACTGATTGACAATAAATTTCACATGCTGTTGTGCAAATGGAATAGACAACAGGTGGAAATTATAGGCAATTAGCAAGACACCCCCAATAAAGGAGTGGTTCTGCAGGTGGGGACCACAGACCACTTCTCAGTTCCTATGCTTCCTGGCTGATGTTTTGGTCACTTTTGAATGCTGTCGGTGCTTTCACTCTAGTGGTACCATGAGACGGAGTCTACAACCCACACAAGTGGCTCAGGTAGTGCAGATCATCCAGGATGGCACATCAATGCGAGCTGTGGCAAGAAGGTTTGCTGTGTCTGTCAGCGTAGTGTCCAGAGCATGGAGGCGCTACCAGAAGACAGGCCAGTACATCAGGAGACGTGGAGGAGGCCGTAGGAAGGCAACAACCCAGCAGCAGGACCGCTACCTCCGCCTTTGTGCAAGGAGGAGCAGGAGAAGCACTGCCAGAGCCCTGCAAAATGACCTCCAGCAGGCCACAAATGTGCATGTGTCTGCTCAAACGGTCAGAAACAGACTCCATGAGGGTGGTATGAGGGCCCGACGTCCACAAGTGGGGGTTGTGCTTACAGCCCAACACTGTGCAGGACGTTTGGCATTTGCCAGAGAACACCAAGATTGGCAAATTCGCCACTGGCGCCCTGTGCTCTTCACAGATGAAAGCAGGTTCACATTGAGCACATGTGACAGACGTGACAGAGTCTGGAGATGCCGTGGAGAACGTTCTGCTGCCTGCAACATCCTCCAGCATGACCGGTTTGGCGGTGGGTCAGTCATGGTGTGGGTGGCATTTCTTTGGGGGGCCGCACAGCCCTCCATGTGCTCGCCAGAGGTAGCCTGACTGCCATTAGGTACCGAGATGAGATCCTCAGACCCCTTGTGAGACCATATACTGGTGCGGTTGGCCCTGGGTTCCTCCTAATGCAAGACAGTGCTAGACCTCATGTGGCTGGAGTGTGTCAGCAGTTCCTGCAAGTGGAAGGCATTGATGCTATGGACTGGCCCGCCCGTTCCCCAGACCTGAATCCAATTGAGCACATCTGGGACATCATGTCTCGCTCCATCCACCAACGCCACGTTGCACCACAGACTGTCCAGGAGTTGGCGGATGCTTTAGTCCAGGTCTGGGAGGAGATCCCTCAGGAGACCATCCGCCACCTCATCAGGACAATGCCCAGGCGTTGTAGGGAGGTCATACAGGCACGTGGAGGCCACACACACTACTGAGCCTCATTTTGACTTGTTTTAAGGACATTACATCAAAGTTGGATCAGCCTGTAGTGTGGTTTTCCACTTTAATTTTGAGTGTGACTCCAAATCCAGACCTCCATGGGTTGATAAATTGGATTTCCATTGATTATTTTTGTGTGATTTTGTTGTCAGCACATTCAACTATGTAAAGAAAAAAGTATTTAATAAGATTATTTATTTCATTCAGATCTAGGATGTGTTGTTTAAGTGTTCCCTTTATTTTTTTGAGCAGTATATATTTTTCCAGTATATTTTGGAGGAGGAAATAACCTTCAAGAAGAACAGTTGGGTGACAACAGGGTGAATGAGAGAGAAGCGCTTTGGGCCGCTTGTCTTTTAATTTACTATGGCCCAGGAGTGTGTGTGTGTGTGTGTGTCTATGTAAGTGTGTTTGTGTGGAGGCTTTTGTCTGATGTTTTGTGTCAGTGGGCCTCTGTTTGTTTGATGTGTGTGTGTGTGTTGTATTAGTGTCAGTGTGAGTGGATAGGAGTTTGTTTGGCTTTGATAGTGAGTCGCTCTTTGTAGACAGATGGTATACCCTCAGATCTCTGTGGTCGGACGACATGCAATATCGCCAGAAAGAAATTCCCATTGAACTTTGTTTGGAGCTCTACAATAGATCACTACGGCTGCCTCCCAAATGACACACTATTCCAGAGTGCGACATTCAGGGGGTCTATATTTTTCTTCACGGGACCTCCTATGGGCCTAATAGTAAAGACATGTCATTTAACGGTAAAACATTTGTATTACCTTCCATTTGGCATGAACACAACCAGTCGAGATGTAGTCATCTTATTGTCTGTCACGGACCCCTCTGGAACTTTCATTACACACACCTGTTCCCTATTCCCACTGATTAGTACTTGTATAAGTTTGCCCTTTGGTTTCCTTTGGGCTGTCATTTATTGATACAATGTCTGTTAGTGCATGTGAGTACCTGTGCTGTGTGTTTTGAGCTTTCGTGCCCTTGTGGATTGCGCAAATGATTACGGGTCTCGTCCAGTGTGTTAATCAGTGTGCGCGTGTGTTATTTATTCGAGGTACTCCTCGCTCTTTTGTTTGGGTATCAACCCTGTGTTTTGTTTAGTGTTTGTTTGGTCTTTGTCCCTGTGTCTTTACACGGCACACCGTAATTTTGGTACAATAAAAAACCCTATTATGCATTCCTGCGCCTGTCTCCCGAATCTCTTCATACCAAAGTGACATTTTCAAACAAATCACTTCAAAAAGTAGGCTACCTACTCATGTTCGTCCACTCCAAAATAATTCCAGCGTCCAAACAGTGCACTGTGCTCCATTTGATGAATGGACAGAACTGTTACAAAACACCAAAAAGTATTATGAAAGTTGGTGATTGTCACTGGGTCTACACTCTTGTAGCCTGAATTATGTGATGAGTCTTGCTGACAAAAGCACCGTTCTAGTAGAAAGAAAAGTTGGCACACCTGAAAAGGGGCTGAGATAAGGGGCTGTCAAATAAAATAAAATGTTATTGGTCACATACACATATTTAGCAGATGCTATTGCGGGTGTAGCGAAATGCTTGTGTTCATAGCTCAGTGCAGTAGTATCTAAATACAATTCACAACAATACATACAAATCTAAAAGTAAAAGAATGGAATTAAGAAATATATAAATATTAGATTTAGCAATGTCGGAGTGGCATTGACTAAGATAGAGTAGAATAGAATATAGTTTATACATATGAGATGAGTAAAGCAGTTTGTAAACTTTATTTAAACATTATTGAAGTGACTAGTGTTCCATTATTAAAGTGGCCAGTGATTCCAAGTCTATGTATACTGCTCAAAAAAATAAAGGGAACACTTAAACAACACATCCTAGATCTGAATGAAAGAAATAATCTTATTAAATACTTTTTTCTTTACATAGTTGAATGTGCTGACAACAAAATCACACAAAAATAATCAATGGAAATCCAATTTATCAACCCATGGAGGTCTGGATTTGGAGTCACACTCAAAATTAAAGTGGAAAACCACACTACAGGCTGATCCAACTTTGATGTAATGTCCTTAAAACAAGTCAAAATGAGGCTCAGTAGTGTGTGTGGCCTCCACGTGCCTGTATGACCTCCCTACAACGCCTGGGCATTGTCCTGATGAGGTGGCAGATGGTCTCCTGAGGGATCTCCTCCTAGACCTGGACTAAAGCATCCGCCAACTCCTGGACAGTCTGTGGTGCAACGTGGCGTTGGTGGATGGAGTGAGACATGATGTCCCAGATGTGCTCAATTGGATTCAGGTCTGGGGAACGGGCGGGCCAGTCCATAGCATCAATGCCTTCCTCTTGCAGGAACTGCTGACACACTCCAGCCACGTGAGGTTTAGCATTGTCTTGCATTAGGAGGAACCCAGGGCCAACCGCACCAGCATATGGTCTCACAAGGGGTCTGAGGATCTCATCTCGGTACCTAATGGCAGTCAGGCTACCTCTGGCGAGCACATGGAGGGCTGTGCGGCCCATCAAAGAAATGCCACCCCACACCATGACTGACCCACCGCCAAACCGGTCATGCTGGAGGATGTTGCAGGCAGCAGAACGTTCTCGACGGCTGTAAGCACAACCCCCACCTGTGGACGTCGGGCCCTCATACCACCCTCATGGAGTCTGTTTCTGACCGTTTGAGCAGACACATGCACATTTGTGGGCTGCTGGAGGTCATTTTGCAGGGCTCTGGCAGTGCTTCTCCTGCTCCTCCTTGCACAAAGGCGGAGGTAGCGGTCCTGCTGCTGGGTTGTTGCCCTCCTACGGCCTCCTCCACGTCTCCTGATGTACTGGCCTGTCTCCTGGTAGCGCCTCCATGCTCTGGACACTACGCTGACAGACACAGCAAACCTTCTTGCAACAGCTCGCATTGATGTGCCATCCTGGATGATCTGCACTACCTGAGCCACTTGTGTGGGTTGTAGACTCCGTCTCGTGCTACCGCTAGAGTGAAAGCACCGACAGCATTCAAAAGTGACCAAAACATCAGCCAGGAAGCATAGGAACTGAGAAGTGGTCTGTGGTCACCACCTGCAGAACGACTCCTTTATTGGGGGTGTCTTGCTAATTGCCTATAATTTCCACCTGTTGTCTATTCCATTTGCACAACAGCATGTGAAATTTATTGTCAATCAGTGTTGCTTCCTAAGTGGACAGTTTGATTTCACAGAAGTGTGATTGACTTGGAGTTACATTGTGTTGTTTATGTGTTCCCTTTATTTTTTTGAGCAGTGTATATAGGGCAGCAGCCTCTAAGGTGCAGATGACAAGTGCAGACATATAAAGATGTTTTTTTTTTTTAAACCATGATACAGAGGTGGGGGTGTTCGTTTAATTTGGAATAAACTTTTATGTTAATATTTACCACTGTAGCAGTACAAATTGTGAGAGTGTGACTTTGTTGCATTAAGGGGGGCACATGTCTCATTCAGTCTCATTCAGACCCCCCTGGGCCCCCTGTAATTCACACTCTGCCCTATTCCCTTTATAGTGCACTGATTGTGAGCAGGGCCCATAGGGTTATGGTTAAAAATAGTGCACTATATTGTATACGGAATACAGATGTAGGATCTTAATTTGAGCCAGTTTTCTACAGTAGGAAAATAATCCTGCAGCAACAGGAAATGTCAATTATTATTATAATTAATGGACATTGTTTGTAGGGGTTAATACATTTTTCATTAGGCAAAATCAAGTCTGACATTTGAAAATGGAAATTACAGATTTTAGAAGCCTTGTTAAACCTTGAATACACTTCTAGGGAAGCACAGCCGCGAGCTGCCCAGTGACACAAGCCTGTCAGACAAGCTAAATAACTTCTATGCTCGCTTCGAGGCAAGCATCACGAAAGAATGCATGAGAGCATCAGCTGTTCCGGACGACTTTGTGATCACTCTCTCCGTAGCCGATGTGAGTAAGACCTTTAACTTCTTACATCTAGGGGTTCTGCTAGTGGAACGCATCGCCAATATCCAATGGAAGAGCGTGGCGCGAAATACAAAAACCTCAAAAATGCAATAATTTAAATTTTTCAAACATACGACTATTTTACACAATTTTAAAGATAAGACTCTCGTTAATCTAACCACATTGTCCGATTTCAAAAAGGCTTTACAGCGAAAGCAAAACATTAGATTATGTTAGGAGAGTACACAGCCAAAAATAATCACACAGCCATTTTCCAAGCAAGCATATATGTCACAAAAACCCAAAACATAGCTAAATGAAGCACTAACCTTTGATGATCTTTATCAGATGACACTCCTAGGACATTATGTTATACAATACATGCATGTTTTGTTCAATCAAGTTCATATTTATATCAAAAAACAGCTTTTTACATTGGCGTGTGATGTTCAGAAATTGTATTCCCACCGAAAACTTCCGGTGAATTTACTAAATTACTCATCATAAACGTTGACAAAATACATAAGAATTATTTTATGAATTATAGATACAGAACTCCTTTATGCAATCGCTATGTCAGATTTTAAAATAGCTTTTCAGCGAAAGCACATTTAGCAATATTCTGAGTACATAGCTCAGCCATCACGGTGAGCTATTCAGACACCCGCCAAGTTCGGGGCTCACTAAACTCAGAATTAGTATTAGAAAAATTGTATTACCTTTGCTGATCTTCGTCAGAATACACTCCCAGGACTGCTACTTCCACAAGAAATGTTGTTTTTGTTCCAAATAATCCATAGTTATGTCCAAATACCTCCATTTTGTTCGTGCGTTCAGATCACTATTCAAAGGGTAATGCGCGAGCGCAATTCGAGACAAAAAAATTCAAAATGTTCCATTACCGTACTTAGAAGCATGTCAAACGCTGTTTTAAAATACATTTTTATGGTATTTTTTTCGTAAAATAGCGATAATATTCCAACCGGACAATAGTGTATTCATTCAAAGAGGAAAAGAAAAAACAGCGTGGTCTCGTGAACGCGCATATCCAATCTCTTAGTCACCAGGCAGACCAAGTTCTACAGCATTAGTAAAGATGTGATTGATAGAGTTGAAGTCGGAAGTTTACATACAACTTAGAAAAATACATTTAAACTCAGTTTTTCACAATTCCTGACATTTAACCTCCCTGGGCAAGGTGGGACGGATAGTGACCTGAACGCACGAACAAAACAAAGGTATTTGGATATAACTATGGATTATTTGGAATCAAAACAATATTTGTTGTTGAAGTAGAAGTCCTGGAAGTGCATTCTGACGAAGAACGGCAAAGGTAATCCAATTTTTCTAATAGTAATTCTGAGTTTAGGTGACCCCGAAGTTGGCGGATGTCAAAATAGCTAGCCGTGATGGCCGAGCTATGTACTCAGAATATTGCAAAATGTGCTTTTGCCGAAAAGCTATTTTAAAATCAGACATAGCGATTGCATAAAGGAGTTCTGTATCTATAATTCTTAAAATAATTGTTATGTATTTTGTCAACGTTTATCATGAGTAATTTAGTAAATTCACCGGACGTTTTCGGTGGGTATGCTAGTTCTGAACATCAAATGCTAAAGTAAAAAGCTGGTTTTTGATATAAATATGAACTTGATTGAACAAAACATGCATGTATTGTATAACATAATGTCCTAGGAGTGTCATCTGATGAAGATCATCAAAGGTTAGTGCTGCATTTAGCTGTGGTTTGGGTTTATGTGACATATATGCTTGCTTGGAAAATGGCTGTGTGATTATTTGTGTATGTACTCTCCTAACATAATCTAATGTTTTGTTTTCGCTGTAAAGCCTTTTGGAAATCGGACAACTTGGTTCGATTCAGGAGAAGTGTATCTATAAAATAGTGTAAAATAGTCCTATGTTTGAGAATTTTGAATTATGACATTTTGTGGTTTTAAATTTGGCGCTCTGATTTTTCACTGGCTGTTGAATAGTGTGGGACGATTTTGTCCCACCTCCCCTAGAGAGGCTAATATTATAGAAGTCTTGAGGTATTGCTCCACTGAGGTAGAGTACCTTATGATAAGTTGTAGACCAAACTATCAACCAAGAGAGTTCTCATCTATATTATTCGTAGTCGTCTATTTACCACCACAGACCGATACTAGCACTAAGACCGCACTCAACCAACTCTATAAGGCCATAAGCAAACAAGAAAATTCTCACCCGGAAGCGGCGCTCCTAGTGGCCGGGGACTTTAATGCAGGCAAACTTAAATCAGTTTTACCACATTTTTACCAGCACGTCACATGTACAACCAGAGGGGAAAAAAACTAGACTACCTTTACTCCACACACAGAGATGCATACAAAGCTCTCCCCCGCCCTTCATTTGGCAAATCTGACCATGATTCTATTTTCCTGATTCCTGCTTACAAGCAAAAACTAAAGCAGCAAGTACCAGTGACTCGCTCAATATGGAAGTGGTCAGAGGACACGGATGCTACGCTACAGGACTGTTTTGCTAGCACAGACTGGAATATGTTCCGAGATTCCTCCAAAGGCATTGAGGAGTATTCCACCTTAGTCATCGGCTTCATCAATAAGTGCATCGATGACGTCGTCCCCACAGTGACCGTACGTACATATCCCAACCAGAAGCCATGGATTACAGGCAACATCCACATCGAGCTAAAGACTAGACCTGCCACTTTCAAGGAGTGGGACAGTAATCCGGACGTTTATAAGAAATGCCGCTATGCCTTCAGACAAACCATCAAACAGGCAAAGCGTCAATTCAGGATTAAGACTGAATCTTACTACACCGGCTCTGACGCTCCTCGGATGTGGCAGGGCTTGAAAACTATTATGGACTACAAAGGGAAACCCAGACGCGAGATGCCAGTGACGCGAGCCTACCATACGAGTTAAATCCCTTTTATGCTCACTTCGAGGCAAGCAACACTGAAGCATGCACGAGAGCACCAGCTGTTCTGGATGACTGTGTGATAACATTCTTGGTAGCCGATGTGAGCAAGCCCTTTAAACAGGTCAACATTCACAATGCCATGGGGCCAGATGGATTACCAGGACGTGTACTCAAAGTATGCGCGGACCAGCTGGCAAGTGTCTTCACTGACATTTTCAACCTCTCCCTGACTGAGTCTGTAATACATACATGTTTCAAGCAGACCACCATAGTCCCTGTGCCCAAGGAAGCGAAGGTAACCTGCCTAAATGATTACCGCCCTGTAGCACTCACGTTGGTAGCCATGATGTGCTTTGAAAGGCTCAAATGAACAGCATCCTCCTGGATACCCTAAACCCACTCCAATTTGCATACCGCCCCCAACAGATCCACAGATAACGCTATCTCAATCGCACTCCATACTGCCTTTTCCCACCTGGACAAAAGGAACACCTACGTGAGAATGCTGTTCATTGCCTACAGTGCTGCGTTCAACACCATAGTTCCCACGAAGCTCATCACTAAGATAAGGTCCCTGGGACTAAACACCTCCCTCTGAAACTGGATCCTGGACTTACTGATGGGCCACCCCCAGCTGGTAAGGGTAGGCAACAACACGTCTGCCATGCTGATCCTCAACACTGGGGCCCCTCAGGGGTGAGTACTTAGTCCCCTCCTGTACTCCCTGTTCACCCACGACATCATGACCAAACATGACTCCAACACCATCATGAAGTTTGCTGACGACACAACAGTGATAGGCCTGATCACTGACACCGATGAGACAGTCTATATGGAGGAGGTCAGAGAACTTGTAGTGTGGTGCCAGGACAACAACCTCTCCCTCAATGTGTGCAAGACAAAGGAGCTGATCGTGAACTACAGGAAAAGGCGGGCCGATCAGGCCCCATTAAAACCTCTCTGGGACATCTGGGACGCTAGCGTCCTACCTGCGGTACACACTATCAACAGCCAGTGAAATAGCAGGGCGGCAAATTCAAAACAACAAAAATCTCATAAATCTATTTTCTCAAACATACAAGTATTATACACCATTTTAAAG
Source organism: Salmo salar (assembly GCF_965601325.2). Lineage (NCBI taxonomy): Eukaryota > Metazoa > Chordata > Actinopteri > Salmoniformes > Salmonidae > Salmo > Salmo salar. Next base: position 49,225,150 of record NC_138302.1, read on the forward strand.
ATAAGATTCTCCTTAATCCAACCACAGTGTCCGATTTCAAAAAGGCTTTACGGCGAAAGCATAACATTAGATTATGTTAGGACAGCGCCGAGACAAGAAAAACCACACAGCCATTTTCCAAGCAAAGAGAGGTGTCACAAAAAACAGAAATACAGCTAAAATTAATCACTAACCTTTGATGATCTTCATCCGATGACACTCCCAGGACTCAATGTTATACAATACATGTATGTTTTGCTTGATAAAGTTCATATTTATATCCATAAACCCCATTTTACATTGGCGCGTGATGTTCAGAAAATGTATTCCCACCAAAACTCCGGGGAATGAGCACATCAATTTAGAAAAATACTCATCATAAACGTTGATAAAATTTGCAACAGTTATTGAAAGAATTATAGATGCACTTCTCCTTAATGCAACCGCTGTGTCAGATTTTAAAATAGCTTTACGGCGAAAGCACATTGTTCAATATTCTGAGTACAGATCTCAGCCATCAAAGCAAGCTATACAGTTACCTGCCAAGTTCTGGAGTCAACTAAACTCAGAATTAGTATTATAAATCTAAATGTACCTTTGCTGATCTTGTCGGAATCCACTCCCAGGACTCCCACTTCCACAAGAAATGTTTGTTTTGTTCGATAAACTCCATATTTATGTCCAAATACCTCCGTTTTGTTCGCGCGTTCAGATCACTAATCCAAAGGCATAACGCGAGAGCGCAAAACCAGAGACGAAAAGTCAAATAGTTCCATTACCGGTCGTAGAAACATGTGAAATGATGTTTACAATCAATCCTTAGGTTTTTTAAAACATAAATCTTCAATAATATTCCAACCGGACAATAGCGTATTCATTACAGAGGAAAAAGAAGGAGCGGCGCGCTTGCGTGCTCACGCAGTAAACAACTCACTGGTCCCAGGCAGTCCACTGATTGACTGAGCTCCTATTCTCTACCCAGTAACAGTAGAAGCATGAAACAAGTTTCTAAAGACTGTTGACAGCCAATGGAAGCTTTAGGAAGTGCAAAATGACCCCACAGACACTGTAGTTTGAATCGGGATTAGATAGAAAAACTACAAGTCACTTCCTGGTTGGATTTTTTTCTCAGGTTTTTGCCTGCCATATCAGTTCTGTTATACTCACCGACATCATTCAAACAGTTTTAGAAACTTCAGAGTGTTTTCTATCCAAATCTACTAATAATAGGCATATCCTACCTTCTGGGCCCGAGAAGCAGGCAGTTTAATTTGGGCACGTATTCATCTGAATTTCTGAATACTGCCCCCTGTCACCAAGAAGTTAACATCAACAGGGCTGTAGTGGAGCGGGTTGAGAGTTTTAAGTTCCTTGGTGTCCACATCACCAACGAACTATCATGGTCCAGACACACCAAGATAGTCGTAAAGAGGGCACGACAAAACCTTTTCCCCCTCAGGAGATTTGGCATGGGTCCCCAGATCCTCAAAAAGTTCTACAGCGGCACCATTGAGAGCATCGTGACCGGTTGCATCACCGCCTGGTATGGCAACTGCTCGGTATTTGACCGTAATGCGCTACAGAGGGTAGTGCGTACGGCCCAGTACATCACTGGGGCCAAGCTTCCTGCAATCCAGGACCTATACAATAGGTGGTGTCAGAGGAAAGCCCATAAAATGGTCAGAGACTCCAGTCACCCAAGTCATAGACTGTTTTCTCTGCTACCGCACTGAAAGCGGTACCGGAGCGACAAGTCTAGGACTAAAAGGCTCCTCAACAGCTTCTACCCCCAAGCCATAAGACTGCTGAACAATTAATCAAATGTCCACCAGACTATTACATTGACCCCCCCGTTTGTTTTGTACACTGCTGCTACTCGCTGTCTATTATCTATGGATAGTCACTCGCCTACCTATATGTACAAATGACCTCAACTAACCTGTACACCCGCACACTGTCTCGGTACCGGTACCCCCTGTATGTAGCTTCGTTATTGTTATGTTATTGTGTTACTTTTTTCATTTTTTACTTTAGTTTATTTGGTAAATATTTTCTTAACTCTTCTTGAACTGCATTGTTGGTTAAGGGCTTGTAAGTAAGCATTTCACGGTAAGGTCTACACTTGTTGTATTCGGCGCATGTGACAAATAAAGTTTGATTTGATGGTCCAAACACCAAGACAGTCGTGAAGAGGGCATGACAACAGCTATACCCCCTCAGGAGACTGAAAAGATTTGGAATGGGTTCTCAGATCCTCAAAAAGTATGGCAACTGCTAAGCCTCCAACCGCAAGACACTACAGAGGGTAGTGCGTACGGCCCAGTACATCACTGGGGCCAAGCTTCCTGCCATCCAGGACCACTATACCAGTCGATGTCAGTGGAAGGCCCAAAAAATTGCCAAAGACTCCAGATACCCTAGTCATAGATTGTTCTCTCTGCTACCGCACGGCAAGCGGTACCGGAGCGCCAAGTCTAGGTAAAAAAGGCTTCTTAACAGCTTCTACACCCAAGCCATAAGACTCCTGAACAGCTAATCAAATGGCTACCCAGACTATTTGCATTGTCGCCCTCCCCCCACCCGCATTTTTACACTGCTGCTACACTCTGTTTATTATCCATGCATAATCACTTTACCTCTACCTACATGTACATACTATTACCTCGACTAACCTGTAGCCCCGCACATTGACTCGGTACTGGTACCCACTGTATATAGACTCTTTATTGCTATTATATTGTGTTACATTTAAAAATATTTACTTTAGTTTACTTAGTGAATATTTTATTAACTCTATTTTCTTAAAACTGCGCTGTTGGTTAAGGGCTTGTAAGTAAGCATTTCACGGTAAGTTCTACATCTGTTGTATTTGGCGCATGTGACAAATAAAATTTGATTTGATTTGTAATTCCATCTCAATAGTGTCTGTGTCCCTGATATAGGGATTTCATTGATTAATTTTGGCCATGGTTTTATATATATTTATGTTTGGGGAAGCTTGCAATTTCTCCTACCATTTCTACAATCTGCGTGCCCATTTTCATATGAACATTTTTGTGGAACAGTTTTATTTCAATAATACATTTTTGTTTCTCAAAATCATTGTCACTTGGTTAGTCATAAAAATCTCAATTAAAATGTTACAAAGCTAAAATTAAACTAAGCCGGAGCACCAGCCTCTGCCATATGGACACATTGATACACCGTGATCCATTGGTGGCTAAAGAAATGAGCGCATGGAACTCAAAGATAGTCTATAGGCAAATGCAGCAGTAGCCCATTGTCCATTGTCAACTAAATAAAAAGACATAAAGCCAACAAATAAAAATAGAAGAAAATATCCTGATGAAAATTCACGTACTTTCAATCGCGTTACTCTCTTTACTCCGCCTGTCTGACTGCCTTTCGATCTGTCTTGACTTCAGTTTTTGCTAATGAAGTGCAACATTGGATCAAATCAATCAACTGGGTCCTGCTAAAGCTGTTGCTAGTGAACTTGCAAAATTGTACCAACTAGCCTATTCTGAGCCCTTAGAGTTTCTGTACCAGCTCAGGCTCATTCACTCCCTCAACATTAACAGGACAGACAAACCAGGCACATACTCATTTCTCACATGGAGCACTCTAAACAAAAGACAATTAACATTTTTACAAAACTCTATGATGTTTATGAAATAAACCAAAACTTGTTTCTCACAAGTGTAGCAGGTTGTGAACTCAGCAAACAATGTTTCTACTCGTGAGTATGCAGAATGGTAAATGACTGTAATTAATACATGCATTAACAGGAATTCATGTAACCAAATTACAGGATTAACGGTACATTTATTACCGGTGACGTATGTAATGAAAAATGTATAAAAATAAACAATCAAAGGGCAAAGCATTCACACAATTAAACAATGAATGCACAACAATTGGCGGGAGACAGCAGAGAGCATTCTGGAGAGCTGAGTGCATGTATTCTGGAGTGCATATATCTTCGCCACACCCCCCTCCCCTTGTTCTTGTCTCAACATTGAATGATTTTATTTATTACTGTACAGACAAGAGTGCATGTATAATTTTGGCAAATTTATTTCAATGTACTTTAGGGGAAGCGCCGCCTTTTCAAAAAGTAGGTTACCGTCGCACGTTTGTCAAAAATAATTCAAATTACTATATGTAGCCCATGTATCTGATGCTGTCAGTACTCTTTTTGGCCAGACAGATTCAGATACATGGGCTACACATACTGAGACAGAGGGCCGCTGTTTTGCTATTGGATGCTTTATCTGAGATTGATGGATCTTACTGTCAGCGCAAATCTCGGTCAAATAAATTATCAATATTTACATATTTTATTTGGATGGGCAAGGACGTACAGGAGGGAAGGCCAGGCCCCCTAAGGTCCACCCATAATGCAGGCCCTGACTCACTCTCACACACACACACACACACACACACACACACACACACACACACACACACACACACACACACACCGTTTATTGATGTTGCTCTCCTGCCCCCTGCTCTTTCGGGGGGAGAGCCCTGCTGGTCAGATGGATTAGTGACTTGAACTCCTCTTTAGAAAAGACGGTGTGCGTGTTTGTGCGTGCACATGTGTGTAGGAGAGCGGATATAATGATTGGATACAGAGGGGTCCTGGACTTCAAACCCAAGGTGGGACACTGTAAAGGTGGAAGCTCAGTGGTCCTGGGGTAGCCTGGCCTTTCATGTCCACTTTGGTCCGTTCTGTCAAGTGAGACCATTGAACCAGAGGTCAATTGAAACCAGAGTGGGGTCGATGGCTATCATATAGCACTGTGAGACGCTGAGAAAGAAAAGTGTAGCGGCAGCCTTGTGCTCTTTTAACATGAGCTGACTTGGATTGGCCCTATGTTTTTGGTATGTTGAAGCTCAGTGTAATACTATACAGTGTGCAACCTTTTTCTTGTGAGATCAAGTTCTGTAACTCTATGGCAGACCTGTGTTTTCATTCAGTGATTATGGGTTTGAATAAATAACTGCTATAGCCTACCGCCATCACGCTTTCACTCTTCTTTCGAACTACCTATGAGTTCTATTGGTTGCTGTATTTAACATTGAGGAAAAAAGAGCTTGCGTCCCTCTTGGAATAGTCTTCAAGAGCTCAACCCATTCTATCTTCGTTTTGCCTTTTTTTCACCCCTCATCCCTCCATCAAAAGGGTTGTCAATGCCCACATCTCCTTAGTAGTTAGGGAACATCTTCAAATAAATAATAATATATGCCATTAGCTAATGCTTTTATCCAAAGCAACTTACAGTTGGGGATACATACAATTGTTGTATGGGTGGTCCCTGCCGGAATCGAACCCACATCGCAAGTGCCATACTCTACCAAATGGGCTACAGATGATCACTGATGATTTGAAGTGCTTGATGGTTGGCTGTTCCCTCATCCCCTCAGAAGTGCTATTCTTGGAGTCTTGATGGTTCCCTCCTTTCCTTAGAAGTGTTTATCCTTGGGGCCCTAGGGAGGTCAGGATGGTTGTACTGACCAGGTGACAGACCTCCTGAAAAGACAACCCATCAGATGCCCTCCCACCCTTATTGGACAACACACTCAATCTAAATCCTTAAATGTTTCAGGACCCCCTCTCCCACCACCCTCCATCCATCGCCCCCTCCTTCCATCCCTCTCTCCCTCCCTCTCTCCCTCGGCTCCATCCCTCTCTCTCTCTCTCTCTCTCTCAACTGGCCAGTTACTCTCCATGAAGGCTCCAATCTCTCTCTTGAACCCACTTAGCCGTCCCCAAACTCTCGACCCAGGTGTTTTCTTTCCCTTCTTCCTCCCCTTCCTTCCTCTACTCCTTTCTCATCTATCTCGGTATTTATTTATTTAGTTTGACCCTGTTTTTCCTCCTTCTTCTTCTTCTCTTTTCCTTTGAAGAAGGGAGCGGAGAGGATGGGATGCGCTGCGCAGGGCTGGGTCTTCATGGCTGGTTGGTCCCACGGTGGTTGCATTATGCTGATTGGTTTCTGTATGCGACGTGTTGGCTGTGCTCCCCTTTGATGTGGCGTGATGGCATGCTGTGCCAGGGTGGCACAGAGTATAGGAGGAGGAGGAGAAAAAGCAGAGGAGGGGGAGGAGAAGGGGATGGAGAGGAACAGGAGGTGAAGGAGCACCTCCTAAGTGGCCCTTTAGCGCCACTTAGGAGGTGCACTGTAAACGTTCCCAATCTTGAAGAAAGGAGGATGGAGGAGAGGTTGGGTATCCATCTGTTATATTGTTTAGAGTAGCTGTCCAGTGTTGGATAAAATATCTTCATATCAGACCTGGGTTCAGTATAACTTTTTGTCATCTCAAAGTCTGTGGTTTCTGAGTTATGCTAACCACATTGCAAGGGCAATTCCCCTAAGGAGATAAATAAAGTTGTATTGAATAAGGACCATCTGTTTGTCACACTTTGACAGTAGTCTATGCTTATATAGTCTATGCTGTGTGAAGTGGTGTAAAATATTTAAGAAACAATACTTTAAAGTACTACTTAAGTATTTTTGGGGGGTATCTGTACTTACCTATTTATATTTGACAAATTTTACTTCACTGCATTCCTAAAGAAAATAATGTACTTTTTACTTCATACATTTTCCCTGACACCCAAAAGTACTCATTACATTTTGAATGTTTAGCAGAACAGGAACGTGGTCCAATTCACGCACTTATCAAAGAAACATGTGTGGTCATCCCTACTGCCTCGGATCTGGCAGACTAACTAAACATAAATGCTTGTAAATTATGTCTGAGTGCTTGAGTGTGCCCCTCGCTATCCATAATAAAAAAAGCAAGATAATTGTGCTGTCTGGTTTTCTTAATATAAGGAATTTGAAATGATTCATACTTTCACTTTTGATACTTAAGTATAATTAAGCTATTACATTTACTTTTGATACCTAAGTATATTTAAAACCAAATACTTTTAGACTTTTAATCAAATCGTATTTTACTGGGTGACTCACTTTTACTTGAGTCATTTTCTACTAAGGTGTCTTTACTTTTACTTAAGTATGACAATTGGGTACTGTTTCCACCACTGGCTGTAGATACTAATAGCCTAAGTGTGAATGTGTCTGAATGCTATGCAGACCTTCAGTGGCTATTGAAGCATGGCCATGAAAACATGGCCTCTCTGAGCTCCCTAAAAGACCTGAGCATAATATAATTCTGGAAATATTCTTGCCAGATTATGGTGCAATGCATATGTGTCAATGGGGTGCAATGCAAAGCAATTGATGCGTCAACATTTTAATTGTATCTGTTCCTATTCAAATAAACGAAAGCCATACTGTGTCTAATGCAGGAATGTGAATGAAGTGTTCGTGTACTTGGTATTGATTATTAATAATATTTATTAATTTTCCTCCCACTCGCTCTCTTTCCCTCTCTTTTTCTCCCCCTACAGTTGTAGTGTTGTACGTTCAAGGCATCGGGACAAAGGAGTGGAGAGAGGTGAGTGAAAGGACAATTTATTATTGGTCTTATACAGTATGTTGTACTGTATCAACATATACTGAACAAAAATATAAACGCAATATGTGAAGTGTTGGTCCCATGTTTCATGAGCTGAAATAAAAGATCCCAGAAAAGTTCCATATGCACAAAAAGCTTATTTCGCTCAAATAATGTGCATTAATTTGTTTACATCCCTGTTAGTGAGCATTTCTCCTTTGCCAAGATAATCCATCCACTTGACAGGTATGGCATATCAAGAAGCTGATTAAACAGAATGCTCATTTCATTTTTATTTTTTTATTTCACCTTTATTTAACCAGGTAGGCTAGTTGAGAACAAGTTCTCATTTGCAACTGCAACCTGGCCAAGATAAAGCAAAGCAGTTTGACACATACAACAACAGAGTTTCACATGGAATAAACAAACATACAGTCAATAATACAGTAGAAAAAGTCTATATACAGTATGTGCAAATGAGGGAAGGTAAAGGGAGGTAAGGCAATAAATAGGCCATGGTGGTGAAGTAATTACAATCTAGCAATTAAACACTGGAATGGTAGATGTGCAGAAGATGAACATGCAAGTAGAGATACTGGGGTGCAAAGGAGCAAGATAAATAAATAAATACAGTATGGGGATGAGGTAGTTGGATGGGCTATGTACAGGTGTAGTGATCTGTGAGCTGCTCTGACAGCTGGTGCTTAAAGTTAGTAAGGGAGATATGAGGCTCCAGCTTCAGTGATTTTTGCAGTTCGTTCCAGTCATTGGCAGCAGAGAACTGGAAGGAAAGGCAGCCAAAGGAAGAATTGGCTTTGGGGATGACCAGTGAGATATACCTTCTGGAGCGCATGCTATGGGTGGGTGCTGCTATGGTGACCAGTGAGCTGAGATAAGGCGGGGCTTTACCTAGCAGAGACTTGTAGATGACTTGGAGCCAGTGGGTTTGGCGACGAGTATGAAGCGAGGGCCAGCCAACGAGAGCATACAGGTCGCAGTGGTGGGTAGTATATGGGGCTTTGGTGACAAAACGGATGGCACTGTGATAGATTGCCCCCAATTTGTTGAGTAGAGTGTTGGAGGCTATTTTATAAATTACATCGCTGAAGTCGAGGACCGGTAGGATGATCAGTTTTACGAGGGTATGTTTGGCAGCGTGAGTGAAGGCTGCTTTGTTGCGAAATAGGAAGCCGATTCTAGATTTAATTTTGGATTGGAGATGCTTAATGTGAGTCTGGAAGGAGAGTTTACAGTCTAACCAGACACCTAGGTATTTGTAGTTGTCCACAAGTCAGAACTGTCCAGAGTAGTGATGCTGGACGGCGGGCAGGTGCGGGCAGCGATCGGTTGAAGAGCATGCATTTAGTTTTACTTGCATTTAAGAGCAGTTGGAGGCTACGGAAGGAGAGTTGTATGGCATTGAAGCTCATCTGAGGTGCACTCCATCAACAGCAGGTGCATTTCAAGAGCGGCAAATTTGAATCCAAATAAATGTCAAAATTCAAATTTTTCAAACATACAACTATTTTACACCCTTTGAAAGATAAACATCTCCTTAATCTAACCACGTTTTACGATTTCAAAAAGGTTTTACGGCGAAAGCATAAATTTAGAGTATGTTAGGACAGTACATTTACAAGAGTTGTGTGTAATGTTTTGTCAATTCAAAGACAGGGTCACCAAAACCATAAAACCAGCTAAAATGATGCACTAACCTTTTACAATCTCCATCAGATGACACTCCTAGGACATTATGTTAGACAATGCATGCATTTTTAGTTCTATCAAGTTCATATTTATATCCAAAAACAGCGTTTTACTATGGCATTGATGTTGAGGAAATCGTTTCCCTCCAATAACCGGCAGTCAAGTCAGCACCACAAATTAAATAATTAAAATTAGAAAACATTGGTAAAATATTATATTGTCATTTAAAGAATTATAGATTTACATCTCTTGAACGCAATCAACTTGCCAGATTTAAAAATAACCTTACTGGGAAATCACACTTTGCAATAATCTGAGCACTGCGCCCAGAAAAATACGCGTTGCGATACAGACTAGCCGTCATGTTGGGGAGATCTAAAATCGAAAATACTATGTAAATAATCCATTACCTTTGATTCTCTTCATCAGATGTCACTTCCAGGTATCACAGGTCCATAACGAATGTAGTTTTGTTAAAAAAAGCTCATCATTTATGTCCAAAAATCTCCGTCTTGTTAGCACATGATCTAAGCCCACCGGACTTCACTTCATGAACGAGGGGAAAAAATATATTTACGTTCGTTCAAACATGTCAAACGTTGTATAGCATAAATCATTAGGGCCTTTTTTAACCAGAACATGAATAATATTCAAGGTGGACGAATGCATTCTCTTTTATAACGTATTGGAACGAGGGTACCCAACATGAACTCGCGCGCCAGGTGTCTAATGGGCCATCATCGTTCCATGGCTCTTGTTCGGTCAGATCTCCCTCCAGAAGACTCAAAACACTTTGTAAAGGCTGGTGACATCTAGTGGAAGCAATAGGAAGTGCCAAAATATTCCTCAGCCCCTGTGTTTTTCAATGGCATAGGTTTAAAGGTAATACAACACATCAGGTATCCACTTCCTGTCAGAAAATGTCTCAGGGTTTTGCCTGCCAAATGAGTTCTGTTATACTCACAGACACCATTCAAACAGTTTTAGAAACTTTAGAGTGTTTTCTATCCATATATAATAAGTATATGCATATTCTAGTTACTGGGTAGGATTAGTAACCAGATTAAATCGGGTACATTTTTTTATCCAGCCGTGCAAATACTGCCCCCTAGCCCTAACAGGTTAACACAGTGTCCAAAGAAGGGCCATAGGTATACAGAATGGTGTTGTCTGCGTAGAGGTGGATCAGAGAATCACCAGCAACAAGAGCGATTACACAGGTGCACCTTCTGCTGGGGATGCCACAGATGTCTCAAGTTTTGAGGGAGTGTGCAGTTGGCATGCTGACTGCAGCAATGTCCGCTAGAGCGGTTGCCAGATAAATTAATGTTCATTTCTGTGCCCGTGTTAATTTCTCTACCAATACTGTTTTAGAGAATTTGGCAGTACGTCCAACTGGCCTCACAAACGCAGACCACATGTAACCACGTCCAGGAACTCCACATCCGGCTTCTTCACCTGCGGGATTGTCTGAGACCAGCCACCCACACAGGTGATGAAACTGTGGGTTTGCACAACTGAATAATTTATCCACAAACTGTCAGAACCGTCTCAGGGAAGATCATCAGCGTGCTCGTTGTCCTCACCAGCGTCTTGACCTGACTGCAGCTCGGCGTTGTAACCGACTTCAGTGGGAAAATGCTCACTTCCGATGGCCACTGGAACGCTAGAGAAGTATGCTCTTCACGGATGAATCCTGGCAGATGGCAGACAGCGTGTATGGCATCAAAAGGCGAGCGGTTTGCTGATGTCAATGTGAAAAGAGTGTCCCATGGTGAGCGGTAGGGTTATGGTATGGGCATGCATAAGTTACGGACAATGAACACAACTGCATTTTATCAATGGAAATTTCAATGCTCAGAGATACCATGACGAGATCCTGAGGCTCATTGTCATGCCATTCATCAGCCGCCATCACCTCATGTTTCAGCATGATAATGCACACCCCATTTTGCAAGGATCTGTACACAATTCCAGGAAGCTGAAAACGTTCCAGTTCTTCCATGGCCTGCATACTTACCAGACATGTCACCCATTGAGCATGTTTGGGATGCTCTGGATCAACAGTGTGTTCTAGTTCCCGCCAATATCCAGCAACTTCATACAGCCATTGAAGAGAAGAGGCCACAATCAACAGCCTGTTCAAATCTATGCAAAGGAGATGTGTCGCTCTGCATGAAGCAAATGGTGGTCACACCAAATACTGACTAGTTTTCCGATCCAGGCCCCTACCTTTTACTTAAGGTATCTGTGACCAACAAATGCACGTCTGTGTTCCCAGTCATGTGAAATCCATAGATCAGGGCCTAATGAATTCATTTAAATTGACTGATTTCCTTTTATGAACTAACTCAGTGAAATCTTTGAAATTGTTGCATGTTGCATTTATATTTTTGTTCAATGTATATATGCCCTTGGAAGAAAAAGTAATTATTTGAAATTATAGATTTTACAGGTATCATACAATATCTCAAGAGAATGTTTACTGAAGAACCAATGCTGTAGGGCTGGCTTTCATAAGGTAAATCATCACATTGGTTTCAAAAAGTAATGAATTTCACAAAAATATATAATTTCTTTGCAATGGTATTTTGAAACGAACGCAATCGATTCAACTTATAAAACCCAGTCCTAGTAGAAATTATATATACTATATATATTTTTTACGGTGCTAAAACTTTTTTGCAACAGTATGAAACTCAGTTCTATGGATTCTTCAGTTGTTATTCTCCAGAGGTACTGAATAAGATGAATGGAACGGTAATGTTTGCCTGGAAATGCAGGGAAAATGCACTCATGGTAACACTGTCTAGTCCTCAGGTGTCAAAGCATGTGGCCATCTCTGAGACAGGGTATGATTTCACAGAGGGGAAGACAAACATGTAGTGTGCAGAAGCATAGAGTGCATTCGAAAGTATTCAGACTCCTTGACTTTTTCCACATTTTGTTACGTTACAGCCTTATTCTAAAATGGATTAAATACCAAAAAATACCAAAAAGTGAAAACAGGTATTTAGAAATGTTTGCTAATTTATTCAAATTTAAAATAGAAATACCTTATTTAAATAAGTATTCAGACCCTTTGCTATGAGACTCGAATACTTATTTCCCTTATTAAAATGCAAATCATTTTATAACATTTTTGACATGCGTTTTTCTGGATTTCTTTGTTGTTATTCTGTCTCTCACTGTTCAAATAAACCTACCATTAAAATTATAGACGGATCCTTTCTTTGTCAGTGGGCAAACGTACAAAATCAGCAGGGGATCAAATACTTTTTTCCCCCACTGTATATGGCTCTGGAATGCACTGTGTATGGCTCTGATAATGTGGTTCTCATTACAGAAGTGGTCTACCTGTAGTGCCTTAGTGGGTGGAGGGAATCGACCACAAACTTTATCAATTGATAATGGTTATTGAGCATTGTTAGCTGAATATACAATAACAATGCATTCAAAAGTTACTTTTCAAAATGCTTGTGTTGCAGCAATGTTACATTGTTAATTTGACACTCTCTCGCAAGTTCATTAGCAATCATCTAACAATAACCCATGTAATAAAATTAGAAAAGAAAACTGAAATATTCCCCAGATGGTGCAGATACTGTATAGCTATCTATATATTTAGCAGTACATGTTTTATCCACGTGTGCTAATGCACCCAAATGTAGGAATCTAAGCATTCAGATGATGGTGAACCAGGTATGTTGAAACAACAAGGAAGACCCTCTCTTCAAGGAACAGTTTCATTTTTCGAGTGAGATCGTGGCTATTACTAGGGCATAACAGGGTGGAACCGAGCCTAACTGGGCTTAACAGGTTCTATCCAGTTCCTATTAGGATTCTCTCCCATCCTCTGGTCTAGGGACTCCATAATAAATCACAATTCTTGTCAGCCAGACACAGCCAGAGGGAAGGCTTAACCATGCATGTGTGGGTGAAATGCTCTGTGACAGTCACATTGAGAAAAAGCCTCATACAAATAGAATTTAATTGGCAAAAGTCATTCAAGATAAGTATTGGTTTTTGGAGTGAGTAATCAAAACACTTTTGTTCACCCAAAAATAAGTTGGGAAGCGGTCCTTGAAAAGCTATTGGAACCTAAGGGAGCAAAAGCATAGGATATGTGAACAAGGAGTATTGTGATGTGCTTGCTCTCTCTCTCTCTCTCTCCTCGGGATGTAAAAATGAACGAAAATGAATAGGGTTTTTTGGGACCAGGGTTACACATGTAACCTTTTTTGTTGTTGATGCTTTCCTATATCTCTCAGATGCATTTAGACACCAAACCATACTTCCTTTTGATTTATTTTTTGACTATCTGTTTTGCCATGTATCAATTTGTTATTCAATGCATTTCCATGGGCTAACAGCAGTATGGCCAAATTCAATGTTTCATCAAATATATACAGTTGAAGTCGGAAGTTTACATACACCTTAGCCAAATACATTTAAACTAAACGTTTTTCACAATTCCCAATTCCTAAAAATTCCCTGTCTTAGGTCAGTTAGGATCACCACTTTATTTTAAGAATGTGAAATGTCAGAATAATAGTAGAGAGAATGATTTATTTCAGCTTTTATTTCTTTCATCACATTCTCAGTGGGTCAGAGGTTTACATACACTCAATTATACACTCCTTGCTCGCACGTGCTTTTTCAGTTCTGCCCACAAATGTTCTATAGGATTGAGGTCAGGGCTTTGTAATGGCCACTCCAATACATTGATTTTGTTGTCCTTAAGCCATTTTGCCACAACTTTGGAAGTATGCTTGGGGTCATTGTCCATTTGGAAGACCCATTGCGACCAAGCTTTAACTTCCTGACTGATGTCTTGAGATGTTGCTTCAATATATCCACATAATTTTCCTACCTCATGATGCCATCTATTTTGTGAATTGCACCAGTCCCTCCTGCAGCAAATCACCCCCACAACATGATGCTGCCACCCCCGTGCTTCACGGTTGGGATGGTGTTCTTCGGCTTGCAAGTCTCCCCCTTTTTCCTCCAAAGATAATGATGGTGTCACGCCCTGACCTTAGAGATCCTTTTATGTCTCTATTTTGGTTGGTCAGGGCGTGAGTTGGGGTGGGCAATCTATGTCCTTTTTTCTATGTTTGGTATTTCTTTGTTTCGGCCGGGTATGGCTCTCAATCAGAGACAGCTGTATATCGTTGTTGCTGATTGGGAGCCATACTTAGGCAGCCTATTTTCCTTTGGGTTGTGTGGGTGGTTAATTTCTGTTTAGTGTTTTGCACCTGACGGAACTGTTCGGTGGTTCTTTTTGTTTGCTTGTCGCATTAGTGTTCAGTTTTAACCTCTCTAGGGTCGGCGGGACGAAATCATCCCACCTACTCAACAGCCAGTTGAATCCCGTGGCGCGTTATTCAAATACCTTAGAAATGCTATTACTTCAATTTCTCAAACATATGACTATTTTACACCATTTTAAAGACAAGACTCTCGTTAATCTAACCACACTGTCCGATTTCAAAAAGGCTTTACAACGAAAGCAAAACATTAGATTATGTCAGCAGAGTACCCAGCCAGAAATAATCAGACATCCATTTTTCAAGCTAGCATATAATGTCACATAAACCCAAACCACAGCTAAATGCAGCACTAACCTTTGATGATCTTCATCAGATGACAACCCTAGGACATTATGTTATACAATACATGCATGTTTTGTTCAATCAAGTTCATATTTATATCAAAAACCAGCTTTTTACATTAGCATGTGACGTTCAGAACTAGCATACCCCCCGCAAACTTCCGGTGAATTTACTAAATTACTCACGATAAACGTTCACAAAAAACATAACAATTATTTTAAGAATTATAGATACAGAACTCCTCTATGCACTCGCTATGTCCGATTTTAAAATAGCTTTTCGGTGAAAGCACATTTTGCAATATTCTGAGTAGATAGCCCGGCATCACAGGGCTAGCTATTTAGACACCCACCAAGTTTAGCCCTGACCAAAGTCAGATTTACTATAAGAAAAATGTTATTACCTTTGCTGTTCTTCGTCAGAATGCACTCCCAGGACTTCTACTTCAATAACAAATGTTGGTTTGGTTCAAAATAATCCATAGTTATGTTCAAATATCCTCTGTTTTGTTCGTGCGTTCAAGACACTATCCGAATGGTAAAGAAGGGTGACGCGCACGACGCATTTCGTGACAAAAAATTTCAAAATATTCCATTACCGTACTTCGAAGCATGTCAACCGCTGTTTAAAATCAATTTTTATGCAATTTTTCTCGTAAAAAAGCGATAATATTCCGACCGGGAAAGCGTGTTTACGTTGAAAGACGAAAGAAAATAAAACATGGGGTCGACTCGTGCACGAGCCACAGTCTGATGGTACTCTGACCGGCCACTATCCAAATGCGCTAATGTTTTTCAGCCAGAGGCTGGATTTACATCATTTAGCTTTTTCCCGGGTTCTGAGAGCCTATGGGAGCCGTAGGAAGTGTCACGTTACAGCAAAGATCCTCAGTTTTCAATAAACAGAGCCAAGAAGAACAAGAACTTGTCAGACAGGCCACTTCCTGTAAGGAATCTTCTCAGGTTTTTGCCTGCCATATGAGTTCTGTTATACTCACAGACACCATTCAAACAGTTTTAGAAACTTTAGGGTGTTTTCTATCCAAAGCCAATAATTATATGCATATTCTAGTTACTGGGCAGGAGTAGTAACCAGATTAAATCGGTACGTTTTTTATCCGGCCGTGCAAATACTGCCCCCTATCCCCAACAGGTTAACATTAAAATGACGAACACTTACCACGCTGAATTTTGGTCTGATTTCTCTTCCCCTTCATCCGAGGACGACGAAGACCATTACAGAACCACCCACCATAAGAAGACCAAGCAGCGTGGATTGGAGCATCGGGTTGACAGATGGACTTGGCAGAAGGAGCGAAGATTCTGGGAGGACATGTTACGGGAGCTACGGGAGCCTGAGAGGCAGCCCCCCAATTTTTTGGGGGGGGGCACACGAGAAGTTGGCCTGAGTCAGGATGGAATACTGAGCCAACTTCCCGTGCTTACAGGAGGCATCGTAGTACTGGTCAGGCACCGTGTTATGCGGTAGAGCGCACGGTGTCCCCAGTACGCATTGAGAGCCCGGTGCGCTACATCCCAGCTCCTAACATCTGCCGGGCGAGAGTGGGCATTGAGCCGGGGCGGAGTGTTCCAGCTCAGCGCATCTGGTCTCCGGTGCGCTGGTCTCCGGTGCGCTGTCTCGGTCCAGGTTATCCTGCGCTGGCACTGCGTACTGTGTCTCCGGAGCGCTGGGATGAATCAGTCCGTCCTGTGCCTGCACTCCGCGCGGGATAGGTTGGGTATTCAGCCTGGAAGATGGGTAACAAGCCTACGCACCAGATCTCCAGTGCGACCCCACATTCCAGTACACCCTGTTCCTGCTCCTCGCACTAGCCTTGAGGTGCGGGTCTCCAGTCTGGTACCTCCAGTGCCATCACCACGCACCAGTCCTCCAGTGCGTCAGCCCAGTCCAGTACGTCCTGCTCCTGCTCCTCGGGCTAGCCCTGTGTTATAGATGGTCATTATGACCAAACAGTTCTAATTTTCTTTCATCAGACCAGAGGACATTTCTCCAAAAAGTAAGATCTTTGTCCCCATGTGCAGTTGCAAACTGTAGTCTGGCTTTTTTATGGCGGGGTTGGAGCAGTGGCTTCTTCCTTGCTGAGCGGCCTTTCAGGTTATGTCGATATAGGACTCGTTTTACTGTGGATATAGATACTTTTATACCGGTTTCCTCCAGCATCTTCACAAGGTCCTTTGCTGTTGTTCTGGGATTGATTTGCACTTTTCGCACCAAAGTACGTTCATCTCTAGGAGAACGCGTCTCCTTCCTGAGCGGTATGATGGCTGCGTGGCCCCATGGTGTTTATACTTGCGTACTATTGTTTGTACAGATGAACGTGGTACATTCAGAAGTTTGGAAATTGCTCCCAAGGATGAACTTGGCTGATTTATTTTGATTTTCCCATGATGTTAAGTAAAGAGGCACTGAGTTTGAAGGTAGGACTTGAAATAAATCCACAGGTACACCTCAAATTGACTCAAATGATGTCAATTAGCCTATCAGAAGCTTCTAAAGCCATGACATCATTTTCTGGAATTTTCCAAGCTGTTTAAAGGCACAGTCAACTTAGTGTATGCAAACTTCTGACCCACTGGAATTGTGATACAGTGAATTATAAGTGAAATAATCTGTCTGTAAACAATTGTTGGAAAAATTACTCTTGTCATGCACAAAGTAGATATCCTAACCAACTTGCCAAAACTATAGTTTGTTAATAAGAAGTTTGTGGTAGGTTGAAAAACGAGTTTTAATGACTCCAACCTAAGTGTATGTAAACTTTCGACTTCAACTGTTTATCTAAAATTCTAAATCAAATAGCTAAATGATCCATGGCATGACCATCTTAAATCTTATATGTAAGCTTCTTGCCCTCCTCAAGTTTTTAAGTCACCAACCATCACTGTCTGAATTATATACGTTTGATATTTACTCTTCCAAACTTTATTTTCTATTCACACGTTGTAAAATAACCTGGTGCCAGCTGAAAAGTTACTTCTCTGTGAACTTTCCACCCTTTCATTGCCCATAAAAGCATGATGAGCTCCTCAGTTTTGCTCTCAATCTATTTTCCAACACTATTTTAATAAATAAATCCATCTGGACAAAGGGAAGAGCAGCTCCTTTCTGCTTTTGTTGCCAGGTTGGAGTCGAGCCTGGACTTCACCATATGCCTCAATTTCCAAGTCTGCTGGCTTCCTTACCTCAGGCCATGCTGCGGTGCAGTTTACTCACTTTGTGAAAGATGCCCACTATGGCTACCACTAGAGCTACTGTACTGCTCTCTCACCCGTAAGAAATATGAGTCTCACCACCCTGGGTTGTGTTCATGAGAAGGCAACCTTTTATAACATTTTGTAACACGAATCAAATATAGGCATTTCAAGTTAGTCCCTCCCCATTTCAGGATGTTTTCTTCTGTTTGAAGCCAGATTAACACAGAAGTGTAGATAGGTAGTAGAGGATGTGTGGAGGTAGTGTGGAATTGCGAAAGTTGGCTCAGGGGATGTTTTGATGCAATTAGGTTAGCAGCAGAGATGTCATTTCTATGTCTAACGATATGGAACAAGATAATTAGTATTAGTTTCACCAGCAGCTCTGCAAAGCCAAGTTGACTACAATCCAAAGCAAGTTAAACAATGTCAAGAACAATCCAAAACGCACAGGAACAAGTTTTTGGACCAGAACGACAAAGCCTTCAAAGCCGCTTATTCCTCGTTGAAGTGTGTGTGTTCGTGTGTGCGTGAGTGCGCATGTCCTTGTGGCAGGCAGGCTGTACCAGGGTGCTTCAAACTCTCCATTTGAAGCCTCTCTACTCTATCTCTTTCTCTTGTCTCCCTCGACGCTAAAGAGGCTTCATTAGGCCGACTCCAAAGCACCTGACTGCATTCAGAAACACATTGTGGGAAGCCACAGCGATGCTAATGATGCTAACCTACTTTCTAACGAGTTCTTTCAGAATAACAATGATTGCTCTCAATTCACGACCCACGGTGAGCGGCATGATAAGTGACATTCAGCGGCCACTCGTCTCATTTTGGAATACATTTTAGATGTCGGCGGTATCCTGTTTGCATGAGCTTCTCTCTCTCCCTGTTTTTCTCTATTTCTCTCTCGCTCTCTCTCTCTCTTTCTTTCTCCTCCCTCTCTCTAATTCTCTAAATCTCTCTCCCCCTCTCGCTCCCCCTCTTCGCTCCACTTTTGTTCCTCTTGCAGTCAAGATGGTTCATTATGGCGAGAGACTGAATAGAGAGACAAACTTTTCCACTGATTACCTCGAAGGCGCTCTTCTTCTTCTCCTCTCGTTGTTGTCGTACCCTGTGGCTTGTACTGTGATTCGTGACAGAAGGAGCTCCGTGCAGCAATTTCAATCAGACATGTTAGGACAATGTTGTCTTATGTTATTCACTGTGTGACGAGCAGCATAACACATTGAAAGTGGGCAGGTGATGCAGTGTGTGTCTCAGCTGTCACTGGAGATATGAAACATCACCAACTTCATAAACGGTGTAGGTAATAAATAGCTTACGTATTAAACGACATGGAGAGGTAGTGTCTTGAATTACGATGGGTTATTTGACAGACCACATAACAGTTCCTCGTCGGAACGTGTCTCCATTTGCGCCCGCTCTCGGGGGTAGCAGTATGATATCAACACTGCTTCAAGCTCTTCCCTAAGGCTCGTCCCTAAGATGGTGCCGTACTGGATGGCTGCCGTTTTGCAAGCTCTGACCCAACTTTGCTATTGTGTGATTATTTTGTTGTTTATTTTTACTTTATTTTCCCGAAACATATCCGCTAGTATTTCTTTTAGCTGACAATAACTTTTGAACATCAGATCAGCAGTTACTTACCCCAATTCCAGCTTCAACTTCGACTCATCTGTCCTGGGCTCTGTAATTCCAACCAAATTTTTGGGCTACCCAAGAGGAAACACCGGCATTACAGGGGCAAGGGGAGGTCCTGGTGAGATGGAGGCAAAGGGAAAACCGGCCACCTCTTCCCTCCATTCTACTGGTGTCACGTCCTGACCAGTGTAGAGGATATTTGGTTATTGTAGTTTGGTCAGGACGTGGCAGAGGGGAGTTGATGTATATGTATGGGGTTTGTCACTGGTCTATGTCTGTGGTTCTATGTATAGTTAACCTGTTAGGGCTAGGGGGCAGTATTGACACGGCTGGATAAAAAACATACCCGATTTAATCTGGTTACCACTCCTACCCAGTAACTAGAATATGCATATACGTATTACATATGGATAGAAAACACCCTAAATTTTCTAAAACTGTTTGAATGGTGTCTGTGAGTATAACAGAACTCAAATGGCAGGTCAAAACCTGAGAGATTCCTTTACAGGAAGTGGCCTGTCTGACCATTTCTTGAACTTCTTTTCCATCTCTATCATTTACTAAGGATCTCTGCTCTAACGTGACACTTCCCACGTCGTCCATAGGCGCTCAGAGCCCGGGAAAAAACAGAATGTCGTCATTCCAGCCCCAGGCTGAAACACATTATCGCCTTTCTCAAGTGGCCGATCAAGGGACACTGGGCTTATGCGCGTGACCCCGACCGCCCCCGCCTTTGGGATTTTTTCCTCTGTTTGCCGAAAAGGAGATTCCCTGTCGGAATATTATCGCTTTTCTACGAGAAAAATGTCGTAAAAATTGATTTTAAACAGCGGTTGACATGCTTCGAAGTACGGTAATGGAATATTTAGAATTTTATTGTCACGAATTGCGCCATGCGCGCGACACTTCTTTACTATTTCGGATAGTGTCTGGAACGCACGAACAAAACGCCGCTATTCGGATATAACGATGGATTATTTTGGACCAAACCAACATTTGTTATTGAAGTAGGAGTCCTGGGTGTGCATTCTGACGAAGACAACAAAAGGTAATCAAACTTTTATAATAGTAAATATGATTATGGTGAGTGCTAAACTTGCCGGGTGTCTAAATAGCGAGCCCGTGATGCCTGGGCTATGTACTTAGAGTATTGCAAAATGTGCTTTTACCAAAAAGCTATTTTAAAATCGGACATATCGAGTGCATAGAGGAGGTCTGTATCTATAATTCTTAAAATAATTGTTATGCTTTTTGTGAACGTTTATCGTGAGTAATTTAGTAAAATGTTAGCGAATTCCCCGGAAGTTTGCGGGGGGTATGCTAGTTCTGAACGTCACATGCTAATGTAAAAAGCTGGTTTTTGATATAAATATGAACTTGATTGAACAAAACATGCATGTATTGTATAACATAATGTCCTAGGGTTGTCATCTGATGAAGATCATCAAAGGTTAGTGCTGCATTTAGCTGTCTTCTGGGTTTTGGTGACATTATATGCTGGCTTGAAAAATGGGTGTCTGATTATTTCTGGCTTGGTACTCTGCTGACATAATCTAATGTTTTGCTTTCGTTGTAAAGCCTTTTTGAAATCGGACAGTGTGGTTAGATTAACGAACTGTATAAACAAGCAAGAAAACCTACATCCAGAGGCTGCTTTTCTGGTTGCTGGAAATGTTTATTCCGCGTCACTAAGACAGGTGATGCCCAACTTCCATCAACACGTCTCCAATGCCACCAGGGGCCGATAAAGTCCTAGACCACTGTTTTTCTATCCACAAACAAGCATATAAAGGCCCTCCCTCGTCTGCCATTCGGCAAATCAGATCATGAATCTGTACTCCTGCTTCCTGTTTACAAGCAGAAACTCAAACAGGAAGTACCTATGACTCGTTCCGTTGAGAAATTAACACCAGAATCAGATATTATGCTACAGGACGCCAGCGCTGATTGGTATATACTGTATTTCGAGACTCCGCCAATAACATTAACAAGCTAACCACCTCCGACACTGACTTCATTAGACAATGTATTAAGTTTGCCTCACACACACACACACACACACACACACACACACACACACATATATACACACACACACACACTCACTCTATCATCTGCTCACTCACACATGATATGATATGCACATACATTCATACTGACTCTACACACACTCACACCCACTCACATACAAGCTGCTGCTACTCTGTTTATCTTATATCCTGTTGCTTAGTCACCTTACCCCTATACATATCTACCTCCATCACTCCAGTATCCCTGCACATTGTAAATATGGTATTGGAACTGACCCTGTATATAGTATGCTTACTTACTTATTGTGTTCTTCATATTACCGCTTATTTCTTGTGTGTTTTCTCTAGTATGACATTGTTATTGATTATTGCATTGTTGGGTTTTGAGTTTCACTGTACTTGTGCGTGTGGCATTTAACTTGAAACTTAAGGACCCAGGCAGTTGTTAAAACCTCTTACATCTAGACGTTCCGCTAGTGGAACACCTGCTCCAATATCCAATGATAGGCGTGGCGCGAATTACAAATTCCTCAAAAATACAAACATATGACTATTTCACAGCATTTTAAAGACAAGACTCTCCTTTATCTAACCACACTGTCCGATTTCAAAAAGGCTTTACAGCGAAAGCAAAACATTAGATTATGTCAGCAGAGTACCCAGCCAGAAATAATCAGACACCCATTTTTCAAGCTAGCATATAATGTCACAAAAACCCAGAAGACAGCTAAACGCAGCACTAACCTTTGATGATCTTCATCAGATGACACACCTAGGACATTATGTTATACAATACATGCATGTTTTGTTCAATCAAGTTCATATTTATATCAAAAACCAGCTTTTTACATTAGCATGTGACGTTCAGAACTAGCATACCCCCCGCAAACTTCCGGGGAATTTACTAACAATTTACTAAATTACTCACGATAAACGTTCACAAAAAGCATAACAATTATTTTAAGAATTATAGATACAGAACTCCTCTATGCACTCGATATGTCCGATTTTAAAATAGCTTTTTGGTGAAAGCACATTTTGCAATATTCTAAGTACAGTGCCTTGCGAAAGTATTCGGCCCCCTTGAACTTTTCGACCTTTTGCCACATTTCAGGCTTCAAACATAAAGATATAAAACTGTAATTTTTTGTGAAGAATCAATAACAAGTGGGACACAATTATGAAGTGGAACAAAATTTATTGGATATTTCAAACTTTTTTAACAAATAAAAAACTGAAAAATTGGCCGTGCAAAATTATTCAGCCCCTTTACTTTCAGTGCAGCAAACTCTCTCCAGAAGTTCAGTGAGGATCTCTGAATGATCCAATGTTGACCTAAATGACTAATGATGATAAATAGAATCCACCTGTGTGTAATCAAGTCTCCGTATAAATGCACCTGCTCTGTGATAGTCTCAGAGGTCCGTTTAAAGCGCAGAGAGCATCATGAAGAACAAGGAACACACCAGGCAGGTCCGAGATCTGTTGTGGAGAAGTTTAAAGCCGGATTTGGATACAAAAAGATTTCCCAAGCTTTAAACATCCCAAGGAGCACTGTGCAAGCGATAATATTGAAATGGAAGGAGTATCAGACCACTGCAAATCTACGAAGACCCGGCCGTCCCTCTAAACTTTCAGCTCATACAAGGAGAAGACTGATCAGAGATGCAGCCAAGAGGCCCATGATCACTCTGGATGAACTGCAGAGATCTACAGCTGAGGTGGGAGACTCTGTCCATAGGACAACAATCAGTCGTATACTGCACAAATCTGGCCTTTATGGAAGAGTGGCAAGAAGAAAGCCATTTCTTAAAGATATCCATAAAAACTGTCGTTTAAAGTTTGCCACTAGCCACCTGGGAGACACACCAAACATGTGGAAGAGGATGCTCTGGTCAGATGAAACCAAAATCGAACTTTTTGGCAACAATGCAAAACGTTATGTTTGGCGTAAAAGCAACACAGCTCATCACCCTGAACACACCATCCCCACTGTCAAACATGGTGGTGGCAGCATCATGGTTTGGGCCTGCTTTTCTTCAGCAGGGGCAGGGAAGATGGTTAAAATTGATGGGAAGATGGATGGAGCCAAATACAGGACCATTCTGGAAGAAAACCTGATGGAGTCTGCAAAAGACCTGAGACTGGGACGGAGATTTGTCTTCCAACAAGACAATGATCCAAAACATAAAGCAAAATCTACAATGGAATGGTTCACAAATAAACATATCCAGGTGTTAGAATGGCCAAGTCAAAGTCCAGACCTGAATCCAATCGAGAATCTGTGGAAAGAACTGAAAACTGCTGTTCACAAACGCTCTCCATTCAACCTCACTGAGCTCGAGCTGTTTTGCAAGGAGGAATGGGCAAAAATTTCAGTCTCTCGATGTGCAAAACTGATAGAGACATACCCCAAGCGACTTACAGCTGTAATCGCAGCAAAAGGTGGCGCTACAAAGTATTATCTTAAGGGGGCTGAATAATTTTGCACGCCCAATTTTTCAGTTTTTTATTTGTTAAAAAAGTTTGAAATATCCAATAAATTTCGTTCCACTTCATGAGTGTCCCACTTGTTGTTGATTCTTCACAAAAAAATACAGTTTTATATCTTTATGTTTGAAGCCTGAAATGTGGCAAAAGGTCGAAAAGTTCAAGGGGGCCAAATACTTTCGCAAGGCACTGTACATAGCCCAGCCATCACGGGCTAGCTATTTAGACACCCGGCAAGTTTAGCCTTCACCAAAATCAGATTTACTATAACAAAAATGTTATTACCTTTGTTGTCTTCGTCAGAATGCACTCCCAGGACTACTACTTCAATAACAAATGTTGGTTTGGTCCCAAATAATCCATCGTTATATCCGAATAGCGGCGTTTTGTTCGTGCGTTCCAGAAACTATCCGAAATGGTAAATCAGGGTCGCGCGCTTGGCGCAATTCGTGACAAAAAATTTCTAAATATTCCATTACCGTACTTCGAAGCATGTCAACCGCTGTTTAAAATCAATTTTTATGCAATTTATCTCGTAAAAAAGCGATAATATTCTGACCGGGAATCTCCTTTTCGGCAAACAGAGGAAAAATCACAAAGACGGGGGCGGCCAGGGTATGCGCCTAAGCCCACAGTCCCTTGATCGTCCACTTGAGAAAGGCGATAATGTGTTTCAGCCTGGGGCTGGGATGACGACATTCAGGTTTTTCCCGGGCTCTGAGCGCCCATGGAAGACGTAGGAAGTGTCACGTTAGAGCAGAGATCCTTTGTAAAAGATAGAGATGGCAAAGAAGTTCAAGAAATGGTCAGACAGGCCACTTCCTGTAAAGGAATCTCTCAGGTTTTGACCTGCCATTTGAGTTCTGTTATACTCACAGACACCATTCAAACAGTTTTAGAAACTTTGGAGTGTTTTCTATCCAAAGCCAATAATTATATGCATATTCTAGTTACTGGGCAGGAGTAGTAACCAGATTAAATCGGGTACGTTTTTTATCCAGCCGTGAAAATACTGCCCCCTAGCCATAACAGGTTAATTTATAGCGCACGCACGCACGCACGCACGCACGCACACACACACACACACACACACACACACACACACACACACACACACACACACACACACACACACACACACACACACACACACACACACACACAGTATATACACTGAGTATACAAAACATGCTCCTTCCGTGACATAGACTGACCAGGTGAATCTAGGTGAAAGCTGTGATCCCTTATTGATCTCACTTGTTAAATCCTCTTCAATCAGTGTAGATGAAGGGGATGAGACAGGTTAAATAAAGATTTTTAAGCCTTGAGACAATTGAGACATTGATTGGCACACATACACAATTCGAGGGTGAATGGGAAAGACAAAAAATGTAAGTAACTTTGAACAAGGTATGGTAGTAGGTACCAGTAGGTACCATTCTTAATGCTCAACTGTGTGTATTAAGAATGGTCCACCACTCAAAGGACATCCAGCCAACTTTACACAACTGTGGGAAGCATTTGAGTCAACATCGGCCAGCATCCCTGTGGTACGCGTTCGACACCTTGTAGAGTCCATGCACCGATTAATTGAGGCTGTTCTAAGGCCAAAAGGGCATGGTTGCAACTCAATATTAGGAAGGTGCTGTTAATGATTGGCAAACTCAGTGTATATACTACAGGGCCACACTCCTTCTGAGTATCGACTGTCTTAATAAGCAGTGAGGGATGAAACAAGAGTGATGCAACTGCAAGTCAAAAGCCGTCCTCTCTGACACCTCTCCCTCCCCCGCCCCCCGCCTCGTCTTCGCCACCACCACCCTCCCCAACCCCTTCGACACCTCCTGACGCTCGTACCGCCAATCCATCCCTCACTACTTGTCATGTCATCCACTACGCTCGACCCACGCACGCCCACACAAACACAGAACAAAGCGACAGGAAGAGTTGTCTTATAAATCTATTGACTTTGCTGCTCTTTCATGCTGCTGAGATATGAAATGAATTCAAATCTGTAGATCTGTCCTTTCTGACTGACACTTTTGAGTACAGCGTATTTGGACTCCGGTCATCAATCTTCAAAGTTTGCATCAATACCAGCTATATGCTAGTGCACTTCTTGCTTCTCTCCTCCCACCTGTTTGTCAGGTGTTGTGGCAGACCACAGATCATTAGCACTTCTCTGCTGTCAGAGAGCATGATGGAACATTGGGACAGCGGATGCACATTTTCCAGCAAAGCATCTCACTTAATATTTAGTTTCGTAGTGCAGCAACAAACTTTTGATTTGATATAACACAAAAATACATAAAAAGTTGCTCCAGCCAGAGACAACAACAAAAAAATATAGAGGATAAAACACAATAAAGCCTGAATGCTGAAGTCAAGGACTGAATCCATTTCTAGGAGAAGCTGAGAAAGCACTGATTGATTGCTATGATAATCAATGATGATTCTGGTTTGACAGGTGAGTGGAATTCACTCCCCATTCTTAACCACACTAAGGGTGTTGGATATGTGCTGCAGGCGGCGGCTTTACTAGCCAGACCAGCCTTAGGCACAATTATTTAGGCATTCTGAATATGTTTTCAAGCCATCAAGTGATGATGATGATGTGATCTCTTACAGTATTGCCTCATTTCTCTCTTTCTCTCTTCTTCTCTCCCCCTCCTCCCTCCATTGCCCATTCCGGAGCAGTTTGGCCGAACGGAAGTGATTGATAACACGCTGAACCCGGACTTTGTGCGGAAGTTTGTCCTGGATTTCTTCTTCGAGGAGAAGCAGAATCTTCGCTTTGATGCGTAAGTGGAGACCTCGTTTCACTCTTTCCCTATATTCCATTCCTCCTCTCGTTTTCCTTCCCCTCCTCTCTTTTATACTCCTGTCCATCAGACAGTGACTCTAGAGGTTTCATTAGCAATGTTCATAATCTCTTGATTTACTAAAGGCGAATTCAATCAAACCAGAGTCGTGTTCAGTTGGGCACACCGTAGCAAAACCTTTTGCAACAGACAATGAAAATCGGTGTTCTTATTAGACAAGCACAGGTAGTACATCCCTGTTTCACTTGATAAGAAGACATGTAGACCAATATGATTCTCTCACCTCTATGTACCACTGTACTTATGACATTTACAGCATTAACATAATTGTATTGGTTAAGAACGTTGAATCTAAAGTGCATTCTTGCAGCATTTTGCAGGATAATTACTTTTTGACTTATCTGGAAAAGTCTGACCTATAAAGTTAGTCAACAAACTACTTTCAAACCCAACACCAACATTATAGCTCCCATTTGCCTCGAATCCACTCCCAGCTCTCTCTCCACTGCGAAGGCAGCTCACAGTAGAAGCCAGGGTTGGAGGGAGTTGTGGGATGTTACTGTCCAAACTTCACTTCTCCCCCAGAGAAGGGGGGGATCAATAGCCTCAGCAGGAGGCCGGAGGAGGAGAAGAGGAGAAGAGCAGAGTCCCCAGCGTGGGGCAGGTTGAGGTAGCCGGGGCCGATCCACCCCCAGATCTGTCACATTGATTAGACTACACACACACACACACACACGATCAATAACGCCGTCAAAACACCAACCGATCGCCACTGCCAGATCCACCACGCAGACAGAAAGCATTAGTCAAACAAGGAGAAGCAAATAATGTAACAGAAGGTTGATAGCAGTGTAGTCGGAAGGCATACAACAGCGGTTGTTGTATTTCGTTCAAATCTTGTCAAGCAGGAGGAAGAAAGTCAAACATTATTTTAAGAAAAAATGATCTTTGTTATAAGATGAGGAGCTGACAAAAGATGTGCTTTTAAAGAGAGTTGGATATTTAAAAAAAACAGTACTCTTCAGAATCAGAATTGCACAAAGTCACATGGATCATAATAACATCAGGTCTTCCTGTACTGATTGAAAACCTCACACTATTGTCCACTGTGCAGGAATAGATTGAAGAGGGCTTCATCAGTCTTTTCCTAAATTGAGTGATGAGGGTTAGATGTGCGGGAGGTGAGTGTGGGGGTTGTGTTGGAAATATTCTCCTCGCCATGGCAAGAGGAAGGAGTGGGACGAGCCCTATCAGAGAGGAGTGAGAACAAACACTTTACACCAGCCTTGATCCTACTCCCATTGATTGACACGCAGTGATGGACACACACACACTAGGCTATATACACCATATACAGTTATTATTACAAACAACAAATATACAGTGAACTTTATATTATGTACATCATTTTAGGATTTTCTGTCCGTTTGGGGTCTCCACATGACTTGTTAGTCATAATCTCTAGCAAATGACTCCCTAGGGGTTGTGTAAATCCATGTGTGCAGTGTCCCTAATAGGACATATCTTTGGTCTGGGATTGGAAGAATTTGGTTCATTACCTAATTGGTTCATTACCTAACAGTGAACAAGTCAGTTTAGTTAAAAATGCATGCACACACAGGTGGAAAGCCAGGTGCACACACACGCACACACACGCACACACACACACACACACACACACACACACACACACACACACACACACACACACACACACACACACACACACACACACACACACACACACACACACACACACACACACACACATAAATACATATGCCACTGTCACACATACCACAGTCAAAATGTAATATACTGTAATTGGAAAATAACAGAATTTCAAAGTCCTTGTATAATCTTTAGGACCGGATAGGAGCAGAAGAAGGGAGACAACGTAGAGGGAGCGGAAATGCGTAGGGTTTGTGCAGGGATTGAATCAGGATCCCCGTCGCGAGAAAAAGTACAGTTTATGGTTCCATTGGTGAGAGTGTTACCCACTCTACCAGACAAGTCTTACCGGCACAGGCACATGCACACATTGAGTTCTCAGGTTTGGCAAACCCCTTCCCCTGGGAAAGCAGCCATGCTTTGAGAGGAGTCCTAGTCTCCTGTGGAAAATAAATCAATAGAGGTGAATTATTCAGTAATACAATTACACACAGACACTCACTCACACACACGCACACCACAGCACAAGACTGACTGACTGTCACTCTTGGCTGTTACACATTTTCTTTGCTGACAGGCTGATCCGCATCTCGGATCATCTCTGATGTTGTCCTTCACACGATAAAGATCCTCAGATTTTTGGACTCCCGAGTGGCGCAGCAGTCTAAGGCACTGCATTTCAGTGCAAGAGGCGTCACTACAGTCCCTGGTTCGAATCCAGGCTATATCACATCTGGCTGTGATTGGGAGTCCCATAGGGCGGCGCACAATTGGCCCAGAGTTGTCTGGGTTTGGTCGGGGTAAGCCATCATTGTAAATAAGAATTTGTTCTTAACCGAAATCCCTAGTTAAATAAAGGTTCAATAAAAAAATATATATATTATCAATTTTTTTTACTTCAGACTTAAAACATCTTCAAATGCCACACTTAAAAGTGCAATCTCACTTTTGGCAGCTGAAAACCCCCTAAAGTGACAACCTGAAGATTCCCTAACAACAGGAGTGACGCTTCACATTAATGAATGTGCCCTAATTAGTGTACTAATGTGGTTTGCTAATATGTGATAGATTGATGGCTCATTAATGGCTAGCGCGTGTGCTATATAAATCAAATCAAAGGTTATTGGTCGCGTACACAGTTTAGCAGATGTTATAGCTGTCATGACTTCCGCTGAAGTCGGTCCCTCTCCTTGTTCGGGCGGCTTTCGGCGGTCGACGTCACCGGTCTTCTAGCCATCACCGATCCACCTTTCATTTTCCATTTGTTTTGTCTTGTCTTCCCACACACCTGGTATTCATTCTCTCATTACATGTCGTGTATTTAACCCTCTGTTCCCCCCATGTCTGTGTGTGTAATTGTTTATTGTTGAGGTTGGCACGCTTCCGGCTGGTTTGCGCCGGGTATATTTTATTACCCGTGCTATGTGGCAGCCTGTACTTTGGACTTGTGTTTTTGTACTTTGTGCTGCCTCACTGGTTCGTTGGGCATTTGTTTTGTGACGCAGTTGCGTTCTGTGCAAATGATTGCCTTAGTAAAGTGCTTTGGCCACTCATCTCTTCTTTCCTGCGCCTGACTTCGATGCACCAGCTACACTCACCTCTTGACAATAGTGTGTGCAACGAAATGCTTGTGTTACTAGTAACAGTGCAGTAAAATGTCAAACAAGGACACAAATAATAAAACATTTGAAACAAGAAATCAAGAATAAGTGCTACATACAGATGTAGGAGCTTAATTTGAGCCAGTTGGCTTCAGCAGGAAAATAATCCTGCAGCAATTGGAAATGTGAATTATTATGTGGATTATAATTAATGGACATTTTTTGTAGGGCTTTTCCTAGGTATCCGTTAGAGTTTTTACTCTGTTTGTTCAGAACATAACAAGAGGTTGATACATTTTTCGTCAGGGCAAATCAAATGTGACATTTTAAAGTGAAAATTACAAACGTTATAAGCCTTTTTAAACCTTGAATACACTACAAGTTTGCTGTGCAGGGAAGTTATCAGCAACAAAAGAGTGATCAAATGAAGATCCTATATCTGTAAGTGCCTGTCGCAAACTACGAAAGTGTGTCACCATATTTACTGCCCTGTGAACTGGAAATGGGGTCAACACGGTAGTTAAAAGGATTAGCCCCTTTTTTAAAATTTTTGCCTAAAATGACATACCCAAATCTAACTGCCTGTAGCTCAGGCCCTTAAGCAACAATATGCATATTCTTGGTTCCATTTGAAAGGAAACACTTTGAAGTTTATGGAAATGTGAAAGGAATGTAGTAGAATATAACACAATAGATCTGGTAAAAGATAATACAAAGAAAAAACAAACATTATTTTGTATTTTTTTTGTACCATCATCTTTTAAATGCAAGAGAAAGGCCATCATTTATTATTCCAGCCCAGGTGCAATTTAGATTCTGGCCACTAGATGGCATCAGTGTATGTGCAACATTTTAGACTGATCCAATGAACCATTGGATTTCTGGCCAAGATGTTCATAAATGACCAGCATGGTTAAATAATAATAATCACAGTAGTTGTCGAGGGTGCAACAGGTCAGCACCTCAGGAGTAAATGTCAGTTGGCTTTTCATAGCCGATCATTGAGAGTATCTCTACCGCTCCTGCTGTCTCTAGAGAGTTGAAAACAGCAGGTCTGGGACAGGTAGCACATCCGGTGAACAGGTCAAGTTTCCATTGCCGCAGGCAGAACAGTTGAAACTGGAGCAGCAGCACGGCCAAGTGGACTGGGGACAGCAAGGAGTCATCATGCCAGGTAGCCCTGAGGCATGGTCCTAGGGCTCAGGTCCTCCGAGAGAGAGAAAGAAAGAAAGAGAGAATTAGAGAGAGCATACTTAAATTCACACAGGACACCGGATAAGACAGGAGAAATACTCCAGATATAATAGACTGACCCTAGCCCCCCGACACAAACTACTGCAGCATAAATACTGGAGGCTGAGACAGGAGGGGTCAGGAGACACTGTGGCCCCATCTGATGATACCCCCAGACAGGGGAAAACAAGCAGGATATAACCCCACCCACTTTGCCAAAGCACAGCCCCCACACCACTAGAGGGATATCTTCAACCACCAACCTACCTGTCCCAAACCTACCAAATGTGCCTAATTTGTTTATTAATAACTTTTCATGTTCAAAATTGTGCCGTCTCAAACAATAGCTTGGTATTCTTTCACTGTAATAGCTACTGTAAATTGGACAGTGCAGTTAGGTTAACAAGAATTTAAGCTTTCTGCCAATATCAGATATATCTATGTCCTGGGAAATGTTCTTGTTACTTACAACCTCATGCTAATCGCATTAGCCTATGTTAGCTCAACCGTCCTATGGAAGGGACACCGATCCCGAAGAAGTTAACCACCAGTGAAAATGTTAAAGGCCATTTATTACGATGTTCACTACGTGGTGGTAGACAAAGGGCATTGATGTGTGTAAATGGCACCCCCGAGAATAATGACTCATCATGTTTGGTGACGGAGAAACGTAATTATCGTGGCACATCTTGTGACCTTTTGCCGCTCCTCAATCAATAGCATGTTGATGAAACACTGGCCATACCGGCTATTGACGGCTATTCTCAACCCTGTGTATCAACATATTGATCGATATCAACTTATTGTATGATGGAATTAACCTTCATCCGGGCAACATACCTAAGTGAGGACCGAGGGGGTATGTGGAAATAAACTGGGTGCCTATTGCATTTCCAGGATAGTCCAGATATGGATCTTCAAGGCCCCAGGGGAGCGCTGCAGCTGTGGTCTCCCTGATACGGGGTCACAAGAGGTGGCTCCAATAACAGGGAGAGATCCCCTGGCGGAGGTGGATGAATAATTTAACCACCCCCTTCCCTCTAGAGATTATTTTTAGCATCTGAATCACAATAGATAGCGAAGATGGATAGTGCTGTTGAGGTACTGTAAGGGCTTCGAGATATGGATAGAGATACGGGCCTACATGGATTACCCCAAGGGAGTTGTATATATTAGAATGAGCCCATTTGATCTGGTCATTGAAGTTGAAATATGAGTCTCATTCGATAGGGGATTCAAGCCACACATTGATGAATAAATTCAGAGGTGTACTATACACTCGGAAACTAGATGGAACAGGTTATCTAATCTAATATCTATACATACTTGCTTTTATTTCTACCTTTCAATCTGATTTGATTTGCAAAGGTAGACAGTGCTGAGAGAAGACAATATCCTTTTCTCTTGTATTTCTAAAGGAATCATTATGTAGAAGAAGAAGAGTGGGAGATAGAGAGTCAGTTACGTCAAAGAAAGGCTTCCCACTCTGTTATATCTAGTGTATCGCTGTATATCAAGGCTATGAGAGGCACAGGAGAAATATAAAATATATATAATACTGTCTATGATGCTCAGCCGTATCCTGAAGATGTTTCAAGATAGGCATGGGGCCCACTGATGTACGTAACTCCTGTCTTTATTTGCCATACCTTTCCTGAATTATGAGGATCCTATCCTCAGGTCAATTACCTTGCGTTCCGAGAAGTAGCTGTGTTTTTTTGAAAAGAGAACTCAGCTACTCATCGAGCAGTGAGAACAGAGAAGCAAAGGTACGTCATTCGGCTCTCCGAAGTCCAATGACTTGTCAAAAGTGTAGGGGAGCTCACATAATTTTCTTCCATTTACAGTAGATAATACTGGAATTTACCATGACTGTCTGATGCACAAGTAGAGAAGGATGGAAAACAAAATGGAAGATGAAATAACTTAGGCTCAGCTGGTTCAGGTCAGAAAGATAGTGTTTTGATTTTGAACATCTTGCTAAGAGAGAGTTGGAAGTAACACTATCCTTGGAAGGTTGCCCTCTAGGCATAAAACAGACACTTTCAATACAATAGTACAGGGGTATCTATCAGATCGATCTCAAGCTACCAGTAGCTCACAGCCCACCTATGAGTAGTTTGCCAAACAATTCAGAAAAGTACATGCGTTTTTCACATTCCACCGCAAACTGTCAAACAAATCTTCCACCGCTAAAAACAAATCAGACACTGCAAGCTACTGGCTAATATCCAAGCAAAGCCCAATTTACATTATCTCACCCCTGGTTAGCAACTATTGGTTTAAAAATCCAAACATAATGGGGTGCTAGTGAGCAAATGTAGAAGGTCATGTTTTTCCAAGCTCCTGCTGAAATTGCATTTATTTAATACTTTCTTTGTGCTTTGACCCATAAATAACTAGGAAACACAGCCTTTGAATGAGATGCTTTACTTGGTTCAACTTTTATTTTTGATTTAAAGTTCAGCGGAGTCACTGACAAAAGAGAAAACACTAGGCCTAAGACGAGGAGCTCGAGTTCTTCAACAAGTGGGAGCATCGGCTCCTCCCCTCGGGTCGGCGAAAAAATGAACACAGAGGATTTCAAGACCGGGATTCTTGCTGCCCTCAGAGCGGAAATTTCATCTCAACTCAAGTCGGAACTCAAGGAGGCGCTCAGTGAGGACTTTAATTGAATTTATAAGTTGGAGTTACAAGCAGTCAAAAATGAACTCGCAAAGCATGCAGCAATAGTTCATACTGAACTGGATACAGTTAAGAAAAATGTCTCCGACATGGAACAAGGCTTGTCAATATGCTCAGACGACACGACTATGCTACAAACCACGGTTAATTAAGAAGCTCGCAACTGATGTGGCTAGCCTTAACCTGTTAGGGCTAGGGGGCAGCATTTGCACGTCTGGATAAAAAAAATGTACCCGATTTAATCTGGTTACTAATCCTACCCAGTAACTAGAATATGCATATACTTATTATATATGGATAGAAAACACTCTAAAGTTTCTAAAACTGTTTGAATGGTGTCTGTGAGTATAACAGAACTCATTTGGCAGGCAAAACCCTGAGACATTTTCTGACAGGAAGTGGATACCTGATGTGTTGTATTACCTTTAAACCTATCCCATTGAAAAACACAGGGGCTGAGGAATATTTTGGCACTTCCTATTGCTTCCACTAGATGTCACCAGCCTTTACAAAGTGTTTTGAGTCTTCTGGAGGGAGATCTGACCGAACAAGAGCCATGGAACGATGATGTCCCATTAGACACCTGGCGCGCGAGTTCATGTTGGGTACCCTCGTTCCAATACGTTATAAAAGAGTATGCATTCGTCCACCTTGAATATTATTCATGTTCTGGTTAAAAAAGGCCCTAATGATTTATGCTATACAACGTTTGACATGTTTGAACGAACGTAAATATATTTTTTCCCCTCGTTCATGACGAGAAGTCCGGCTGGCTTAGATCATGTGCTAACAAGACGGAGATTTTTGGACATAAATGATGAGCTTTTTTGAACAAAACTACATTCGTTATGGACCTGTGATACCTGGAAGTGACATCTGATGAAGAGAATCAAAGGTAATGGATTATTTACATAGTATTTTCGATTTTAGATCTCCCCAACATGACGTCTAGTCTGTATCGCAACGCGTATTTTTCTGGGCGCAGTGCTCAGATTATTGCAAAGTGTGATTTCCCAGTAAGGTTATTTTTAAATCTGGCAAGTTGATTGCGTTCAAGAGATGTAAATCTATAATTCTTTAAATGACAATATAATATTTTACCAATGTTTTCTAATTTTAATTATTTAATTTGTGACGCTGACTTGACTGCCGGTTATTGGAGGGAAACGATTTCCTCAACATCAATGCCATAGTAAAACGCTGTTTTTGGATATAAATATGAACTTGATAGAACTAAAAATGCATGCATTGTCTAACATAATGTCCTAGGAGTGTCATCTGATGGAGATTGTAAAAGGTTAGTGCATCATTTTAGCTGGTTTTATGGTTTTGGTTACCCTGTCTTTGAATTGACAAAACATTACACACAACTCTTGTAAATGTACTGTCCTAACATACTCTAAATTTATGCTTTCGCCGTAAAACCTTTTTGAAATCGTAAAACGTGGTTAGATTAAGGAGATGTTTATCTTTCAAAGGGTGTAAAATAGTTGTATGTTTGAAAAATTTGAATTTTGACATTTATTTGGATTCAAATTTGCCGCTCTTGAAATGCACCTGCTGTTGATGGAGTGCACCACGGGTGGCACGCTAGCGTCCCACCTAGCCCATAGAGGTTAAAGAACATTGCATACATTTACAAGGTTATATGCGAAGATCCAATATCAGGATAATGTTGGTAGCTGAGGACCCGGGCTCAAGTTCTACTTCATCGGTCTCAAAGTTATTGATGGAAGCCCTCACATTGGATAAAGACGTCCTTGAAGACCGCTCACATCGGGGCTTTCAAGCAAAAAGCCTGCCGGAAAACTTTGCGTCATTGTGGCTAAAATACACTGCTATCAGGATTGTATTGATGTCCTTCGGCGTGCAAGAGAATTTGGCCCACTTCGATACAATGGAGCACCCATCTCTATCTTCCCAAGGGGCATAGCTGAATGTTCACCTATTTGGAGATTAGGGTAATGAACGAATGTGTCTACTACTGCAGACTCAGTCTCTCGTTTGTAGATACTGTATAGCGTTGCCAGTGGTATCAGTTGATATTGTTATTATTAGGTAACATTAGTGCCTTAGTTCTGGACTTTCCCAGCGAATTCTTAAAATAATTCTCAGATCAACTCTCTCCTCTTTTGCTTTCCGTATGAGGAATCATTCTCCTCAAATGCTTTACTCTCAACAATGAGACAAGCATGTATTTAACTTGTTCTGAAAAAGGAAAAAAACCCTCTAGATAGTGGTTCATATAGGCCAATTTCTTTACTGAATTGCCAAGTAAAGTTAATTTCTAAGATGATTGCCTGCCATTTTGAGTCAGTCCTTCCCTCCATTATCTTTACAGATCGAACTGGTTTCATAAAAAATTGTCATTCTTTTTTCAACATCAGACATCTTTATAATATACTTTATAATTCCTCTTCATCTGACACTCCAGAGATATTGTTATCACTTGATGCTGAGAAGACGTTTGATCGAGTGGAGTGGGATTATCGATTTTATACTTTCAAACAATTTGGATTCAGTCCCAATTTTATGTCCTGGATCAAAGTCCTTTACTCCTCCCCTAACGCACAAATAATAACCCTTCATCCCATTTCCAACTTCAACGTGGGACAAGACAGGGTTGTCCTATATCCCCTCAGCTGTTTGCCATCGCAATTGAGCCTTTATCCTTAGCAATACGTAATAACACCACTATCAAAGGTATTTGAAGAGGGGGCTTAGAGCATACAATTTCACTCTATGCAGATGACATGCTATTATATACACTGCTCAAAAAAATAAAGGGAACACTAAAACAACACATCCTAGATCTGAATTAATGAAATAATCTTATTAAATACTTTTTTCTTTACGTAGTTGAATGTACTGACAACAAAATCACACATAAATAATCAATGGAAATACAATTTATCAACCAATGGAGGTCTGGATTTGGAATCACACTCAAAATTCAAGTGGAAAACCACACTACAGGCTGATCCAACTTTGATGTAATGTCCTTAAAACAAGTCAAAATGAGGCTCAGTAGTGTGTGTGGCCTCCACGTGCCTGTATGACCTCCCTACAACACCTGGGCATGCTCCTGATGAGGTGGCGGATGGTCTCCTGAGGGATCTCCTCCCAGACCTGGACTAAAGCATCTGCCAACTCCTGGACAGTCTGTGGTGCAACGTGGTGTTGGTGGATGGAGCGAGACATGATGTCCCAGATGTGCTCAATTGGATTCAGGTCTGGGGAACGGGCGGGCCAGTCCATAGCATCAATGCCTTCCTCTTGCAGGAACTGCTGACACACTCCAGCCACATGAGGTCTAGCATTGTCTTGCATTAGGAGGAACCCAGGGCCAACCGCACCAGCATATGGTCTCACAAGGGGTCTAAGGATCTCATCTCGGTACCTAATGGCAGTCAGGCTACCTCTGGCGAGCATATGGAGGGCTGTGCGGCCCCCCAAAGAAATGCCACCCCACACCATGACTGACCCACCGCCAAACCGGTCATGCTGGAGGATGTTGCAGGCAGCAGAATGTTCTCCACGGTGTCTCCAGACTGTCACGTCTGTCACATGTGCTCAGTGTGAACCTTCTTTCATCTGTGAAGAGCACAGGGCGCCAGTGGCGAATTTGCCAATCTTGGTGTTCTCTGGCAAATGCCAAACGTCCTGCACGGTGTTGGGCTGTAAGCATAACCCCCACCTGTGGACGTCGGGCCCTCATACCACCCTCATGGAGTCTGTTTCTGACCGTTTGAGCAGATACATGCACATTTGTGGCCTGCTGGAGGTCATTTTACAGGGCTCTGGCAGTGCTCCTCCTGCTCCTCCTTGCACAAAGGCGGAGGTAGCGGTCCTGCTGCTGGGTTGTTGCCCTCCTACGGCCTCCTCCACGTCTCCTGATGTACTGGCCTGTCTCCTGGTATCGCCTCCATGCTCTGGACACTACGCCGACAGACACAGCAAACCTTCTTGCCACAGCTCGCATTGATGTGCCATCCTGGATGAGAGTCACTACCTGAGCCACTTGTGTGGGTTGTAGACTCCGTCTCATGCTACCACTAGAGTGAAAGCACCGCCAGCATTCAAAAGTGACCAAAACATCAGCCAGGAAGCATAGGAACTGAGAAGTGGTCTGTGGTTACCACCTGCAGAACCACTCCTTTATTGGGGGTGTCTTGCTAATTGCCTATAATTTCCACCTGTTGTCTATTCCATTTGCACAACAGCATGTGAAATGTATTGTCAATCAGTGTTGCTTCCTAAGTGAACAGTTTGATTTCACAGAAGTGTGATTGACTTGGAGTTACATTGTGTTGTTTAACCTCTATGGGCTAGGTGGGACGCTAGCGTGCCACCCGTGGTGCACTCCATCAACAGCAGGTGCATTTCAAGAGCGGCAAATTTGAATCCGAATAAATGTCAAAATTCAAATTTTTCAAACATACAACTATTTTACACCCTTTCAAAGATAAACATCTCCTTAATCTAACCACGTTTTACGATTTCAAAAAGGTTTTACGGCGAAAGCATAAATTTAGAGTATGTTAGGACAGTACATTTACAAGAGTTGTGTGTAATGTTTTGTCAAGTCAAAGACAGGGTCACCAAAACCATAAAACCAGCTAAAATGATGCACTAACCTTTTACAATCTCCATCAGATGACACTCCTAGGACATTATGTTAGACAATGCATGCATTTTTAGTTCTATCAAGTTCATATTTATATCCAAAAACAGCGTTTTACTATGGCATTGATGTTGAGGAAATCGTTTCCCTCCAATAACCGGCAGTCAAGTCAGCGTCACAAATTAAATAATTAAAATTAGAAAACATTGGTAAAATATTATATTGTCATTTAAAGAATTATAGATTTACATCTCTTGAACGCAATCAACTTGCCAGATTTAAAAATAACCTTACTGGGAAATCACACTTTGCAATAATCTGAGCACTGCGCCCAGAAAAATACGCGTTGCGATACAGACTAGACGTCATGTTGGGGAGATCTAAAATCGAAAATACTATGTAAATAATCCATTGCCTTTGATTCTCTTCATCAGATGTCACTTCCAGGTATCACAGGTCCATAACGAATGTAGTTTTGTTCAAAAAAGCTCATCATTTATGTCCAAAAATCTCCGTCTTGTTAGCACATGATCTAAGCCAGCCGGACTTCTCGTCATGAACGAGGGGAAAAAATATATTTCCGTTCGTTCAAACATGTCAAACGTTGTATAGCATAAATCATTAGGGCCTTTTTTAACCAGAACATGAATAATATTCAAGGTGGACGAATGCATACTCTTTTATAACGTATTGGAACGAGGGTACCCAACATGAACTCGCGCGCCAGGTGTCTAATGGGACATCATCGTTCCATGGCTCTTGTTCGGTCAGATCTCCCTCCAGAAGACTCAAAACACTTTGTAAAGGCTGGTGACATCTAGTGGAAGCAATAGGAAGTGCCAAAATATTCCTCAGCCCCTGTGTTTTTCAATGGGATAGGTTTAAAGTCAATACAACACATCAGGTATCCACTTCCTGTCAGAAAATGTCTCAGGGTTTTGCCTGCCAAATGAGTTCTGTTATACTCACAGACACCATTCAAACAGTTTTAGAAACTTTAGAGTGTTTTCTATCCATATATAATAAGTATATGCATATTCTAGTTACTGGGTAGGATTAGTAACCAGATTAAATCGGGTACATTTTTTTTATCCAGACGTGCAAATGCTGCCCCCTAGCCCTAACAGGTTAAGTGTTCCCTTTATTTTTTTGAGCAGTATATGTCTGACCCTTTAACTGGTCTTACAGAGATCCAGGTTCTACTAAAAACATTTGGTCAAATATCCAGGTATAAGGTTATTCTACAAAAAACTTAATTGACGCCTATTAATCCTTCTGCCATGCAAACTTATTTTAGTCATGTACCTTTCAGAGTGACTACACAGAAATTGAAATATTTGGGAATTGGGGTCACACACAATTTCAGAGATCTCTATAAAGCCAAATTCCCTCCCTTGAAATGCCGCCTGAAACAGGATCTTGAACGCTGGGATTTACTTTCTCTTTCTTTGGGCGGAAGAATTAACCTGTTGGGGATAGGGGGCAGTATTTGCACGGCCGGATAAAAAACGTACCCGATTTAATCTGGTTACTACTCCTGCCCAGTAACTAGAATATGCATATAATTGTTTGATTTGGATTGAAAATACCCTAAAGTTTCTAAAACTGTTTGAATGGTGTCTGTGAGTATAACAGAACTCATTTGGCAGGCCAAAACCTGAGAAGATTCCAAACAGGAAGCGCTCTCTCTGACTATATCTTGGCCTTCTTGATCATCTCTAACCAAAACAGGGGATCTCTGGCATAACGTGACATTTTCTAACGCTCCCATAGGCTCTCAGAAGGCGCCAGAACGATGAATGGTGGCTTTGCAGGCCATGGCTGAAAAACATTAGCGCATTTGGTAAGTGGTCGATCTGAGGACAATGAGACTGGAGGCGCATGCACGAGCCGACACCATGTTTACTTTCTCTCTCTTTGAACGAAAACAACGACTCCCGGTCGGAATATTATCACTTTTTTTAACGAGAAAAATAGCATAAAAATTGATTTTAAACAGCGTTTGACATGCTTCGAAGTACGGTAATGGAATATTTTGAATTTTTTTGTCACGAAACGCATCGGGCGCGTCACCCTTCTTTACCCTTCGGATAGTGTCTTGAACGCACAAACAAAACGCCGCTATTTGGATATAACTATGGATTATTTGGAACCAAACCAACATTTGTTATTGAAGTAGTAGTCCTGGGAGTGCATTCTGATGAAGAACAGCAAAGGTAATCAAACTTTTCTAATAGTAAATCGGAGTTTGGTGAGTACCACACTTGGTGGGTGTCAAAATAGCTAGCCTGTGATGGCCGGGCTATCTACTCAGAATATTGCAAAATGTGCTTTCACCGAAAAGCTATTTTAAAATCGCACATAGCGAGTGCATAAAGGAGTTCTGTATCTATAATTCTTAAAATAATTGTTATGTTTTTTGTGAACGTTTATCGTGAGTAATTTAGTAAATTCACCAGAAGTGTTCGGTGGGAATGCTAGTCACATGCTAGTCACATGCTAATGTAAAAAGCTGGTTTTTGATATAAATATGAACTTGATTGAACAAAACATGCATGTATTGTATAACATAATGTCCTAGGATTGTCATCTGATGACGATCATCAAAGGTTAGTGCTGCATTTAGCTGTGGTTTGGGTTTATGTGACATTATATGCTAGCTTGAAAAATGGGTGTCTGATTATTTCTGGCTGGGTACTCTGCTGACATAATCTAATGTTTTGCTTTCGTTGTAAAGGCTTTTTGAAATCGGACAGTGTGGTTAGATTAACGAGAGTCTTGTCTTTAAAATGGTGTAAAATTGAAGTAATAGCATTTCTAAGGTATTTGAGTATCGCGCCACGGGATTACACTGGCTGTTGAGTAGGTGTCCCACTGGCCCAGAGAGGTTAACACTGTTAAAATGACTGTATTACCTAAATTGTTATACTTATTTCAATGTATTCCTATCTTTCTGACAAAATATTTGTATTTTTATCTCCATAGATAAACTGATATCTGCTTTTATCTGGAATGAGAAAAACCCTTGGATATGTAAGAGTGTATTGCAGAGATCTCATCCCCAGGGTGGTCTAGCACTTCCGAACTTTCAATATTATTACTGGGCAGCTATATAATCATTCTATATTGGATGACAGAAATCCCTGATGTTACAGTCCTGAAATGGTTGACCTTGGCGATCCCATCCTGTGGCCCCACCTCCTTAGCTGCCTTACTCCCGAGTGGCGCAGTGGTCTAAGGCACTGCATCTCAGTGCTAGAGATGTCACTACAGACCCTGGTTCGATTCCAGGCTGTATCACAACCGACCTGGATTGGGAATCACATATGGCAGCGCACAATTGGCCAAAGATTGTCCGGTCTAGGTTTTGTCTGGGGTAGGACGTCATTGTAAATAAGAATTTGTTCTTAACCTCTCTGGGCTAGGTGGCACCAAATCGTCCCACCTACGTAACAGCCAGTTGAATCCTGTGGTGCAATTTTCAAATACCTTAGAAATGCTATTACTTCAATTTCTCAAACATATGACTATTTTACAGCTATTTAAAGACAAGACTCTCGTTAATCTAACCACACTGTCCGATTTCAAAAAGGCTTTACAACGAAAGCAAAACATTAGATTATGTCAGCAGAGTACCCAGCCAGAAATAATCAGACACCCATTTTTCAAGCTAGCATATAATGTCACATAAACCCAAACCACAGCTAAATGCAGCACTAACCTTTGATGATCTTCATCAGATGACAACCCTAGGACATTATGTTATACAATACATGCATGTTTTGTTCAATCAAGTTCATATTTATATCAAAAAACAGCTTTTTACATTAGCATGTGACGTTCAGAACTAGCATACCCCCCGCAAACTTCCAGGGAATTTACTAACAATTTACTAAATTACTCACGATAAACGATCACAAAAAGCATAACAATTATTTTAAGAATTATAGATACAGAACTCCTCTATGCACTCGATATGTCCGATTTTAAAATAGCTTTTTGGTGAAAGCACATTTTGCAATATTCTAAGTACATAGCCCAGCCATCACGGGCTAGCTATTTAGACACCCAGCAAGTTTAGCCTTCACCAAAATCAGATTTACTATAACAAAAATGTTATTACCTTTGGTGTTCTTCGTCAGAATGCACTCCCAGGACTTCTACTTCAATAACAAATGTTGGTTTGGTTCCAAATAATCCATCGTTATATCCAAATAGCGGCGTTTTGTTCGTGCGTTCTAGAAACTATCTGAAATGGTAAATCAGGGTTACGAGCATGGTGCAATTCGTGACAAAAAAATTCTAAATATTCCATTACCGTACTTCGAAGCATGTCAACCGCTGTTTAAAATCAATTGTTATGCAATTTATCTCGTAAAAAAGCGATAATATTCCGACCGGGAATCTGCGTTTCGGTAAATAGAGGAAAAAAGAAAGACGGGGGCGACCAGTGCACGCGCCTAAGCCCACTGTCCCCTGATCGGCCACTTGAAAAAGGCGATAATGTGTTTCAGCCTGGGGCTGGAATGACGACATTCAGCTTTTTCCCGGGCTCTGAGAGCCTATGGGAGCCGTGGGAAGTGTCACGTTACCGCAGAGATCCTTTGTTTTGGAAAGAGATGTCAAAGAAAGCCAATAAATGGTCAGACAGGCCACTTCCTGTAAAGGAATCTCTCAGGTTTTTGCCTGCCATATGAGTTCTGTTATACTCACAGACACCATTCAAACAGTTTTAGAAACTGTAGGGTGTTTTCTATCCATATCTAATAAGTATATGCATATTCTAGTTACTGGGTAGGAGTAGTAACCAGATTAAATCGGGTACGTTTTTTATCCGGCGGTGTAAATACTGCCCCCTAGCCCTAAGAGGTTAACCCCTGGTTAACCCCTGGTCCGTTGACATCCAGCGAAAAATCCTATCACTATTAGCATAACGAAATTTAATATATGTTTTTTTTCAAATATAGGACTATGTTATATCGTTTTATAGATACACTTCTCCTGAATCGAACCACGTTGTCCGATTTCAAAAAGGCTTTACAGCAAAAGCAAAACATTAGATTATGTTAGAGGAGTATATCGTAAAAGTAGCCACATAGCCATTTTCCGACCAACCACATGCATCACAAATAACCAAAAAACAGCTAAATGCAGCACTAACCTTTGACAATCTTCATCAGATGACACCCCTAGGACATCATGTTACACAATACATGCATTCTTTTGTCCGAT
The DNA here is from genome assembly GCF_965601325.2 of Salmo salar. Lineage (NCBI taxonomy): Eukaryota > Metazoa > Chordata > Actinopteri > Salmoniformes > Salmonidae > Salmo > Salmo salar. Next base: position 49,269,162 of record NC_138302.1, read on the forward strand.
AAAGTTCATATTTATATATAAAAACAGCATTTTACATCGGCGCGTAACGTTGACTAACTATTTTCCCTCAAATGCATCCGGTATAACAGCGCTACAATTTACTAAATTACTATTCGAAAACATTTTTAAAATGTAATATTGTCATTCTAAGATTTATAGATGAATATCTCTTGAAAGCACCTGTAATGCCAGATTTAAAAATAACTTTACTGGGTAATCACACTTTGCGATAAAAGGCGATGCGATACGCAGAAAATATGCTACCGTTACAGGTCAGCGCCATGTTGGAACAATCGCATATCAAATCTAGTCTTGTATACTATTGTCAATAATCCCTTACCTTTGATTATCTTAATCAGAAAGCACTTCTAGGAATCCCAGGTCCACAACAAATGTATTTTCGTTCGAAAAAGTGAATCCTTTATGTTCCAATAGCTTGTTCTTGTTAGCGCGTTCTGAAGGCTGCACCAAAAGTGCCGTCGTGCGCGGGACTCCACTTTCGAAAAAATGCATTTTTTTTTATTTAGGTTCGTTCAAACATGTCAAACGTTGTATAACATAAATCTTTAGGGCCTTTTTCAACCAGAGCTCCAATAAGATTCAAGGGGGACGATTGCATTGTGTTTCAAAACGTTTCGAAAGGGGAGGGTAGCCAGGGGTGCCGGCGTCATAATGGTGATGGCCCTCTCCATGTGACCACGTTCCACTGTGTCTCATTCATTCAGTTTTCACAGTAGAAGGCTCAAATCACTTTGTAAAGACTGGGGACATCTAGTCGAAGCAATAGGAAGTGCTCAATGAACCATCGCTCACTGTGTGATTTACAGGCAAACTGATGAAGTTGAGTCCGCAATTCAGAATTCCACTTCCTGTTACGATTGGTCTCGGGGTTTTGACTGCCATATGAGTTCTGTTATACTCACAGACACCATTCAAACAGTTTTAGAAACTTTAGGGTGTTTTCTATCCACAAGTATTAATTATATGCATATCCTAGCTTCTGAGTTTGAGTAGGAGGCCGTTTAAAATGGGCATGAATTTATTTCAAAAATCGCTGTAGCGCCCCCTATCCTAGGCGAACGACAAGAGGTTAACTAACTTTCCTAGTTAAATAAAGGTTAAAAAAATACACTGCTCAAAACTTGCATTAGCTGAACCTGTTTCCAAATACACAAAAAAACCATTGTGAAACATTCTCAAAAAAATCGGGAAACATTTCAGGTGATCGTTTGGTCTCAGTGAATTTCCCCTCTAGATTCTATTTTTACAATGAACCCTATTATCAAAGGGGGCATAAGCTTGATCTATACGTTATTAAACTCACACAATCTGGATTCCCTGAACTCTCTTAAGAACCAATGGGAAGATGATTTAGCAGAGTATGCTTCAGAGAATACATTCTTAATCTATATGTCTAAGACATGCTGTAATTCAATTTAAAATTGTATTTATTTTATTGTTATTTTTTTATTTATTTTTTAACTTCTATGGGCTAGGTGGGACGCTATTTCACAGCCAGTGAAATATCAGGGTGGCAAATTCAAAAACAACAAAATGTCATACACTTCTCCTTGATGTAACCACATTGTCCAATTTCAAAAAGGCTTTACAGCAAAAGCAAAACATTAGATTATGTTAGGAGAGTACATAGACAAAAATAATCACACAGCCATTTTCCAAGCAAGGACATGTGTCAATAAAACCCAAAACACAGCTAAATGAAGCACTAACCTTTGACGATCTTCATCAGATGACACTCCTAGGACATTGTTACACAATACATGTATGTTTTGTCCGATAAAGTTCATATTTATATCCAAAAACAGCATTTTACATTGGCGCATGATGTTCAGAAAATGTATTCCCACCAAAACTTCCGGCGAATGTTCACATCAATTTACAAAAATACTCATCATAAACGTTGATAAAATATATAACAATTATTTAAAGAATTATAAATAGACTACCCCTGGATGCAACCGCTGTATCAGATTTTAAAATAGCTTTACGGAGAAAGCACATTTTTCAATATTCTGAGTACATAGCTCAGCCATCACGGTGAGCTATTCAGACACCCACCAAGTTCGGGGCAACCTACACTCAGAATTAGTATTAGAAATATTCTCTTACCTTTGCTGATCTTCGTCAGAATACACTCCCAGGACTGCTACTTCCACAAGAAATTTAGTTTTTGTTCGAAATAATCCATATTTATGTACAAATACCTCCGTTTTGTTCATGCGTACAGATCACTTATCCAAAGGCATAACGCGCGAGCGTGGAACGAGAGACGAAAAGTCAAAATGTTCCATTACCGTACTTAGAAGCATGTCAAAAGCTGTTAAAAATCAGTCTTTATGGTATTTTTTATGTAAAATTGCGATAATATTCCAACCGGACAATAGCATATTCATTCAAGAAGAAAAAGAAGGAACGGCGTGCTCGCGTGACCGCGCATATCCAATCCCTTTGTTGCCAGGCAGACCACTCAGTAACTGAGCTCCTATTATCTGCCCAGTGACAGGAAAATGCTCAAACCACTTTCTGAAGGCTTTAGACAGCCAATGGAAGCCTTAGGAAGTGCAACGGCCCCCCACGGACACTGTAGCTTCGATAGAGAATCAAAAGAAGAACTACAATTCTCACACTTTCCACTTCCTGCTTGGAATTTTCTCAGGTTTTTGCCTGCCATATGAGTTCTGTTATACTCACAGACACCATTCAAACAGTTTTAGAAACTTCAGAGTGTTTTCTATCCAACTCTACTAATAATATGCATATTCTAATTTCTGGGCCAGAGTAGTACCCTGTTTAAATTGGGTTCGTTTTTTCATCCGACCGTGAAAATACCGCCCCCTTGCCCAGACAGGTTAATCACACCTGCCCTCGCTCCCCATCCCTGGCTCTCGAAGGCGCCAGGCTCCCCAACATTACGCACTCCTGCCACCATCAGTATGCACACCTGCCTTCCCCCTGTCATGTGCATCAGCAATTATTGGACTCACCTGGACTCAATCACCTGTTTATTACCTCCCCTATATTTGTCATTTCCCCAGTTCTGTTCCCTGCTGCTGCCTTAATGTTCGTATGCCGTTGTTACCTATGTGCTGACGCTGTTCCTGTCTTGTTACCTATCTGTTCCGCATTAAATGTTCAACTCCCCGTACCTGCTTCTCCTCTCCAGCGTCGGTTCTATCAGAATGCAGCAGCCATCAAACAAAGCATCGGGGAGTGCTGGCTTCCGGGGGTGCCTAAGCCAGCTCGTCGGGCTGTCACGCCCTAGCTGGCTCGAGAGGTTTCTTGCCCCGGTTGGCTCGGAAGGCGCCCATCCCACGTCAGGCCTCAGCCGGATCCGCAGGGTTTTACGCATCAGCCGGCTACCCAGGCGTCTACACTTCAGCCGGCTCATCAGGCTCCCATGTTCTGGCGGGATCATCAGGCTGTCACGCCTCAACTGGGTCCTCAGGCTCTCACGCCTCAGCCGGTTTGCCAGGCTCCCACTGTCCAGCGCCCAGGCCTCCGCCGGCCTGTCAGGCTTGCCGGTTGGCGCTCCTAGAGAGGGGGGTACTGTCACGCCTGCACCCGCTCCCCCTCCCTGGCGCTCGAAGACGCCAGGCTTCCCAGCATTACGAACTCCTGCCACCATCAGTACGCACACCTGCCTTCCCCCCATCACGTGCATCAGCAATTATTGGACTAACCTGGACTCAATCACCTGTTTATTACCTCCCCTATATTTGGGGAGAGGTAATCCCCGTACCTGCTTCTCATCTCCAGCGTCGGTTCTATCAATTTACAATGACGGCCTACCCCGGCCAAACCTAGACGACGCTGGGCCAATTGTGCGCCGCCCTATGGGGCTCCCAAACATTTTTTTTTTCAAACATAACACAATATCTGCCAATTGATTATCAGCAATATCGCCCATCTGTCTGTGTGGTGCGCGTGTTTGTCTATCACTTTGTGTGTAGCCAGTTAGTAATGCTGATATTCATAGAGTATGCAATTTAGGTCAAGTAAAAAGAAAGTGCAAAAATCTAATATGCATGTAAAGGATACACCTTGGTGGTCAACGTAATGTAGTACATTTCTTTCTCCATCCATATTACCTTGAATGCATCTTCCATATGCGCTGTTGATCTTGCTCATCATTTACAAAAGGAAAAGTGAATGGGAAAATACATTTGTTTCCTCACCTGTTTGTGTGTTATTTCAAAAAACAAACTTGATAACTTGAAAGCCCCAATCACCAGGGTCATTTTAAGATGTCAGGCTTGAAAATACCTTCAGGCATTTTGTCACAGTGAGCCACTACCCAAACCAGACGCATCTGGTTTCAAGTGGTCATCCACTTCATGTGATCTTCTTCTGCTGTCTAGTGGATGAACTGGGTATCATACAGGAAATGTACTTAAAGGTAGCGACTTCAGTTTTCTTCAAATATGTATATCATTCCTGTAAGATGAAAAATGAAGGCATGGCACATTGCACAAGCCCTGCGCTTTTAAAATGGCCATGTTTCTAAGGGAATTTGCACATGTTTTGAGCGCCAGCATTAATTAAAGATATGACATTTATTTATTTAATTTTTAAAATCCTTTTGGAACAGTAATCGGTGATATCTTTTATTTCAAACCTACAGTAGTCTTTCAAATCTCTTATTACCCAACATGGGGACAATTGGAACATTTAGCTTTTCTTTGCCTGTTGTTGCTCTGGCTTTGTAATAGTCACTTTGTTTCCTGTATCAGGACCCCACAGTTCTTACCTATCTAACAGTGCTGAGTATGTGTTTGTAGGACTTATAGTTTTGACATCAAAATGTATTTCATGAAGGTAGTGTACAATATAGGTGTCACTTAGAAAATGCAACCAGAGCGTATCAGAGTTCAACAGTTATCTGCAAAGTAGGCTTACTTGACAGAACTGTATTATGATTATTTGTATCAATCTGGGATTGATACATGACATGTGCAGCAGCAGTACAGAAACATCGCTAGCCAAACACATTCCTCTCCTAGATGTGCAATTGAAGTGGAATTACACTTAAAAATCTAAATGTATTCATTTTTTCCCAGACTTCAAACATTTTCTTTTGATGTGATATAAGCATTGACATTGACTCAGAACACCCCATTTTGTTGTTTCTCTTCTGAAAGTGAAAAACAAAACAAAATCCAAAACCAGAATTCGGGAAAATACAAAACCCCCTTAGAGTTGTTAATGAACCATTATTTTACCAGGTATATTGACAGAAAACACATCTCTTGTACACCAAGGAAGGGTTGTTGGAGGTAAGAGAAGAAGAGAATGTACCTATTTGAAAGCTAGAAAGAAATGAGTAGCTCACAACTTATTTTGTGTTTCTTTAAGCAGCTCTCATGCTAGAAAAGGTTGGAGACCACTGCTATAGTATGACCCTATAGTTTTTAAACCTATAGTTGTTGATCCTATACAGTAGTTTGCTTCTATATAGCATGTAGTTGCTAAACTCTTCCAGAACATGCTTGGCTGTAGTCTAGGGGGGATTGACGGTGATGCTGGAATTGTCTATTGCTGCTCCTCCTGCGGCCAAAAGGCAAATAAAGCCTAGTCTCTTGACTCATACCAAGATGGAAGTAGAAGGAGCCTCTAGCTCTGCCTCAATTATTGAAGATAGTGGTTCACTTATTATCAAAGGCAGCCTATCCCACCACAGCCCTGTATCAGTGGGGTAGAACTAAAAGAATAGAAGAACTGAAGAGCCAGAGTTGGTGTTGTGCTACTGTTTTGTGGCTACAGCAGCCTATAAAGGCCTTTTGTTGTTGATAAATGTAATTAATCGGGCACGGATAATAACCCATTCCATGGGCCCCTAGCCGCTATCACTTTTTCTGGGTTTCCTGTCAGCCCAGGTAAGCCTGTGCGTTGATCCGTGCCTGTAAATAAGGTTTTGTATATTCGGCCTCTGAATAGGATCATTTGCCTCCCAGCTAGCAAATGCGCATGACAGAAAACAAGAAGGTTTTCCTCTCGTTAGGATTTGCTATGTATCAATGTGGTAATTCGTGGTAATTCATGCCCCATCTCCAAGGATATCACAATGTGTTTAATGCCGGTCCTTTGTCTCAATTACAAAGAACTGCCCCATGTTTGTCTGTGGTCTGCCATGTAAATGAGGGCTATCCAATTTTTGGGCGAGTCTATCGCTCCTCATGGCGCTAAATCTAATTTTGCCATCATTTCCAGGCTTATCCTACTGTGCGGTAATTTTATTTGATACCACCGAAGCCAGGCTCTGCATTACATTTTACATCGCCAGAGATAGGATTTATAGTAAGCGAGTAAGGGGGAATTCTGATTAAAAGTGATGTATCAAGAGAGATGGATGATTCATTAAAGAGGGAAAGTAGGGAGGGAGATAATAATAAAAGTGAGAAAGGCTCTGGAGTTTAGAGATACTGTAGAAAGCTTATTGTTTGATGGTGCTCTCTGCCATTTTGGTAGATTTTGATAATGTGGTTGCTATAGCTTTCTTGGTCTTCAGGAGAGCCCCTCTACTTTCCCTCATGATACACATTAGCCCCTAGCTTTCAGTTCTTTTACTAAACACTTTTGAAAGATATCTTACATTTTCATAGGACCAAGCCAAGCCCTTAGAAAAAAGGAACTACCTAGAACCAAAAGGGTTCTCCTAGAGGGACAGCAAAATAATCCTTTATGAACCATTTTGTTAAAACCTCATCAGGCCCGAGGACCCCAGCAAATCTGCGTTTTCTTTCACTACTTCTGCATTTTTCACTACTTTTGCATGTCCAGCCATTATCTTTAGCATCACAATGAAATGTTTTACCATTTTCTTTTCAGGTCAACCAAGGATACAAGTAAAACACAAAACTATTTGTCATAAACAGTTGCATTCAGATCTGCCAAGGTCTGCCAAGCAAAGACCTGATAAAAATGAATTTAGTACAGAAATGGTTTGCTTAGTGGGAAATGAAATGAATATCCAACAAGTCAGTGATAACTTTGTGAGTTTGGAATTCGTGACAGCAACTATGTGAGCTTATTTCAGTATTATAGACACTATGTCCTTGAATTTCCTATGATCTATGTAGAAGCTCCTTACCTCCTAACTACTCTTGTGTGGCTTGTGAGTGTCGTAGAACAAAACAGATTACATGTACAGCTGAAGTCGGAAGTTAAACATACACCTTAACCTGAGTTTAAATGTATTTGTCTTTCACAATTCCTGATATTTAATCCTAGTAGAAATTCCCTATCTTAGGTCAGTTAGGATCACCACTTTATTTTAAGAATGTGAAATGTCAGAATAATAGGAGAGAGAATTATTTATTTCAGCTTTTATTTCTTTCATCTCAGTCCCAGTGGGTCAGAAGTTTACATACACTCAATTAGTATTTGGTAGCATTGACTTTAAATTGTTTAACTTGGGTTCTGCTCCAAAACTGCCATAAAAAAGCCAGACTACGGTTTGCAACTGCACATTGGGACAACGATCATACTTTTTGGAGATATGTTCTCTGGTCGGATGAAACAAAAATAGAACTGTTTGGCCATAATGACCATCATTATGTTTGGAGGTAAAAGGGGGAGGCTTGCATGCCGAAGAACACAATCCCAACCGTGAAGCTCGGGGGTGGCAGCATCATGTTGTGGGGTTGCTTTGCTGCAGGAGGGACTGGTGCACTTCACAAAATAGATTGCATCATGATTAAGGAAAATTATGTGGATATATTGAAGCAACATCTCAAGACATCAGTCAGGAAGTTAAAGCTTGGTCGCAAATGGGTCTTCCAAATGGACAATGACCCCAAGCATACTTCCAAAGTTGTGGCAAAATGGCTTAAGGACAACAAAGTCAAGGTATTGGAGTGGCCTTCACAAAGCCCTGACCTCAATCCCATTGAACATTTGTGGGCAGAACTGAAAAAGCATGTGCTAACAAGGAGGTCTACAAACCTGACTCAGTTACACCAGCTCTGTCAGGAGGAATGGGCCAAAATTCACCCAACTTATTGTGGGAAGCTTGTGGAAGGCTACCCAAAAAGTTTGACCCAAGTTAAACAATTTAAAGGCAATGCAGCCAAATACTAATTGAGTGTATGTAAACTTCTGACCCACTGGGACTGTGATGAAAGAAATAAAAGCTGAAATAAATCATTCTTCTCTACTATATATTCTGACATTACACATTCTTAAAATAAAGTGGTGATCCTATCTGACCTAAGACAGGGAATGTTTACTAGGATTAAATGGAATTGTGAAAAACTGAGTTTAAATGTATTTGGCTAAGGTGTATGTAAACTTCAGACTTCAACTGTATATCCTCCCTGGACCTAGTGGGTCTATAGGGTTTTGCAATATTCTATTATGACTACAATTGGCTCTCTGACCTGAATCTCATCCAAGGGCCTTGTCACTCACTGAACATGGCAGCCATTTCTCCTTGGAACCCAATTTAATAGAGGTGTATTTCTTGAAGCGTGCAGGGAATTGCCTACTTATCAACACTATGTACACCATCAATAAAATGAACTATCAAAGTACTCGATTTAGCTGTGCTTTAAATGGCTTTCGTATTTAATTTAGACTATACCGTGGAGTCCCGGAGGACCTCATCTTGTTAATTATGGTCAAGTCAAACATTTGGCTCCTCTGTCTTATTGAAGAGCTCCTTCAAAAGGGCAAATCTATCCAAAGGACCCAGGTGATGGCAAGGTCACTGTTTCTATTTCGCGCAAGGCAGAGTGCCATCCTCCAAGGTTTAACTTCAAAAACACTTTGACAGGAACGAGTGGGTGCAGAGAGAAAGGGAGTGAGAGAGAGGTCCGGCGGAGAAGAAGAAAACACAATATTCTATATTATGTTCAGCTTAACAGCGAGTGGATTCTCTTTTGTCAAACATGAACAAAAGCCCTTTCAAAGGAACTCGGCATGTTGGCACTTAAGAGAACTCCATGGGGATGACGAGGTAGCCTTGAGGAAAAAAGTGGCACATTTTCCCCATGGGTAGAGGAGGGAGGCAGGGGGGCAAGGGGGTCTTCAGTCCATACAGTCGATCCTCTTTTGGAATGCATTACAATTTACTCCATTTCCATATAGTCGTCTTTGTCATTCTTGACTCATCCTTTGTATCCATATACATGCTGCTTATTTATTAAACATGATGTTTATCTGTTCTGTGTGGGTTATGTATCAAATCAAATCGTATTAATCACATGCGCCGAATGCAACAGTGATTATCCATAATGGCGCTGGAGGGTATGGCTGACGTCTTATCGGCTCTTAACCAACCATGCTACTTTGTCTGTTTTTTCGCGTTGTTCATAACTTGTTTTGTACATAATGTTGCTGCTACCATCTCTTATAACCGAAAATAGCTTCTGGTCATCAGAACTGCGATTACTCACCTCAGATTAGATGAAGAGTTTTCTTCAATGAGTCGGACGGGATGGAGATACTACAGACACCTGACCAGGCCCAGATGCCCATTATTTGCTGGAGAAGGAAACAGAGATTTAGCGGGAAAAAGATCAGGGTGCCTTGTGGGGATCAGGCGCCGAGTGGCTAATCTGCCTTTGCCTTCCGTCCTGCTAGCTAACGTTCAATCGCTGGGAAAATAAATGGGACGAACTGAAAGCACGTATATCCTACCAACGGGACATTAAAAACTGTAATATATTATGTTTCACCGAGTCGTGGCTGAATGACGAAATTAAGAACATACAGCTGGCGGGTTATACACTATCAGCAGGATAGAACAGCAGCCTCTGGTAAGACACGGGACGGGGGCCTATGCATATATGTAAACGACAGCTGGTGCACGATATCTAGTCTCGAGGCTTTGCTCGCCTGGGGTAGAGTATTCCATGATACGCTGTAGACCACACTATCTACCTAGAGAGTTTTCATCTGTATTTTTCGTAGCTGTCTACATACCACCACAGACCAATGCTGGCACTAAAACCACACTCAATGAGCTGTATACCGCCATAAGCAAACAGGAAAATGCTCATCCAGAGATGGCACTTCAAGTGGCCTGGGACTTCAATGCAGGGAAACTTAAATCAGTTTCACCTCATTTCTATCAGAATGTTAAATGTGCAACCAATCTAGACCACCTTTACTCCACACACAGAGACACGTACAAAGCTCTCCCTCACCCTCCATTTGGCAAATCTGAGCATAATTTTATCCTCCTGATTCCTGCTTACAAGCAAAAATTAAAGCAGGAAGCGCCAGTGACTCGGTCTATAAAAAAAGTGGTCAGATGAAGCAGATGCTAAACTACAGGACAGTTTTGCTAGCACAGATTGGAATATGTTCCGGGATTCCGGGATGGCATTGAAGAGTACACCACATCAGTCACTGTCTTTATCAATAAGTGCATCGAGGACGTCATCCCCACAGTGACTGTACGTACATACCCCAACCTGAAGCCATGGATTACAGGCAACATTCACACTGAGCTAAAGGGTAGAGCTGCCACTTTCAAGGAGCGGGACTTTAAATCAAAAGCAGATTAAAAAATCCCGCTATGCCCTCCGACGAACCGTCAAACAGGCAAAGCATCAATACAGGACTAAGATCGAATCGTACTACACCGGCTCCGATGCTTGTCGGATGTGGCAGGGCTTGCAAACTATTACAGACTACAAAGGGAAGCACAGCCGAGAGCTGCCCAGTGACACGAGCTTACCAGACAAGCTAAATACCTTCTATGCTCGCTTCGAGGCAAGTAACACTGAAACATGCATGAGAGCATCAGCTATTCCGGACGACTGTGTGATCACGCTCTCCACAGCCGATGTGAGTAAGACCTTTAAACAGGTCAACATTTACAAGGCCGCTCGGCCAGATGAATTACCAGGACGTGTACTCCGAGCATGCGCTGACCAACTGGCAAGTGTCTTCACTGACATTTTCAACCTCTCCCTGTCTGACTCTGTGACACCAACATGTTTCAAGCAGACCACCATAGTCCCTGTGCCCAAAAACACTAAGGTAACCTGCCTAAATGACTACCGACCCGTAGCACTCACGTCTGTCGCCATGAAATGCTTTCAAAGGCTGGTCATGGCTCACATCAACACCATTATTCCAGAAACCCTAGACCCACTCCAATTTGCATACCGCACCAACAGATCCACAGATGATGCAATCTCTATTGCACTCCACACTGCCTTTTCTCACTTGGACAAAAGGAACACTTATGTGAGAATGCTATTCATTGACTACAGCTCAGCGTTCAACTGGATTCTGGACTTCCTGATGGGCCGCCCCCAGGTGGTAAGGGTAGGTAACAACACATCCGCCACACTGATCCTCAACACGGGGGCCCCTCAGGGGTGCGTAGTCCATCCCGTTCTGTACTCCCTGTTCACTCATGACTGCACGGCCAGGCACTACTCCAACACCATCATTAATTTTGCTGATGATACAACAGGGGTAGGCCTGATCACCGACAACAATGAGGCAGCCTATAGGGAGGAAGTCAGAGACCTGACCATGTGGTGCAAGGACAACAACCTCACCCTCAACGTGATCAAGACAAAGGAGATGATTGTGGACTACAGGAAAAGGAGGACCGAGCACACCCCCATTCTCATCGACGGGGCTGTAGTAGAGCTTTAAGTTCCTTGGCGTCCACATCATCAACAAACTAACATGGTCCAAACACACCAAGACACTTGTGAAGAGGGCACGACAAAACCTATTCCCCCTCAGGAGACTGAAAAGATTTGGCATGGGTCCTTAATAGGTTTTACAGCTGCACCATCAAGAGCATCCTGACGGGTTGCATCACTGCCTAGTATGGCAACTGCTCGGCCTCCGACTGCAAGGCACAACAGAGGGTAGTGTGAACGGCCCAGTACATCACCAGGGCCAAGCTTACTGCCATCTTGGACCTCTATACCAGGCGGTGTCAGAGGAAGGCCCGAAAAATTGTCAAAGACTCCATCCACCCTAGTCATAGACTGTTCTCTCTGCTACCGCACGGTAAGCGGTACCGGAGCGCCAAGTCTAGGTCCAAGAGGCTTCTAAACAGCTTCTATGGCTACCTAGACTATTTGCATTGCCCCCCCCCCCTACATTGCTGCTACTCTCTGTTATTATCTATGCATAGTCACTTTAATTCACTTCAATTACCTCGACACCGGTGCCCCCGCATACTGACTCTGTACCGGTACCCCCTGTATATACCCCGCTATTGTTATTTACGGCTGCTCTCAGTTATTTGCTATTCTTATCTCTTACTTTTTTTAGGTATTTTCTTAAAACTGCATTGTTGGTTAAGGCTTTTAAGTTAGCATTTCACTGTAAGGTCTACACCTGTTGTATTCAGTGCAAGTGACAAATTAAATTTCATTTGATTTGATTTGAAATGCTTACTCACGAGCCCTTAAAAACAATGCTGAGTTTTTATAAAGTAAGTAAGAAAAATGTGCAACTAAAGGAAAAATAATAACACAAAATAACAAAATAACAATAACGGGGCTATATACAAGGGGTTCCGTTACCGAGTCAATGTGCAGGTGTACACTTTAGTCGAGGTAATTGAGGTAAAATGTACATGTAGGGAGGGGTAAAGTGACTATGCATAGATCATAAACAGAAAGTAGCAGCTGCGTATGTGAAGAGTGTAAAAGAATGTGTGTGTGTGTGTGGCGTCAATGTGCATGTGTGTGTTTGTGTCCGTGTGTTTGTTTGTGTGTTGGAGTGTATTAAATAATAATATAGTTTCGTATTCATGCACAGCTGTCAAGAGTAACACATCTCAGCATTTGATTTCACTGTATGCCAGAGGTTGGAACCAAGATAATAAAGAACCATTATTTTTAATGTTCCGTTCCACTGTTCTGACCAGCAAAATAAAGTTCAGAACCTGTTCAAACCCCCCAAAAAGTTCTGATTTATATCGTTCCTTTCTGTTCCTGAAATGTTCTTTTTTTTTTTTTTTTTTTTTACATTTAGCTCGACATTAAATTACTTCACCAATGGATAGAACAGCTTGCTATGAACCGGGCGAGCCATGTACTGTATATGCATTGGACCAACAAGTGTAGTGTATGGTGCGACATGCGACTGAAATTTTGCAGGTGATGAGAGCGCTGGGCATCTTGTTTTTATGACATGCATTATCTGAATTAGGCCCACAGAATTATACTTACTGAGGAGCTGATTCTATGTACTAACTTTGAATGTCTTTGAACTTTGAACCCTTGATCATGACTCTCAGGTCCATTACATTACACATAATGCCGCCTAGAGTTTGAGAGCTAGCTAACAAGCTTGTGTGTGCAGAGCGGCTCCAGAATTAAAATAAAAACACGTCTTACCTTTTTGTAGTTAATAAATCCACTGTCACGTCCTGACCAGTATAAAGTATATTTGGTTATTGTAGTTTGGTCAGGATGTGGCAGAGGGGAGTTGATGTATGTTTATGGGGTTTGTCACTGGTCTATGTCTGTGTTTCTATGTCTAGTTAATTGGGGTTGGACTCTCAATTGAAGGCAGGTGTGTTGAGTTGCCTTTGATTGGGAGTCCTATATAGTAGGGTGTGTTTGTCTTTGTGTTTCGTGGGTAGTTGTGTTTTGCACTGCTAGGTTTAGCCTGCGAAACTGTCTCCTGTCGTGTTGTCTGCATTTATAGTTTTTTCGTGATCAACGTGTTTAATAAACATGATGTTGAGCACACAACCTGCTGCGTATTGGTCCACGTTCTCCGACAGTGATTTCGCGATATCGTCAGAAGACGAGGATCGTGACATCCACTTTGAAACGTGATAACTATAGTATCCTTAACTAGCATTGAAAAAGTTAATCCATTGTTCTCTAATAAAAAATATCTCTCTCCCTAATTTCTCAATCACACCTGTAAGGTCAGTAGCTACAGTAGACTATTCATGCAGTAGACTATGTTTCTACATCTGTATAGCACTTTGTGACATCAGCTAATGTAAAAATGGCTTTATAAATACATTTGATTGATTGATTGACTCTGTACTGTTCTTTGTGGGACATGAAAAAAATGCCCGGAACGTAAAATAACGTTATTAACCGGTTCCCATGTTTTTCAAGTAACGGTTCTGTTCCAGAACAGTGTTATGACGTGACTATCATTAATCTGATGACTTATTTATCGAATCAAACTAATTATGTCTATTTGTTACTCGATTAAATGAGTCATGTAACAATTAACTCATTAGGAATTTGGAGCACCAAGGGAAAGGATGTTTAACGAGTTACTATCTCCCGACTTAAACTCTAAAGATATAGTAATGACCGAGTCTACTCGCTCCTGAACTGCGAGAGACAGAAATAGTACTGCGTTTTGGCCAGCAAGTCTATTTATCAGAATACTTAAATCGGCCGGCCTATATGTATGTTCTGGCTCGAGGTATTCAGTAATTCACCATTACACGCTGACTTCGTCAGAGAAACTGTCACATATGCTCCCTCTCCGGCCTCTAGGTCACCAGGCTGCTCGTTATGGCGCACACCTGTCACCATCGTTACGCGCACCGTCAGACTCACCTAGACTCCATCACTTCCTTGATTACTTGCCCTATATATATATATATATATATAACTCCCTTTGGTTCCTTCCCCAGGCGTCATTGTTTCTGTTTCATGTATGTGCGTTGTTCGAGGTTCTTGGTTTGTATTATGTTGCGTTTATTTTATTAAAACACTCACTCCCTGAACTTGCTTCCCGACTCTCAGCGCACATCGTTACAGAAACAACACCGGAGGCAACAATAGTATCTTGTTCAAATGGACACAAACACCTAAAAAACATATCTTGCTACAGCTCTAATGGTCTATAATATAATCTGCTCCTCAATTCATATAGACTGAATTCAACATCAAGGCCTCGTTCTATCTTAGATTCTTTGCACGGGGCTTCAATATATCATGACGTGACTATCATTAATCTGTTGACTGTTATTTATCGAATCAAACTAATTATGTTTAATTGTTACTCGATTAAGTTACACAGATATCTCTTACATCAATAACAGTCAATTATTAATTATTACCTCAGTCTCATTCTTTATGTTGCATAATCCCTGGATCTACAAGAACCCTAGCCCTTTTCAATATTTAGTACTACACAAATTGATTTAAAAATCCCCGTCAGTTGTTTTCTCAAGAGCTCAATCTCTCTGTGGCTCAATCTCTGTCATTCACTCTCTCTCCCTCTCTCTTTGTATGCAGAGCTCTCTCTTTTGTTTTGCACCTACATGTCACATTTGTCCGGGACCTGTGAGTATTGTTTTGTTAAAAAGTGTTGACTGTTTGTTTGATGGTGGGAAAAGGGGGTAACAAGACAAGTCGCCCATGGGCCTACATTACACGTAGGAAAACTGTGTCTAAATACACTAGTTAGAACTGGGCGGACCACCCCATGGTATTTTTGGTTAGTTAGCTGGCAGTTGTTGAAGCAGGTAAAGTAGCTTAGGGGTGTTTGGATTCATGTTTCTTTCCTTGGGTCCAGCTCAGCCCCTTTTCCCACACCCCGTTACCGTGTGTTTAAACAATAAACCATTAGTGTTTGACGGTATATTTAAGTTGTCTGTGGTTATTAGTTCTCACTGTTTCTTTTCACTATTATGATTTGCATGAGTTATGTTACGAGTCTTGTTTCCATCTCCCCTAGACTGCAGGTTCCAAAGGGATTCGTAACATGAAGATAGCAATGTGATTTTAGCCTTCTAAATGAGAATAGTTTTTCATCTGAACTTGTGGCAGTCAGTAGCCACGCCCCAGTTAGCTCAGAGTTCATGCCAATATGACGGAACACCCCCTTTAGTGCTTAAAAGACCAGCGTGATAGACAGCATGAGCTGAACGTTCCGAAATGGTTGGAACCTATGAAAACCAGACCAAGACATGCCGGGTTGCTTCTGGCGTGTAAAGTGGTCGGAAGCTGAACCCTGAATAATCAACTAGAGACCAAGCAGATGGACGGTGTACAAGACCAAAAAGACATGAGGCTGAGGTCCACACATTGAAATGGTTACAAACTTTGTACTGAGACCAGACAGCGTGGAGCTGTGGCTACATGGCTGAAAATGGTTTAAACTCTACAGACCAGCTGACGTACAGCGCGAGCTCAACATTACGAAATGGTTAGAAGCTCTGAAACTCTCAACACGAGTGAAGAAGGTAAAGACTATAGACCAGAACATTCACAGTCTGCAGCTGTGCATGAAAAAGCGGTCCGAGAACTTTGACTAAAGACACAAGGGGGAAGGAAGACAATCCCTTCTGATACAACCATGAGTATGCCTGAAATATCTTTTCTAACGAACCGTCCTAGATCAGAGAAGTGCTACAACTAAGAAGGACATTGTGACCTCTAGTGGACAACCAGAGCCTTACATCGTGCCACTACCATAGACAGATTGATTGGTTTCAACAGAGAGACGACAGAGAAACACATCTACTTGTAAATATATGTTGCATTTCTAATCCGAATGAGCAGTGGTTAGGGTGCTAAGTATTCGTATTTCCGTGAGCGTAGCTTCCAAATGTATGTACAATAAGTTGACTTTCTTTGTCTCTCCCTCTCTTTATCCACTTTTCCATTGTGTAACAAGCTGTCATATTGTGTCAGTCCACTAGGGACCTTTATCTCATGTAAGTGTGTATGGGTATTCTGTGTAATTAGTTAGTTAGTTAATAAATACATTGATTAACCTCTCTAGGGTCGGCGGGACGAAATCGTCCCACCTACGTAACAGCCAGTGGAATCCTGTGGCGCGTTATTCAAATACCTTAGAAATGCTATTACTTCAATTTCTCAAACATATGACTATTTTACACCATTTTAAAGACAAGACTCTTGTTAATCTAACCACACTGTCCGATTTCAAAAAGGCTTTACAACGAAAACAAAACATTAGATTATGTCAGCAGAGTACCCAGCCAGAAATAATCAGACACCCATTTTTCAAGCTAGTATATAATGTCACAAAAACCCAGAAGACAGCTAAATGCAGCACTAACCTCTTACATCTAGACGTTCCGCTAGCGGAACACCTGCTCCAATATCCAATGATGGGCGTGGCGCGAATTACAAATTCCTCTAAAATCCGAAAACTTCCATTTTTCAAACATATGACTATTTTACAGCATTTTAAAGACAAGACTCTCGTTAATCTAACCACACTGTCCAATTTCAAAAAGGCTTTACAGCGAAAGCAAAACATTAGATTATGTCAGCAGAGTACCCAGCCAGAAATAATCAGACACCCATTTTTCAAGCTAGCATATAATGTCACAAAAAACAAAACCACAGCTAAATGCAGCACTAACCTTTGATGATCTTCATCAGATGACAACCCTAGGACATTATGTTATACAATGCATGCATGTTTTGTTCAATCAAGTTCATATATATATCAAAAACCAGCTTTTCACATTAGCATGTGACGTTCAGAACTAGCATACCCCCCGCAAACATCCGGTGAATTTACTAAATTACTCACGATAAACGTTCACAAAAAACATAACAATTCTTTTAAGAATTATAGATACAGAACTCCTCTATGCACTCGATATGTCCGATTTTAAAATAGCTTTTCGGTGAAAGCACATTTTGCAATATTCTCAGTAGATAGCCCAGCCATCACGGCTAGCCATTTAGACACCGACCAAGTTTAGCCCTGATCAAACTCCGATTTACTATTACAAAAGTTTCATTACCTTTGTTGTCTTCGTCAGAATGCACTCCCAGGACTGCTACTTCAATAACAAATGTTGGTTTGGTCCAAAATAATCCATCGTTATATCCAAATAGCTGTGTTTTGTTCGTGCGTTCCAAGACACTATCCGAAATGGTAAATCAGGGTCGCGAGTATGGCGCAATTCGTGACAAAAGATTTCTAAATATTCCATTACCGTACTTCGAAGCATGTCAACCGCTGTTTAAAATCCATTTTTATGCCATTTTTCTCGTAAAAAAGCGATAATATTCCGACCGGGAATCTTCGTTTAGCTAAACAGACAAAGGAAAACAAAGCTTTCGGTCGACGCGGGCACGAGCCTGAGTCTCACAGTACTGTAACCAGCCACTACCCAAACGCGCTACTTTGTTTCAACCAGAGCCTGCAAAGCCACGATTCAGCATTTTGCCGCCTTCTGAGAGTCCATGTGAGCCGTAGAAAGTGTCACGTAAGAGCAGAGATCCCCTGTAATAGATAGAGATAATCAACAAAGCCAAGAAATGGTCAGACAGGGTACTTCCTGTACAGAATCTTCTCAGGTTTTGGCCTGCCAAATGATTTCTGTTATACTCACAGACACCATTCAAACAGTTTTAGAAACTTTGGAGTGTTTTCTATCCAAAGCTAATAATTATATGCATATTCTAGTTTCTGGGCAGGAGTACTAATCAGATTAAATCGGGTACGTTTTTTATCCGTCCGTGAAAATACTGCCCCCTAGCCATAACAGGTTAACCTTTGATGATCTTCATCAGATGACACACCTAGGACATTATGTTATCCTCTTACATCTAGACGTTCCGCTAGTGGAACGCCTGCTCCAATATCCAATGATGGGCGTGGCGCGAAATACAAAGTCCTTGAAAATCCGAAAACTTCAATTTTTCAAACATATGACTATTTTACACCATTTTAAAGACAAGACTCTCCTTTATCTAACCACACTGTCCGATTTCAAAAAGGCTTTACAGCGAAAGCAAAACATTAGATTATGTCAGCAGAGTACCCAGCCAGAAATAATCAGACACCCATTTTTCAAGCTGGCATATAATGTCACAAAAAACAAAACCACAGCTAAATGCAGCACTATCCTTTGATGATCTTCATCAGATGACACTCCTAGGACATTATGTTATACAATACATGCATGTTTTGTTCAATCAAGTTCATATTTATATCAAAAAACAGCTTTTTACATTAGCATGTGACGTTCAGAACTAGCATTCCCACCGAACACTTCCGGTGAATTTACTAAATTACTCACGATAAACGTTCACAAAAAACATAACAATTATTTTAAGAATTATAGATACAGAACTCCTTAATGCAATCGCGGTGTCCGATTTTAAAATAGCTTTTCGGTGAAAGCACATTTTGCAATATTCTGAGTAGATAGCCCGGCCATCATGGCTAGCTATTTTGACACCCACCAAGTTTGGTACTCACCAAACTCAGATTTGCTATAAGAAAAATTTGATTACCTTTGCTGTTCTTCGTCAGAATGCACTCCCAGGACTTCTACTTCATCACCCAATGTTGTTTTGGTTCCAAATAATCCATAGTTATATCCAAATAGCGGCGTTTTCTTGTGCGTTCAAGACACTATCCGAAGGGTAATGAAGGGTGACGCGCCGGCGCGTTTCGTGACAAAAAATGTCAAAATATTCCATTACTGTACTTCGAAGCATGTCAAACGCTGTTTAAAATCAATTTTTATGCGATTTTTCTCGTAAAAAAGCGATAATATTCCGACCGGGAGTCGTTGTTTTCGTTCAATGAGAGAGAAAGTAAAATGGACTCTTCTCGTACACGCGCGCGCCAGTCTCATTGTTCTCAGATCGACCACTATCCAAATGCACTACTGTTTTTCAGCCATGGCCTGCAAAGTCATCATTCAACGTTCTGGCGCCTTCTGAGAGCCTATGGGAGCGTTAGAAAATGTCACGTTACAGCAGAGATCCCCTGTTTTGTATAGAGATGATCAAGAAGGCCAAGAAATGGTCAGAGAGGGCGCTTCCTGTCTGGAATCTTCTCAGGTTTTGGCCTGCCAAATGAGTTCTGTTATACTCACAGACACCATTCAAACAGTTTTAGAAACTTTGGAGTGTTTTCTATCCAAAGCCAATAATTATATGCATATTCTAGTTTCTGGGCAGGAGTAATAATCAGATTAAATCGGGTACGTTTTTTATCCGGCCGTGAAAATACTGCCCCCTATCCATAACAAGTTAACCATGAGAAAGGGGATGTGATAGGGTAATGGAAAAGGAGAAGGTGTCTTCTGATTAGCGACTGATAGGGGAGAAGGAGAGAAAAGAAATACACACACACAGGATACCTGTATCCGTAACACTTCACAAAAGTATTCTCATATTTAATCATATAATTTTTACAACATTTAGATGTAAACCTGATACATAGCACGCATACACTTTCAAAGTTACCATTACCTTGATATACCATCCTTAATGACATCACAAAATAATAAACAATGTGACATGATTATTATTTAAGTCCCCACCGACCATTTCCCACATTCTTATGTTAGAAATATTGTTCCATTATCCACTTTTGGATGTTAGAGTTTTTGGCGGCAAAAATCTCTCTTTAACACAGGGATGTTTACCTTCCCATACTAGGGAGCCAGAGGGAGAGTTTCTGCAAATTATTTATGACCGGTTGTTAAGTGGGGGGAGAGTCATGACTTTCGTTGTCTGTTCTGGTTCTGTTCCTTGAAAATGTTTATTTTCCGGTTTTCTGTTCTGTTCCCTATCCCAAACCCTGGTTTAGGCTGCCTGTACTGAATGATGAAGTGCATTAATATATGTTTATGGTTTAACTTATGATGCAGCACATTAAAGCTGCAATACAGTGCATTCGGAAAGTATTCAGACCCCTTAACTTTTTCCATATTTTGTTACGTTACAGCCTTATTCTAAAATTGATTAACTTCTCTAGGGCCAGTGGGACGATTTCGTCCCACCTATGTAACAGCCAGTGGAATCCCGTGGCGCGTTATTCAAATACCTTAGAAATGCTATTACTTCAATTTCTCAAACATATTACACCATTTTAAAGACAAGACTCTCGTTAATCTAACCACACTGTCCGATTTCAAAAAGGCTTTACAACGAAAGCAAAACATTACATTATGTCAGCAGAGTACCCAGACAGAAATAATCAGACACCCATTTTTCAAGCTAGCATATAATGTCACATAAACCCAAACCACAGCTAAATGCAGCACTAACCTTTAATGATCTTCATCAGATGACACACCTAGGACATTATGTTATACAATACATGCATGTTTTGTTCAATCAAGTTCATATTTATATCAAAAACCAGCTTTTTACATTAGCATGTGACGTTCAGAACTAGCATACCCCCCGCAAACTTCCGGTGAATTTACTAAATTACTCACGATAAACGTTCACAAAAACATAACAATTATTTTAAGAATTATAGATACAGAACTCCTCTATGCACTCGCTATGTCCGATTTTAAAATAGCTTTTTGTTGAAAGCACATTTTGCAATATTTTAAGTAGATAGCCCGGCATCACAGGGCTAGCTATTTAGACACCCACCAAGTTTAGCCCTCACCAAAGTCAGATTTACTATAAGAAAAATGTTATTACCTTTGCTGTTCTTCGTCAGAATGCACTCCCAGGACTTCTACTTCAATAACAAATGTTGGTTTGGTTCAAAATAATCCATAGTTATGTTCAAATATCCTCTGTTTTGTTCGTGCGTTCAAGACACTATCCGAAGTGTAAAGAAGGGTGACGCGCACGACGCGTTTCGTGACAAAAAATTCTAAATATTCCATTACCGTACTTCGAAGCATGTCAACCGCTGTTTAAAATCAATTTTTATGCCATTTTTCTCGTAAAAAAGCGATAATATTCCGACCGGGAAAGCGTGTTTACGTTCAAAGAGAGAGAAAATAAAAACATGGGGTCGCCTCGTGCACGCGCCTCAGTCTCATTGTCCTCTGATAGACCACTTACCAAAGGCGCTAATGTTTTTCAGCCTGGGGCTGGAATTACATCATTCAGCTTTTTCCCGGGTTCTGAGAGCCTATGGGAGCCGTAGGAAGTGTCACGTTACAGCAAAGATCCTCAGTCTTCAATAAAGAGAGTCAAGAAGAACAAGAACTTGTCAGACAGGCCACTTCCTGTAAGGAATCTTCTCAGGTTTTTGCCTGCCATATGAGTTCTGTTATACTCACAGACACCATTCAAACAGTTTTAGAAACTTTAGGGTGTTTTCTATCCAAAGCCAATAATTATATGCGTATTCTAGTTTCTGGGCAGTAGTAATAACCAGATTAAATCGGGTACGTTTTTTATCCGGCCGTGTAAATACTGCCCCCTAGCCCTAACAGGTTAAATTGTTTTTTCCCTCATCAATCTACACACAATACCCATAATGACAAAGCAAAAAACGTTTTTTTTGCAAATGTATATAAAATATATATAAATCACATTTACATAAGTATTCAGATGCTTTATTCAGTACTTTGTTGAAACACCTTTGGCAGCAATCACAGCCTCAAGTCTTCTTGGGTATGACGCTACAAGCTTGGCACACCTGTTTCTCCCATTCTTCTCCTCTCAAGCTCTGCCAGGTTGGATGGGGAGTGTCGCTGCACAGTTATTTTCAGGTCTCTCCAGAGGTGTTCGATTGGGTTCAAGTCCGGGCTATGGTTGGGCCACTCAAGGACATTCAGAGACTTGTCCCGAAGCCACTCCTGCGTTGTCTTGGCTGTATGCTTGGGGTCGTTGTCCTGTTGAAAGGTGAACCTTCACCCCAGTCTGAGGTCCTGACTGCTCTGGAGCAGATTTTCATCAAGGATCTCTCTGTATTTTGCACAATTCAGCTTTCCCTCGATCCTTACTAGTCTCCAAATCCCTGCTGCTGAAAAACATCCCTACAGCATTATGCTGCCACCCCCATGCTTCACTGTAGGGTTTGGTGCCAGGTTTCCTCCAAACTAGATGCTTGGCTTTCAGGCCAAAGATCTTGGTTTCATCAGACCAGAGCATATTGTTTCTCATGGTCTGAGTCCTTTAGGTGCCTTTGGGAAACTCTGAGTGGGCTGTCATTTGTCTTTTACTGAGGAGTTGCTTCCGTCTGTCCACTCTACCATAAATGCCTGATTGGTGGAGTGTTGCATAGATGGTTGTCCTTCTGGAAGGTTTTCCCATCTCCACAGAGGAACTCTTGAGCTCTGTCAGAGTGACCATCGGGTTCTTGGTCACCTCCCTGATCAAGGCCCTTCTCCCCCAATTGCTCAGTTTGGCCGGGCGGACAGCTCTAAGAAGTCTTGGTGGTTCCAAACTCCTTCCATTTAAGAATGATGGAGGCCACTGTGTTCTTGGGGACCTTCAATGCTGCAGACATTTTCCCCAGATCTGTGCCTCGACATAATCTTGTGTCTGAGCTCTACGGACAATGGCTTGATTGTTGCTCTGACATGCACTGTTAACTGTGGGACCTTATATAGACAGGTGTGTGCCTTTTGTTGTAGAAACGTCTCAAGGATGATCAATGGAAACAGGATGTGCCTGAGCTCAATTTCGAGTCTCATAGCAAACGGTCTGAATTATTGTGCAAATAAGGTATTTCAGTTTTTAAAAGCTGTTTTTACTTTGTCATTATAGGGTATTTTGTGTCAATTTATGAGGGATGAAATTATTTTTTTTTGAATAAGGCTATTATGTAACAAAATGTGAAAAAAAGTAAAGCGGTCTGAATACTTTCAAATTCACATTGAAATGTTAGTTATAGATCTGTCATTCTCATTGAAAGAAAGTCTAAGAAGCGGTAGATATGTTCTATGTACGCTATTTCTTTGCTTCCCATTCTTAAGTTTAGTTTGTGAGTCATTTACTTTCGGTTTTGTACACCAGCTTCAAAGAGCTGAAAACACAATATTTTTGCTTATAGAAATACTGTATATTTCACAGCGGTTTAGACTTGCTTGTTTTGTCACAAACTGACATTAGGCGAATATTCAAATGTGTTTGTGGTTTAACTAACAGTCTGGAATTTTACCCACTGTTTACTTTAAAACTACACTACATGACCACAAGTATGTGGACACCTGCTCGTTGAACATCTCATTCCAAAATCATGGGCATTAATATGGAGTTGGTCCTCTGTTTACTGGTATAACAGCCTCCACTCTTCTGGGAAGGCTTTCCACTAGATGTTGGAACATTGCTGCGGGGACTTGCTTCCATTCAGCCACAAGAGCATTAGTGAGGTCGGCAGTGATGTTGGGCGATTAGGCCTGGGTCGCAGTCGGCGATCCAAATCATCCCAAAGGTGTTTGATGGGGTTGAGGTCAAGGCTCTGTGCATGCCAGTCAAGTTCTTCCACACCGATCTCGACAAAACATTTCTACATGGATCTTGCTTTGTGCACAGGGGCATTGTCATGCTGAAACAAGAAAGGGCCTTCCCCAAACTGTTGCTATAAAGTTGGAAGCACAGAATTGTCTAGAATGTCATTGTATGCTGTAGCATTAATATTTCCCTTCACTGGAACTAAGGGGCCTAGCTCGACCATGAAAAACATCCCCAGACCATTATTCCTCCTCCACCAGAATTTGTCTGTCGGACTGCCAGATAGTGAAGCGTGATTCATCCCTCCAGAGAACGCATTTCCACTGCTCCATAGTCCAATGGCGGTGAGCTTTACACCACTCCAGCCGACACTTGGCATTGCGCATGTTGATCTTAGGCTTGTGTGCAGTTGCTTGGCTATGGAAACCCATTTCATGAAGTTCCCGACAAATAGTTATTGTGCTGACATTTCTTCCAGAGGCAATTTGGAACACGGTAGTGAGTGTTACAACCGAGGACAGAGGATTTTTACACGCTACGTGCTTTAGCATTCGGCGGTCCTTTTCTGTGAGCTTGTGTGGCCTACCACTTCCTGACTGAGCCTAGATGTTTCCACGTCACAATAACAGCACTTACAGTTGACTGGGGCAGCTGTAGCAGGGTAGAAATTTGACAAACTGACTTGTTGGAAAGGTGGCATCCTATGACGGTGCCACATTGAAAGTCACTGAGCTCTTCAGGAAGGCCATTCTACTGACAATGTTTTTTCCTATGGAGATTGCATAGCTGTGTGCTTGATTTTTTTACACGTGTCAGCAACGGGTGTGGCTGAAATAGCCAAATCTAGTCATTTTAAGTGATGTCCACATACTTTTGTAAATGTAGTGTATATGCCATGGTAACTAGTTATTACTTCATCATTGATATATAATTAGTTTTGGGTTTCTCCCAGATTTACTGAAACAAGTATTTTTTTATTTAACTAGGCAATTCAGTTAAGAACAAATTCTTATTGACAGTGACGGCCTACAGGGGAACAGTGGGTTAACTGCCTTGTTCAAGGGCAGAAGGACAGATTTTTACCTTGTCAGCCCGGGGATTCGATCCAGCAACCTTTCGGTTCCTGGCCTTAACCACTAGGCTAACCACTAGGCTACCTGCCACCCCTCGTTGTTTTTAGTCTCAAACCACCAATTGATAGCACCTTGTTTTCTAGTAAAAATAGTTTTAAAAAAACCTACATTTATGGTGTCCATATTACGACAGTCTCACAAAGAGTTACAAGGAGTTTTTGTCAGTGTCACTGAGACTGACCACAACTCCTTATAAGACTAGTAGTAACTCTCGTTGACACTGACATAATTTTTAAAACATCATCACCACTGTTAGCTAATTTCAATGAAAGCCTGCATATTTTAATAATAGCTTCATGTAATGAAAGTTTAGGTTTATTTTACATTACCTTGTTTTGTCCCTACCAGTTGGCTATGGGCTTCTCCGCTATAGGCTTCTTTCGCTTCCCACATCTCCCCCAAGTGAAATAATCAGATTTATAATTAAATAATATGCCCTGGCAAATGTTCTTTACTTGCCAATGTAATCGACAACAGTATCCCAGTTTAATATGCTGCTAGAATGTATTCGTTCCCATAGCAGCTAAATATGGAATGTACATATGCAAGTGTTTTAAGGTAACTTGGATTTTTGGTGGATTCATCCCATCATCAGGTGCTGATTTATTGTTCTTATTTCTTACAGGTACAATGTGGACACCAGAAGTTCAAACATTTCAAAACATGTAAGCACACTGGTGACTTCATACAATTAATATAAGCATACTTACATATTTGCATGACACATAGTTATCTCTTTACTTCATGAACTCTCAAGGGAGAATTAAAGCGCTTACATTTGGTTAGTATTTGATTTGATTACTTATTGGTACATTTTTTCAAGGGGAGAATGTTGGAATAATGAACAAAAAAATTAAGAAATGTTTGTTTTTTGTCTCTGCAGATTTCCAACTAACAGATCTGTTTTTCTTTCTCAATTGCAAACCTTTGTGGATGTGCAGAAGGTTAGTCAACAAAATAACTGGGTAGCACTTTAATTTATAGTGTTGAAATAACAGGGTAACATCCGGAAAGTAATAGGAAACAACAGGAATATAAGATGGCAAAGACCAGGTGAAAACGCAGTAATAATCCTTTCATAGTTAGTATGTAGCTGCTAAATAATGATATAAAGTTATATGAATTTTCCTGGTTGTTATGTAGAAACAATTATTTGTTATTGAAGAGCTATCCATAATAGAGGCTAATAAGCAAAGTTAAGTATTTAAGTAAATATTTAAGTAAGTATTTAAGACATTTCCCTCTTCTTAGCAGCACCGTTTATACTTATTAGGAATGAAACATTTGAGGAACTACAGTACATCATTCTTATACTGTGTGGGCCAACCTCAAAACGTACCTTTTGGGTCTTTGCTTGTACTGTAGCTGGGTAGTTACTTTGTCGTTGCTGTGTTGTTTTTCAGTTTTTTCCTATTACTTTCCGGTCTTTACCTAGTTATTTCAGCACTCTACTTAAGTCATTGTTATGTAAATTACTATTACTTTCTTTATAGTTTTACCATAGTTTTAGTGTACTTACGGGGGGCCTTAAAACTGTATTCTAAAGCAACGAACTGTTCCCCGGTATATTACTATTACTTTCTTAATAGTTTCCCCATATACAGTGTCTTCAGAAAGTATTCACACTACTTGACTTGTTCCACATTTTTTGTGTTACAGCCTGAATTTAAAATTGATTAAATTGAGATCTTTTTTCATAATACCGCATAATATCAAAGTGGAATTATGTTTTTACAAATTTTTACAAATGAATAAAAAATTTAAAGCTGAAATGTCTTGAGCCAATAAGTATTCAACCCCTTTGTTATGGCAAGCCTAAATAAGTTCAGGAGTAAAAATTTGCTTAACAAGTCATTAGTTGCATGGACTCAATTTCAAACACAGATTCAACCACAAAGACCAGGGAGGTTTTCCAATGCCTCGCAAAGAAGGGCACCTACTTGTAGATGGGTAAAAATAAAAAAAAGATGACATTGAATATCCGTTTCAGCATGGTGAAGTTATTGGTTACATTTTAGATGGTATATCAATACACCCAGTCACTACAAAGATACAGGCGTCCTTCCTAACTCAGTTGCTGGAGAGGAAGGAAACCGCTCATGGATTTCACCATGAGGCCAATGCATCCTGTTTGCAATAAGGCACTAAAGGAAAACTGCCAAAAAATTGGCAAAGGAATGTACTTTATGTCCTGAATACAAAGCGTTATGTTTGGTGCAAATCCAACACAACGCATCACTCTTCATATTTTCAAGCTTGGTGGTGGCTGCATCATGTTATGGGTGTTCTCGTCATCGGCAAGGACTAGGGAGTTTTTATGATAAAAAGAAACGGAATAGAGCCAAGCACTGGCAAAATCCTAGAGGAAAACTTGGTTTGGGAGACAAATTCACCTTTCAGCAGGACATTATTAACCTAAAACACAAGGCCAAATATACACTGGAGTTGCTTACCAACACGAAATTGAATGTTCCTGAGTGGCCTAGTTACAGTTTGCAGCACAGAGAGGTTCGCCATTTCGTGTAATTGCTTTGCACTGCATTTATTCACTGCAGTTATTTAATCTCATCCAGTAATAAAAGACCAGAACCGGCAGCAGTGTGTCCTGTGTCCAATTAATCTACATGCACCAGAACGCAGAACCGAAGCCAGAGCACAGTAGCCAGCGCATTCACACATAAGCCCAGACCGGCTAGACTAACAATAAATTAAGTTCCATTAATGAACATAGTAGCTTAATTACTTGTGATTGAGTTCATCTCTCTAGGGATAAATTGCATCAAATTAAGTGTGATATACATAAAGTTTGATATACAAGTTATAAAAAAAGTTACAGTAAGGCATACAGAAACTATGATGAAAATATTAAGAAAGTAATAGTAATTTACATGGTAACAGGGGAACAGCTGTTTGCTTTAGAATACAGTGTCAAGGCCTCGTAGGTACACTGAAACTACTGTATAAAGAAATTACCAGTAAGGTACATAATAATTACTCAAGTACATTGCTGAAATAACTGGATAATGACCGGAAAGAAAAAGGAATCAACGGCAAAACAAGATGGAAACAAGACAGAAACAAGCAACGACAAGGTAACTACCCAGCTGCAAGCAAAGATCAAAAAGGTACATTTTGAGGTTAGCACACATACAGTGGGCCTGAATTCAAAATGAGGCAGGGACTGGGAGACTGGTAAGGATGGAAGGAGCAATGAATGGAGCCAAATACAGGCAAATCCTTAATTACAATCTGCTTCAGAGTGCAAACAACCTTAGGACAATGACCCCAAGCATACAGCCAAAGCAATGCTGGAATTGCTTCAGAACAAAAATGTGAACGTCCTTGACTAGCCCAGCCAAAGCCCAGACTTGAATCCCATTGAAAATCTGTTGAAAGACTTGAGATTGCTGTTCACCGCCGCTCCCCATCTCATTTAACAGACCTTGAGAAAATCTGCACGGAAGAATCCAGATTTGCAGAGCTGATACCTAAGACAACTCAAAGCTGTAAACGCCACCAAAGGTGCTTCTACAAATGATTGACTCAGGGGTGTGAATACTTATGTAAATGAGATATTTCTGTATTTCATTTTCAATACATTTCAAAAAACATGTCTTCACGTTGTCATTATGGGGTATTGGGTGTAGAAGGGTGAGATTTTGTTGTTGTATTTAATCAATTTTAAATGAGGCTGTAACACAACAAAATGTGTAATAAATCAAGGGTAGGAATATTTTCTGAAGGCACTATTAGCATGATGTAGTTTCTCATATGTTTCTGTTAAATAAACAGTATTTCTTCGAAAGTTCCAAGTACATTCCTAATAAGTATAGACAGTGCTGCCGAGAAGATGGAAATGGCCTTAAATACTTACTACATAACTTTGCTTATTGGTCTCGATTATTGATTTATTTTCAGTAACAAATAATTGTTTCTACATAACAACCAGGAAAATTCATAACTTTATATCAGTATTTAGAAGCTACATACTAACTATTAATGGGTTATTACCACGTTCTTACCTGGTCGGTGTCGTCTTATGTCCCTGTTGTTTCCTATTGCTTTCCATACGTTACCCTGTTATTTCAGCACTGTAAACTAAAGTGCTATCCAGATGGTAATAGTATGGCGCTAAGGTATGGAATGCATCCCAAAGGCACCATATTCCCAGCTTTTGACCAGGACCCATAGGGCTCTGGTCAAAAGTAGTGCAGTATGTAGAATTACATATATCGTTACTGGGGACCTTGATTGATTTCCACAGGATCTATTGCATTGTATCAATCAAAATTGTATGAACAGTGAACCATGATCCGTGGACAGTAGTCACTTTCAACCGCTGCGATGCCATAGGTGTCCTTCATTTTATAGTGGTCAAGTTCAAGGATTCAGATGAATGACCTGTATAGTTGACATATTATCTTTTCAATATTTTACTGCAGTGGTCTAAAGCAGGGTTACATACCAACCTGGTCTCATAGTTTCAAGTCGGGATTTGATGTAATGTGGATGAACATCAAATCTTTACCCATTAATTCCGCTTGGTTACAGGGTTCATTCCGCATGGTTACAGGGTTTAAACAGAAACAACTCAAATGGTTAAGTTTAGGTATTCATTCCAAGTGATTAAGGTTAGGGCTATGGTTTAGGGAAAGTATAAAACTACATTTTTTTTAAAAGTGCTGTTTCCATTTAGTATCAAATACTCTCCCTGCTTGCAAGAAAGTTGAGAGCTGCTGTGGTGCAGTGGTCTAAAAAGCACGCTCTGGCTGTCAGTGTTGTGAGTTCAATCCCAATGCTGTCACATATTTCTTTTGGGGTGGGGGTGAGCGCTGAGGGTGGCATATATCGACATCATCAGGACCTTCTCAAACGTCCGAAATCGACATGTTTTTTCTGGTGACCAGGCTGCACATAGAGTGTTTCTTAAACACATAGTGTTTCTTAAACAATGCATCCTTAGGTATGCATAAAAATAAACATACAGTATTTTTTAAGTTCTAGATTGCAGGAACAAGCTGTTTCAGGCGTTTGAAAAATGCTAAATTCTCCAACTTAAGGCCAGCCCCCCTCCAGACCAACCCCTCCCCAGCCATCCTCACATACTATCTGCCCCCTCAGATTTATAGGATGCATGACACCCATGATTCAAACCCTCTGTTCCGTTCATACAGTGTATCTGTAAAAACGTAACAATAAGATCAGAGCCTGTCTGGCATGTGAGACTATGGGATTATAGGAGTGAGGTGTTGTGCTAAATCTGATGCCCCTCCAAGGCAAAGCATAATAGGAGCTAGGTGTTGTGCTAAATCTGGTACCCCTCCTTCTACAGGACTTCCTGGGCCAGATGTTCTGCACTCTGGGGGAGATCATCGGTTCCACAGGCAGTCGGCTGGAGAGAACCCTCTCGTAAGTCTACCAATATGTCTATCAAATATCTACTGTGTATCTGCTGTGTAATAGCATGCATCAAAACACGATCTGCTACTGTACGCCTCCGCATTTGACAGGCTTCCGGAATCTCACAATGTTCGCATTGTCTCGTAGATTGTGAAAAACAAGAACACAATCGTTGGTGTGTCTAAGCCCGGAGGCTTCCACTGTACAGCAGGCATGTAACTGGAGATGAATCTATTGTCAAATCTCCAGCTGAGAAGGATTGTATTTTACGAGAGCTTGAGGCAATAACACATGCTATGGCGGTAACTAGACCTGTCTGGAAGGTCAGGTGGGTTAGGGTTTGCTCAATCAAGCACAGCTACACTATTACAAAAAAAGGTGCTATCTAGAACCTAAAATGGTTACTTGGCTGTCCCGTTATACGGAACCCAAACCGGCTGGGCGTGTGCGCCATCGTGCGCCATCATGCATAAATGTATTTTGTCCCCCCACACCAAACGCGATCATGCCACGCAGGTTAAAATATCAAAACAAACTCTGAACCAATTATATTAATTTGGGGACAGGTCGAAATGCATTAAACATTTATGGAAATTTAGCTAGCTAGCTTGCACTTGCTAGCTAATTTGTCCCATTTACCTAGCTTGCTATTGCTAGCTAATTTGTCCTGGGATATAAACATTGAGATGTTATTTTACCTGAAATGCAGAAGGTCCTCTACTCCACCAATTAATCCACACATAAAACGGTCAACCGAATCGTTTCTAGTCATCTCTCCTCCCAGGTTTTTTCTTGTCTTGACTTTATATTACGATTGGCAACTTTCATAAATTAGGTGCATTACCGCCACTGTCCTCGTTCGTCTTCAGTCACACACGTGGGTATAACCAATGAGGAGATGGCACGTGGGTACCTGCTTCTATAAACCAATGAGAAGATGGGAGAGGCAGGACTTGCAGCGTGATATGCGTCAGAAATAGAATTGACTTCTATTTTAGCCCTTGGCAACGCAGACGCTCGTTGGCGAGCGCGAGCAGTGTGGGTGCAATAATTGAATAATATAGATTTCTAAATTTATTTTGCAACGCTCGCGCACACGTCGGGAGCCGTGTAGTCAGCCTGTTAGCAGAACCCTTTGAATAAACTTTCCACAGAGGGTTCTACATGGATCCCAAAGGGGTTCTATGTGGAACCAAAAAGGGTTCTCCCTGGAACCAAAAAGGTTCTCATATGGGGTCAACCGAAGAACACTTTTGGAACCCTTATATCTAAGTGTAAGGTCTTTTAAAATTATTTAAATTATATTTGAACTCATGTCAGTCGCACAACACTGGCCCAGTGAATCACTTAATACATGTGTTCCTCTGT
Source organism: Salmo salar (assembly GCF_965601325.2). Classification (NCBI taxonomy): domain Eukaryota; kingdom Metazoa; phylum Chordata; class Actinopteri; order Salmoniformes; family Salmonidae; genus Salmo; species Salmo salar. Next base: position 49,301,155 of record NC_138302.1, read on the forward strand.
AGCTCAGTTGATAGAGCATTGCTCGATTCCCGGGACCACCCATACGTAAACCATCTATGCACGCATGACTAAGTCGCTTTGGATGAAAGCTTCTACTAAATGGCATATATTATATTATATGTAATAGACTCAGGATGGAATTGGGCCCTTTTCAATCGAAGTCAATAGCCAAGATTTTGAGAACTCCAAAATTGAATTTGCAAGAAACAATTACAACATTTTATATATCCCGGAAAACACACTGACCAGCTTTGATTGAATGCGTCTCTGTCTCTGTCTCTCTGCCTCTCTCTCTTACTCTTTCTCTCTCTCTCGCTCTTTGTGTTTGGTGTAAGTAGCAGACAACAACACAATGCCATAAAGCACAAACTCTGAGGCCCTATTCCCACTACGAGATATGATGGAGAGTCTGAGAAGCGGGAATGGCGAAAGAGAATACTACTTTTCAAATAACATTACATCCTTGCCTTACCTTTCATTGTGGCTGGCAACGCAACATTCTTGGTCTGCAGCTCAAATTTACTGTAAATATCACAGTAGCCAGTACTAGCCAGTAAGCACAAACTATTCAACAATGACAGAAACCTTTCTTCTAAAATATATTACACATCTTGAATAATGTAACAATGCACAAGCATGTATGTGCAGACAATTAAAGTGTTTACTTTCTCCTCTGTAGGCTACACTCATTACATTTGAGCTTTAAGACAAAAGCAGAGTTGCTATGATGGTTCTTCCTTTAAAAGTTACGAGCTTATGCCGCCACCGTTAGTGGTAGATCATGGCATTCTGTCATTGCACCACACTATCACAAGGGGGCGTTAGAATGCTGATCTATCGGTAGTCTAAACCAGCGGTCCCCAACCTTTTTTGGGCCACGGACCGGTTTAATGTCAGACAATATTTTCCCGGACCGGCCTTTAACCTGTTAGGGATAGGGGGCAGTATTTTCACGGCCGGATAAAAAAACGTACCGATTTAATCTGGTTACTACTCCTGCCCAGAAACTAGATTTGGATAGAAAACACTCTAAAGTTTCTAGAACTGTTTGAATGGTGTCTGTGAGTATAACAGAACTCATATGGCAGGCCAAAACCTGAGAAGATTCTACACAGGAAGTGCCCTGTCTGACCATTTCTTGTCCTTCTGTAGCCTCTCTATCAAAAATACAGCATCTCTGCTGTAACCTGACATTTTCTAAGGCTTCCATTGGCTCTAGGAAGGCGCCAGAAAGTGGAATGATAGCTCTGCAGTCTCTGGGCGAAAAACAGCAGGGGTTTTTGGGAGTGGTCCTTCTGAGGACAATGACACTGGCGCACGCGTGCACGAGATGATTTTTTTCTTTCACTGTTTGAACGAATACAACATCTCCCGGTTGGAATATTATTGCTATTTTAAGAGAAAAATCACATAAAAATGTATTTTAAACAGCGTTTGACATGCTTCGAAGTACAGTAATGGAATATTTTGACATTTTTTGTCACGAAACGCGCCGGCGCGTCACCCTATTTCAATATAACTATGGATTATTTGGAACCAAAACAACATTTGTTGTTGAAGTAGAAGTCCTGGGAGTGCATTCTGACGAAGAACAGCAAAGGTAATCAAATTTTTCTTATTGTAAATCTGAGTTTGGTGAGTGCCAAACTTGGTGGGTGTCAAAATAGCTAGCCGTGATGGCCAGGCTATGTACTCAGAATATTGCAAAATGTGCTTTCACTGAAAAGCTATTTTAAAATCGGACACCGCGATTGCATAAAGGAGTTCTGTATCTATAATTCTTAAAATAATTGTTATGTTTTTTGTCAATGTTTATCGTGAGTAATTTAGTAAATTCACCGGAAGTTTGTGGTGGGTATGCTAGTTCTGAGCATCACATGCTAATGTAAAAAGCTGTTTTTTGATATAAATATGAACTTGATTGAACAAAACATGCATGTATTGTATAACATAATGTCCTAGGAGTGTCATCTGATGAAGATCATCAAAGGTTAGTGCTGCATTTAGCTGTGGTTTTGGTTTTTGTGACATATATGCTTGCTTTGAAAATGGCTGTGTGATTATTTTATGGAGGGTACTCTCTTGACATAATCTAATGTTTTACTTTCGCTAAGAAGCCTTTTTGAAATCGGACAGTGTGGTTAGATTAACAAGAGTTTATCTTTCAAATGGTGTGAAATAGTCATATGTTTGAGAAATTGAAGTTATAGCATTTTTTAGGTGTTTGTATTTCGCGCCACGCTATACTATTGGATATTGGTGAGGCGTTCCGCTAGCGGAATGTCTGTCCCTAACAGGTTTTAAGGTGTGGCGGATAAATACACAAAATAAAATGATACGACCGGCATAAAAACTGTGGTATTTTTTAAATATAATAAACGTGAATCCACTCTGTACTCGTATGCAACTTTATTAGCAGTGTCCTCATAACATTGCACCAACAACATAACATGAGTAACATCCTCTCTGCCCCCTAACAGCTCTCTGGTCGCTATGGTAACGTTTAAACATGCCTTAAAAATAAGATACAACACAAAAACAAAAATAAAGTGCATGAAAAATACAACTCACCATAACGCTAAATCAGTGGGAGCCCTGAGCTTGTTTCTCTGCAACGAGACGGTCCCATCTAGGGGTAATGGGAGACAATGACACTCGAAGTGTGTTGCTTATGTCCAATCTACTCCACAATTTTTTTGGGTTGCTGTCAATGCAGAAAATCCCACTTCACACAAATAGGATGTCGGAAATGGCCACAGGGTTTTCAGTGCTGTTGTGGCGATCTCAGGGTATTCTGCCATGACTTTAATCCAGAACACCGGCAGAGTTGTTGTCTCGAACATACTTTTAAGGCCGCCGTCATTTGCGATCTCCAGCAGTTGATCTTCTTCTTGCATAGACATGCTGGATTCACCTGGTTTGTTGACAAATGGGTCGCGGATCCATTCCTTGGCAGTTCGTGGGTCTTTTGTGGTTGGGAAGTAGCGCTCAAACTCTTTTAAAAGCAAAGACAGGTGATCATGCACCAGCTGGGACAATGAAGGCTCGGGCTCAGTCTCTTCCAAAATCCCCGCGAATGTTTGAAACATGTCAAATATACCTCTGTTCACGCGCCGTCCCCACAAATCCAGTTTGGCTTTAAATGCAGCTACTTTATCTGCCAACTTGAAGACAGTTGTCATTTTCCCCTGAAGTGACCGATTGAGTTCATTGAGCAGGTTGAATATGTCGCACAAGTAAGCGAGTTTTGCGACCCATTCCTCGTCACTGAAATGTGCTGCCAGCGGTGACTTTTTCTGAGAGACATCTCTGCAGCGGCTCTCGTAATTCAAACACTCTGGCCAGCAATCTCCCTTGGGATAACCATCTTATTTCTGTGTATAAGAGGTGTCTGTGCTCCACGTTTATTTTTCAAAATAAAACATCGTTCAGACTCAGATAATAAATAAAACGGAAATAATGTAAGTTATTTATTCTTTCTCTGCAGCCCGGTACCAAATGACCCGCGGACCGGTACCGGGGGTTGGGGACCGCTGGTCTAAACTGTGGCACAAATTGACTATCTTTTTGTAAATTAATTGAGACATTTTTTTTTGTCTCACTTCTCTGGCACTAGCGTCCTGCATCAGGCAACAACAACAAAAAACTGTCCGTGGTCCTGGAGTTAAGAGATAACTTAGGTAAATACAATGGGGGAGTTACACTTGACATGTGGACTGACGATTTTTGAAAAATAGGCACGGTGAGCTTTTGGTTTCTCTCCCTCTAAAAACAGAGATAAATAATTCTAAATAACAAACTGGTTCAAGAATGGCCTTTTTCACTTTATCCAGATTACAACCGCTCACTTTCGGTTATTTGAAAACAAAATCATCTCCAAAATGTTGTTATTTTTTAAACAAGCCATAGAAAGTTGGTTGCAATTTCAGTTTAATCCACCAGAAAAGGCAGAACAAATAATACAACAAATATTGTGGTTAAACTCAAATGTACTAATTGATCAAAAAAACGTAATCAGTTGGAACCTTTATCAAGTGGAAGGGGGAAAAAGTAAGGAACTTGTCTGTCAGCCCTTCAATAACATAATGTCCTAGGAGTGTCATCTGATGAAGATCATCAAAGGTAAGTGCTTCATTTAGCTGTGGTTTGGGTTTTATTGACATATATGCTTGCTTGGAAAATGGCTGTGTGGTTATTTTGGTCTATGTACTCTCCTAACATAATCTAATGTTTTATTTTCACTGTAAAGCATTTTTGAAATCGGACAATGTGGTTGGATTAAGGAGATGTGTATCTTTAAAATGGTGTAAAATAGTTGTATGTTTGAGAAATTTAAATGATTGGATTTTTTGGGGTTTTGTATTTCGCGCCACGCTGTTGCATTGGATATTGGCTAGGCGTTCCGCTAGCGGAACGCCAAGATGTAATAAGTTTTAAGGACCAAAAAATCGACAGCTCTGCCATATAGATTGCAAAATGTTTGGGAAGAGATTTTGAATGTACCGATTCCATGGCACATGGTTTATGAATAGACACACAATTTTCTGTTCCTCCTGAAAGCCCTAATCTGCTCACTTAAATGAATATAGATCCTGGTCATGGTGCTACAGTATGTTGTTACAGCATAATCAAAGTAAGGACAATCGGCAATCTGCTGTATACTTATGGCCTATTGTAACCTGGAGTCACACTTTTCCAGTACTCCTCACCCCGCCCCAAACTCCACTCTTAATACAGTTACCATTAAAAAACGAGCTGTTTATCTAAAAAAAAAAATGACATTGCGACCAAAGATAACAGACAAAATGGACATAGAAAGAAGCTTGCTTGATGAAAATTATGGTGCTTCCCGTTCCAGGGTTAGGACTGTAACCACCAGAGGACTTGAAAATGAGATTGTGAACTGCAAACAATGTTTCCACTCTGAGAAGGAGAATGGTAAATGACTGTAATTAATACAGTCATTCAATACATTGGAAGACAACAGAAGCCATCCACCCATGATGGGATATTAGCAGGACAATAGCCTCTTGCCGAGAAGGAGGGTAGGCAAGGAGGGTAATTATTAACCCTGCATTATAATTATATAAAAGCCCCTTAGATATTAGATAACAACATGTTTTCAAACACTTGTTTTTCACAAGGGCTATTATCAGGACAATAGACACCATGTGGTCCCAAAAACACCTCTCTGACATAGGGCCCAGCATATCTCTTGATGAAGTCATTGAATGTCTCGCCAGCTTTGATCCATGCCTGGGCCTGCAGCACGCAAAGTTCTTTGTTTGTCTTACAGAGCCTTACCATAAGTCCACTTAAGTTTCTTCAACTGTCTTCTGACTGTGATTAGAGTGGTGTTGATGTTGTGCCGTGATGCCAGCAGATTGCCTTTGCTGATCGCTCATCATTTTCAACCATCAGTGAGTCGATGGCTTGAATAGTCTCTCTGGAAATGGAATACAATGTAAAAATGTGCAGCATATAGTAAAGACCAGCAGTCGATTTATTTAAGCATTATTTTTAGCATTATTAGGTCTACTTTACAGTATTGTAGCCTACTGTACCTGTTCATTTTCCTGGGATTTCGCATTCGGTGTAACACAGGCAAATAGCACTGTCTGTGACCATAATCCCCAAGTCTAACAGTATTTTACCGACATGTTTAATTATTTAACGCTCCTTTCTCTTCTCTGTGCTGGAGTTCTTTTAAGAATACAAAATAATTACTATGGGAATAAATATCACTGAATGACAGAAATATTGGAATAAAGTAGGCTAATAAAGGCAACAAACTGTTGCTTACCGGAACACCCAAAGTCATTCAATTGTTATAATAGGATTTGAAGCAATAGCCTACCCGTGTGTGGTCAACTATTTCATCACCGTTTCGCGCTACTCTGAGACAAGCATGGGAGCTGGTCTTGATAAATCAATTTCATTTTTATTTCCGTTTGGGTATTTGTTAGCCTACAATTAGGTTTTGGAAATGTTAGGATTATTTTGCTCTTCACTCGCAGTCACTTCATAACCTACTCCCGACCAGTCATGTTGTACAGTGCCATATTTTCCTAACGGAAACCCTGAGGGTTTTGTTTTTTGTTTTTCTTGTAATAGAAACACCATAATATTAATCAATTAATTAAGCAACATTTCGTAAAATCAATACCATATACTATGTTCTATCAAAAAAGGTTTTAACACACTGACCAGCTTTGATTGAATATCGAATGCATCTCTGTCTCACTGCCTCTCTCTCTCTCTCTCTCTCTCTCTCTCTCTCGCTCTTTCTGTGGTTGGTGTGAGTAGCAGACAACAGCACAATGCCATAAAGCACAAACTCTGAGGCCCTATTCCCACTACAAGATATGAAGGAGAGTCTGAGAAGCGGGGTGGAGAAAGAGAATACTACTTTTCAATTAACATTACGTCCTTGCCTTATATTTCATTGTGGCTGGCAACGCAACATTCTTGGTCTGCAGCTCAAATGTACCTTAAATATCACAGTAGCCACTACTAGCCAGTAAGCACAAACTATTCAACAGTGACAAACTTTTCTTCTAAAATATATTACAGTCTTGAAAAATGCAACAATGCACAAGCATGTATGTGCAGACAATTAAAGGGTGTATTTTCTCATCTGTAGGCTACACTCATTACATTTGAGCTTTAAGACAAAAGCACAGAGTTGCTATAACAGCGTGTCTTCATCAAGTAACGTTAGCATATCAAAAATGTACAATTAACCCTCTCATACAAATATAAAAGTATACTAGGCCTAGTTTACAACAAACCGTGCTTAATTTGTATCAATATCATGCAAATCATTACATGTGGTAAAAGCAAATTGCGACTGAAAACGCGGGTATAAGTGAGGAGTGAGGAGAGGAGCTGTTTTATATGGAAGCTCATACCCGCCATCAAAATATCAGCGTGCACAATTAGTCTGTGCTTCAGTCTGATTAACTGTAACCTACTGATAACAACTATAGCTGCAGGTGGCCTAGGGAAGCCTATGCGCTCTTATCCCATCTGGGCCAGGGAAAACGTAACATCATGTTTTTATAGCCTAAGCTATGCATTTGTAGCCTAAAATAGGCACAGTTATTTGTGTTCTGTGAATGTGATCAAATTTGGTTTATATTTACACTTCGGGTGGCTAGGCGACCAATGCCTTTTTAATCCAAAATTATTGACTGGAATTAATCAATTAACACAATAGTGATGACATACTGTATGAGTATATTTTTAATTACAGCTGCAAACCCTACACGATGCAACCCTGCATACAGCAACCTCAGTCCTGTTACTTTTTGTCCAATTGCTGTTGTTGTATCTTTGTCTGTGTAACGGTTTTAATTTTCCCTAGGGCAGGGCCAAGTTTGTTTTTTAACCATATTACCTGATTAGAAAAATAATATGGTCCCATCAAAGCCCATATAAAACTCTGGGCTCCAGGAAAACAATCCCCCCCACCACTCTGGTAACTGTGGTGTCACCTCTGAAATCACCACACAATGTTACACATGAAAAAACATATCCTATTTGTATGATCTACATTTTACATGTTATTGGTGGTGGGGATGAGCTCTGCTATTACCATTTATACTTTAGGAGTGTTTGCTCAATGAGACAATTCTGTTCACACTACCCTGCTTTAAGGGGGGCAACTACTTGGCGAGTGTCGTGCGCTACCTCCGGAGGTATTATTTTTTTCATCTGATTACTGTGCTCTTCTGCAATGTAAGGCATGGTTACATTTAACACTATACACAGTAGACAAGTCATAAAACCACTAACCTTGTGTTGTTGTCCTGGTCTCCATCTGGCCTTTCAGAGATTGGTTCTCTGTAGCTCACTGTAGGAACTGATTGGCTGTAAAATCCATACATTCAATAATTCATGATTTTATTGATTGTCACTCATTCTATTGCGCTATTCTAATCAAACCTGCATTGCCAGTTCATATCAGTAGGTGTCACTATGCACTCGCTAGTCGAAAAAGACTGACTCCATGATGGCTGCCTGTTTCTGTATTTTTTAAAGTTATGGTGGCGCTAGAATCCATCAATTCTCTCTTTCTGCATTAGCCATCTATCTGTTATGGTTGGACAAATGTGTTCATATTGTCTGTGTAGACTGCTCTGTGGCAGAATTTGTATTTCCTTTCACTTTTAAGACAGTGAGATGTGCGTCACAAACAGCAGTGGAAATAAAATAATATGCCAATGAACATTACTGGACTAACAAACTGGCTGACTAACCTTTTCAGGAACTTCAGTATCCCTTGGCCTTGGGTAGCAGCAGCAGATCCTTTCATCTTCTTTATCCTGTGCCAAACGCATTTATTCAGTGAGTCTAAATGATTCATGTTAACTGCTGACTGCATGATTGCATCATCCTAGCTAGCTAATGTTAGCTACCCAGCTATCTAGCTAGGCTGCTCTAAAGATAGCTGTCGAAGAACCCTTATCCATTACGTTCGCCCACATTTGGCTACAATTCCAACACTGTGTTTTAACGGTTTTAAATGGTTTTCAAAACATATCATGATATGCCCCTTATCTTTCATGTTAGTGAGAAATAATATTTTAAATAAAAAAAATATGCAGTTTTGCACAGATCCATACTCTGTGTGTGCCTTCAGTTGACAAACTGCACTTCCTCCCCAGTTAGCATACTCAGGTGTTTGGAGCACGCTAGATAGCTAATTAGCACAGGTGGCGGCATATGTCTTCCTTATGTCTTTCGCAAACAAGCTGATATGAAAGATACATTTCTTATGTTTCCAAAACAGTACCACAATGATGCGTGTTAATGTTTAGAGCAAGCATCAGGGCTCTTAACAAAACTCCCCCGGTCAGAAGATACTTTAGTAAAAAAAGCTCTAAAGAAGTTAGCGTCTATGAATGGGGTACTCTAAAGCTAACTTTAGTAGTTTTATTAGCTGCTATAGATTGGATCATTCTAAATAGTTTTAGAGGACGACTAAGCTGTGTGTTTGCGCTCTCATGAGGCAGGCAACGAGGCAGGCAGGGTTTTCCACTAGATAACACAGCCACAAAGTCAGATTCCACAGACTGGAGAGGAGTGTGGGCGAAGAAAGAAACCAAGTGCAGAGTGCAGTCAAACAACGAGGTGCTGATGCGACCAGACATAGTTGTTGAGAGGTGTGGTTAATGAGGCTCTGTTGCCTGTAGCTAGGAGCCCACTGTAACTGACAAGTGAATGCAACTGAGAATTACCGCGTAAAATCCCAGGGTCAGGGTTGTATTCACCTGAGAAAAGAAGCAAACGGGCTGAAATAAAAATACACGCATGCTTTCTTTTCCATAGCAAAACGCTTTTCTAAATTTTTCTAGAAGTGAACTAATGAATATGTCTGGTAAACTTGTTTGTTGCTGCTGCTTTGAAAGTGTTGTGGCAGCGCCACACCAGATTGAGAAGTACTGGGGAAAATGCTGTCATGCCACACATTTTCTGTCAGTTCTGGCTCTATGTCACTATGTTGGGAGATAACTAGCAAATACTGGTTGACTGGTGCTGACTGAAAGAGTGTTTGACCGTGTGTGTGTATGTTTTATTTGTGTGTGTCCTACCATGCAAAGACTCACACTCCAATGGAGTGTGATGATAAGAGGGACCAAGGCAGGGGAGAGAGAGAGAGAGGTATTGATCACAGTAGAGACCACACTACACCACACCTTGAAGGCAGAACCCCCCCCCCCCCCCACACACACACACACACACACCACACACACACACACACACACACACACACACACACACACACACATTATTATTCCTCTGACTTGATGTGCATGTTTCTATGGCAACTGAGAGTGCATAATGTCTCCTTCTGTCTCTATCACCAACATTTCAGTCGGGATAAACTGTTTCATCTTTTCCATTCTGTTCTATAAAATGACATCAGAGAGTGCGATTATCTGCTTTCAGATCTCAAGTAAAGGGACAAAGAGAGCCTGGTGGTATTCAAAGGCAGGGGATTACTAGGGCAACCCACCACCACTGCCATACGCCAGCATAACTCCTAACAATAACAGGGCAAACATTCAGCCATTTCAACCCACAGGACCACCAACAGTATGTCTATTAAATGTGTTTATAGCTGTAGCCTGTTGTCAACCCCCTGTCGACTTTGACTGAAGCGCTTGCTGTTCTCCAAAAATCTAATCAACATCTCTGCACACACGCACAAAGACAATATAGGATTTCTGGTTTGTGCCTGGTTACTAGACTTCAGAGAACAACTCCCCCTGCGTGAATATGTTATGGTTATTAATGCCTCTGTGAGTGCAATCATGTCTCAGGTATGCTTGATGTTGAGAGAGCCATAGGGCATATTATGTCTCTTGTAACTAGTCATAGCGCGAGCTTTGGGGGGGTTGACGGGAGCATGCCCACTCAGTGTGCCAGGTGGTCATTAGTGTAATTTATGTTGGACCTGGGAGATTTAAGCCACACTAACGCAGACCACACCGTGTTCCATCATTAATTTATCTCCACCTCTTCTAGTTTTAAATGACACACAAAAGAAAGGTCTCCCTCTGCCTTCCCCATTAGAAATTTAAATAGGTTTGAATATGTTAAGATGGCATCAAGGCCGTATTTGTAGTTGCTCTTTACACTCGAGTACGTCAGGAGTTCCTCCTTCTTTCCCAGTGTCACGACGTGGCCCTTTTGGGTGTATATCGTGGCTCCCCCCGGTCATAAATTCCTAGTAGAAACTCTTTTCACTGCCATGGAGTATTGAGTGAGAGAGCCTATGGAGAACAAAAGGCTCTTGCCAAAACTCATAATCCTCAAAATTTGAGAATTAAACAATATTTCTATTTTTGAGCATGTTGGAGTGGTTCGTGGACACTTAAGGGACAGTCATGTCGAGGTTGTTTCATTTGGTGATCTCATGAAGGACCGGAAACACACATTACTGTGTCTTTGGTTGTGTCCACTTCTCAATTATGGGGTTTGCATCTGATGGTTGTATAAAATATATGGTTGAATATGAAACTATTTGTGAGAAGATGTAATGTGATGTTGGCCATCAAGATACTTGTTTAGATATAAGGTTTTAACTAGTCAGTGGCCACTCACCCGTGAGCCCAGACATTACATCAGGCATCATGGAACCGCCCCTTCTTCCAAAGAGTATAAAACCACTCGTGACAAAATTTACATTAGACCAGAAAATATGGAGCTGTCGCTACATGTTGAAATGGTTGGCAATTTAAGCTAGAGTCAAGATACCGCCGGGACAGGGTCCCACGTTGAAATGGCTACTCCTCTAGTCAAAAACATGCTGGGTGACGCTGTTGTGTGAAGTGGTTCAAACTACTCTAGGGACCAGAAAACATGGAAGCTGTTACTACATGTTGAAATGGTTGGCAACTCTACCAAAGGACAAGACCAGAGAACGTGGAGATCATTCCCACCTTGAAATGGCTAAGAAATCTACAAACTAAAGAACAATTATTCAGGCTGCAGCTGTTTAAATACTTTAGTCTGGTAAACGCATCATATCTAAGAACATTTCCGAATGGTACTCTGAAGTATTAATTATAACAACCTACAACTCCAACAGTCTTTGATCTCTGGTGGACAGACCAGAGGCTTTTGGTCGACTGACTATCTGTCAGACAGACCGGCAATCACAGAGAGGGACAACAAAGGCATACACTCGTAAATATGTAAATTGCAATTGATTTTCAAATATACGGCTGTTCATGTTAAACGTATTAGCATTTCATGAGTGTAGTTATCAACTGTATTACAGTGAATCCTCTCTGAGTTTCCCGCTCTTGAACTGTCCCCACCCCTTTCCTAGGGACTTTTCAGTGTATCATGTCAGTAACCAATGTATGACCTAATTGTGTGTATGTTTATGTAATTCTGTGAGATTATTTAGTTAGTAAATAAATAATTAAACCAATTTGTATATTGCTGATTCATGATTTATGACAGGGTTCGTGCAGATATCCAAGTGTTTGCGACGTTGAGGTAATAGTACATTAATAGAAGACTGTGATCGATAAGATAATAAAATATCTGAAGAGTTATATTCTGGAAATTTAAACTGTATAAACCTTTTTCCGTTGTGCCCCGACTTTCTAGTTAATTCCTGTTCCGTGATTTGTTGAATTACGGAATAATTACACATAGAGAATTGATTTGATAACATACAGTCTTCACATTTAATAATAGTCAACACTACAACACCAGATATGATGGAAAGACTCAGGGAAGAATCTTCAAGCCCCACAGCTGTACAGTAATTAACTTTCCATCTTCCAAGCTTTGGATAAAACAGGGACTCTGGGGAAATGTAATAACTGACAACACAAAGCAAGGCTGCACACTCCATAAACCACAGCCATCAAAGACAATCTTATGCCAGTGCCATGCCAGCTGCACAACAGCACCAAAGTCCAATATCAAAACCTTCACAAATTAATTTTAAGTTAATTTAAAGTTTAAGTTAATTTGAAGGAAAGCAACACTCATTCACACGCACACAGTCTATCTGATGAAATATTTAAAGGCCAAATGTAGAGCAACTCTTGATGTTCCTCTGTTGTTCCTTTTGTTCCACTCAGTACAGTAGAGCAAACTGGCATGGCCTCAGAGCTTTGATCAATCCAACACTCACCAACCCACAAGTTAACAGACCTGAGTTTGGCTCTCTCTCTCTCTCTCTCTCTCTCTCATTATAAAGCCTATGAACTATAGTGGCCCTCCCTCCCTGCGCTCTTTGTTTCAATGGGATTCTGATTAACAAATTTGAGTTTGGGTGGTTTTGATTCCGAAAAAATTTCAATCAAATCTCAAAGTGTGAAATGTGAGTCTTTGAAGTACCGGTGAGTTTTTGGCATTGCGGCAGGTTGGTGGGTTTTGATCTGACAGGCAGCGTCTCTGCAATGTGTGTGTGTGTAGGCTATATGCTGCTACTCTGGGTTTGTATTTATTTTCAGACCTGGGTTCAAATACTATTCAAAATCTCTCAAATACTTTGAGCGCTTGCTTTAGCCTGCCTAGAGTGCCAGGTGGGTGGGGCTCACGCTTTTGGGATTTTTCTATTGGCTCTTTTGCAACAGACAAGCTCAATCAAGCCCAGCTAAAGTATTTTAAATTCTTTAAAATAGTATTTGAACCCAGGTCTGTTTATTTTCAGTGTAGTTCTGGCAGAAATACATGCATTGCACTGGCTAGGTTGCTATGGAGAGGAGACTTTTGTTCCTGTGTGGGTGACTTTGGGTGGTGAAGCACATTAGTTGGAGATGGTTCTGCTTTAAAAATATGTGGGCTGTTTGCTGTGTGTGGCGGTCAGACCTGGTTTTAAACAGGATCTGAAATCTTCCAAATTACTTTGAGCATCAGCTCGGGTCTGCTCGTAGTGCCAGATAGGCAAGGTTAACATGTTTTCTGACTATTTCAAAGTTTCTCTTGCATCAGGCAAGTTCAATCGAGAACCACATAGTATTTTGAAAGATTTCAAATACTGTTGTGACCTTAGGACTGCATGGTGGCAGGTGACACAACAATGTCATTGGGCAACTCAAGTCAAGTTTTATTTAATTGGTCCACGGTAAACTCCTTGAGTGTGGGGGAACTGTTTCTGACACTTGAACCTCATTAGAGACCTTTTTATGTAGAGGTCCACCTCTTCACCTGTTCACTGCCCTTCTCTTGTTAAATGCAATCATGAAAGCTTTTTTCCCTCTTATGTCTTCCTCCATTTAGTTAAGTATGCTTTTAGTAGGAGGAGGAACTGTCTATTGAAAGCTCAAAAGTCAATCCTTCTATACAACCACTAAAACAGCAGGGGAACTGTGCTACTATTATGTTCATTGGCAGCAGTATAGAGATATGGGAGGTAAGAGGTATTGTTTGCCACAATGGATTATTGGCAATAATTAGATACTTATACCTTAACGTACTTACTGACATTTTAGAATGGCCAAATAAATGACAAAACCCTTTCTCCTATTGTCTGTCTCTATCTCTCTCTCATTGTCTCACTTACACACACACACACACTTATTTGCCCATTCATTTTAATAACTGGGAGTCTTTGCCCAGGTCAGTATGGCACCGTGCATCCCTACACATTATTTATTATCCTCTATATAATTAAATATCCCATGGCCAAGAGGATTATCTCACGTTCCCCAAATGAATTAAATCAGAGCAAATACCAATTTAAAAGGAGGAACAACCTGTCAACATTGTTTATTGAGATGTATGAGCTGCTAGCAGCCAGTTAAACTAGCTGCTGAGGAAGGTGACAGCGATTCATTTGCCAACCATATTCATTCCTTCCACACAGTCCATCGCTTCCCAAGTGTCTCCCCTCCCCAGCTCCCCTAGATGAAAACACAAGTAAAGTTAACAGCACTTAGAACGACTTGGCATAAATATTTCCAGATTTAATATTAAACACAGTATCTCTCAAGTTTCTCCCTTCCCCTAAACAAAAACACAGGTGAGTTAACATTGCTTATAAGCACTTGGTATAACAACTTGGTGTAAAAGATCTCAAAGATTGAATATTAAAATAAAATGCCATATTTCTAATTTGTCAGGTACACTTGATCGATGTTGCTCTGTCCTTGTCCCCCAACCCATTTCTTCACCCCTGTACATTTACTGTGCAAGCGCGCACACGTGCGCACACAGAGCTCTTAAATTCCACTTTAATTACGTTCCACTCCACACCTCGAGAACCTCTTGCCCTGATAAGATTCAGATTAAAACCCTTGCGCTGCTTGTATGTCCTCCCACTTCCCATTCTCGATCTCTCTCTGGCGTATCTCTATGTCTAAAAATATTTCTTCACTGGTTTAATATTACTTATTTCAATCCAATTCTTAAGGCTGCCACTCATACCAGGCCACAACAGACAGACGGACCACTGTACTGTGCAGTGATGAACCCGTAATTGTCTCCCATGATAAAATCAAGGGGGGACTATGGATCTGTCTCTGTCCTTAGTCACACGCGATATCTCAGACACCACTCGCCAGATTCTGATGAAACTTGAGCGAATGATGCGTCTTGCCATAGAGATCCAGCATTTTCAATACTCTGATTGGCGCTAAAGTGATCAACTGAAATTCCCAACTTCTGTCCTGTTTGCGCTACAGTCATGACATTTTGTACATACAATATATGCATGTCCTCATAAGCAACAAGTTTCCCATAAGGCCATTCACAAAGCCTCGATTCAGGTTTTATGTAGAAACATTTGAAATAGTGTTTTATATTGGATAAAAGTAGAGACTCAGAAAATGGTATATCATACGCTGCAGTTGAAGAACAATGGGAAAGTAATTCTGCTTTGAAAGTTGATAAACTTGTAACCTCATTTTTGTCAAAATGGCCTACTGGAGAGCTCTTCTTTGTCTACACCCATTCAGCATTGTTCACACCCTCTTAAGCCTTAGCCTCACCCATCTCTTTAACTATTCACATGTGAGGCCATGTAGTAAACACACGCTATATCAAATAAAATTTAAGTTGTCACATGCACAGGATACATAATGTGTAAACGGTACACTGAAATGGTTACTTGCATAGTAGCAATATCAAAAACAGAAAGTGTCCAGATAAAAATATTTTATAATTATTAGATGACGCTTACCTGACACACTTGTCTAAATTGATGGGTCATGTAATAGAAATTCCCCCCAGCCACTTCTAGCTAAGTGGATGGGTCACTATTGTCTAAACATGTACACATGTTCATGAAATACAATAGATGGCCGTAATCACCCCCAGACACACCTGGCTAATTTGATGGTCATGTAATAATCCGGCCAAAGTGGAGTCTTTTGTTTAGACATGTAGCTTGCTAGGTAGCTAGCTAAACAATGAACCGGCATAATCCCAATTTATACTACTACCAATACAAACATTGTCATAGCTGTAGTATGAATCTGCCAGTAGCTATAGCTAACAAACTAGGTTCAATGTTAGCTAGCTAACATTAGGCTATAACTAGCAATGCAAATGGATTTCTGATTCAAATCATATTACTCCATATATCATACACGTAACGTTAGCTAGCAAGCCAGCAAGCTAACGTTCACTAGCTAACTAACAGTATGCTTTAAATTGCAATAAAACGACTTTGACAAAATTACAAACGTATATTTGAAATTGTAGCTAGACTCTTACCAGTATACATGGATGAACGCTTCACGGCAGACTGGAACCATTTAACTCTGTTTTGTTTGTAGCTACATCTTGTTTGGTCTGCGTTGTGTCAAGCAACTCTGGTTCACACACTGACCGTGGCGTCTGCAGAAAGTAGCCTAGCACTTTTTCCACCTGATATATCAATAGCGCCTGCTAAATTCAGGGCATCAATGTTGTTGAGAAAAGTAGCAAAACTTTGGTAGTTCTCGATGGCTAACGTTATATCTTTCAAAATCTGCGCGGTAGAAAGGACTATCAACACATACTGAACAGCTCACGTTACAGACAGAAGCCTGCTACATGGCAGACCAATCCAAACTCATCTCCTGTCATGTCCATCCCATTGTTTTATTTTCTCTCTGCTCTTCATTCTCTATTTGTTGTTTTCTCCAACAGAAGAAGAAACAAGGCAGTGTTCTAGAATACATATGTTAAATGATGCAGCTGAGAGGATGTCCATTGGATTCAGACTGAATATCTTGAATTTAGACAGACTTGTTTCTTAAAATTCAGTAACATGCATGAGCCAAGGAAGGCACTCCTTTTGGAATGAATATTTAACCCAGGGAGCAGAAAATAGTTTAAATAAAGTCAAAAGGACATTTCTGGTTGTAATGACGTTGTATGAACATTGTTTTTCCTGCTGGTAAATGTTTTTATTGAGTTTATGAAATGGCACATCTTAGGGCACTTTCTAAACCCTTAAATCACCTTTTATATCTTTATATCTTTTCAATTAGATATTGTCCCTCTATTTTTCCCTCCCGTAACACCTGCAAGGAGATTCTTGGCATTTCAGAGGCCCAGCTCCGCATAAACATTGAATATAATTTCCACTGTGGGGTGTTTTGATCTTTGTCCAAATAGATAATTAGCTTGAAACGCCTTTAGTGTGCCACCCAGTCTCCTTGTTGCCCTCATGCTAATAGGATGTCGAGAAACGTGGAAACTTATCAAATTCAGCCAGGCATGCTCCCTGTGTACTGGCACTGGTGACGAGAGGTCCTGGGGTTAGTGTTTTTTATTGGCTAAAATATATTTATAGCCTCATATCCCCCCTGGATATAAGCATCATTTATTTACTCTCTAGGACTAAGGCAGGATGAACATACTTTTTCTACACTTTTTGGTGTTGTCTTTCCCAAACAGATCATGTATGGTGCTTTTCTTCCCTTGACCCAAAGATTCACTATGGCTTTTTAGATATGATAATGACATGATCATGTCTATAAGGTGGATAATGCACCTGATGTAGGAGATGTAGGTTACAGCTCCAAATACTGCATCTACAAGTGGCTAAGCATGCAATTGTAGCCTGGCGATTCCTAGTGCTCAGGAGGGGGAAGGAAAGAATGAAGGGGGGAGGTGGGAACTTTGCTAAGAGCTATTTCAATTGTTCTGTTGGAACAAGGGAGGCTCTACATATGTTTTCTGACAAAAGCACATCCCAGGTGGGGGCTGTCTATGGTTGCAAAGGGAGGGTATATTACTGGAAACTTTCGAAGTTTCGAAGTAAACTACACAAATTTTTGTCATTTCAAATGTTTTAAAGAATTGTATATGACATCTAGTGGCCTTTTGGGGTACTTGAGATTACCACCGGCGTCTGTAGTTATCTCTGGCCTTCTGTGTTGCCTTATCACATGTAAAATATATAAAATAAGATGGTTTTCGAATAAAAATAGAATGACAAAGTTGTAAAATAAGATCCTAAATATAAACTATCAAGTTAGTGAATACCATTGGTGTTTTAATATAAGGGTTTCAGCATGAAATATATATATTTTTTTTTTACACACTTCATATTTTTTTGGGGGTCGTTATGTAATGTTTTAAATGTTTTGGCGCTAAACTGATGACAGTTGTGAAAAAATGCAATAGTTGGAAAAGTGGCAGAGCTAATTGAGAATAACGCCATTAAATGATTAGATGCTTTTGTCATTAATTAGGCTATTTTCTCTTGAACCATATGGTCCATTTAATATAAACTCATGGACATATATATATATATATATATATATATATATATATATATATATATATATATATATATATATATATATATATAAACAATTACTATATATGAATACATTTTTTCAAAGTTATTCAAGTATAAATTACCAAAGATTACCTGTTAATTACCAAAATTACTGAATATTCTGGTAACTTTGGTAAATTACTGGTAGCTTTGCAACCCTTGGGCCGCCTAGCTCAAAGAAAAGGTGAGTGTTGGATCATCAGAGAAAGAGAGGTAAGAAAAGGGTGTGGGTGGAGTATAGAGAAAGAAGGAGAGACACAAAAGACAGAACTAAATAAAGAAAATGCTGTTGGGGTTTTGTGTGCCTTCTATGCTAATTGACTTGCCTTGTTACCGTGTTTCTCCTTCTCGTACCCTGGGGCTCTCATTCTCACCCACCTCAAGACAAAGTAGACATGTTGTGCCAAGTGGAAAGCTCTTGATTACAGTGTGCGGCAGTCCACAGATAGCACAGACATATGCTGCTGTTTTTTTACCGTTGCTTTATCTTGGCAGGAGATTGCTCTTTGTGGAAAGTAGTCAAAACATGAAAATGAGTCATGCTTGCTTCATGACTAACCATGACTAAGACAATATGTTGTTGATAATAACAGTTTATCTGGCAATCTAATTTGTGACAAATATTCAACATACTGTTATTTCCAAATTTCTCTGAAGGAGTTTGACCACAAAACATCTTTGTCTGAGGAAGAGACTTGATCACAACTCACAAGTGAGTTACAGTCTAACACTTCCCCGCTCAAGCTGACATCGGTCTCTGTAAAGATAATGTAACATTATGACTATAACTACTGTTCCCTGAAGGAGGGAAACAAGATACAACATACTATGGGGAGTCTCACTCTCACGACTTCGGTTGAAGGATCTACAATCACGCCCGACAAAGGCCAATGAAATTTGCACCTTGATGGAAGCCCCGTCTTCCACAGGTGATAAGCTGAGGCTCGGATTTATTCCTTCAATTTAATACCACTCTTCACCGAGCCCAGGAACAGGTGTTGTACCTCGTTTCCCTCCTTCAGGGAACAGTAGTTATAGTCATAATGTTACGTTCCCTTTCAGTTAGTAAACGTTGGGACAACATACTATGGGGAAATATAATCACGCCGCAAGCCGACCCCAACGGATACTAAATGAAATGGCTCATGGCAGACCACCCAGACCTAACTCCACCAGATGCAGAATTCTGGGTATTGCGCACATGGCGGACTGCCTACTGAGTTTCCCCTATCCCAGCCGTAAGCACACTGTGTGCTATACAGAGAGCAGTAACATCAAAGCGATAAAGCCTCACAAAAGTGTGTGTTGATGCCTAACTCGCCGCACCACATATCTCCTATAGTCAACCCTTTAGACAACGCCCAAGAAGCTGCCAGACCCCTAGTGGAGTGGGCACCTACACCTCTAGGTTTCCCTTGAACCTCGCTGCTATATGCCAGGGAGATAGCCTCCACAATCTAGTGAGAGAGACGCTACATAGAGAGCGTTCTGCCGTGACCTGGATTAGCAAAACAGACAAAGTTGGTCACTTAACCAGATACCCCAGTTCCGTTCAATGTGCATGCGTAAAGCTCGCATCAGACACAGGGCACGTTATCTCTGTTGTTTTTTTGAAGCAAAAGGAGAAGGCGAAAAGGGAAATAGCTCAAAAGCTAAGGAGGACATAGCCATGAGTTTCAGGGCGAAGACAGCATTTGTACGCCACATCACCTTAGAGTTGCCCGGGGCGAACTACAGGAATAGTGTACGGATAACGCGTGGAGGTCCCCAACACGTTTAGCCAAAGCCATGAGCAGGGAGGCTTTGTAGGAGAGGATCTTCAGATCCACCGACTCCAGAGGCTCAAAGGGGGCTGCAAAACCAGCAGAAAGTCCCATGTAGGCGCAATAAGTTTAGAGACTGGTCCGAGATGATGTACACCTTTCAGGAACCACACCACCAGGGGGTGAGCCCCTGTGAGTTTCTGTCAATTCCCACATGACACGCCGAGACAGCAACCATGTACACTTTTAAAGTGGGGAATGTTTGAAAAGCTCCTATAGGAACATAAGGATGTCCCTCACAGCGCACTGAAAAGGAACAAGTCCTTTATTTTGGCACCAGAGCTCAGATGCTTGCCACTTATACACATTCAGCCATCTCGCAGAGGACGCCCTTGCAGACTAAATGGTAGCAATAACATTTGGAGGTAAACCTCTAGCCATCAGATTGGCCCTCATGAAAGAAATCTCTGGCTTCGCTTGCCAAACCAAACCTGGGACAACAGGTCCCCGCGCAACAGGAGTTTCCACAAGTCCTCTCCTAAAAGGCGAATGATATCCACGAACCAAGGCTGCCTGGGCCAACGGGGAACCACAAGAATCAATGGTAAGCCCTCCGGGAGCACCCACTCCAATGGGGGCTGAATCAGAACCACTGGCGGAAACGCGTAAAGAGTGTCCGTTCCCAAAGGGGCACTAGGGTCCCTCATCAAGAAAAATAGAAACTGCGTATTTTCTCGCAATGCGTAAAGATCTACAGTACATAGGCCCTGCCGAAAATGACCCATATCTGGGAGAGCCTCCACTCCTGAGAGAGAGGGTACCACCTAGATTAAAGTTTTGCACCCGAGTTGGGGAAACCGGGGACATGCGTTGCCCAAAGCGAAAACATGTGCACGCCACCACTGACATATTGGCGGTTCTGACCAGCACAAGACGTCCCGACAAAAGCAGAGGGTCCCACCACATGGAAACCTTAAGCAACCGGTTTAGGCTGCGAGATACGTCCAGATGAGTGGCTAGCACTCAGCACACTATCAACAATATCCTCACGGGGACTTTCATTACAGAAGCCATCATCACTAGTAAGCATAGGCACTGGCGAAAACGCACTGTGTGACCCAGACGAAATTTTGCTAAGCAGAGCCGGAACCCGGACACCCTCCGTGGGGATGGAAAAGCGTGATACGTGAATGAGATGGAGTCAGACAGCTCTTTTTCTGGTTTCTTATGAAGCCTAGAGACTGGATATAGGATAGTAGCATGGATGTGTGGTCACGTGTGGCTCAGTTTGTAGAGCATGGTGCTTGCAATGCCAGGGTTGTGGGTTTGATTCCCACAGGGGACCAGTGCAGAAAAAGTTGGAAAATGTATGCACTCTGGATAAGAGCGTCTGCTAAATGACAAAATATGTATAATAATAATTAAAATCGATATATAAAAAGTAATAGCTGGTGGCTCGTGAGCATTCTGAGTTTGTAGACTCTGAAGTGCTTGCTGAGGGCACGTAGGTCAAGTATGAGACTGTCCCTTCTAGTAACAGGAATACTGGCTGTACCAGCAGTCCTGGATCTTTGACATAGACTTGGATTGCCTGCTTCTGGAGATGGGAGGATTTTCCTTCACAAAATTGGCATTGAGGCCTCGGAGACAGTCAGTGTAATGATGCTGCAGAAGTGTGGGGGACGCACAACAAATTGTATGCTGACATCACTGTTCATATGATCCAGGATGATGCTGTGCATGTGGGCCATTGGTCGGAGCAGACTGCGAGATCCCTGTGAATTGCCACCTTGTGAGCTGGGAGAGTTTGGTTCTTCTTCCATTTCCACCAGAGTTGCAAAGAAAAAGCCATATCTCAGACTTGCCAATAAAAATAAAAGATTAAGATGTGCAAAATAACACAGACACTGGACAGAGGAACTCTGCCTAGAAGGCCAGCATCCCGGAGTTGCCTCTTCACTGTTGACGTTGAGACTGATGTTTTGCGGGTACGATTTAATGAAGCTGCCAGTTGAGGCGTCAGTTTCTCGAACTAACCACTCTAATGTACTTGTCCTCTTGCTCAGTTGCGCACTGGGGCCTCCCACTCCTCTTTCTATTCTGGTTAGAGCCAGTTTGCGCTGTTCTTAAGGGAGTAGTACACAGCGTTGTGCGAGATCTTCAGTTTCTTGGCAATTTCTCGCAATAATAGACTGACGAGTTTCAGGAGAAAGTTCTTTGTTTCTGGCCATTTTGAGCCTGTAATTGAACCCTCAAATGCTGATGCTCAATTACTCAACTAGTCTAAAGAAGGCCAATTTTATTGCTTCTTTAATCAGACAACAGTTTTCAGCTGTGCTAACATAAATGGAAAAGGGTTTTCTAATGATCAATTAGCCTTTTAAAATGATAAACTTGGATTAGCTAACATAACGTGCCATTGGAACACAGGAGTGATGGTTGCTGATAATGGGCCTCTACGCCTATGTAGATATTCCATAAAAAAATCTACAGTTTCCAGATAAAACAGTAATTTACAACATTAACAATGTCTACACTGTATTTCTGATCAATTTGATGTTATTTTAACAGACCAAAAATGTGCTTTTCTTTCAAAAACAAGGACATTTCTAAGTGACCCCAAACTTTTGAATGGTAATGTACGTTATTGCGTGTGACTATCTCAGACACCACTGGCCCGATTTTGACAAAACTTGACTGAATGATGTGTCTTGCCATAGAGATCCAGCATTAAGACAATTACACTGATTGGCCCAAGGGGTGCATTATAGTAATCAACTGAAAACTTTGAACAAGCATATCTCCTGACCCGTTTGACCAACAGACATTAAATTCTGTACATATTCGATGGCGCCGACAGAGATGGTCCACATCTTACATGCTCCAACCCGACTCTGCTATTTTGGGACTTTTTTCATGTTTATCGGTACTTTTTTGTACAGAAAGCTCATACCATTATCACCTATGACCGCCAAGTACTTTGAACTACGAATCGACAGCTACTAACCCTTGACTTTGACCTCAATTTCGGCTCCTACTTCAACTCCGACTGTTTACACCGGACCCTACTCCATTATCCGGTTACCCAAGCACCACAAGCGAAGATGCGGGAGGAGGGCTGGAGTACTTGTTAGACTCAGACGCAGAGAAAATCATCCGGCACTCACCTCTATTTTATTGACAAATGTCCAGACACTTGAGAACAAGATGGATGAGCTTCGTTCGAGAGTGAAAAAGCTCTAATATTCTATGCTTTTCAGAAACCTGACTGATGGGCATTATGAACATAAAACTCATGGGTTTCTACATGCTTTATTGTGACCAGACAGCGGACTTGGGCAAAACCAAAGGAGGAGGGGTGTGCCTCTTTGTAAACAACAACTGGTGCACTTCTTTAAATGTAAAGAAAGTCTTAAGCTTTTACTCACCTGAACTAGAATACCTCATGGTAAATAGCAGACCTTTTTATCTACCAAGAGAGTTTTAATCTGTAATCGTCACTGCTTTCTACATCTCACCCCAAATTGTGTAGATGTGGCAGGACTATTACGGATTACTAAGCGAAACCCAGCCATGAGTTGCCCTGTGACGCAAACTTCCCAGATGAGCGGAATGCCTTTTATGCTTGTTTCAAAGCAAACACTGAGCCAGGCATGATAGCCCCTGCTGTCCCGGACGACTGTGTGATCTCGCTCTCTGTGGCTTATGTGAGTAAGACTTTTAAACAGGTTAACACTCACAAGTATTCTGGGCTAAATGGAATACCAGGGCACATTCTCTGAGCATGTGCAGACCAGCTGGCAAGTGTCTTCATGGACATTTTCAACATCTCCTTGTCCCAGTCTGTAATCCCAACATGTTTCAAGCAGCACCATTGTTCCTGTTCCTAAGAACTCAAAGTTAACCTGCCTAAACAACTATCATTCCGTAGCACTCACATCTGTAACCATGAAATGCTTTGAAAGGCTGATCATGGCACACATCAACACCATCATCCCAGGCATCCTGGACCCACTTCAATTCACATACCGCTACAACAGATCCAGAGACGACACAATATCTATTGCACTCCACACTGCTCTCTCCCACCTAGACAAGAGGTATCCCTATGTGAGAATGCTGTTCATTGACTACAGCTCAGCGTTAAACAGCATAGTCCCTTCAAGCTCGGGACCCTGGGACTGAACACCTCCCTCTGCATCTGGATCCTGGACATTCTGACAGTCCAACCCCGGGTGGTGAGGGTAGGTAACAACACATCTGCCACGCTGACTCTTAGCACGGGGGTGTGTGCTTAATCCCCTCCAGTACTCCCTGTTCACCCATGACTGTGTGGCTACACACGACTCCAACACCATCATTAAGTTTGCTGACGATATGACGGTGATAGGCCTGATCACCGACCGCGATGAAACAGCCTACATGGAGAAGGTCTGAGCTAACAACCTCTCCCTCAATGTCAGCAAGACAAAGGAGTTGATCGTGGGCTACACCCCCATCCACATCGATGGGGCTGTAGTGGAGCGGGTCGAGAGCTTCAAGTTCCTCTGTGTCCACATCAAGGACTTAACATGGTCCTCTCACACCAGCACAGTCGTGAAGAATGTGCAATAGCGCCTGTTCCCTCTCAGGCGGTTGAAAAAATGTGGCATGGCCCCTCAGATCCTCAAAACGTTATTCAGCTGCACCATTGAGAGCTTCTTGACTGGCTGCATCATCGCTTGGTATGGCAATTGCACTGCCCTCAATCGCAAGGTGCTACAGTGGGGTGGTGTGGACGGCCCAGTACTTCACTTTGGCCGAGGTCCCTGCCATCCAGGACCTCTATACCAGGCGGTGTCAGAGGGAGACCTGGAAAATTGTCAAAGAACCCAGCCACCCAAGCCATACACTGTTCACTCTGCTACCACACTGCAAGCAGTACCGGATCGCCAAGCCTGGGACCAAAAGGCACCTGAATAGCTTCTACTCCCAAGCTATAAGACTGCTGAGCAGCTAATCAAATGGCTACTCAGACTATTGCACTGACCCTTTGTTATGCACTGTCTCTCTTACACTGACTCTATGCACACTCACTGGACTACCCACACACACACACACACACACACACACACACACACACACACACACACACACACACACACACACACACACACACTTTCTTCATACAATGCTGCCTCTCTGTTTATTATCTATCCTGATTGCCTACTTTTACCCCTACCTACATGTACATATTGCCTCAAATACCTTGTACCCCTGCATATAGCCTAGCGGTTAACCGCATTGGGCCAGTAACCAAAAGGTTGCTGGTTTGAATCCCCCAGCCAACTCAATGTGCCCTTGAGCAAGGCACTTAACCCTAACTGCTCCTATATGTCCCTCTGGATAAGAGCGTCTGCTAAATGACTCAAATGTACTGGTACTCCTTGTATATAGTCTTGTTATTTATTGTGTTACTATTTTTATTTGCTAATTGTCTTACTTTTTAACTCTGCATTGTTGGGCTCGTAAGTAAGCATTTCATGATCAATTCTACACCTGTTCTATTTGGCGCATGTGACAAATAATTTGATTATTTGCAGGCCCTCATGAGCAACACGTTTCCTATAAGGAACTATAAGGAACGGCCATTGATTTCCAGGAAGGGCAAAAATACTTCATTGTTTTTTTCTCTGATTAATCCACGCATCATTCGTGGGGGATGACATTTTTAGTGTTGCCTTGTTACCACATGACTTGACCTCCGGAACTGCAAAAAAGTTTGAAATCTAGCTCTCCCTTTCCTCTTTTCAACAAGCATAATTGTTCATGGATACTCCACAATAAAAAAAATACCTATGAAAAACACACATTCCCCTCACCTCAATGTTTTGTCATGCTGACATGAATTGATCAGGTGGATGAGTTCTTTCAAAGAATTCACACATTTTAACCTTAAAAATATTACACAGCGCCATTTAGATTTGGAGTAATTTGCACTGTGACAACCAATCCCGGTGTCCCCTACCCCAACACACACACAACCCCCTGTCTGTTTGAACTAGGGAAAGAAGGGCAGGGGACAAAGGTTGTACCCTCGTACTAGACATTATTCATGATTGACTCTTAATTGACTTAGTGGTAAAATGTAGTCGATAAATAAGGTTATAGCTGCAAAAAGATGATTCTGAGACAATTGGCTTTGAAGTTCCGAACCCTCATTGCTTTGAATGGTGTCAGTCATTTCTACCTTATTTTTAACTAAACAACATGAATTGGGGTATTTAGACTACTATATAAGGTAGAGAACATTGAACAAAACAAGCCTGTGTTCATAACTCAATTTGGAGAAAAATGTAAATAGAACCATATACTCCGAAGCTCTCAAAATTTGTGATAAGACTGCTAAGGGAATGCTCCATTGAGAAGCTTGAAGTGTGCTCTCATTGTAAACTATCTTCCAGCTTCGTGACATACATTTCTGTACGGCTTTCCCTCTCGTTTTACCCGGCCGAAATACCCCCCACTCGATGTTCATATTTACTTTAGGGAGTTGCCTTCAGATATTTCTGTGTGTGATGATGGTAATAAGCATGGCAAGTGATGGGGGAAAAGTAATTGATGACCTCCTTTTCTTGACTGATATTCAGCCTCTGCTTACCGAAGTTTAGATAGCAGAGGTTGTGATACAGTGTATACATATTTTATTTAAAATACAAATGTACAGTGCCATGGTGGCAGATTGGCAACATGCGCCTTGAATTTGGATCCAATTAATTCTATACAGTAGATTAATAAATCATCATTGGTGTACTATGCAGGGATTCTGTCAAATATAGCAATCCATCTTACAAGACTAAAAATATCTCTAAAAATGGATGATTACGGATTCTTCCCAAATGTTAATTAATACATTTCACATAACAGGACCGTAAAATAAAGTGTGCTTTCTTTTTGTCCTTCATTTCTGTTCATCGTGAAAAACTCTGAAATAATCTTGCAAAACATAAAAAACGAAAAGATCCCTATACCCACAATCCCCTCTTTCCCAATTAAAAACCCTTTTCCACTCTCATTCTCTCTGTTAAATTTCTCATTACGTTTTACATGTGGGGAAAGGAGGCCCGAGCAAACAAACATGCATAATGAATCGCCCTCCTTTTCTCCAAAAGGCCTACGTACATGTTTTATCTCTCATTAGATGCTCCCAGCAGACCCTGCTGAAGAAGGGTACTTCTTTATCTCACATCCTAACTTAACCCTCCCTAAGCCTCCGCTAATCTCACCAGAAGTGTGTGTCCTTCAGTGTCGCCTCATACATTACTCCCTGAATTAAATGTGCTTGACATGGTGTGGCGGTGAATTATGTATTCAAAGAACAATCTCAATCTCGTCACCTTCCAATACCACTGTTACATGAAATATACTTTAAGGTAATTACATTGCCATTTCTGGCCTATGATCTTGTAAGTCACTCTTGTACTATGCACTTATATTGTCTTTCGGTTGTCTCTCATCTCAGGGGTGTGTCCAAGTTCTCCGAATACACCGTCTGCTGATAATAAACTATCCCATTCGGACACTTGACACTACTTCCCCAAACCTCTGACCTTGTCTTGAAAAGGTCTCCACTCAAAGTAGTCCCGGAATGTTTAAAATCAAGTGAAACCAGAATAAACTCTTGAAAAAAATATTATTTTGGTCTTCGCAGGGGCATAGCTGTACCACAGAAGAGAAGCTCTTTGCAATTCTACCTGTGCCGTGGCTGCCTACTCTCCACAGCAGAGAGATCTATCATGGGCATGATGAAAAGGGGAGGTGAGGAGGGAAGTGGAGTAATGGAAAGGATGGAGGGGGGAGTGATATCCCACAAAGGGGGTGTCCCATGGGGCCCTTGCATACGGTGGCGAGTGTTCATTTGGATTACAAGGAGGGGGGGACGCTGGTGGTGTGACAAGCTCGGCCCCTCCTCTACACCCCAGCCCCTCACCACACCACCCCCGTCCCTCGCCCGCCCGTCACACGCTGATGGGGATGACAGGGCAAGTGACAGCAGGAGAAGCTCATTCTATTACCCGGCCCTCTGATGAAAAGCATTCATGTCATGTTCACCAGAGATGTGTGTGTGTGTGTGTGTGGGGGGGAAGACAGACAGAGAGAGAAATAAAGAAGACACAAAGGACAAGAACAACCCAGAAAAGAGATTCAATGAAAAGTATTCTCTGTTCCTCCTCCGTTCTGTTTGGTCCCTTAGTTCACTCCAATTAGGGCTTGTGCCTGACAGAAACATCTCTCCCCCTCTTTCTATCTCCCTCTTTCTCTCTCCCTCTTTCTCTCCCACAACAGCAATCAGGTAAAGAGCAGCCCACCACTGCCAAGCTCTCCAAGATGCGTGTGCAGTCAGTGTTCACATTACAGAGAAGGAGACGAGACAGTGCCCCCCCCGGGGTACACTATCCTCCTCACTCTAACCTATGAATGAATGAATGGAAAAGGGGTACTTTGGGTTTAAATTCAATCTTGCCGAGCTTGTCACACGACCAGTGTACCCCCTCCCCTTTCATCCCTTCCATTCCTCCACTTCCCACCCCACCTCCCCTTTTCATCATGACCATGATAGATCTCTTTGCTGTGGAGTGTAGGCAGCCACGGCACAGGTAGAATTGCACAGATCTTCTTCCCTGTAGTATAGCTATGCCCCTGCGAAGAGTTTCACTCGATTTAAAACATTCTGGGACTACTTTGATTGGAGACCTTTTCAAGACGTCAGAGGATTGGGGAAGTAGTGTCAAAAGGTATTGTGAAGTTATCGAGATAAAAGAAATGAATGCTTCTATCACTGACCTCTTACTCAGTGCCATGGGCGACATACTGAAGTTTCTCTGACAGAAAATTATAGAGTCCAGAAGTATGTACAGTAACTATTGATTCATTACATGGCAGGTTGACAAAGATGGTGCCGGACAGTACTTTGACAAAGCTTCTGGCTATGGCATCCATATTAGGAAGTCAGTTGACTGACGAAACTCCCAAGATACTGTAGCTTGGAGTGAGATTTCCTATTGTGAATGTCATTGGCTCCACACCTTCTTGGTGGGGGTCTGGGGGTACCTCCCCAGGAATAAAATGCAGTTTTAAAGCAAATTTCCTGCCCTTCTATATATTTTCACATGGCTAAGGCCCATGACCAGGGTAAACATTTTTTTTTAAGTAACACAGGTCAGATACATTAAGGATTCTTTTAAAGTTGAATACACACTCAAAACTTGTCGACTTGGTTTGAAGCTACTTTGAGATTATTTGGGCATGACATTTAGAGTATGCTAGCTGGGGGAAATTGAATTACATTGTTTTTTGGTTAGAAAATGCTCATATTAACGGTTGGTGGCAGTGGCTAACTTTAGGATGGACTGCAGCATCTCCTTGTCCATAAGAAACCAACATTAATTTGGGTGCACTATGCCTTTTAATTAGGACCATAGAAAATCCTGCCAAGAGGCAGCTCTCCAAAAGGGTTGCATTTGAGAAACCAAGGCTGTTGAGTCTGCTGATAAGAATCTTGTAATTGACAGAGTCGAAAGCCTTGGTCAGGTCGATGAATACGGCTGCACAGTAATGTCTCTTATCGATGGCAGTTATGATATCGTTTAGGACCTTGAGCATGGCTGAGGTACACCCATGACCAGCTCTGAAACCATTTTATTACATTTACATTTTAGTCATTTAGCAGACACTCTTATCCAGAGCGACTTACAGTAGTGAATGCATACATTTCATACATTTTTTCAAATTACCTCACATTCAAGAATAATCTAATGAATTTCAATCTTCGGGTGGTTGAAGCTGATTTGCAAAACCTAGCCATCATATTACTCTGCATGGGCAAGATAATTTGCATTTATGCCTACTGTGTCATACAATAAGTTGTACTCATCCTTGAAAATGTCGTACTGGAGAGAAGAGGACCAAGGCGCAGCGAGACTGTGAATACTCATACTTTAATAGACTCAAGTAAGGCATCCACAGGAAAACAATAACACGACAATAACAGTCTGACTAGGCACACGGCTCAGCACAGAACAATTCCCCACAACCCCAAAGACAAACACACACACCTATATAGGACTTCCAATCAAAGGCAACTATACACACCTGCCTTCAATTGGAAGTCCCAATCATCCACCCAACATTTAACCAACACAAACATGCCACGTCCTGACCCCAAAACTAAAACATTAGCTCCATCTGCTGGTCAGGACGTGACAGTACCCCCCCCTCAAGGTGCAGACCCCGGAATGCACCTACCAACAAAAAACCCCAACACAAAACCCATAAACAATAACCCTAAAACAATAAGGGAGGGAAGGGAGGGTGGCTGCCGTCACCGACGGCACTGTGCTACACCCTCCCTCCCCAACCCACCTATCCTGGAGGTGGCTCAGGTGCAGGGCGTGGACCTTGCTCCACCGTCGGCGTAGCCCACTTCGGTGGCGCTGCTAGCTGCGCCGGGCAGATGGGCCACTTGGGCTGACCCTGGCAGACGGACCACTCGTGCTGGGCCGGAGGACAGGAGGGCCCCTCGGGCTGGGCCGGGGGACAGGAGGGCCCCTCGGGCTGGGCCGGGGGACAGGAGGGCCCCTCGGGCTGGGCCGGGGGACAGGAGGGCCCCTCGGGCTGGGCCGGGGGACAGGAGGGCCCCTCGGGCTGGGCCGGGGGACAGGAGGGCCCCTCGGGCTGGGCCGGGGGACAGGAGGGCCCCTCGGGCTGGGCCGGGGAACAGGAGGGCCCCTCGGGCTGGGCCGGGGGACAGTCTGGCCACTCGGGACGGTCAGGGCAGTCTGGCCACTCGGGACGGTCAGGGCAGTCTGGCCACTCCGGCAGGTCAGCGCAGTCTGGCCACTCCGGCAGTTCAGCGCAGTCTGGCCACTCTGGCAGTTCAGCGCAGTCTGGCCACTCCGGCAGTTCAGCGCAGTCTGGCCACTCCGGCAGTTCAGCGCAGTCTGACCTCTCTGGCGACTCTTGACTGGCGGGCAGCTCTGACGACTGTTGACTGGCGGGCAGCTCTGACGACTGTTGACTGGCGGGCAGCTCTGGCGACTGTTGACTGGCGGGCAGCTCTGGTGACGACTGTTGACTGGCGGGCAGCTCTGGTGACGACTGTTGACTGGCGGGCAGCTCTGGTGACGACTGTTTTCTGGCGGGCAGCTCTGGTGACGACTGTTGACTGGCGGGCAGCTCTGGTGACGACTGTTGACTGGCAGGCAGCTCTGGCGACTGTTGACTGGCGGGCAGCTCTTGCCCCGTCAAACAGCCCTTGTGCCCCCCCCTAAAAAATTCTTGGGGGTGCCTCTCGGTCTCCCTTACCTCGCCAGCCTTCTTCCGCTGCTTGGTCCTTTGTTGGTGGGGAATTCTGTCATACAATAAGTTGTACTCATCCTTGAAAATGTCGTACTCGAGAGAAGAGGACCAAGGCGCAGCGAGACTGTGAATACTCATACTTTAATAGACTCAAGTAAGGCATCCACAGGAAAACAATAACACGACAATAACAGTCTGACTAGGCACACGGCTAAGCACAGAACAATTCCCCACAACCCCAAAGACAAACACACACACCTATATAGGACTTCCAATCAAAGGCAACTATACACACCTGCCTTCAATTGGAAGTCCCAATCATCCACCCAACATTTAACCAACACAAACATGCCACGTCCTGACCCCAAAACTAAAACACTAGCTCCATCTGCTGGTCAGGACGTGACATACTGTTTCTGCCTAGCAGCTTGTGCACAATCCTTAAATGACAAAACTGGATATTTGAGGCAAGGGGTATTTCAATATAGCCTATTCTCATGGCTTACCCTATATTCAACACTGTCCCTAAATGCATAGCTCTCATTAAAATTATTTTTAATTTAGTTTATTATAATTTTTTTACCCTTTTTTCTCCTCAATTGGTAGTTAGTCTTGTCCCATCACTGCAACTCCTGTACGGACTCGGGAGAGGTGATGGTCGAGAGCCATGCGTCAACCCTGCCAAGTTACACTGCTTGCTTAACCTGCCACGAGGAGTCGCTAGAGCACGATGGGACAAGGGCATCCCATCCAGCCAAACCCTCCCCTAACCCAGAAGACACTGTACCAATTGTGCCCCACCTCATGGGTCTCCCGGTCACGACCGGCTGCAACACAGCCGGGGATTGAACCTGGGTCTGTAGTGATGCCTCTAGCACTGTGATGCAGTGCCTTAGACCACTGCGCCTCTCAAGAGGCCCATTGAACTTAAACATACTTTTTTTTAAATGTATTTGGCATATAATATTTCAAATAGGCTAATTACACCAGCAACATTGGTAAGAAGTAAAATAATGAAAGTATGGGGAATAACAGGAATGTTCTTGCTGAGATAACCACACTAATTAGTCTATATTTTTATCCCATTGGGAATTGTTCTAATGACTTACATCAGCTATTGGGAAAGACCAAATAGGTTACCCACAGTTACACATTTGGGTTCACAATCTTTTTGGGCAAAATAATGTATATAATACAGTGAGACAAATAATTCCTGCTTAATGCTGCCTTTTCATTGTTACAGCCTAATGAACCTAGTGCTAAATTGCCAATGACCAAACAAGGTGAATAATGTAGACTATGGATCTGGGGCTAGGCTAATGCAAGTGGTGGATTAAAAAACAAAGCTATATTATCACATGCTGTCATAAGTAAGCATTCTGTGACAGAGACAGTAGTGACAGCAAATTCATTTGTTGACGATTATGTGTACAAAACACCGCTACAATTTGCCATGCTGAACTTTTGGCAATTGAGTTAATAAAGTATGATCAGCGGAAAACAAACGTGCCTGTCCAGTCCATCAACATTAAGAGCAATAAATAGGAATAAGTGGATGACGCCAGCGCTATGGAAAACTCCCGATGGCCAGTCAGTATTTGGTGTGGCCAACAATTGCCTCATGCAGCGTGACACATCTCCTTTGCATAGAGTTGATCAGGCTGTTGATTGTGGAATGTTGTCCCACTCCTCTTCAATGGCTGTGCGAAGTTGCTGGACATTGGCGGGAACTGTAACAAGCTGTCGTACACGTAAATCCAGAGCATCCCAAACATGTTCAATTGAGGACATGTCAGGAGAGTTTGCAGGCCATGGAAGAACTGGGACATTTTCAGCTTCCAGGAATTGTGTAAAAGATCCTTGCAACATGGGGCCATGCTGAAACATTACCTGGTGATGGCGGCGGTGGAATAGCACAACAATGGGCCTCAGGATCTTGTCACGGTATCTCTGGGCATTCAAATTGCCATCGGTAAAATGCAATTTTTCGTAGCTGATGCCTGCCCATATCATAATCCCACCACCACCATAGGCACTCTGTTCAACAAACCGCTCGCCCACAGGACACCATACACGTAGTCTGCGGTTGTTCGGCCGGTTGGACGTACTACCAAATTCTCTAAAACAACGTTGGAGGTGGCTTATGGTAGAGAAATGAACATTCAATTCTTTGGTAACAGCTCTGGTGGACATTCCTGCAGTTAGCATGCCAATTGCACGCTCCCTCAAAACTTGAGACATCAGTGGCATTGTGTTGTGTGACAAAACTGCACATTTAAGAGTGGAGTTTTATTGTTCACAGCACAAGGTACACCTGTCAAATCAAATCAAATTTTATTAGTCACATGCACCGAATACAACGGTGAAATGCTTACTTATGAGCCCCTAACCAACAATGCAGTTTTAAACAATACAGATAAGAATCATAAATAAAAAAGTAACAGGTAATTAAAGAGCAGCAGTAAAATAACAATAGTGAGACTATATACAGGGGTGTACCGGCACAGAGTCAATGTGCGGGGGCACCGGTTAGTTGAGGTAATATGTACATGTACAGTGCCTTGCAAAAGTATTCATCGCCCTTGGCGTTTTTCCTATTTTGTTGCATTATAATCTGTAATTTAAATAGATTTTTATTTGGATTTCATGTAATGGATATACACAAAATAGTCCAAATTGGTGAGGTGAAATGAAAAATGTTTATTTAAAAAAAAAAAAAAAAAAAAAAAATGTAAACTGAAAAGTGGTGCGTATGTGTTCACCCCTTTGCTATGAAGCTCCTAAATAAGATCTGGTGCAATCAATTACCTTCAGACATAATTTGTTAAATAAAGTCCACCTGTGTGCAATCTAAGTGTCACATGATCGCAGTATATATATACCTGTTCTGAAAGGCATCAGAGTATGCAACACCACTAAGCAAGGGGCACCACCAAGCAAGCGGCACCATGAAGACCAAGGAGCTCTCCAAACAGATCAGCGACAAAGTTGTGGAGAAGTACAGATCAGGGTTGGGTTATAAAAATATCTGAAACTTTGAACATCCCACGGAGCACCATTAAATCCGTTATTGAAAAATGGAAAGAATATGGCACCACAACAAACCTGCCAAGAGAGGGCTGCCCACCAGAACTCACAGACCAGGCAAGGAGGTCATTAATCAGAGAGGCAACAAAGAGACCAAAGATAACCCTGAAGGAGCTGCAAAGCTCCACAGTGGAGATTGGAGTATCTATTCCATAGGACCACTTTCAGCCGTACACTCCATAGAGCTGGGCTTTACGGAAAAGTGTCCAGAAAAAAGCCATTGCTCAAAGAAAAAAATAAGCAAACACGTTTGGTGTTCGCCAAAAGTCATGTGGGAGACTCCCCAAACATATGGCAGAAGGTACTCTGGCCAGATGAGACTAAAATTGAGCTTTTTGGCCATCAAGGAAAACGCTATGTCTGGTGCAAACCCAACACCTCTCATCACCCCGAGAACACCATCTGTGAAGTGACGCATGGTGGTGGCAGTATCATGCTGTGGGGATGTTTTTCATCGGCAGGGACTGGAAAACTGGTCAGAATTGAAGGAATGAAGGATGGCGCTAAATACAGGGAAATTATTGAGGGAAACCAGTTTCAGTCTTTCAGAGATTTGAGTCTGAGATGGAGGTTCACCTTCCAGCATGACAATGACCCTAAGCATACTGCTAAAGCGACACTTGAGTGGTTTAAGGGGAAACATTTAAATGTCTTGGAATGGACTAGTCAAAGCCCAGACCTCAATCCAATTGAGAATCTGTGGTATGACTTAAATATTGCTGTACACCAGCAGAACCCATCCAACTTGAAGGAGCTGGAGCAGTTCTGCCTTGAAGAACAGTCAAATATCCCAGTGGCTTAATTTGCCAAACTTATTGAGACATACCCCAAGAGACTTGCAGTTGTAATTGCTGCAAAAGGTGGCTCTACAAAGTATTGACTTTTTTTTTGGGGGGGGGGGGGGGGGTGAATAGTTATGCATGCTCAGGTTTTCAGTTTTTTTGTCTTATTGTTTGTTTCACACCCAAAAATATTTTGCATCTTCAAAGTGGTAGGCATGTTGTGTAAATCAATTGATGCAAATCCCCCTAAAAATCAATTTTAATTCCAGGTTGTAAGGCAACAAAATAGGAAAAATGTCAAAGGGGCTGAATACTTTCCCAAGCCACTGTAGGTAGAGTTATTAAAGTGACTCTGCATAGATGATAACAACAGAGAGTAGCAGCGGTGTAAAAGAGGGTAGTGGGGGGGCAATGTAAATAGTCTGTGTAGCCATTTGACTAGGTGTTCAGGAGTCTCATGGCTTGGGGGTAGAAGCTGTTTAGAAGCCTCTTGGACCTAGACTGAACGCTCCGGTACCGCTTGTCATGCGGTAGCAGAGAGAACAGTCTATGACTAGAACCTTTTGAGGACCCATGACAAATCTTTTCAGTCTCCTGAGGGGGAATAGGTTTTGTTGTGCCCTCTTCATGACTGTCTTGGTGTGCTTGGACCATGTTAGTTTGTTGGTGATGTGGACACCAAGGAACTTGAAGCTCTCAACCTGCTCCACTGCAGCCCCGTCGATGAGAATGGGGACGTGCTCGGTCCTCTTTTTCCTGTAGTCCACAATCATCTCCTTTGTCTTGATCACGTTGAGGGAGAGGTTGTTGTCCTGGCACCACACGGCCAGGTCTCTGACCTCCTCCCTGTAGGCTGTCTCGTCATTGTCGGTGATCAGGCCTGCCACTGTTGTATCATCGGCAAACTTAATGATGGTGTTGGGGTCCCGCCTGGCCATGCAGTCATGAGTGAACAGGGAGTACAGGAGGGGACTGAGCATGCACCCCTGAGGGGCCCCCATGTTGAGGATCAGCATGGTGGATGTGTTGTTACCTTCCCTTAACACCTGGGGGTGGCCCGTTAGGATGTCCAGGATCCAGTTGCAGAGGGAGGTGTTTAGACCCAGGGTCCTTAGCTTATTGATGAACTTTGAGGGCACTATGGTGTTGAACGCTGAGCTGTAGTCAATGAATAGCATTCTCACATAGGTGTTCCTTTTGTCCAGGTGGGAAAGGGCAGTGTGGAGTGCAATAGAGATTGCATCATCTGTGGATCTGTTGGGGCGGTATGCAAATTGGAGTGGGTCTAGGGTTTCTGGGATAATGGTGCTGATGTGAGCCATGACCAGCCTTTCGAAGCACTTCATGGCTACGGATGTGAGTGCTACAGGTCGGTAGTCATTTAGGCAGGTTACCTTAGTGCTCTTGGGCACAGGCACTATGGTGGTCAGACTCGGACAGGGAGAGGTTTAAAATGTCAGTGAAGACACATACTCGTAGTACACGTCCTGGTAATCCGTCTGGCCCTGCGGCCTTGTGAATGTTGACCTGTTTAACCTGTCTGGGCAAGGTGGGACGTTAGCGTCCCACTCTATTCAACAGCCAGTGGAAGAGCGTGGCGCGAAATACAAAAACCTAAAAAATGCTATAATTTCAATATTTTAAACATGATTCAAAAGGCACTCGCACATCTGAGCAATCTTGTTACAGGTGCATGGCAACAGTTGAAACAGGATGAATGAAAAAAGGAAACCACACACTGTTCTTGATAGTATCACTGATATTTAATAAGCTTACGTATCGGCCTAACGGCCTTCGTCAGAGCTTTTTCAAAAATGCTATAATTTCAATATTTTAAACATACCACTATTTTACACCATTTGAAAGATAAGACTCTCGTTAATCTAACCACATTGTCCGATTTCAAAAAGGCTTTACAGGGAAAGCAAAACATTAGATTATGTTGGGAGAGTACATAGACACAAATAACCACACAGCCATTTCTCAAGCAAGCATATATGTCACAAAAACCCAAAACACAGCTAAATGCAGCACTAACATTTGATGATCTTCATCAGATGACACTCCTAGGACATTATGTTATACAATACATGCATGTTTTGTTCAATCAAGTTCATATTTATATCAAAAACAGCTTTTTACATTGGCGTGTGATGTTCAGAAATTGTATTCCCACCGAAAACTTCCGGTGAATTTATTAAATTACTCATGATAAACGTTGACAAAATACATAACCATTATTTTAAGAATTATAGATACAGAACTCCTTTATGCAATCGCTATGTCAGATTTTAAAATAGCTTTTTGGCGAAAGCACATTTTGCAATATTCTGAGTACATAGCTCAGCCATCACGGCTAGCTAATTTGACACCCGCCAAGTTCGGGGCTCACTAAACTCAGAATTAGTATTAGAAAAATTGGATTACCTTTGGTGTTCTTCATCAGAATGCACTCCCAGGACTGCCACTTCCACAACAAATGTTGTTTTTGTTCCAAATAATCCATAGTTATGTGCAAATACCTCCGTTTTGTTCGTGCGTTCAGATCACTATCCAAAGGGTAACGCGCGAGCGCATTTCCAGACAAAAAAATCAAAATGTTCCATTACTGTACTTAGAAGCATGTCAAACGCTGGTTAAAATGAATTTTTATGGTCTTTTTCTCGTAAAATAGCGATAATATTCCAACCGGACAATGCTGTATTCATTCAAAAACGAAGAGAAAAAATGGCGAGGTCTCGTGAACGCGCATTTCCAATCTCTTAGTCACCTGGCAGTCCACTGACACACTGTGCTCCTGTACTCTGCCCAGAGACAGGAGACGCCTCAATCTGCTTTCTGAACGCTTTAGAGAGCCAATGGAAGCCTTAGAAAGTGCTACATAACCCCACGGCACTGTAGTTTCGATAGAGAAGCAAATGGAGAACTACAAATTCGCAGACAGGCCACTTCCTGCTTGGAATTTTCTCAGGTTTTTGCCTGCCATATGAGTTTTGTTATACTCACAGACACCATTCAAACAGTTTTAGAAACTTCAGAGTGTTTTCGATCTAATAATATGCATATTCTGGTTTCTGGGAAAGAGTAGTAACCAGTTTAAATCGGGTACGTTTTTTACCCGGCCGTGAAAATACTGCCCCCTAGCCCAGACAGGTTAAAGGTCTTACTCACATCGGCTGCGGAGAGCGTGATGACACAGTCTTCCAGAACAGCTGGTGCTCTCATGTATGTTTCAGTTTTATTTGCCTTGAAGCGAGCATAGAAGTAGTTTAGCTCGTCTGGTAGGCTCATGTCACTGGGCAGCTCTCGGCTGTGCTTCCCTTTGTAGTCTGTAATAGTTTGCAAGACCTGCCACATCTGACAAGCATCAGAGCTGGTGTAGTATGATTTGATCTTAGTCCTGTATTGATGCTTTGCCTGTTTGATGGTTGGGGTATGTACGTACGGGTTAGAGTCCTGCTCCTTGAAAGCAGGAGCTCTAGCCTTTTGCTCAGTGCGGACGTTGCCTGTAATCCATGGCTTCTGGTTGGGGTATGTACGTACAAGTCAATGACTGATGTGGTGTACTTCTCAATGCTATTGGAGGAATCCCGGAACATATTCCAGTCTGTGCTAGCAAAACAGTCCTGTAGTTTAGCATCTGCTTCTTCTGACCACTTTTTTTATTTTTGTATTCACTGGTGCGTCCTGCTTTAAATTTTGCTTGTAATCCGGAATCAGGAGGATAGAATTATGGTCAGATTTGCCAAATAGAGGCCGAGGGAGAGCTTTGTATGCGTCTCTATGTGTGGAGTAAAGGTTTTCCAGAGTTTTTTTCCTCTGGTTGCACATTTAACATGCTGATAGAAATTTGGTAAAACGGATTTAAGCTCCCCTGCATTAAAGTCCCGTCTACTAGGAGCACCGCCTCTGGGTGAGCGTTTTCTTGTTTGCTTATGGCAGAATACAGCTCATTCAATGCTGTCTTAGTGCCAGCCTCTGGCTGTGGTGGTTCTAAACAGCTACAAATAATACTGATGACAACTCGCTAGGCAGGTAGTGTGGTCTACAGTTTATCATGTGATACTCTACCTCAGGCGAGCAATAGCTCGAGACTTCCTTAGATATTGTGCACCAGCTGTTATTTACAAAATACGTAGTCCGCCGCCCCTTGTCTTACCAGACGCCGCTGTTCTATCCTGTCGGTGCAGCGTATAACCAGCCAGCTGTATGTGGATAGTGTCGTCGTTCAGCCACGTCTCCGTGAAGCATAAGATATTACAGTTTTGAATGTCCCGTTGGTAGTTTAATCTTCCGCGTAGGCCATCTATTTTATTGTCCAAAGATTGCACATTTGCTAGCAGAATGGAAGGCAGTTGGGGTTTATTCGATCGCCTGCGAATTCTCAGAAAGCAGCCCGCCCTTCGGCCACTTTTCCTCTGCCTCCTCTTCACGCAAATCACAGAGATCTGGGCCTGTTACCGAAAAAGCAGTATATCGTTCGTGTCGGCCTTGTCAGACTTGTTAAAAGAAAAAAGGATTCTGCCAATCCGTGATTAGTAATCGCAGTCCTGATTTCCAGAAGTTATTTTTATTCATAACAGATGGTAGCGGCAACATTATCTACATAATAAGTAAAAAAATAAGTTGCAAATAAACAAACAAAAAACACAATTGGTTGTGGGCACATAAAACGTCTGCCCTCTTCTCCGGCGCCATCTTACTCCTGTGTAATGATCATACTTTAATCAGCTTCTTGATATGCCACACCTGTCAATTGGATGGATTATCTTGGCAAAGGAGAAATGCTCACTAACAGGATCTATGTAAACATCCTTGTGCACATAATTTCAGAGAACTTTTTGTGCATATGGAATATTTTTGGGAACTTTTATTTCAGCTCATGAAACATGGGGCCAAAACTACATGGTACGTATATATTTTTGTTCAGTATATTTGAATTTGAAGTGAGCATATTGCTAAATGGGGTTGAATGGCACCAAGAAATTGCTAGGGATCATGGTGAAAGTGGCCGTAACTAGCAAAGGATCATGACCGATTTAGTCGTTTTCATCCTGCTTGAGAAAGTCAACCGGCTCGTAGCCTGCCCGCCTGTAATTGGTCTGTGTCAGCATGTGGTCCTGTGTGATGACAAATGTAGTAGTCAGAATGGATCTCTATTTAATTAAATATCTTGATTTGTAGCGAACTTTAAAATAATTCACTGTGGGGATCAAAGTTGATTTGCCCTTTTGGCGATCTGAATTTTACATAGGGTTTCTAGGGATGACCAGGGCTTTTGGTTCCGCAAGGTTGCTACGCAGTAGCCGACCACCAGAGCTTGTGGCTTCACACTCCAGACTGGACACTGGGGGTTCAGTCTGCCATTACTGCACTCCACTCTAATCATGAGAGGTGTTTCTTTACAAACGTGAATCCAATCGCCTTGGTCCCGGACCCTTACTAAACCAATCATAAGCTTCAATATGGCGTGGTTCAGTGATGTGGCAGAAAAATTATGCATCTCACAGGTGAAGCTGCCATTACAATGCTTGTGATGTAGAATTGCAGACGCATATGCTCCGATTTCAAAACTATTTGGAGGCACAGTTGAAAAGTGAACGCACTGAATAATAAACTGGATTAATTAGAAAATAAAAGCAGTAGACCTACTTTTTTAATGCCTGAGAAATAAGAGGTGTGGTGCGTGCGTCTCACCCCCAATGCTTGAGAGTTGGCAGCACTACAGTCATGTTCATGTGACACTAATGTTTACGCAGTGTGGATCTCATTATTTTATTCAAAGTTCTTGGCAAGAGAGACCTATATTGTGACACCGAGTGATGTCCAGCTGACTTTTTTGACAAAAATATGTTCTTGACATAGACATGCAATGTGAAGTGTAGCTACCTCACATAGTGATTCATTAGACAATAAAAGCAAATAGCAGTCTCTAATTCTGTCTATTCCCTATATTAGTACACCTTAGACCAAGCCCTACACACTCATCTTAAATGCCATTCCTTAACCTCTCTGGGCTAGGTGCGTCCCACCTACTCAACAGCCAGTGTAATCCCGTGGCGCGATATTCAAATACCTTAGAAATGCTATTACTTCAATTTCTCAAACATATGACTATTTTACACCATTTTAAAGACAAGACTCTCGTTAACCTGTTAGGGCTAGGGGGCAGCATTTGCACGTCTGGATAAAAAAAATGTACCCGATTTAATCTGGTTACTAATCCTACCCAGTAACTAGAATATGCATATACTTATTATATATGGATAGAAAACACTCTAAAGTTTCTAAAACTGTTTGAATGGTGTCTGTGAGTATAACAGAACTCATTTGGCAGGCAAAACCCTGAGACATTTTCTGACAGGAAGTGGATACCTGATGTGTTGTATTGACTTTAAACCTATCCCATTGAAAAACACAGGGGCTGAGGAATATTTTGGCACTTCCTATTGCTTCCACTAGATGTCACCAGCCTTTACAAAGTGTTTTGAGTCTTCTGGAGGGAGATCTGACCGAACAAGAGCCATGGAACGATGATGTCCCATTAGACACCTGGCGCGCGAGTTCATGTTGGGTACCCTCGTTCCAATACGTTATAAAAGAGTATGCATTCGTCCACCTTGAATATTATTCATGTTCTGGTTAAAAAAGGCCCTAATGATTTATGCTATACAACGTTTGACATGTTTGAAATATATTTTTTCCCCTCGTTCATGACGAGAAGTCCGGCTGGCTTAGATCATGTGCTAACAAGACGGAGATTTTTGGACATAAATGATGAGCTTTTTTGAACAAAACTACATTCGTTATGGACCTGTGATACCTGGAAGTGACATCTGATGAAGAGAATCAAAGGTAATGGATTATTTACATAGTATTTTCGATTTTAGATCTCCCCAACATGACGTCTAGTCTGTATCGCAACGCGTATTTTTCTGGGCGCAGTGCTCAGATTATTGCAAAGTGTGATTTCCCAGTAAGGTTATTTTTAAATCTGGCAAGTTGATTGCGTTCAAGAGATGTAAATCTATAATTCTTTAAATGACAATATAATATTTTACCAATGTTTTCTAATTTTAATTATTTAATTTGTGACGCTGACTTGACTGCCGGTTATTGGAGGGAAACGATTTCCTCAACATCAATGCCATAGTAAAACGCTGTTTTTGGATATAAATATGAACTTGATAGAACTAAAAATGCATGCATTGTCTAACATAATGTCCTAGGAGTGTCATCTGATGGAGATTGTAAAAGGTTAGTGCATCATTTTAGCTGGTTTTATGGTTTTGGTGACCCTGTCTTTGACTTGACAAAACATTACACACAACTCTTGTAAATGTACTGTCCTAACATCCTCTAAATTTATGCTTTCGCCGTAAAACCTTTTTGAAATCGTAAAACGTGGTTAGATTAAGGAGATGTTTATCTTTCAAATGGTGTAAAATAGTTGTATTTTTGAAAAATTTGAATTTTGACATTTATTTGGATTCAAATTTGCCGCTCTTGAAATGCACCTGCTGTTGATGGAGTGCACCACGGGTGGCACGCTAGCGTCCCACCTAGCC
Source organism: Salmo salar (assembly GCF_965601325.2). Taxonomy (NCBI): domain Eukaryota; kingdom Metazoa; phylum Chordata; class Actinopteri; order Salmoniformes; family Salmonidae; genus Salmo; species Salmo salar. The sequence goes on from NC_138302.1 coordinate 49,343,942, forward strand.
CATAGAGGTTAATCTAACCACACTGTCCGATTTCAAAAAGGCTTTACAACGAAAGCAAAACATTAGATTATGTCAGCAGAGTACCCAGCCAGAAATAATCAGACACCCATTTTTCAAGCTAGCATATAATGTCACATAAACCCAAACCACAGCTAAATGCAGCACTAACCTTTGATGATCTTCATCAGATGACACAGCTAGGACATTATGTTATACAATACATGCATGTTTTGTTCAATCAAGTTCATATTTATATCAAAAACCAGCTTTTTACATTTGCATGTGACTAGCATGTGATTAGCATTCCCACCGAACACTGCCGGTGAATTTACTAAATTACTCACGATAAACGTTCACAAAAAACATAACAATTATTTTAAGAATTATAGATACAAAACTCCTCTATGCACTCGCTATATCCGATTTTAAAATAGCTTTTCGGTGAAAGCACATTTTGCAATATTCTCAGTAGATAGCCCGGCATCACAGGGCTAGCTATTTAGACACCCACCAAGTTTAGCCCTGACCAAAGTCAGATTTACTATAAGAAAAATGTTATTACCTTTGCTGTTCTTCGTCAGAATGCACTCCCAGGACTTCTACTTCAATAACAAATGTTGGTTTGGTCCCAAATAATCCATTGTTATATCCAAATATCCTCTGTTTTGTTCGTGCGTTCAAGACACTATCCGAATGGTAAAGAAGGGTGACGCGCACGACGCATTTCATGACAAAAAATTTCAAAATATTCCATTACCGTACTTCGAAGCATGTCAACCGCTGTTTAAAATCTATTTTTATGCCATTTTTCTCGTAAAAAAGCGATAATATTCCGACCGGGAAAGCGTGTTTACGTTCAAAGACGAAAGAAAATAAAACATGGGGTCGACTTGTGCACGAGCCTCAGTCTGATGGTACTCTGACCGGCCACTATCCAAACACGCTAATGTTTTTCAGCCAGAGACTGGATTTACATCATTCAGCTTTTTCCCGGGTTCTGAGAGCCTATGGGAGCCGTAGGAAGTGTCACGTTACAGCAAAGATCCTCAGTTTTCAATAAACAGAGACAAGAAGAACAAGAACTTGTCAGACAGGCCACTTCCTGTAAGGAATCTTCTCAGGTTTTTGCCTGCCATATGAGTTCTGTTATACTCACAGACACCATTCAAACAGTTTTAGAAACTTTAGGGTGTTTTCTATCCAAAGCCAATAATTATATGCATATTCTAGTTACTGGGCAGGAGTAGTAACCAGATTAAATCGGGTACTTTTTTTATCCGGCCGTGTAAATACTGCCCCCTATCCCCAACAGGCTAACAATAACAACAACTCAGAGGTGAGGTGGTGCATGTGAGTTGCAATGAGCTCACATTACATGTATAGCCTGTGGCATTTGATACAGGAGACCTCTTCTGAATTACCGCCTTCTGGGCTCTTGGGAATACTGTCGTCTCTGGGGTAGAACACCGAGCCCCTCGGTTCTAGCAGACCGTTAGGACGTCTATCTGGTAGCAGCCTCTCACTGCTGCCAACCCTCCCGTGTGTTGCCCTCCTGGCAGCTTTATGGGCCCAATACGGCTGGTGAGCAATCAGCCCCTTGATTACTCACCAGCCTCAATCAGCCCCGAATTGGTCCTTGCCGGAGAACCCGTTGAGACCTGGCACGTCCAGCAGAGGGAGCCACCGTCGCGTGATGCCACTGTCGCGTGACATAGACTCCGTCTGTCACCAGACCTTGACAAGTCTCCCCCTGGTGGCTTGTTAGCGGTACATTTACATTTTACATTTACGTCATTTAGCGACGCTCTTATCCAGAGCGACTTACAAATTGGTGCATTCACCTTATGATATCCAGTGGAACAACCACTTTACAATAGTACATCTATATCTTTTTTTTGGGGGGGGGGGGGGGGTTAGAAGGATTACTTTATCCTGTCCCAGGTATTCCTTAAAGAGGTGGGGTTTCAGGTGTCTCCGGAAGGTGGTGATTGACTCCGCTGCTCTGGCGTCGTGAGGGAGCTTTTTCCACCATTGGGGTGCCAGAGCAGCAAACAGTTTTGACTGGGCTGAGCGGGAACTGTGCTTCCGCAGAGGTAGGGAGGCGAGCAGGCCAGAGGTGGATGAACGCAGTGCCCTTCTTTGAGTGTAGGGACTGATCAGAGCCTGAAGGTATGGAGGTGCCGTTCCCCTCACAGCTCCGTAGGCAAGCACCATGGTCTTGTAGCAGATGCGAGCTTCAACTGGAAGCCAGTGGAGTGTGCGGAGGAGCGGGGTGACGTGAGAGAACTTGGGAAGGTTGAACACCAGACGGGCTGCGGCGTTCTGGATGAGTTGTAGGGGTTTAATGGCACAGGCAGGGAGCCCCGCCAGCAGCGAGTTGCAGTAATCCAGACGGGAGAAGACAAGTGGCTGGAAATGGACCTGCGCCGCTTCCTGTGTAAGGCAGGGTTGTACTCTGCGAATGTTGTAGAGCATGAACCTACAGGATAGGGTCACCGTCTTGATGTTAGCGGAGAACGACAGGGTGTTGTCCAGGGTCACGCCAAAGGCTCTTAGCACTCTGGGAGGAGGACACAATGGAGTTGTCAACTGTGATGGCGAGATCATGGAGCGGGCAGTCCTTCCCCGGGAGGAAGAGCAGCTCCGTCTTGCCCAGGTTCAGCTTGAGGTGGTGATCCGTCATCCACACTGATATGTCTGCCAGACATGCAGAAATGCGATTCGCCACCTGGTCATCAGAAGGGGGAATGGAGAAGATTAATTGTGTGTCATCTGCGTAGCAATGATAGGAGAGACCATGTGAGGATATGACAGAGCCAAGTGACTTGGTGTATAGTGAGAATAGGAGAGGGCCTAGAACTGAGCCCTGGGGGACACCAGTGGTGAGAGCACATGGTGCGGAGACGGATTCTCGCCACGCCACCTGGTAGGAGCGACCTGTCAGGTAGGACGCAATCCAAGAGTGAGCCGCGCCGGAGATGCCCAACTCGGAGAGGGTGGAGAGGAGGATCTGATGGTTCACAGTATCAAAGGCAGCAGATAGGTCTAAAAGGATGAGAGCAGAGGAGAGAGAGTTAGCTTTAGCAGTGCGGAGAGCCTCCGTGACACAGAGAAGAGCAGTCTCAGTTGAATGACCAGTCTTGAAACCTGACTGATTTGGATCAAGAAGGTAATTCTGAGAGAGATAGCAAGAGAGCTGGCCAAGGACGGCACGCTCAAGAGTTTTGGAGAGAAAAGAAAGAAGGGATACTGGTCTGTAGTTGTTGAACTCAGAGGGATCGAGTGTAGGTTTTTTGAGAAGGGGTGCAACTCTCACTCTCTTGAAGACGGAAGGGACGTAGCCAGCGGTCAAGGATGAGTTGATGAGCGAGGTGAGGTAGGGGAGAAGGTCTCCGGAAATGGTCTGGAGAAGAGAGGAGGGGATAGGGTCAAGCGGGCAGGTTGTTGGGCGGCCGGCCGTCACAAGTCGCAAGATTTCATTTGGAGAGAGAGGGGAGAAAGACGTCAAAGCATAGGGTAGGGCAACGTGAGCAGGACCAGCGGTGTCGTTTGACTTAACAAACGAGGATCGAATGTCGTCAACCTTCTTTTCAAAATGGTTGACAAAGTCATCTGCAGAGAGGGAGGAGGGGGGGAGGAGGATTCAGGAGGGAGGAGAAGGTGGCAAAGAGCTTCCTAGGGTTAGAGGCAGATGCTTGGAATTTAGAGTGGTAGAAAGTGGCTTTAGCAGCAGAAACAGAGGAAGACAATATAGAGAGGAGGGAGTGAAAAGATGCCAGGTCCGCAGGGAGGCTAGTTTTCCTCCATTTCCGCTCGGCTGCCCGGAGCCCTGTTCTGTGAGCTCGCAATGAGTCGTCAAGCCACGGAGCAGGAGGGGAGGACCGAGCCGGCCGGGAGGATTGGGGACATAGAGAGTCAAAGGATGCAGAAAGGGAGGAGAGGAGGGTTGAGGAAGCCACAAGCCATTGTATATACAGTGCCTTCGGAAAATATTCAGACCCCTTGACTTTTTACACATTTTGTTAGGTTACAGCCTTATTCTAAAATATATTATTTTCCTCATCAATCTACACACAATACCCCATAATGACAAAACATTAAAAAAATGAAATATCACATTTACCTAAGTTTTTAGACCCTTTACCTAGAACTTTGTTGAAGCACCTTTGGCAGTAATTACAGCCTCAAGTTTTCTTGGGTATGACGCTACAAGCTTGGCACACCTGTATTTGGGGAGTTTCTCCCATCGTTCTCTGCAGATCCTCTCAAGCTCTGTCAGGTTGGATGCGTATCATTGCTGCACAGCAATTTTCTGGTCTCTCAAGAGATGTTCGATTGGGTTCAAGATCGGGCTCTGGCTGGGCCACTCAAGGATATTCAGAGACTTGTTCCGAAGCCACTCCTGCGTTGTCTTGGCTGTGTGCTTAGGGTCATTGTCCTGTTGGAAGGTGAACCTTCACCCCAGTCTGAGGTTCTGAGCGCTCTGCCGCTGAAAAACATCCCCACAGCATGATGCTGCCACCACCATGCTTCCCCGTAGGGTTAGTGCCAGGTTTCCTCCAGACTTGAAGCTTGGCATTCAGGCCAAAGAGTTCAATCTTGGTTTCATCTGACCAGAGAATCTTGTTTCTCATAGTCTGTGAATCTTTAGGTGCCTTTTGGCAAACTCCAAGCGGGCTGTCATGAGGAGTGCTTCCAGCAACGGTCCGCAGTCCGGAGCCTCCGGTGGCGGTCCGCAGTCTGGAGCCTCCACCGATGCTGGCGGATTCGCAGGATGAGAGGGTTCTGCGTCCCGCACCAGAGCCGCCTCCAATGTTGGCGGATCCGCAGGATGAGATGAACCCTGCAGGATGAACCCTGCTCCAGAGCCCCCACCAACACTAGACACCCCCCCCCCCCCCACCCTCCCTCTTGGTTTCAGGTTTTGCGGCCGGAGTCCGCACCTTTGGGGGGAGGGTACTGTCACGTCCTGACCATTGAGTGCTCTTATTATCTATGGTAGAGTAGGTCAGGGCATGACTGGGGGGTTTATTCTAGTTTAATTTTTCTATGTTGTTTGGTTCTAGTTTCTGTTTTTCTATGTTGGGGTTTTTGGATGATCCCTAAGTGAACCCTAAGTCACTGTGTGTTAGATAGGCAATGACTTGAAAAGACTACAAGCATCAGATTTCCCACTTCCTGGTTGGATTTTTCTCAGGTTTTTGCCTGCCATATGAGTTGTGTTATACTCACAGACATCATTCAAACAGTTTTAGAAACTTCAGAGTGTTTTCTTTCTATCCAAATCTACTAATAATATGCAAATATTTGACTCTGGGCCCGAGTATTAAGCAGTTTACTCTGGGCACGCTTTTCATCCGAAATCGAAAATACTGCCCCCTATACCTTGACAGGTTAATTGCCTATTATCTATCTTTGGAGAGGGTGTGACCCTCAGAAGTAACGTCATGACCCAAATATTTAACGGAGCTCCGGCATAATTGCATCTTACTGGGGGAAACGTTATGAGAATTTTCTGCCAAAAAATCAACAATACCCGAGTGTCCTCATGACATATTTTCTCTGGTTGTGAGAAAACCAATAAATCGTTAACATACTGAACCAAAATACTCCCTCCAGGAGCAACAAAACCCTCTAGGTTCCAAGACATTTCTTGGGCAAAGATGGCAGGTGATTCAATGTAGCCTTGAGGCATAACCGTCCATATCCATTTTCTACCAAGAAACGTAAACGAGAACCACTCCTGTGACTCTTCAGCCACATGGATGCTAAAGAAAGCATTAGCGAAATCAATTACTGAAAAAAAACTACCTGGAGGCACCTGGGATAAAAGGAAACAGTGTTAGGCACCAGGGGTGCTCTAGCATGTACAGCATCGTTTACTATTCTAAGGTCTTGCTCAAAACAATAATCACCAGATGGTTTCCTAACAGGTAAAATTGGCGTGTTACTTCGCGAATTCGGGCATGGAACCACAGCGCCTCTTTCAACTAACGCACTATGAATGGGAATGATACCCATTTCGGCTTCCTTGAAATTCACAATTGCTGTAATAATCTGTGTAGAATCTCGAATGGTATTGATCACTGCACCATGTACTTTTAATGTAATCTCAACTGCAATCCAGATCATTTGGTTCTGCTATTTGAAGCACAGTGATAACACATTAAGCTGTTGTATAAATTAACAAAATATCTGACAATGTATTCTCATTTGAACTTTGCAGTGCTTTTATATGGTTGAAAGCATAGTGACAACACATTGGTAATTCAACTAAGTTTTGGCTGTATTTTTGAGTGGTTGAATATAGGTTGTAATCTCATTGATCAACGTATCAACAAAATATTACCCAATTGTCCACGTTGAAATGACGGGTTGTGCCCAGTGGAATCTGGAGGCGAAAGAAATGCACACCTGTTTAGGCGAGATGCTGGCTAGCGGAGTAGAACACTTGAAAAAGAAAGGCGAGCCGCACACTCTAGGAGCTCAGATGCAATAATTGAATAACCTAATAACCAACGTTTTGACAGACAAGCTGTCTTCATTATACCCTGATGAAGACAGCTTGTCTGTCGAAACATTGGTTATTAGGTTATTCAATTATTGCAATTATTAAGTTATTATTATTATTAAGTCTCCTTTATTTTTCAAGTGCCCAGTGGAATAACACCATTCAGCCTGTAGCGCCTGTGTTCCAGGTAATGTGTGAATTGGGCCCGGGGCGAGAAAGTGGCTATGTCCTGATTCTCCTGCCTTTTCCAGAAATGTTCACTTGTAATGATGGAAAATCCCTCCAGCCAATGTTTTTAAATCAAGTGCACACTTCGCGAGAGCAATGGAGAGTTGGGACATAGCCACTGTGGCTGCGTCTGAAATGGCACCATATCCCCTGGCCTATATAGTGCACGACTTCTCCTTGTAAAGTAGCGCTCTTGAAATTCAACAGTAGTGCACTAGATTGGGAATAGGGTACCATTTTGTGTGGAAATGTCCAAAATGGCATGCTATTTCTTATATAGTGCACTACTTTTGACCAGAGCCCAAAAGGAAAAAAGGGCCTATTTATTTCTTCAACAACACATTCATCACAAGCTAGTTGCTTACAATTACAGTGCCTCCTAAAGGCATGATTGACATCGGGAAAAGAGGGTGCGCTATCAGCTGATCATTGATGTTGATGATTTATGTATATCTGCTAGTTAGCTAGTTAGATTTTTATTTTTTATTATTGTGATTTATCTTCCGGTAGCAAACTTGAAGATGTCCCAACAACTTGCGGGCAGTGGGTTCAGAACTGAAGAAGGGATAAGTCAGAAGTTGTTTTATTTCACCCCCACCTTTTAGAACCCTGATGTAAATAACCTTGGTCATTTGTTCACCAATGTAAAGCCTACGGACAGAAACCTTGGCGTCTTCTTTGACCCTGACCTAAACCTTGAGCTGCATGTAAAGAAGGTTGCCCAGTCCTGCTTTTATAATCTAATAAGTAAGTCAAGTCTTTTATTTCAGTCTCTGATCTGGAGGAAGTTGTACATGCTTTTTTCCCCCCTCACGCCTATTTGCTAAACATGTCTCAGTAAGAAATCATTCCATCGTCTATAGTTAGTTCATGATGCTGCAGCTTGGCTTTTAACGGCCTCCATAAACTATATCACCACCCAAAAGGGCACTTGGCGAGTGGGAGGGCAAAGGGGCATTTGCTCGGCACAGTTAGACTCCTATCTGTGCACGTGCCTGTATCTGTGTGTGTCTGAGTGTCTCTGTGTTTGTGCGTGTACGTGCGTCCGTGTGTGTATGTGCGTACATGTGTGTTTACCAGAACCGAGGGTATTAGGGTGTTTTTTCTGACAGAAACAAGCTCTGTGTGTGCCCTTGTGAAGTAATCAGGCTGTCACAGTGGCGTAGAGGAGAATAGAGAAGATCTGAGTACATGGAATGCTGGGGTAAAGGTATAAAAAGGCATTGTAAGCATTGTAAATAGCCTTGTGAAGAGACTGTCAAACCCGACAGGTGTGTGTGTGTGTGTGTGTGTGTGTGTGTGTGTGTGTGTGTGTGTGTGTGTGTGTGTGTGTGTGTGTGTGTGTGTGTGTGTGTGTGTGTGTGTGTGTGTGAGTAGAGTAAATTGTCACCGGTGCACATACCACCTCAGGCTGTCGTGAGCACTTCAGGGTGTGTGTATGTGGCACGGGTGTTTATGATTACACCCTTAAAACTCACAGCAATAATGTTAATCATCCTATAGCCACACTTACCAGCCTTAGTGCAATGTCTACTGGATGGAATAAATCACTGTATGACATGCTGGATTTGACCATCTGTAATATTCTCTTATAAGAATCAGCCTGTGAATAATAATTTACATGAAATGTTTCTCTGTTTTTTGTTTCTATCAATCTTCTTCTTGGGAAGAGAACCCTAATGCTTGTTTCCTCTCTCTAGCATTGATACACATCTATTTATGCTATTCTGAATGCATCACTCACAGCAAATGTATCGATAGTGGTACCCAAAATTAAAAAGCCCTCCCCTTGTTAAATAGGTATTCCCCTCTTAACATCAGTCCGTCTGGCCTCCATTTTTAAATCTAATTCCATTACAATTACCCTGATTGCCTCATACATAATTTGATAGACACTCCAATCGGCCCTAAAAGAAATGTGTTTGCTTGGATTGAATGGTAATGTGTCCCCTAGTGAAAATGACTCATCTATGGATGCGTTCCAAATTACACCCTATTCCCTATTTATGTGCTCAATTGGCTGTGGTCAAATGTAATGCACTATAAAGGGAATATGGTGGTATTTGGAAAGTAGAAAAAGTGTGGAGGTGACGAAAAGTCTCCCTGAACAGCCCTTGTCTGTTTCTATGAAAAACTATTTTGTCATCCCAACATCTGATCTAAAGTCAGTCCTCTGCCACTGGTTTCAATGTGTGGAGTGCTAATGTGAAGTGATGGACTGTTCTCATATCTGTTGATTTGGAGTCTGAAGGCAAGTTAATAAAGCTATCAGGACTGACCTCTATCTGTCAACATGAGGAATGTTTGTGTGTGTGTGTGTGTGTGTGTGTGTGTGTGTGTGTGTGTGTGTGTGTGTGTGTGTGTGTGTGTGTGTGTGTGTGTGTGTGTGTGTGTGTGTGTGTGTGTGTGTGTGTGCATGCTTGCGTATGTGTGTCTATTTCACTCAAGGTCTTGACCTTCCATGCAATGTTCACATGAATGCATACAAAGAGGCACACTAATAATAATTCAGCATTTAAAAAGCAAATTATGTACACAAAATACTGACAAAGGACCCTAACCCAGTACTCATCATTTTGAGTTTTTTCTTTTTCTTTCTCTCTCTCTCTAGTGGGATCCCAGGGAAAAAGTGTGGGAACATCATATTCACCGCTGAAGAACTGAGTAATTGCAGGGTCAGTATCACACACAACACACACACACATATTCTCATCCATTCAACATAGGGAATATACAAACAAGAAATAAAATTTAAATTAAAACTTGAGCGTGGATAACTATTCACCCCCCAATGTCAAAACTTTGTCATGCCCTTTTGCAGCAATTACAGCTGCAAGTCTCTTGGGGTATGTCTCTATAAGCTTGGCACATCTAGCCACTGCCCATTCTTCAAAGCAAAACTGCTCCAGCTCCTTCAAGTTGGATGGGTTCCGCTGGTGTACAGCAATATTTAAGTCATACCACAGATTCGCAATTGGATTGAGGTCTCGGCTTTGACTAGGCCATTCCAAGACATTTAAATGTTTCCCCTTAAACCACTCGAGTGTTGCTTTAGCAGTATGCTTAGGGTCATTGTCATGCTGGAAGGTGAACCTCCATCTCAGTCTCAAATCTCTGGAAGACTGAAACAGGTTTCCCTCAATAATTTCCCTGTATTTAGCACCATCCATCATTCCTTCAATTCTGACCAGTTTCCCAGTCCCTGCCGATGAAAAACATCCCCACAGCATGATACTGGATGGTGTTCTCGGGTGATGAGAGGTGTTGGATTTGCACCCGACATAGCGTTTTCGTTGATGGCCAAAAAACTATATTTTAGTCTCATCTGACCAGAGTACCTTCTTCCATATGTTTGGGGCGTCTCCCACATGCCTTTTGGCGAACACCAATCGTGTTTGCTTATTTTTTTCTTTAAGCAATGGCTTTTTATCTGGCCACTCTTCTGTAAAGCCCAGCTCTGTGGAGTGTACGGCTTAAAGTGGTCCTATGGACAGATACTTCAATCTCCGCTGTGGAGCTTTGCAGCTCCTTCAGGGTTATCTTTGGTCTCTTTGTTATCTATCTGATTAATGCCCTCCTTGCCTGGTCCATGAGTTTTGGTGGGCGGCCCTCTCTTGGCAGGTTTGTTGTGGTGCCATATTCTTTCCATTTTTAATAATGGATTTAATTGTGCTCCGTGGGATGTTCAAAGTTTCAGATATTTTTTTTATAACCCAACCCTGATCTGTACTTCTCCACAACTTTGTCCCTGACCTGTTTGGAGAGTTCCTTGGTCTTCATGGTGCCGCTTGCTTGGTGGTGCCCCTTGCTTAGTGGTGTTGCAGACTCTGGGGCCTTTCAGAACAGGTGTATATATACTGAGATCATGTGACAGATCATGTGACACTTAGATTGCACACGGGTGGACTTTATTTAACTAATTATGTGACTTCTGAAGGTAATTGGTTGCACCAGATCTTATTCAGGGACTTCATAGCAAAGGGTGTGAATACATATGCCCGCACCACTTTCCGTTTATTTTATAATTTTTTTAAAGTTATTTTTTAATGTCACTATTTTGTGTATGTCCATGACATAAAGTCCCCCAAAAAATCCATTTAAATTACAGGTTGTAATGCAACAAAATAGAAAAAACTCCAAGGGGGATGAATACTTTTGCAAGGCAGGGAATAGGGTGCCATTTGGGACACAGACATTGATAAATTATCATTCTGACAGAAATGAAGACTACAATATTAAAATAAATATGCATCCGATCTGTGAATAACGACATTGACAATTCCCCTCAGAGGTATGAATAATTGTATCTCTATCTCTCTGTTCCGTTAATATACTCACCCTCTCTCCGTCTGTCCCTCTCTCTCTCTCTTGCTGTCTCCCTGTCTCTGTCTCTTTCTGTCCCCCTCTCTCTCCCTCCCTCTCTCTCTCTCTCTCTCTCTCTCTCTCTCTGTCTCTCTCTTGCTGTTTCCCTCTCCCTGTCTCTGTCTGTCTCTATCTCTCCCCCCACACACACACCAAAAAAATTTGACAAATAAAACTGAGAAAACATAATTTGGGAAAATATGAAATCACAAATTGTATAGCTCCCTCCACCCTAGAGTTGTTTATTAAGCATTATTTGACCAAGTATATTGGCAGAAGACAGTGCAGAAATGTTTATTTTACAGTAAGTACCTGCAACCTTTTCTAGCATGAGAGCTAAAAATTAAACATGTCTCGAGCTACTTATTTTTTCTAGCTTTCAAATAGCCACATTCTTGCAGGGGAGAAGAAAAGAATGTGCCTATTTGAAAGCTAGAAAAAATAAGTAGCTTGAGACATGTTTAATTTTAGCTCTCATGCTAGAAAAGCTTGCAGGTCCTTAGTGTAAAAGAGAAATTAGTGCACTGTTTTCTGCCAAAAGAATTTAAGTAGCTGTCATGCTAGAAAAGGTTGCAGACCGTTGCTCTAAGACATGGAGAACATAGTTCATTATATCGTTCATTACAGAAATACAGTGGAAGGGGCATGCTCCAAGGCAGATGACATGTTGTGTTTATTCTGCCACCTTGCTCAGATCTCCAAAAGGTGTGATTTCTAAAGGATGTCGAGCTCATAGAAATAGAATTACTAGAACGGGAATCCCCATTCAAGTAAATGTTCTATTTATATGGGTGGGCTGCTCCTCCTCGGGAGATATTTGCTCAACCAAATGAGTCGTTTGTTTTTGCTTTCTCAGAGGTTTTCCTGTGAAATATAATGAATATGGGTGTTGTCCCTGAGGTGCATTGCAGCTCCATACGCATACCATACTTATTAACGACTTTTACCATTAAAGCTCGTATAGTTATTCTTTATCTTATTTAAAGGTTGTAATAATTCAACCTCTAAACCATCCCCAAACAAGAACCATACTTTCACATACTTGGTCAGAGAAATATATAAATGCAACATTAGAATATTTCAAAATAGTGACATTTAACAGTGACATTGTAGTTACAATATATGTCATTTAAACTGACATATTAGTTACATGTAATTTATATTACTTATGTCACTATGGTGACCTAAAACCACCACCTTGCTTTGACATTGAGACTTGTCTTTTCTCTCAGGACATTGCTACCATGCAGCTGTGTGCCAACAAGCTGGACAAGAAAGACTTCTTCGGCAAGTCAGACCCATTCCTGGTCTTCTACCGCAGTAATGAAGACGGAACGTGAGTGTTTGTGTGTGTGTGTGTGTGTGTGTGTGTGTGTGTGTGTGTGTGTGTGTGTGTGTGTGTGTGTGTGTGTGTGTGTGTGTGTGTGTGTGTGTGTGTGTGTGTGTGTGTGTGTGTGTCAAGATGAGTTCACTTCCCACATTGTCTGTTATGTAGATCCACATATATGCCTCAACCCAAATGAATGAATCTGTCACAACAAGTATTTTGGAGAAAACAAAGACATTCATTTATTTGGTATTTGTGGCTTATACTTCTAGGGCTATGCCTTTTCATCCCTGTACTTAGTGGTCCTTGTGTGTACTGTGTTGAAATGGGGACCATATAAATACAATTACTAGAACAGGGGGAAAAGCCCCTCAGACCACGGGCCATTCGACTGCACTCTTATGGGTAATTCTATTTCCGTAGGTTCACCATCTTCTTTGGTATTTGTGGTTGATACTTCTAAGGCCTATGTTCCATCCCTGTACAGTATCTGTATTCATAGCTCCTGGTGTGTGCTGTGTACCGTAGGTTCACCATCTGCCATAAGACGGAGGTGGTAAAGAATACTCTGAATCCTGTGTGGCAGCCCTTCACCATCCCTGTGCGAGCCCTCTGTAACGGAGACTATGACAGGTGAGTGACGCAGACAGCCAAGAGATCAAAGGTCACTTAGTACCCAGGGTAAAGGGATGACCACATGAGCTACACTGAACAAAAATATTAATGCAACATTCTACAATTTCAAAGATTTTAATGCATTACAGTTCATACAAGGAAATCAGTCAATTGAAATACATTCATTAGGCTTTCACATGGCTAGGAATACAGATATGCATCTGTTAGTCACAGATACCTTAAAAAAGGTAGAGGCGTGGAACATGAAACCAGTTAGTATCTGGAGTGACCATTTGTCTCATGCAGCGCGACACATCTCCTTCACATAGAGTTGATCAGGCTGTTCATTGTGGCCCATGGAATGTTGACCCACTCCTCTTCAATGGCTGTTCAAAGTTGCTTGATATTGGATCTGGAACACCCTGTCGTACATGTTTTTCCAGAGCATCCCAAACATGCTCAATGGGGTGACATGTCTGGTGAGTAAGCAGGCCATGGAAGAACCGGGACACTTCCAGAAATTGTGTACAGATTCTTGTGACATGGGGCAGTGCATTATCATGCTGAAACATGCGGTGATGGCGGCGGCTGATTGGTAAGACAATGGACCTCAGGATCTCTTCACGGTATCTCTGTGCATTCAAATTGCCATTGATAAAATGCAATTGTGTTCATTGTCCGTAGCTTATGCCTGCCCATACCATAACCCTACCGCCACCGTGGGGCACTCTTTTCACAAAGTTGACATCAGCAAACCGCTCGCCCATACACGCTGTCTGCCATCTGCCCGGTACAGTTGAAACCGTGATTAATCCGTGAAGAGCACACTTCTCCAGCCTGCCAGTGGCCATAGAATGTGAGCATTTGCACACTGAAGTTGGTTATGACGCCAAACTGCAGTCAGTTCAAGACCCTGGTGAGGATGACGAGCATGCAGATGAGCTTCCCTGAGACGGTTTCTAACAGTTTGTGCAGAAATTCTTATGTTGTGCAAACCCACAGTTTCATCAGATGTCCGTGTGGCTGGTCTCAGACCATCCCGCAGGAGAAAAAGCCGGATGTGAAGGTCCTGGTCTGGCGTGGTTACACATGGTCTGCGGTTGTGAGGCCGGTTGGACGTACTGCCAAATTCTCTAAAACGACATTGGAGGTGGCTTATGGTAGAGAAATTAACATACAATTATCTGGCAACAGCTCTGGTGGACATTCCTGCAGTCAGCGTGCCAATTGCATGCTCCCTCAAAACTTGAGACATGTGGCATTGTGTTGTGTGACAAAACTGCGCATTCTAGTGGCCTTTTATTGTCCCCAGTACAAGGTGCACCTGTGTAATGATCATGCTGTTTAATCAGCTTCTTGATATGCCACACCTGTCAGGTGGATGGATTATCTTGGCAAGGGAGAAATGCTCACTAGCATGAATGTAAACAATTTTGTGCACAACTTTTGAGAGAAATATGCTTTTTGTGCTAATGGTAAAGTTCCGGGATCTTTTTTTTCAGCTCATGAAACATGGGACCAACACTTTACATGTTGTGTTTATATTTTTGTTCAGTATATTTTGTTAGTTTCATGTGGTTTTCTGTAGATTTCCTGTACATTGTCCTTACTGTTACATTCGGTCATTGAGCAGAAGCTTTTAGTCAAAGCAACTTACGGATACTGTTGCAGGTACTCTATATTCAGTAAAACCAGGGAGTTTTTATCTGATTGCTAGTTTGGTGTGACATCTGGGGGAGTTCCCATTATGCCTCCCGTACAACTGAGCCATTGGCAAGGCTGTGGGACTAAGTAGCCAATGATTTGTGGTTTTGTCACTATCTGTGCTCAATACTAAGGACTATGGAATGTTGCTGTAGCATGATGTACTACAGTACCCATGATGCTCTGTGGTGGTCAGAATAATGCCAGCAGTCGGCCATATTGTCTCAAAGGCCAGCGCTGGTGTTATTGGGATCAACATGGAGGTTCCACAACGTTTTGTTTATCTTTGGTTATTACACGCACACACACATGCATACATGCACACAAACACACAATATTACTGATTTATGCAAAATGCAAATCTCAATTAATCGTATTATATTGTTAATCAATTCCATGTAGTATGTGTCCCAAATACATGACCATTTTGACAGGGTAAATCCGTAAGGCTATTTATATTGATCATCACCTCATATTTCTCAAGGGACATACTGTGTTTGCCTCCCTCTCTCCTTCTCTTTCCCAAACATGTAGTTACATATAAGTAATAATGCCCGGGAAGCCGGTGTTTGTTGGATATATTGGCATGGGTGTTGTTAGGCCCGAAAGGATCATCAAATAATGATCGACGTATTTTCCTTAAACGTTATTTTGATTAATTTATTCGTACTATTTCATCCTTCCACAAGATATAGACCCGACACGAATCTAGGGTTGCTAGGGACGTGACCCAGTCGTTCATTCTTTTTGTTCTGTATCTATAGACGCAACCCAGTCGTTCGTTCTAAATGTTCCATTGCCATACCGACTGGCAACGTTCTTTTCCTTTGCTTGCTAGCTAGCCATCTACGGCTAATTTACAGACATGTGAAAAGTGCAGACAGAATAACAGCAAAGTAGCTGCATTTGCATTTGTTTAAGCTGTTTTCTAGTGAAGATTTATTTGGATACATCCATAACAATGAGCTTATGATGCCTGACTTTGCCTGGCAGAAAAATTGTGCTCTCTTGTCAGGACACTGTTCAGACAAAAGAAAGACAATCCATGACATTTATTTGAGCTGATTTTAATAAATGAAACCATATATTCTCTTTGTTATCCACCACAGCTGACTTGTGTGATAATGCCGGTGTTTGTTGGGTATATTGGCACGGGTGTGTCCCTTGGGTCCAGATAATTCTTTGTGGCCTCGTTATATGCGAGAGTGGCGTATCTGAGAGAGAGAATGCATTGTTATAATATTGTTTTCCAGTAGCCTAATTATGAGGCTAACTTAGAAATAACACAAACAGGCTATGAACAACATACCTTAGACCGTTCTTGTCTGTTTTTAGGAGGAATGAGTTGGGCTTTAGTTGTCTGTTGTATGTAACTGGAGGTCAAACCACACTTTCTGGACCAGACCCCTTGGTGTACCGGGATTCAGAGCCTGGGAGTTTTGGAGCTGGGCCATGTCCTTATCGGTAATGGGAGGGTGGCTGTTTGTGATATTTTTTCCTTGCTTTCTTAGCTGTTTGATGTTGCCCAGAAATACATGATTTTAGGTGGTAAATTCAGTGTCCTTCATAAGGCACCAGCTGCCACCGATGGGTGGGTCATTTAGAAACCGGTTGAGCCCACTACGGAATCCCAGGTAGCTACTTATGCTGTACTGCTCCCCCTTCCCATTTCGTACATTTTCATAAAACTGTCAGAGAAGGATGTTAAACTCTTCCTTAGTGACAGATTTGAAGTCAGCAACGTTTTTTCTTCTTTGCTAGCCAGCCCTCGAAGCAACGCATAGCCCAGTTTGTATTTTTAACTGTGTTTTTTTCGTTGTGGCTTTTCTCTAGGTCATTCAATGCAGTCTCCTCAACATCTGCATGCCTGGGTATTTTTGCCATCTCTTTTTCCCATTCATCCATAGTCATGCCGCAGAAAAGATCAAAACAAATGTTCCACTCATCCATTTTAGTTTTCACTGGAATGCGGTTTCAACCAATCAGCATTCAGGATTAGACCCATCCGCAGTATATGACGTGTATTTCAAATGTTATTACTGTTGTTCAAGCTTCTGTAGTATACTATCTTTCATTTCTCTCTTTTTCACTTTATCTCTCTCACACACACACACAAACCCACATACACATGCACATGCACACACACACACACCCTCTCTTCGATTCTCATCGTTCTCTCGTATCTTCCCTTTCTCCAGGACAGTCAAGGTGGACGTGTATGATTGGGACAGAGATGGAAGGTAATTTTCTCGCTTCCCCCCTCCCCCTTGTTTCTTCACTCATTAATTTCATTTACAATCTCCAGACAGCCTCAGATGCTCCAAGTCTCCCTCAAATGTCATCCCTTGTTCTTTCTCTGGAGGGGAATCTTCATCACCTTATTAGACCAGTGACATTGGGATGGGGGGATGAGAGGGACTCTCAACCATAAGCACACACAACCATAATTCACTGACCGGAACTTTAAAAGGTTGACGGTAATATCAGAAGGGAGAGGGTTTATGAATATGAGTGTTAACTGCCTCCCTCCATCTCTCCCCGCATCTGTCTGTCCTCTTTCCCTCTCTCCTTCTTCACTGATGGTGGCTACTAATGTGCCCACAAGGCTTCCTCTCTAAATATCACACACAGATTGATAGCGGGCAGGTCCTATTTGGCTTTAGGTGATGATATTTAGATGTACAGAGAGGGGACGGAGTTGGTGTTTCCTTTAGTATAATACTCTTTCAGATGCTGCAGGTGTTACTCTCGCAACTATTCCCACAGTCATGACTTCATTGGCGAGTTCACCACCAGCTACAGAGAATTCTCCAGAGGCCAGAGCCAGTTCAACGTCTATGAGGTAAAAAAGAAAAAATAATTATTGCAGTGGACTAAAATTATTGCAGTGGACTAAGTCAGGGTCACACAGAGTGTTTCTTGGTGGTCTTAAACAAATCTGCTTTGAAACTAAAGTATACAGCTCACACATGGTTCTGGGCTTAAAAAAAGAAGACACCTATACTATGTCAAATATAGAGTTGAAATGTATTAAATGTTGAGTTTGCATCCCAATATTACACTTCATATACTGTACATCACAGAAGACTGAAATATAACAAAACTGTTTCACATAGAAACACAGGATTTTTGGCAAACAATTTTTGGGGGGGATTAATTATGAAATTATGAAAAATATGAATAACATTCCACTAGGTCATTTGACTGCAGGAAAGGGCTACAGCCTGCAGGTATAACCCAACGAGCACAAGACATTAAAAAAAAGTTGAAAATACATATTTCTGGTTAAAAAGACATTGAAAAAAAATGCTTTATTACTTTTTAAAAGCATGTTTGAGCCTTTATAATGCTTTATAATATGGGTTATATTGTGTTGTCTCTCTATGTAGGACATTTTTTACTGACTAATGTTTAATTTAAGTACACATGTACACAGCACACAGCTGTTACTCAAATAAGACATCAGAAAACATATTGTATCTTTAATAATGAGATTAGCATTTTTGTGATTTACCTACCCATTGAAGCTTCACATTTTCCAATTCTTACGACTTCACTTAGATATCCCCGCTATGAAAATAATGTTATTTTTCATCCGTCCTCTATCTCTTAGAATATGACATGTTCCATACGGTCAGTTTCTTTCCATACCACACTTTCACACAGCAAACTATGTGGTGAAATCAAACTAGTCATCTTTTCAATGTACACGTTTTCCCCTCTTTTTGTCCAGGTTCTAAACCATAAAAAGAAAGGCAAGAAGAAGAAATACATCAATTCAGGGACAGTAAGTACCGGTTGAGCTTTCCATTGTTCATCTATCATATGTTTTATAGATAGGATTCATTGCCAATGTGATATGTCATATGCATTAAAGGTTTTGCTTTGGCCATCTCTTTCTCTTCCCTCTCTCTTTTCACTTGCCCTCTTCCTGTTTCTGCTTATATCCCTTTCCTTATATCCTCCCCCCTCTTTATCTCTCTCTCACTGTTTCTCTCCCCTCTCTCCCTATTTCTCCCCCCTCTCTTTCTCCTCCTCTCTCCCTCCCCTGAAGGTCACACTGCTGTCCTTTAAAGTGGAGTCAGAATACACGTTTGTAGACTTCATCCGGGGAGGGTGAGCCAAATCTTTGTGACGTCCCATTAACATTAGAGGCTACTCTTAATAATGTTGATGAGCCATTGATGGCTCGCTCAGCCTAGCTTTCATGTCTGAAATTGTTTTGCATTGTTTAAACAGACAATGTCCTTTTTAGTCTTTATTATGTTTTTGTCTGGTAAAGTTTGGGTTATTCAATGTAATTCAACATTGTCTCCCCAGGACGCAACTCAACTTCACAGTGGCCATCGATTTCACAGCGTCTAATGGTAAGTGTGGCAGAATCACTTATACGAGTCGAAGGGCTCTACTTAAGGACTAGTTTCCCCAAACTTCTTTCAAAATAATCTTACTTTAACATTTGTCAAAGCAGGGCCAAATATTGCCAGCAATATTTTGCTATCAAATGAACGTTAGATACTGCAATGCTGTAGCTACTTGTCGGTGGATGCTGATGGAATTTAACACACGGCCTTGTGGCTGTAGGTCAATAGGTCAATAGCATAGCACTTATCTAGATCAATGTATTCAACATGCATTCTAAGACAAGTAGTATGATATTGTGAAACGTTGCCTGTTTGGCCTATGCCTTTTTTGTACTTGAAGTGTGTGTTTTGTATTTTGTGTGTTGTGTTGTAGGGCTCATTTGAAAACGAGACCTGGGTCTCAATATGACTTCCCTTTCTAAATAAAGGTAAAAAATATATATAACAAAATAACCAATGCTCTGTTGCTGTGTTCCAGGTAACCCATCCCAGCCCACCTCTCTGCACTACATGAGTCCCTACCAGATGAATGCCTACGCAATGGCCCTGAAGGCTGTGGGGGAGATCATCCAGGACTACGACAGTGACAAGATGTTCCCTGCCTACGGCTTTGGAGCAAAGCTGCCCCCGGACGGCAAGATCTCCCATGTCTTCCCACTGGTGAGAGAGAGTGATGGAGGGAGGGAGCAGTTGTTGTTGATATGATGTAACATTTTTTATTGTGTTTATGATGGACTTACTGTGGGTAATGAACAGGCACAGTTTTATTTCTTGCAATGAGGTGCTGGTACTTTATGCTGCAGTATTTACTGATCCACAGAAGAGTACTCAGTCCTTGGGAACTATATAAATACTATTTGATGACAACGTCCCTTCTGTGATGTGTTCTTTGCTTTCACGCTTTTACAGATGTGAAGTTGCCATCCACAATGCTTTCTTTATTCATACACTTCCCTTTGCTGATAAGAGTTCATGTCAAAGGAGAGTTGGAAACTAAAATAGTGTATGTCCATCTGTCGAGCTCAGTTGAGAGACCTTGCTCTTTCTTGAAATAGAGTCCTGTTCTATTTTTGAGTAGTCCATGCTACTGAACATCACCCATATCAATTTGTATCCAAGGCTGACTGATGCTCCAAGAATAATAAATGTTTCATTGCTCTATTATATTGCTGGCAAAACGTGTTTCCCCCTATAACATTGTGTATTTATTTTTTTATTATTTCAATTTTTTCTTTCTGCATTGTTGGGAAGGGTCCGTAAATAAGCATTTCACTGTCAGTCTACACCTGGTTACAAAGCATGTGACAATAAATAGTATTTAGCTTCCTAGGACTGTTAGTAATCAAAATATGGTCAACTGTAAAATACTTGATTTTGCTAACTTAAATTCTCCTAATACCTATCAGAGCTGTGTTATGCCTACTGACATGAGGCAACAACAAAAAAAACTCACACTTGTATACTATATATACATCACATCATTGCGTAATGAAAACACACATCGTCAGAAGGTCCGTATTGGCATGATTCAGAACGGAGTATCCTTAGTTTCTTGTGATTTCCTGTGAAGTCTGACAATGACTACCCACCTTTACATCCCACATTAATGACACCCTGAACACATTACATTACAATACATTTGTTGTTGTTCCTACTGCTGGTTGATGCTTCAACATGGTGTGGTAAAGTCACGAAGAACACGAGAATCTGTAAATATGTCAACATAAAACACAAATTGCAGCACCATTGTGTAAGCTAATGAGCTAGTGTCAGCTTCAAGTAGTTATGTGAAGTGTTTGAACAAGGGTAGAGCAAGGGTGGGGAAAAAATAAAAAACGCCATCTGTTTGATTGTGGAAAAGTGAGAAACAAAAAGGGACCAGACAGACACCGACCGAAATAGACTTTAGAGGACGTAGCGCTTAGCTTATCTTCATGAGCCGATGAAGAAGACAGAATAACAAACACTAAACACGAAGAAGAAAAAAACGAGTTCTCCTCGGATTCTATCTCCCTGGACAGATACTTCAGAGGAGAAAGAAAAAGGGGAGGACTTCCTGAACAAATAAGTGTAAAAAAAACAAAAGGAGTCTTATTTTCAGCTAATTTTAGACCCAAAGCTGGAGGAATTCGCCACAAAGAAGTCTCCTTGATGTGAAGGAAATGATGCGAAGGTCAGGTCTTTAATGAGACTATGTTGTAAGGTCTCAATGCCATGCTTATGCACAAAATGGATTTCCATAGCAGTTCATAACAGTTCATAACAACGGCACTAGTAATGCTGTCCATATTTTTAACCGATGTGTAGAAAGTTCAGGTCTAAACATGCTGGTCAATTTTGATAAATAAATTGATAAAGAGAAAGATATGGACGCCACACAGACTATTTTCTCTCTGTCTTTTATTATTTTCAGCATCAGCTAATAGCCCCATGCCAAAACAGGGACACTTCTGACTAAATCAATCACTATCTGAATCATCTTCCTCTGACTTATGATTCATAGATGTCTGACCTCAAAATTCCCTCTCAAATTATATCAAATTGTAGCATTTTATCAGATTTGTGAAAGACATGCGTCGCAGTATCCAAAAAGTGCTATTGTTCACCCTCCCCAAAGTGTCTGAAACCAGTGAGTACGTTGTGACACAAAGTGACACCACTGCTGTCGAGATTCATCACTGCTTTTTAACTTGGCACATTTCCGAATGGGCCACCGCTATATCAGCTCTCCCAATTAGAGTTCACCTTGGCGTGACGAAGCCCAAGCAAGTCATGCAAAGGCATCTTTTAATTAGACCACATTGTCTGATCCTGCTGGAAGAGGGGGGCTGCCTCAACTCATAAGAAAATCAAATTATATTTATCACATGCTTCGTAAACAACAGGTGTAGACTAAATGGCTCTGCATGGTAAATCCGACTTCTGCAGTTGCCGTACATCATTTACTGTGATACGGCCTCTGCAGAAGTCAGGGCACTTCTTGCGCTTCGTGGAGCAGAGCTGATGTCACGGAAATGAGTTTGTGTTTATACTTGACCCTCCGCCACCACCTACTATCAACCAATCATGTCAATGCGGAGATGTACGAAGCCCTCCACATGGTTACAAAATTTGGGAGGCGCACACGCGATACGTAGCTCAATTTAACTTCTGCATGCCTCCGGAGGCTCCACAATTGCATCACTCCCTCCATACGGAGCCTCCTACCACATTTTTGAATCAAGCATAATTTGGCTTTAACAGTGAAATGCATATTTACGGGCACTTTTCCAACAATGCAGAGTTAAAGATAAAGATATACACTACATGGCCAAAAGTATGTGGCCACCTGCTCGTCGAACATCTCATTCCAAAATCCTGGGAATTTGTTCCCCCTTTGCTGCTATAACAGCCTCCACTCTTCTGGGAAGGTTTTCCACTAGATGTTGTAACATTGCTGCGGGGACTTGCTTCCATTCAGCCATGAGCATTAGTGAGGTCAGGCACTGATGTTGGACGATTAGGCCTGCCTCGCAGTCGGCGTTACAATTCATCCAAAAGTTGTTCAATGGAGTTGAGGTCAGGGCTCTGTGCAGGCCAGTCAAGTTCCACACCGTTCTCGCCAAACCTTTTCTGTATGGACCTCGCTTTGTGCACGAGGGTATTGTGAGCTGAAACAGGAAAAGGCCTTCCCCAAACTGTTGCCACAAAGTTGGAAGCACAGAATCATCTAGATTGTCTATGTATTCTGGAGCGTTATGATTTCCCATCACTGACACTAAGGGGCCAAACCTTTATTCCTCCTCCACCAAACTTTACAGTTGGCACTATGCATTGGGGCAGGTAGTGTTCTCCTGGCATCAGCAAAATCCAGATTCGTCCGTCAGACTGCCTGATGGTGAAGCGTGATTCATCACTCCAGAGTACGCGTTTCCACTGCTCCAGAGTCCAATGGCGGTGAGCTTTACACCACTCCAGTTGACGCTTGGCATTGCGCATAGTGATCTTAGGCTTATGTGTGGCTGCTCGGCCATGAAAATCCATTTCATGAAGCTCCGGACGAACAGTTATTGTGCTGACGTTGCATCCAGAGGCAGTTTGGAACTCAGTAGTGAGTGTTGCAACCGAGGACAGACGATTTTTATGCGATACACGCTTCAGCACTCACGGTGCCGTTCTGTGAGCTTGTGTTGGCTACCACTTCGTGGCTGAGCCGTTGTTGCTCCTAGACATTTCCACTTCACAATAACAGCACTTACAGTTGACCGGAGCAGCTCTAGCAGGGCAGAAATTCGCCAAACTGACTTGTTGGAAAGGTGGCATCATATGGCGGTGCCTCATTGAAAGTCACTGAGCTCTTTAGTACGGGCCATTCTACTGCCAATGTTTGTCTATGGAGATTGCCTGGATGTCTGTTCAATTGTATACAACTGTCAGCAACGGCTGTGGCTAAAATAGCCTAATCCACAAATTTGAAGGAGTATCCACATACTTTTGTAGTCTGTTTATTTATATATATATATACAAAAGTATGAGTTGGTTAAAAAAATGTGTGTGTTGGGCTGTCAGTGTAAGTATGTGTGAACTTGAGCATAGAGTCAGGGCAAGAGAGTTAATTAGGGGTAGCCCCCTTTTTTTCAATTTTCACCTAAAATGACATACCCAAATCTAACTGCCTTTAGCTCAAGCCCTGAAGCAAGGATATGCATATTCTTGGTACCATTTGAAAGGAAACACTTTGAAATTTGTGAATTTCTTAATTAATTAATAATTGAATGTAGGAGAATATAACACAATAGATCTGGTAGAACAGAATACAATGAATAAAACAACCGTTTTTTACATTTTTCAACCACTATCTTTGAAAGGCAACAGAAAGGTCCGAAATCTAGCCATCTGATGGTGTCCACAAGATGGCAGCAGTGTATGTGCAAAGTTTCAGACGGATAACTTGAAGTATGAGCAAACTACATAACATTTAGTGTGAAGTTACCCAGGTACATTTGGGCAAATCGTGAAGGAGACATTTACATTCACATTACATTTTTTCTGCAAGAATATCATCAAATCTGTATACTTGGACTTTGATTTAGCTTTTCCAGTATTAGTAGCCATATTATAAGTTCAACATTTGCAAAACACCCAGTTTTCATAACTTCATAACTCTCCATATTCTTAAAATGTTTGTCCAAAAGGAAACGCTTGACGTTGCATAAGGTTAGCAGCAACATTTTACGACAGATACTGGGTTTCCGCATACTCCCGTAAAGCCCCGCTCATTGGCTATCTAGCTAGCTTTGTTTGACCCCGATTGGTGCTTATTTAACAAAGATACAGTCAATCAAGGGAAGACGCCATCGGCGTGCCATGTAGGCGTCGCTCTCTGACCAAATTTGGTGTCCTATAGGATATATTGCACTCCTAATGATATAGTGAAGTCTGGTTACATTCTAGGATCTCTGAGGAGTAAATACAAATGTGATTTGACTGGTTGAAACAATGTTTAGGGTTAGATTTTCACAGATTCCTTTCTCTGCAAATTGATTGAGTGGAAATACAAAATCAATCGTGCATACTTTAAATTGACCTTTTTAAGATATGAAAAAGGATGTTATCTAACAAAACTACACTTCATGTTATCTCTGGGACCCTTTGGATGATAAATCAGAGCAAGATTTCAGAATGTAAGTACACCTTTCACCTTCAGAGGTAAATTTACCAAACCTACTGTGGTGAAAAAGGTGTTTAGTTTTTAGGAGCACTCCTCAAACAATAGCATGGCATTTTTTCGCAGTAATAGCTACTGTAAATTGGACAGTGAGGTTATATTAAAAAGAATTTAAGCTTTCAGCCGATATAAGACACTTATATGTATCGACATTTGTTGTTTCTCTAAAATCTGCGATCGTGACACACGACGCTGCATGATTTACAACTGTCCCGTTGACGGCATGCCTATCCCGAAGATGTTTTGCAGGTAGTCCGGGTAGCCTTTTGATTAGCTATTGAGCAGTCGTGTTTAGCAGTCTTATTTATGGCTTGGGGAAAGAAGCTGCTCGGGGTCCTGTTGGTTCCAGACTTGGTGCACTGGTACCGCTTTCCATGTGATAGCAGAGAGAACAGTCTATGGCTTGGGTGGCAGGAGTCTTTCACATTTTTTTTGGCCTTCCTCTGACACCGCCTGGTATAGAGGTCCTAAATGGCAGGGAGCTTGGCCCCAGTGATGTACTGGGCCGTACTCACCACCCTCTATAGCGTCTTGCGGTCGGGTACCTTCCATTTGCCGTATCAAGCGGTGATGCAGCCAGTCAAGATGTTCTCAGTGGTGCAGCTGTAGTACTTTTTGAGGATCTGAGAGCCCATGCCAAATCTTTTCAGCCTCCTGAAAGGGAAGAGGCGCTGTCAAGCCCTCTTCACAACTGTGTCTGTGTGTGTGGACCATGTTAATTCCTTAGCGATGTGGACACCATGGAACTTGAAGCTCTAGACCCGCTCCACTACAGCCCTATTGATGTGGATGGAGGCGTGCTCTCCCCTCCATTTCATGTAGTCCACAATCAGCTCCTTTGCCTTGCTGATGTTGAGGAAGAGGTTGTTGTCCTGGTACCACACTGACAGGTCTCTGACTTCCTGCCTATAGGTTGCCTCATTGTCGTCGGTGATCAGTCCTACCTCCGTCATGTCATCAGCAAACTTGATAATGGTGCTGGAGTCGTGTGCACCTGCGCTGCCACGCAGTCGTGGGATAACATGGAGTACGGGAGGGGACTAAGCACTCACCCCTGAGGGGCCCCCGTGTTGATGGTCAGTGTGGCGGATGTGTTGTTGCCTACCATCACCACCTGGGAGTGGCCCGTCAGGAAGTCCAGAATCCAGTTGCAGAGGGAGGTGTTCAGTCCCAGGGTCCTGAGCTTGGTGATTAGCTTGGAGGGGACTATGGTGTTGAATGCTGAGCTGTAGTCAATGAACAGCATTCCTATATAGGTATTAATTTGGTCCAGGTGGGTAAGGGCAGTGTGGAGTGCATTAGAGATTGCATCATCTGTGGATCTGTTGGGGTGGTATGCGAATTGGAGTGGGTCCAGGGTGTCTGGGATGATGGTGCTGATGTGAGCCATGACCAGCTTTTCAAAGCATTTTATGGCTATAGATGTGAGTGCTACGGGGCAATAGTCTTTTAGGCAGGCTACCTTGGCATTCTTGGGCACGGGGAGTATGGTCGTCTGCTTGAAACAAGTTGGTATTACAGACCGGGTAAGGGATAGGTTGAAAATGTCAGTGAAGATCCTTGCCAGTTAGTCAGCACATGCTCTGAGTATGCGTCTTGGTATTCCATATGGCCCCTTTGTAATCCGTGATAGTTTGCCAGCCCTAGCACATCCATTGATTGTCAGAGCTGGATTTGATCTTAGTCCTGTATTTTTTTATCCTAGTGCACATCATTTTCCTTCCTCATGGTGCCATCTATTTTGTGATGTGCACCAGTCCCTCCTGCAGCAAAGCACCCCCACAACATGATGCTGCCACCCCCGTGTTTCATGGTTGGGATGGTGTTCTTTGGTTTGCAAGTCTCCCCCTTTTTCCTCCAAACATAACGATGGTCATTATGGCCAAACAATTATATTTTTGTTTCATTCAGACCAGAGGACATTTCTCCAAAAAGTACGATCTTTGTCCCCATGTGCAGTTGCAAACCGTAGTCTGGCTTTTTTATGGCGGTTTTGGAGCAGTGGCTTCCTTCTTGCTGAGCGGCCTTTCAGGTTATGTCGATATAGGACTAATTTTACTGTGGATATTGATACTTTTGTACCTGTTTCCTCCAGCTTCTTCACAAGGTCCTTTGCTGTTGTTCTGGGATTGATTTGCACTTTTCGCACCAAAGTACGTTCTATCTCCTAGAGATGAACGTGTCTCCTTCCTGAGCTGTATGACGGCTGCGTGGTCCCATGGTGTTTATACTTGCGTACTATTGTTTGTACATATGAAAGTGGTATCTTCGGGCGTTTGGAAATTTCTCCCAAGGATGAACCAGACTTGTGGAGGTGTACAATTTTATTTCTTAGGTCTTGGCTGATTTCTTTTGATTTTCCCATGATGTCAAGCAAAGAGGCACTGAGTTTGAAGGTAGGCCTTGAAATACATCCACAGGTACACCTCCAATTGACTCAAATGATGTCAATTAGCCTATCAGAAGCTTCTAAAGCAATTCCATCATTTTCTGTATTTTTCCAAGCTGTTTTAAAGGCACAGTCAACTTAGTGTATGTAAACTTCTGACCCACTGGAATTGTGATACAGTGATTTCTAAGTGGAATAATCTGTCTGTAAACAATTGTTGGAAAAATTACTTGTGTCATGCACAATGTAGATGTCCTCACAGACTTGCCAAAACTATAGTTTGTTAACAAGAAATTTGTGTAGTGGTTGAAAAACGAGTTTTAATGACTCCAACCTAATGGTAAACATCCGACTTCAACTGTACCTACTGTCACTGCGGGGGACGACGACGTCAGTGCACTTATTAATGAAGCAGGTGACTGATGTTGTAAACTCCTGAATGTTATGTATGAATCCTGGTTTATATTCCAGTTTGTGCTAGCAAAACAGTCCTGTAGCTTAGCAACCTGAAAACGTACCTCTCGGCTGAAAACCTTCCCTTTAACGTTGTCAAGTGTATTGGTTGTGGAATCTCATTCGCCTTTCATATGAACTCTTACTCTTAGAGAAAAAATGTCATAAAAGGTTATTTAGCTGTTCCTGTAGAATAAACCTTTTTGGTTCCAGGTAGAACACTTTTTTCACCCAACGAAGTACCCTCAAACAAGGCAAAGATTCTACCTGGAATCAAAAGTTTATAGTAAAAAGATTTTTTTTTAGCCAATATATAAGTCACAAATATGTCACAACATTGTGCCAGTGTTGTCTTCGTGGCTAGTTATGCTTCAGTTTTTAGACAAACTGTCATGTCGAAGCAGCGGAGCGTCATGTTGCACATGCATTGTGCATCTGCCAATACCGCAACACAACCTAACTTTAGTGCCCGCAACTGTAAGATATTTTAGATGAGAGGTGAGTATCTCTCTTCTTATTTAATCAAAGTATCAAAGAAAAGTTTATTGTACTTTGCTACGGCTCTGTCTGTGGAAACTACAAACTGCTTCAACAAATGGATTGGTCATGCAGTCAGGTCTCATCTTTTGCAGACTAGTTCACTTCTTTTAAGGTGATTGCTTCCTCCTTTCAATTACATTTCTCTTCAGAGAGAAGGAGAAAGGTCAGACTGCTGTTCACTTGTTTTTCGTAGAAACTTTAATAAAGGATATAGCCTGAAGAACACTCTCTTCTCCTGGCTGGACAGGGGTTGAAGCAGACTCATACTGTCTTTTATGTTGGCTGAATGCCAATACTTGTAGTGACATGTCTTTTCAACTCTTTAGCAGTGATGCTCTTAATTGTCTGATACAGGCTTTAGCTCCAACCCAGAACACACACAGACTTACAAGGCACTATTTTACCTTTATTTAACTAGGCAAGTCAGTTAATAACAAATTCTTATTTTCAATGACAGCCTAGGAACAGTGGGTTAACTGCCTTGTTCAGGGGCAGAACCTTGTCAGCTCAGGGATTCGATCTTGCAACCTTTCACTTACTAGTCCAACGCTCTAACCACTACGCTCTAACCACTACTGGAAATTCACAATGTTCTTACGTCGCTGAGACGTAACATAGGGATCCTTTACTAAGAGGGCCTCTGTCTGTAATTCATCAGAAGAAATGCATTGTAAAACTCTCCTTTGCAGACATCGGGGATACATAGTCTCTACCTGCTTATTCCCCAATGTTGTTACTTTTTCCTATACGGATGCCCTTTGTTTATAATACAATAAACCGATGTCAATTACTGGAGAGGCTATACGGACACGCCTGGTGCCGAAAATTGGTGATGTATGTTGCTGAGAGTCGAGAGGAGACGAATGGATTCGGTTCAGTGAGTTTAGTCAGTCGTCTGATGAGCCCTTTCCAGCAAGCTAGTTTACGCTTGCTAGCTGGCAACAACAGCAGCATCGCACCAGTTAAAACTTGAAAACTAAATTGATATATATTGGTTACCATCTGGATGTCACCATGACATGCCAATTAGCTAACGTAATGACAAGCAGTGTATTGAGATTCTTGCTCCTGGAGACATCCCACTGCGCAGAAACTGGTTGAATAAAAGTTGTTTCAACGTGGAAAATACTAGTGTTGGATGGTATACCAAAACTTCTGTGCTTTTTCGATACTAGAACATGGAAAACGTTTCGGAACTATAATTTTTTTTAAACTTTTAGTATTTCTGCAAATGTGTCTCGTGTCATATACGGATTGAGAGGATCGAGTCTGTCTTGTAATTTGTCTGAATCTTCTCAATGGGGCAGTAGCTAGCCAGGCTGCTTGCGCATGCAGTTGACACAGCGCAAACCACTTTTGAGAAGCAAGCGAGAGAGTGAAAATGCAGACAGCATAGCCTCTTCAAACGAGAAAATTATTCCTCCACGCCTGCAGAAGCGTACTATGGGAATAATTTGATTACAGAGCAGATGTTGAGGGCCAGCACACCGAAACAACTAAGCAAAAGGTGTTACAAAGCACTTCAGTGCAAGAGAGGTTTAGTTCCAAAATGTAACCATGACATTTGCATTGTAACGTTGTCATTATTCTACTAGCAATTACATTAGAATATTTTTTTTCTGACAATGACATGAACATGAACATCAGCATGACATTTATGTGAGCATTATAATATGATTAGAATCCAAAAGTAATGTGAAATGCACTATAGCTTTACTGAAATATATACTGGACAAAAACATAAACGCTACATGTGAAGTGTTGGTCCCATGTTTCATGAGCTGAAATCAAAGATCCCAGAAATGTTCCATTCGCACAAAAAGCTTACTTCTCTCAAACCTTGCATAAAATATGTTGAATTTATACCTTTAAAACAATGTCAGATCTTCAACGTTATATCCACTATCAGAAAAAATAGCTATCTGCTGGGCAGCACCTCCTACAGGAGAATTGATCTGTCCACAGCTATCCTGTTGGTCTCCTATCCAGGGTTTTAACAAAAGCCCAGCCCTGTTAGCTATGATATTTGTCATTGACTGTTACCAATGTGCTATCGTGAGAATGATTGTTGAGAGATCTCCACTAAAAAAACGAAATAGATTAACTGTTGATATCCAAGACATTCCAAAGGGTAGGGTTAACAGAGCAAATTAAATGTGACCATACTTTATCACTCATATACTATATAATCAATGATGCTATTTAGGCTTAAGTAGCATTTGCAAAGTCATCAACAGTTATTGTTCCAATCCAGAATTCTACTAAAAATAGACAATACAATATAGGCCTAGGGTTTCAAGCTCTGGCTGATTCCAAATGTAATTATATTTAATGATATTGAATTGTATTTGGTTGGCAACGCAACCAAATATAACCATTAGAAGGATCTTCTTGGATAGTTCAATCTTTGCCACTAACTTTAATTCTAGTTTTGTCTACAAATTAATTGATACAGCTGTATGTTGGATTCATTTCTCCATCTCAACCAAAAATCATATCAATTATTATTTTGTAGACATTACATTTAAGTCATTTAGCAGACACTCTTATCCAGAGCGACTTACAAATTGGTGCATTCACCTTATGATATCCAGTGGAACAACCACTTTACAATAGTGCATCTAAATCTTTTAAGGGGGGGGGGGGGGGGTAGAAGGATTACTTTATCCTATCCTAGATATTCCTTAAAGAGGTGGGGTTTCAGGTGTCTCCGGAAGGTGGTGATTGACTCCGCTGTCCTGGCGTCGTGAGGGAGCTTTTTCCACCATTGGGGTGCCAGAGCAGCGAACAGTTTTGACTGGGCTGAGCGGGAACTGTGCTTCCTCAGAGGTAGGGAGGCGAGCAGGCCAGAGGTGGATGAACGCAGTGCCCTTGTTTGGGTGTAGGGCCTGATCAGGGCCTGAAGGTACGGAGGTGCCATTCCCCTCACAGCTCCGTAGGCAAGCACCATGGTCTTGTAGCGGATGCGAGCTTCAACTGGAAGCCAGTGGAGAGAGCGGAGGAGCGGGGTGACGTGAGAGAACTTGGGAAGGTTGAACACCAGACGGGCTGCGGCGTTCTGGATGAGTTGTAGGGGTTTAATGGCACAGGCAGGGAGCCCAGCCAACAGCGAGTTGCAGTAGTCCAGACGGGAGATGACAAGTGCCTGGATTAGGACCTGCGCCGCTTCCTGTGTGAGGCAGGGTCGTACTCTGCGAATGTTGTAGAGCATGAACCTACAGGATCGGGTCACCACCTTGATGTTAGTGGAGAACGACAGGGTGTTGTCCAGGGTCACGCCAAGGTTCTTAGCACTCTGGGAGGAGGACACAGTGGAGTTGTCAACCGTGATGGCGAGATCATGGAACGGGCAGTCCTTCCCCGGGAGGAAGAGCAGCTCCGTCTTGCCGAGGTTCAGCTTGAGGTGGTGATCCGTCATCCACACTGATATGTCTGCCAGACATGCAGAGATGCGATTCGCCACCTGGTTATCAGAAGGGGGAAAGGAGAAGATTAATTGTGTGTCGTCTGCATAGCAATGATAGGAGAGACCATGTGAGGATATGACAGAGCCAAGTGACTTGGTGTATAGCGACAATAGGAGAGGGCCTAGAACAGAGCCCTGGGGGACACCAGTGGTGAGAGCACGTGGTGCAGAGACAGATTCTCGCCACGCCACCTGGTAGGAGCGACCTGTCAGGTAGGACGCAATCCAAGCGTGGGCCGCGCCGGAGATGCCCAACTCGGAGAGGGTGGAGAGGAGGATCTGATGGTTCACAGTATCAAAGGCAGCCGATAGGTCTAGAAAGATGAGAGCAGAGGAGAGAGAGTTAGCTTTAGCAGTGCGGAGAGCCTCCGTGACACAGAGAAGAGCAGTCTCAGTTGAATGACCAGTCTTGAAACCTGACTGATTTGGATCAAGAAGGTCATTCTGAGAGAGATAGCAGGAGAGCTGGCCAAGGACGGCATGTTCAAGAGTTTTGGAGAGAAAAGAAAGAAGGGATACTGGTCTGTAGTTGTTGACATCGGAGGGATCGAGTGTAGGTTTTTTCAGAAGGGGTGCAACTCTCGCTCTCTTGAAGACGGAAGGGACATAGCCAGCGGTCAAGGATGAGTTGATGAGCGAGGTGAGGTAAGGGAGAAGGTCTCCGGAAATGGTCTGGAGAAGAGAGGAGGGGATAGGGTCAAGCGGGCACGTTGTTGGGCGGCCGGCCGTCACAAGACGCGAGATTTCCTCTGGAGAGAGAGGGGAGAAAGAGGTCAAAGCACAGGGTAGGGCAACGTGAGCAGGACCAGCGGTGTCGTTTGACTGTCGTCGACCTTCTTTTCAAAATGGTTGACGAAGTCATCCGCAGATAGGGAGGAGGGGGGGGGAGGGGGAGGAGGTTTCAGGAGGGAGGAGAAGGTGGCAAAGAGGTTCCTAGGGTTAGAGGCAGATGCTTGGAATTTAGAGTGGTAGAAAGTGGCTTTAGCAGCAGAGACAGAAGAGGAAAATGTAGAGAGGAGGGAGTGAAAGGATGCCAGGTCCGCAGGGAGGCGAGTTTTCCTCCATTTCTGCTCGGCTGCCCGGAGCCCTGTTCTGTGAGCTCGCAATGAGTCGTCGAGCCACGGAGCAGGAGGGGAGGACCGAGCCGGCCTGGAGGAGAGGGGACATAGAGAGTCAAAGGAAGCAGAAAGGGAGGAGAGGAGGGTTGAGGAGGCAGAATCAGGAGATAGGTTGGAGAAGGTTTGAGCAGAGGGAAGAGATGATAGGATGGAAGAGGAGAGAGTAGCGGGGGAGAGAGAGCGAAGGTTGGGACAGCGCAATACCATCCGAGTAGGGGCAGAGTGAGAAGTGTTGGATGAGAGCGAGAGGGAAAAGGATACAAGGTAGTGGTCGGAGACTTGGAGGGGAGTTGCAATGAGATTAGTGGAAGAACAGCATCTAGTAAAGATGAGGTCAAGCGTATTGCCTGCCTTGTGAGTAGGGGGGGAAGGTGAGAGGGTGAGGTCAAAAGAGGAGAGGAGTGGAAAGAAGGAGGCAGAGAAGAATGAGTCAAAGGTAGACGTGGGGAGGTTAAAGTCACCCAGAACTGTGAGAGGTGAGCCATCCTCAGGAAAGGAACTTATCAAGGCATCAAGCTCATTGATGAACTCTCCAAGGGAACCTGGAGGGCGATAAATGATAAGGATGTTAAGCTTGAAAGGGCTGGTAACTGTGACAGCATGGAATTCAAAGGAGGCGATAGACAGATGGGTCAGGGGAGAAAGAGAGAATGTCCACTGGGAGAGATGAGGATCCCAGTGCCACCACCCTGCTGACCAGAAGCTCTCGGGGTGTGCGAGAACACGTGGGCAGACGAGGAGAGAGCAGTAGGAGTAGCAGTGTTATCTGTGGTAATCCATTTTTCCGTCAGCGCCAAGAACTCAAGGGACTGGAGGGTAGCATAGGCTGAGATGAACTCTGCCTTGTTGGCCACAGACCGGAAGTTCCAGAGGCTGCCGGAGACCTGGAACTCCACGTGGGTCGTGCGCGCTGGGACCACCAGGTTAGAGTGGCAGCGGCCACGCGGTGTGAAGCGTTTGTATGGCCTGTGCAGAGGGGAGAGAACAGGGATAGACAGACACATAGTTGACAAGCTACAGAAGAGGCTACGCTAATGCAAAGGAGATTGGAATGACAAGTGGACTACACGTCTCGAATGTTCAGAAAGTTAAGCTTACGCTGCAAAAATCTTATTGACTAAAATGATTAAAATGATACAGTACTGCTGGCTGGTGAAGTAGGCTAGCTAGCAGTGGCTGCGTTGTTGACTTTGTTTGAAAGTGTAGCTGGCCAGCTAACCTCGATAATTACTCTAAACTACTAGCAGTGGCTGCGTTGTTGACTTTGTTTGAAAGTGTAGCTGGCTAGGTAACCTCGATAGTTTCAGTACTACACCTTATCATGATACAAAGGCAACTATGTAGCTAGCTAACATAACACTAATCAAGACGTTCCTTTGTAATGTATTTAGTTTCTACAATGCTGCTCGTCGGTAATAGTTTGCTAGGTTTGGAAATGGCGTCGCGGGGGACGAAAATAGCTGGCCAGCTAACCTCGATAATTACTCTAAACTACACAATTATCAAACTATGACAAACTATGACAAAGACAACTTATTGACTAAAATGACTAAAATGATACAGTACTGCTGGCTGGTAAAGTAGGCTAGCTAGCAGTGGCTGCGTTGTTCACTTTGTTTGAAAGTGTAGCTGGCTAGGTAACCTCGATAGTTTCAGTGCTACACCTTATCATGATACAAAGGCATCTATGTAGCTAGCTAACACTAGCTAACCTGGCTAGCTAACCTCGATAATTACTCTAAACTACACAATTATCTTAGATACAAAGACAGCAAAGACAACTATGTAGCTAGCTAACACTACACTAATCAAATCGTTCCGTTGTAATGTATTAGTTTCTGCAGTGCTGCTAGTCGGTAGAAGTTGGCTAGCTAGCTAGCAGTTGTTGACTAAGTAGGAGAACGGTGGCGCGGCTCGGCGGACGAAAATAGCTGGCTAAAATAGTAGACAAACTAGAATTAACCTCTATGGGCTAGGCGGGACGAATTCGTCCCACCTACGTAACAGCCAGTCTAATCCAGTGGCGCGATTTTTGAATCGTTTGAAATACTATTACTTCAATTTCTCAAACATATGACTATTTTACAGCTATTTAAAGACAAGACTCTCGTTTATCTAACCACACTGTCCGATTTCACAAAGGCTTTACAACGAAAGCAAAACATTAGATGATGTCAGGAGAGTGCCCAGCCAGAAATAATCAGACACCCATTTTTCAAGCTAGCATATAATGTCACCAAAACCCAAACCACAGCTAAATGCAGCACTAACCTTTTATGATCTTCATCAGATGACACACCTAGGACATTATGTTATACAATACATGCATGTCTGTTCAATCAAGTTCATATTTATATCAAAAAACAGCAAACTTCCGGGGAATTTACTAACAGTTTGCTAAATTACTCACGATAAACGTTCACAAAAAGCATAACAATTATTTTAAGAATTATAGATACATTACTCCTCTATGCACTCGATATGTCCGAT
Organism: Salmo salar; assembly: GCF_965601325.2. Classification (NCBI taxonomy): domain Eukaryota; kingdom Metazoa; phylum Chordata; class Actinopteri; order Salmoniformes; family Salmonidae; genus Salmo; species Salmo salar. The sequence continues at coordinate 49,379,216 of NC_138302.1, forward strand.
TTTAAAATAGCTTTTCGGATGAAGCACATTTTGCAATATTCTAAGTACATAGCCCAGCCATCATGGCTAGCTATTTAGACACCCGGCAAGATTAGCCTTCACCATAATAACATTTCCTATAAGAAAAATGTTCTTACCTTTCCTGTTCTTCGTCAGAATGCACGCCCAGGACTTCTACTTCAATAACAAATGTAGGTTTGGTCCCAAATAATCCATAGTTATATCCAAATAGCGTCGTTTTGTTCGTGCGTTCTAGACACTATACGAATGGTAATCCACGGTCGTGCGCATGGCGCATGGCGTGACAAAAAATGTCTAAATATTCCATTACCGTACTTCGAAGCATGTCAACCGCTGTTTAAAACCAATTTTTATGCCATTTATCTCGTAGAAAAGCGATAATATTCCGACCGGGAATCTGCAATAAACTAAACAGCCGAATTAAAATACTCCACGGGGGCTAATCGCGCACGCGCCTCATTCCATTGTCACCTTATGGGACACTTGGATAAGGTGATAATCTGTTTCAGCCTGAGGCTGCCTCGTCAACCTTCATGATTTTCCCGGGTCCTGAGAGCCTATTGGAGCCCTGGGAATTGTCACGTTACAGCTAAGATCCTTACTCTTCAATAAACAGATGCAAGACGCACGACTCCTTGTCAAACAGGCCACTTCCTGCATGAAACCTTGTCAGGTTTTTGCCTGCCATAGGAGTTCTGTTATACTCACAGACACCATTCAAACAGTTTTAGAAACTTTAGAGTGTTTTCTATCCAAACCTGAACAATAATATGCATATTCTAGCTTCTGAGTTGGTGTAGGAGGCAGTTAAAAATGGGCACATATTTTTTCCAAAATTCTCAATACTGCCCCCTAGCCCAAACAGGTTAAGTACAGTGGCTCAGATGAAACTATCCAAGCAGTACATACATCTCCTTTAAATGTTGATATTTGGTTGTGTTGTCAACCAAACACAATTCAATATTACTTTTGTAATACAGTAAATAGCCTAAAGTTAAGGCTATCTTACAAACTAATGTATCATTCAACCTCCCAAATGAGTAGGCCTAACACATCCATGGCCACATTTTGGGGTTACTGTAACTACCGTCGTTGCCAAAAAATATCCGCACCCTTGCACAAAAAGAAATGCACCATTTCTTCCAGAAACATTTTGAAATAAAAAAATATTTTGGTATCCACATATGTGTGTCTTTGGTTTGCAGTTGAGCAAAACCCCAGAATCTGATTAATTTACTAAATGTTATCTTATTCCACAAAGTATTCCTAAAATGGCCCAGACAATATTATTCGCACCTTCTACAAATAGTTAGAAATAATTAGATTTCAAGCAGGTGATTCTCCTTTACTTTGGAATTGAACTCAATTGTGGTGAGTTGTAGAAGCCTGCAATATAAAAATCACTCATTCAACCAGTTTGAATAAAGAAAAGGACTCATTCTCCTGTTTTGTGTCACTGTGTGTACTGCAATGAGCATGGCGAAAAGAAAGATAACCAGATAATTTTCTGAGGTCAGACACAAGATTGTAGCCAAGCATGGAAGATCTCAAGGTTACAAGTCCGTCTCCAGAGATGTTGATGTTCCCGTTTTCACCAAAAACTGGATGGAAGATTGCAGAGAAGGATTATTTTAATGGTGGAGAAAGTTTTGACAGTTTCAACTACCAAGGCATTTTGGAGCGCAACGTCAGACCCGGTGTCAGAAAGCTGGGTCTCCGTCAAAGGTCATGGGTCTACCAGCAGGACAATGACCCCAAACACACTTAAAAAATTGCCAGGAATGGTTCAAGACTAAACGCTGGACTGTTCTGAATTGGCCAGCATTGAATCCCATTGAAAACTTGTGGACGGATCTGAAAACAGAAGTTGGGAGAAGGCACCCTTCAAATCTGGGAGAACTGGAGCAGTTTGCACAAGAGGAGTGGGCCAATCTGCCAGTACAGAGGTGCAGGAAGCTCAACCGCTTGATTGCAGTTATTTTGACCAAAGGCTGTGCTACCAAATATTAAGTCTAGGGTGTCAATAATTTTGTCCATGCCATTTCTGTTTACTTTCTGATTTAAATGAAGTTCTGAATCAAAAACAAAGGTTCTGTAATATTAACAGTGAAATAAAGAATTTTGGAGACCAAATACTTTGGTGCCAATATATTTGGCCACGACTGTATACATTTCTTCTTAGTATTCAGTATTTTATTAGGATCCCCATTAGCTGCTGCTAAGACAGCATGACATGATACAAAATAACTAAAGGACAGAACTACATGAATGTAAAATAAAAATACACACTTTTATACACTGTATATCACTATAGAAAACATAGCTTTCGCAATGCACAGTTCTGATCATTTCTAAACCACTTAAGACACACTCATTCAATCAATCATACGTTCACATTTACACCGGCACATACACTTTCACTATCACCAGTTTCACCAAAGGTCCTTTACTTCTGTTCGTAAAAGGAACAGAACAATTAATTGGATGGAGCTTCACATACCGTCCTTCGCTCTCGTTCAGTTCATAAATGAGCAGAACAATTCATTAGATGGGGTTCACCAAAGTCGTTCACCCCCAGCTCATATATATTGAACCAAAATCTTTCAGACATGTTCACTATACCTGCTTATATGTAATTATCTGAAATAAATGCATGTTCAAGATAGCATGCATAGGTCGTCGCAAGTATATGGAGATCTTCACAATTGCTGTAATAATCTGTGCAGAATATTCAACAACATTGATCACTTGCACCATGTATTTATAATGTAATCTCAACTACAATCTAGGTAATTTCATTCTGCTATTAAATGAAGTACAGTACAGTGATAACACATTCATATTTTGTATAAATAAGCAACATATCTGACATTGTATTCCCATTTCAACTTTGCTGTGCTTTTAAATGGTTGAAAGCTCAGTGATAGACATTTGGGTGACAACTAAACCAAAAATCAGACATTGTTTTTCTATTGGAATTTGGTTGTGCTTTTAGATGGTTGAAAGCATAGTGATAACACATTGGAAATCTAACTAACTTTTCACTGACTTTTTGAGTGAGTGAATATACAGTAGGTTGTAATCTCATTGATCAACGTGTCGTGTCTTTACTATGGATTAAATTATATATGACATGCTATTTTATAAAATCAATTCTCTGTAATTAATATTACCTGACTAAACTAATCATGTAAATATAATTAACTGGGAAGTCGGGGCACCATGGAAGAATGTTTATAGAGCTGTTGTCTTCCGAATAAACTCTTAAAGATCTGGTCATCTTTTATATCAATAGCAGTCAATTATTAATCATCATCTTATTCAGTCTCATCTGAACGTCGTAAAAACCTTCATGAACCCTTGCTAACAAGTTGAATCAGCAATACAACATTTGGTTTAATTATTTATTTACTAAATATCTAAATAATCACACACAATTACATATACACAGGGTGGATCAGACATTGATTACTAATTATGTCATAAAAGAAAACATCCCTAGCGGACGAAACCGATATGACGGATGGTTACACAAAGAAAGAGGGTTGGCTTTTGAATGAAAGAGCGGGAAGACTGAGGAACAAAAGGATTGGGTCTCTATCGGACCTTGAGAAGCAATGCTATCGTAAATACAGAATCTTATGCATTCTAAATAATCGCCCATTCGGAAAAGGAAAATGCAAGAAATATATTTACTCTGAGCTGCGCTTCGATAGATTGGTCGAAGATGGAAGGCTGGTTTGCCCAGCAGAGATCGCCCTTGTCCTTTGAAGAATGTTTCTGTGATAGAATGGATACGTTGTATTGGCTGTCCTTTCCGAGGCCATGTACGTGTACAGCTGCTGCTAATAACTCGACGTCTAGGATGTATCACTTCTTTAGTGAATAAGAGTTCAAAGTTTATACCAAGTTTCTATACTAAGCTCGTGCTATATTCTGGCTGGTGTAGTCGAAATTCATCCTTTTAGCGTGGCGATCCAGGTTGAAATTAGCCCATTTAAATGCATGGACACCAGTCCTCACGTCGTCGGGAACACAAGGTTGACTTTTGTCAATGGGCTTTTGTAGTGGGGGAGAGGATGGCGTGTTTCATAGTTATCAACCAATGTCTATTCACTTGGGCATGGCCACTGAGCGAGCATAGTTTACTTATGAAAACAATTCTCTCATTTAGATGCTAAAATTACATTTAATCTTTTCACAAATCATTTCATATTTACATTTTTTACTTGCACAACAATTCCATGTGAATCTGATAACTAGAATATGTAGACTTTCCAAGATACAGTTTGTCGTCCTATCATCAGATATAATGTCCTAGACCACTTACTGTTCTGACATAATATTCTTTAAGTACCAACGGATACTTTCAACTGGTTGGATTACCGAAATATTGTTCCGTTCCCAACCTTTTGATGTTACCATACTCCCGCTATGTTAACAAAGGGCTTTCCAAGAGTCCATTCTGTAGAGTGGAGAGAGAAAATGGGGAAAGGTATTTATGGGGTCATTAACCTCACCTACAGGGCAACGTTATGACAAACATCTCTACCAAATATTACCCAATTATCCACATTGAAATGATGTGGTGTGCCCAGTGGGAGGAGGTATCCCGGAGCGAAGAGTTTAGTAGTTCTTGCCAACGTGAGTTGCTTCTCACTAGGCAGCAGTTGCTTCCACATGCCGCCGGTGGTAGCTAACTTGGATAATTTGTTCCATCCCACTTGATTTGATTTTGAGAAGGATAGCAGCCTACACAAGAAATAACTTGTAATATTGGTAGAAACCATCTGGATGTCATCATGATACAGTCTACTGCTCAATGGAGAGAGTTTAACTTTGGTATTTGGTATTTTATTAGGATCCCCATTAGCTGTTGCAAAAGCAGCAACTACTCTTCCTGGGGTCTACAAAACATGAAACATGACATAATACAGAACATCAATAGACAAGAACAGCTCAAGGACAGAACTACATACCGGGTTTGCGATTTGCTAGATTTATTGTAGTGACTATGGCATTAACGTCTACATTTTTGTAAAAAAAAATTATAAATACAAATTGGGCTACTTTGATAAAAATTGAATGATTCTGAACAAGCTCACTAAATCTTAACTGACATGCAAGTTACCCAGCCAGCTTTAGCCACAGATGTAGGATCTTAATTTGATCACTCTTTAATTGCTGAGAATTTTCCTGCCAAGCAGGAAATGCAAACTTGTAGTGTATCTGAGTTTTAAAAAGGCTTCTAAATATTGCAAATTCCACTTAAAAATTTCAGACATGATTTGCTGTAACAAAAAAATGTATCAACAAAAATGTCAATTTATTATAATCCACATAATAATTCACATTTCCTGTTGCTGCAGGATTATTTTCCTGCTGTAGCAAACTGGCTCAAATTAAGATCCTACATCAGTAGCTAGCTAGCTAAATATGTTAGCATCATTATGAAAGGCTAACACTAATTAGCTAGCTAACAGAGAGTTTGGCTGTCCAATTGAGGAATTCCCTCTGGTGGCTTATCTACTTGTTCATGATGTGTTCAATAACTTTAGATCAATTATAACTAGATCAATTCCCTGATTTGATAACATCATATTTCGATAATGTACTATGAGTGCAGCATCTAGTTAGCTAGTTACCTCTTGCAGCAGTGCAACGCAGCAGTGCAACGCTCAGTTGGTTGAGCATGGTGTTTGCAACGCCAGGGTTGTGGGTTTCATTCCCACGGGGGACCAGTACGGAGAAAAAAAAGATTTTTTTTTAATGAAATGTATGCAATGTAAGTCGCTCTGGATAAGAGCGTCTGCTAAATGACTAAAATGTAAAATGATGTAAATGTAGATCGTCCCTATGTCAAAACAATGCTTTTTCCTGATCCCAAAAGCTTTTTCCTGATCCCCAAACAACGGCGACGGCCGATCCCTAAACTACGTAGTGCCAATATACAGTACCAGTCAAAGGTTTGGACACACCTACTCATTCAAGGGTTTTTCTTTATTTTACTATTTTCTACATTGTAGAATAATAGTGAATACATCAAATCTATGAAATAACACATGGAATCAATTATTAACCAAAAAAGTGTTAAAACCTCTTTGGGCTAGAAGGCAGTATTTTCACGTCCGGATGAAAAGCGTGCCCAAAGTCAACTGCCTGTTACTCAGGCCCAGAAGCAAGGATATGCATATGCATAGTAGTATTAGATAGAAAACACTCTAAAGTTTATACAACTGTTAAAATAATGTCTGTGAGTATAACAGAACCGATTTGGCAGGCGAAACCCTGAGCACAATCCATCAAGGGAAAACCTTTTTTGAGGTCATTGTGTTTTCCAATGCTTTTCTATGTGAAACCTGATTTATTAGGGCCCAGATTGCAGTTCCAATGGCTTTCACTAGATGTCAACAGTCTTTAGAAATTGTTCAATGTTTTTCTTTTGAAAAATGAAGAAGTAGTCTATTCTTTCTATGTGTCACTCAGAAGGACTCTAGTCTTTTTGTGCGTGTGAACAGGAGCACGCTCCTCGTTATTTTTCTCCGGTATTGGAAACAGTTTATTCCGTCTTAAATTTGATTGATTATTTACATTTTAGGGTACCTGAGGTTGGATTAGACACATTGTTTGAAATGTTTGGACCAAGTTTACAGGTAACTTATTAGCTACTTTGTAGTCATGTTGGGCGAGTTGGAAGCGGTGTATTTCTTAATCAAACGCGCCAAATAAATGGACATTTTGGGGCTATAAAGAAGGAATTTATCGATCAAAACAACCATTCATTTTGTCACTGAGACATTTGGGATTGCAAAAAGATGAAGATCTTCAAAGGTAAGGCATTTATTATATCGCTATTTCTGACTTTTGTGTCGCACCTGCCTGGTTGAAAAATGGTTTTCATGTTTTTGTATGCGGGGCACTGTCCTCAGATAATCGCATGGTGTGCTTTCACTATAAAGCCTTTCTGAAATCTGACACAGCGGCTGGATTAACAAGAAATTAAGCTTTATTTTGATGTATTACACTTGTATTCATATGAATGTTAAATATTTATATTTCTGTAGTTTGAATTTGGCACTCTGCAATTTCACCGGATGTCGTCGAGGTGGGTCACTAGCGGAACGCCTGCGCTAGAAAGGTTAAACAAATCAAAATATATTTTATATTTCAGATTCTTCAAAGTAGCCTCCCTTTGTCTTGATGATAGCTGTGCACACTCTTGGCATTCTCTCAACCAGCTTCATGAGGAATGCTATTCCAACAGTCTTGAAGGAGTTCCCACATATGCTAAGCACTTGTTGGCTGCTTTTCCTTCACTCTGTGGTCCAACTCATCCCAAACTATCTCAATTGGGTTGAGGTCAGGTGATTGTGGAGGCCAGGTCATCTGATGCAGCTCTCCATCACTCTCCTTCTTGGTCAAATAACCCTTACACAGCCTGGAGGTGTGTTGGGTCATTGTCCTGTTGAAAACAAATGATAGTCCCACTAAGCGCAAACCAGATGGGATGGCATATCGCTGTAGAATGCTGTGGTAGCCATGCTGGCTAAGTGTGCCTTGAATTGTAAATAAATCACAGACAGTGTCACCAGCAAAGCACCCCCACACCATCATACCTCCTCCTCCATGCTTCACCTTGGGAACCACACATGCGGAGATCATCCATTCACCTACTCTGCGGTTGGAAGACATGGCGGTTGGAACCAAAAATCTCAAATGTTGACTTATCAGACCAATGAACAGATTTTCAACAGTCTGATGTCCATTGCTCGTGTTTCTTGTCCCAAGAAAGTCTCTTCTTATTATTGGTGTCCTTTAGAAGGGGTTTCTTTGTAGCAAATCGACCATGAAGGCCTGATTCACGCAGTCTCTGAACAGTTGATGTTGAGATGTGTCTGTTATTTGAACTCTGTGAAGCATTTATTTGGGCTGCAATCTGAGGTGCAGTTAACTCTAATTAACTTATCCTCTGCAGCAGAGGTATCTCTGGGTCTTCCTTTCCCGAATGAGAGCTAGGTTCATCATAGCTCTTGATTGTTTTTGCAACTGCACTTAAAGAAACTTTCACTGTTCTTGATATTTTTCGGATTGACTAACCTTCATGTCTTAAAGTAATAATGGACTGTCGTTTCTCTTTGCTTATTTGAGCTGTTCTTGCCATAATATGGACTTGGTCTTTTACCAAATAGGGCTATCTTCTGTATACCCCCCTATCTTGTCACAACAGAACTGATTGGCTCAAACGCATTAAAAAGGAAAGATATTCCACAAATTAACTTTTAACAAGGTACAGCTGTTAATTGAAATGCATTACAGGTGACTACCTCATGAAGCTGGTTGAGAGAATGACAAGAATGTGCAAAGCTGTCATCAAGGCAAAGGGTGGCTACTTTGAAGAATCTCAAATATAAAATATATTTTGATTAGTTTAATACTTTTTTGGTTACAACATGAGTCCATATGTGTTATTTCATAGTTTTGTTGTCTTCACTAATATTCTACATTGTAGAAAATAGTAAAAATAAAGAAAGCCCTTGAATGAGTAGGTGTGTCCTAACTTTTGACTGGTACTGTTCGTGTGGTATATAGGAAGTGGCTTTAATGAGCCAATGGGTGTTCTTATCGGAAGAGTTTTGACGCTGAATGTACAGACAGGAGAGAGATAATGTTTCACGAACCTCCATCATTAAAACAGTGTCACAATTAAAGATTGTGTGACCACTGCGCTCAGAACAGGTCTGTCAACCAAAATGTAACAGAATTAAACAATTGTGTTGCCGGTCCGTACTCAATATTGTACTTTTGGGAACAGTCAGATTGTTTGATGGATTAATTTTGATCTCATGTCTTGATTGATTTACCCTGACAATGTGAAAATAAAATACTTAGCAACTCTTCGAGGACAAATGGACGTTGACTTCACAAACACTATTATTTTTCTTTTTTTCTCCAATGCATTAGTATTCGATGCATCTGAGCTTTCTCTCCCCTTCTCTCTCCCTCTCTCCGTCTTTCTTGTCCATGGTTTCCCACAGAACTCCAACAGTGAGAACCCAAACTGTGTGGGTATCGAGGGAGTGTTGGAGTCCTACTTCCAGAGTCTCCGAACTGTTCAGCTCTACGGGCCCACCAACTTCGCCCCTGTCATCAACCAGGTGGCACGGTGAGAGAATGGCAGCACACACACACATACACACGCGCACACGCACACATACACACGCGCACACACACACACACACACACACACACACACACACACACACACACACACACACACACACACACACACACACACACACACGCACACACACACACGCACAGTGCATTAATAAAGTATTCAGACCCCTTGATTTTTTTCCCACATTTTGTTACGTTACAGTCTTATTATAAAATGTATTAAATCGTTTTTTCCCCTCATCAATCTACACACAATACCCCATAATGACAAAGCAAAAACGGTTTTATTTTATTTTAGCAAATGTATAAAGAAAACTACAAATATGACATTTACTTAAGTATTAAGACCCTTTAATCAGTAATTTGTTGAAGGACCTTTGTTATCGATTACAGCCTTGAGTCTTCTTGGGTATGACGCTACAAGCTTGGCACACCTGTATTTGGGGAGTTTCTTCCATTCTCCTCTGCAGATCCTCTCAAGCTTTGTCAGGTTGGATGGGGAGTGTCGCTGCACAGCTATTTTCTGGTCTCTCCTGAGATGTTCGATCGGGTTCAAGTCTGGGCTCTGGCTGGGCCACTCAAGGACATTCAGAGACTTGTCGCCCTAGCCACTCCTGCATTGTCTTGGCTGTGTGCTTCGGGTCATTGTCCTTTTGGAAGGTGAACCTTCACCCCAGGCTGAGGTTCTGATCACTCTGGAGCAGGTTTTCAAGGATTTCTCTGTACTTTGCTTTGTTTGTCTTTCCCTCGATCCTGACTAGTCTCCCAGTCCCTGCCGCTGAAAAACATCCCCACAGCATGATGCTGCCACCACCATGCTTCACCATAGGGATGGTGCCAGGTTTCCTCCAGACGTGACGCTTGGCATTCAGGCCAAAGAGTTCAATCTTGGTTTCATCAGACCAGAGAATCTTGTTTCTCATGGTCTGAGAGTCCAAGCGGACTGTCATGTGCCTTTTACTGAGGAGTGGCTTCCGTCTGGCCATACTACCATAAAGGCCTGATTGGTGGAGTGCTGCAGAGATGGGTGTCCTTCTGGAAGGTTCTCCCCTCTCCACAGATGAACTCTGGAACTCTTTCAGTGACCATCGGGTTCTTGGTCACCTCCCTGACCAAGGCCCTTCTCCCCCGATTTCTCAGTTTGGGTGGGCCGGCCAGCTCTAGGAAGAGTCTTGGTGGTTCCAAACTTCTTCCATTTAAGAATGATGAAGGCCACTGTGTTCTTGGGGACCTTCAATGCTGCAGAAATGTTTTGGTACCATTCCCCAGATCTGTGACTCAACACAATCCTGTCTCGAAGCTCTACGGACAGTTAGTTCGACCTCATGGCTTGGTTTTTGCTCTGACATCCACTGTCAACTGTGGGACCTTAAAAAGACAGGTGTGTGCCTTTCAAAATCATGTCCAATCAATTGAATTTACCACAGGTGGACTCCAATCAAGTTGTAGAAATATCTCAAGGATCACCGACAACAATGAGACAGCCTATAGGGAGGAGATCAGAGACCTGGCAGTGTGGTGCCAGGAGAACAACCTCTCCCCCAACGTGATCAAGATAAAGGATAATTGTGGACTACAGGAAAAGGAGGACCGAACACGCCCCCATTCTCATCGACGGGGCTGCAGTGGAGCAGGTTGAGAGCTTCAAGTTCCTTGGTTTCCACATCACCAACAAACGATCATGGTCCAAATACACCAAGACAGTCGTGAAGAGGGCACGACAATGCCTATTCCCCCTCAGGAGACAAAAAAGATTTGTCATGGGTCCTCAGATCCTCAAAAAGTTCTACAGCTGCACCATCGAGAGCATCCTGACTGGTTGCATCACCGCCTGGTTTGGCAACTGCTCGGCCTCCGACCGCAAGGCACTACAGAGGGTAGTGCGTACAGCCCAGTACATTCACTGAAGCCAAGCTTCCTGACATCCATTTTTGTATGCTGCAGCTACTCTGTTTATTATCCATGTATAGTCACTTTACCTCTACCTACATGTACATATTACCTCAATTACCTTGACTAACCGGTGCCCCCTCACATTCACTCTGTACCGGTACCCCCTGTATATAGCTTCTCTACTGTTATTTTATTGTTGCTCCTTAATTATTAGTTGTTGTTTTTTTCTTCTTTTTTATTTTATTTATTCATATTTTACTTCAGTTTATTTTTGTGAATACTTTCTTAACTGCAGTGTTGCAGTTCTTGACATAAACTGGTACGCCTGGTACCTACTACCATACCCCTTTCAAAGGCACTTACATGTAAATATTTTGTCTTGCCCATTCACCCTCTGAATGGCACACATACACAATCCATGTCTCAGTTGTCAGTTCCCTTCATCTACACTGATTGAAGTGGATTTAACAAGTGACATTTATAATGGATCATAGCTTTCACCTGGATTCAGCTGGTCAGTCTATGTCATGGAAAGAGCAGGTGTTCTTAATGTCTGTGTATACTCAGTGTACATATGTGTTTTGACTTGCTTGACACAATACGAGTCACATATACTGTACGCAAGTACATACAGTATGCAAACACACAAACTCTCATACCCTCCCCCCCCACCACCACACACACACACACACACACACACACACACACACACACACACACACACCCACACACACACACACACACACACACACACACACACACACACCTCTGCAGTATTCCACCCTTAGGCTGCCCTAGCCTCCATGAGTTACTCTGACATGTTATCCCCTGAGCTGTCTCTGTCTCTATCGCACTCCTTCTCACTCTGACAGACAGACGGCCTAGCTTAACTGCTCTCCACTGCCTCCGTGTGCTCTATTTCTCTTTGTTTTCCATCTCTAAAGGTTCCATATAACTGCAAAACTCTTAATAATTGGCTAGCTGGGGCCTTGGGGCCATTACAACTTATCAGGAGTTGTGTTGCTGAATGTTGTATAGGACACTAGTACTAGAGAAGGCCATGTAGTTCATATAAATATAATTCATTAATGGTTTCATAGTTGTAGTATTAGAAAGGAATAGTAAGTGTGCCATTGTGTGAGAGTTTTACTGGTATTTCCGGTGTTATAAAGGTGTTCCTGGATACTTTCCATAGAAATAAGCAGAGCATAGAATATGAATAATAGAAGATCTTGTGATCTTGGTATTCTCCAGGTAGGCGGAAAGACTCTCCCTAAATGGGCTGCTTAAGGTCTTGTAGTGGAAAAATGAGAGAAGGTGAAACTCGCGACTAGTGACTTGCAGGTGCCGAGACCCAGCGTGATGACTCAATCACGTTTTATGAAACTGTTCTGATGGATGACGTTCCCAGCGAAGTTCTGGGGTCACTGACGCTAGAAGAAGTGTGATAACTGATGAAAACTTTAATCGTCTAAATGAATGTTACTGTTAATTCAATTGTCGTGTTTGGTTTGTAAGTGCTATGGATTTATTGTGACAGGGAAACTGTGTTATAATGTTTGTCGGACGGCGGTCAATTCAAAGAGGGAGCGACACAAGGGTGCCCAGGGCCTGCATTCATTCACATACAGTAATAATGTAGTCAGATTGATGAATGCAGTTTAAACATAATTTTCATTCAACTACATAATGGTGACCACTCATCGTCAGTCGATGGGGATTTCCACCAAACTACAGTCTCATACCTCCCACCTTAGTAAAACTACACAATTTCTCAAACTAAATCCCCAAAAATGTGGTATGTATTTCATGAAACACATTTTCAAATGGCTCTGTTATGTACTTCCTGTTTATTGTTTGTGTACCAAACATTAAGAACTCCTGCTCTTTCCATGACATAGACTGACCTGACCAGGTGAATCCAGGTGAAAGCTATGATCTCTTATTGATGTCACCTGTCATAAAAGTGTTGCGTGGTCTAGACTGTTGTCATGAAAGTGTTGCGTTTTCTATACTGTTGTCATGAAAGTGTTGCGTTTTCTAGACTGTTGTCATGAAAGTTCTGCGTGGTCTAGACTGTTGTCATAGAAGTGTTGCGTTGTCTAGACTGTTGTCATAGAAGTGTTGCGTTGTCTAGACTGTTGTCATAGAAATGTTGCGTGGTCTAGACTGTTGTCATAGAAGTGTTGCATTTTCTAGACTGTTGTCATAGATGTGTTGCGTTTTCTAGACTGTTGTCATGAAAGTGTTGCGTGGTCTAGACTGTTGTCATAGAAGTGTTGCGTTGTCTAGACTGTTGTCATAGAAGTGTTGCGTTGTCTAGACTGTTGGCATAGAAGTGTTGCGTTGTCTAGACTGTTGTCATAGAAATGTTGCGTGGTCTAGACTGTTGTCATAGAAGTGTTGCATTTTCTAGACTGTTGTCATAGATGTGTTGCGTTTTCTAGACTGTTGTCATGAAAGTGTTGCGTGGTCTAGACTGTTGTCATAGAAGTGTTGCATGGTCTAGACTGTTGTCATAGAAGTGTTGCTTTGTCTAGACTGTTGTCATAGAAGTGTTGCATTTTCTAGACTGTTGTCATAGATGTGTTGCATTGTCAAGACTGTTGTCATAGAAGTGTTGCGTTGTCTAGACTGTTGTCATAGAAGTGTTGCGTTGTCTAGACTGTTGTCATAGAAGTGTTGCGTTGTCTAGACTGTTGTCATGAAAGTGTTGCGTTTTCTAGACTGTTGTCATGAAAGTGTTGCGTGGTCTAGACTGTTGTCATAGAAGTGTTGCGTTGTCTAGACTGTTGATGTAGAAGTGTTGTGTTGTATAGACTGTTGTCATAGAAGTGTTGCTTTGTCTAGACTGTTGACATAGAAGTGTTGCATTGTCTAGACTGTTGTCATAGAAGTGTTGCGTTGTCTAGACTGTTGTCATGAAAGTGTTGCGTGGTCTAGACTGTTGTCATAGAAGTGTTGCGTTGTCTAGACTGTTGTCATAGAAGTGTTGCATTGTCTAGACTGTTGTCATAGAAGTGTTGCGTTGTCTAGACTGTTGTCATAGAAGTGTTGCGTTGTCTAGACTGTTGTCATAGAAATGTTGCGTGGTCTAGACTGTTGTCATAGAAGTGTTGCATTTTCTAGACTGTTGTCATAGATGTGTTGCGTTTTCTAGACTGTTGTCATGAAAGTGTTGCGTGGTCTAGACTGTTGTCATAGAAGTGTTGCGTGGTCTAGACTGTTGTCATAGAAGTGTTGCTTTGTCTAGACTGTTGTCATAGAAGTGTTGCATTGTCTAGACTGTTGTCATAGAAGTGTTGCATTTTCTAGACTGTTGTCATAGATGTGTTGCATTGTCAAGACTGTTGTCATAGAAGTGTTGCGTTGTCTAGACTGTTGTCATAGAAGTGTTGCGTTGTCTAGACTGTTGTCATAGAAGTGTTGCATTTTCTAGACTGTTGTCATAGATGTGTTGCATTGTCAAGACTGTTGTCATAGAAGTGTTGCGTTGTCTAGACTGTTGTCATGAAAGTGTTGCGTGGTCTAGACTGTTGTCATAGAAGTGTTGCGTTGTCTAGACTGTTGATGTAGAAGTGTTGCGTTCTCTAGACTGTTGTCATAGAAGTGTTGCATTGTCTAGACTGTTGACGTAGAAGTGTTGTGTTGTATAGACTGTTGTCATAGAAGTGTTGCTTTGTCTAGACTGTTGACATAGAAGTGTTGCATTGTCTAGACTGTTGTCATAGAAGTGTTGCGTTGTCTAGACTGTTGTCATGAAAGTGTTGCGTGGTCTAGACTGTTGTCATAGAAGTGTTGCGTTGTCTAGACTGTTGTCATAGAAGTGTTGCGTTGTCTAGACTGTTGTCATAGAAATGTTGCGTGGTCTAGACTGTTGTCATAGAAGTGTTGCATTTTCTAGACTGTTGTCATAGATGTGTTGCGTTTTCTAGACTGTTGTCATGAAAGTGTTGCGTGGTCTAGACTGTTGTCATAGAAGTGTTGCGTGGTCTAGACTGTTGTCATAGAAGTGTTGCTTTGTCTAGACTGTTGTCATAGAAGTGTTGCATTGTCTAGACTGTTGTCATAGAAGTGTTGCATTTTCTAGACTGTTGTCATAGATGTGTTGCATTGTCAAGACTGTTGTCATAGAAGTGTTGCGTTGTCTAGACTGTTGTCATAGAAGTGTTGCGTTGTCTAGACTGTTGTCATAGAAGTGTTGCGTTGTCTAGACTGTTGTCATGAAAGTGTTGCGTTTTCTAGACTGTTGTCATGAAAGTGTTGCGTGGTCTAGACTGTTGACGTAGAAGTGTTGTGTTGTATAGACTGTTGTCATAGAAGTGTTGCTTTGTCTAGACTGTTGACATAGAAGTGTTGCATTGTCTAGACTGTTGTCATAGAAGTGTTGCGTTGTCTAGACTGTTGTCATGAAAGTGTTGCGTGGTCTAGACTGTTGTCATAGAAGTGTTGCGTTGTCTAGACTGTTGTCATAGAAGTGTTGCATTGTCTAGACTGTTGTCATAGAAGTGTTGCGTTGTCTAGACTGTTGTCATAGAAGTGTTGCGTTGTCTAGACTGTTGTCATGAAAGTGTTGCGTTTTCTAGACTGTTGTCATGAAAGTGTTGCGTGGTCTAGACTGTTGTCATAGAAGTGTTGTGTTGTCTAGACTGTTTTCATAGATGTGTTGCATTGTCTAGACTGTTGTCATAGAAGTGTTGTGTTGTATAGACTGTTGTCATAGAAGTGTTGCTTTGTCTAGACTGTTGACATAGAAGTGTTGCATTGTCTAGACTGTTGTCATAGAAGTGTTGCGTTGTCTAAACTTTTGTCATGAAAGTGTTGCGTTTTCTAGACTGTTGTCATGAAAGTGTTGCGTGGTCTAGACTGTTGTCATAGAAGTGTTGCGTTGTCTAGACTGTTGACGTAGAAGTGTTGCGTGGTCTAGACTGTTGTCGTAAAAGTGTTGCATTGTCTAAACTGTTGACATAGAAGTGTGTTTTGGGGTGGGGGTGCAACTCAATATTAGGGAGGTGTTCTTAATGTTTGGTATACTCAGTGGATATAAGTATGGCAATATACTTTCCAGTAAATGCGGCATCTCTTTTGCATAACTGAATAGAGTGGGGTGCTGTGGCTTGACTGTGGGCGCAAGAACTTCATGAGTTCTCGTTCAATATGGTGCTATATTAGCGTAATGATGATGATGATATAGCTGATGATTAGCACCTGTTTGAGAAAATGAGATTAATAATATAATTTTTCTCTTTCACATTATCTTTGTCTCTCTTTCTTTCTCTTACTCCTTTATTATTGGCTATTATTGTCTGTTATCTATTATCTACTTTTTGTCCTTTAGCCCTCATCTTGCTTTGTCTCATTTCCGTTCATCTCCTTTCCTACTCTCTCTCTCTCTCTCTCCTTCCTCTCTTTCTCACTTCCTTTCTTTCTCTCTTTATGTCTCTCCTCTCCACCGTCCTCTCTCTCACTCCTTCTCAAAAGTCTCTCTCCATTCCACTCATTTTGCTTCGTCATCCTCCTCCTCCTCCCTCGTTCCGGCGCTGAGCCGGGTTGGCTCATGCGGCTGCTTGTGGGACAGAGATGGTGATGAGGAGGAGGAAGGCCCTCCAGTCCTGTGGATGTGTCCACATGTGAGGTGTGGGGGTGAATCGAGCCACTCTCTGGGCATCTTTACCTAATATAACTCCTCAGAGCAGCAGAGACTGGAGTAATAACTACCACATCACACCTTGAGTGGAGTTAGAAGCAAGAGTCTAGGGGAAATATTTTGGTTCTCAAACAACACCCACCTCTCCCATCCAGTGGTTCCAGAAATGGGGCTGCATGTATTGTAGTGAAATGCCCACAATTTTTCTCCATGTGCTTGTCAGCTGATTCAACCATTCTCCAATGCCTTCCTGACTTGTCCTTTATTTCACTTGTAATGTTGATTTACTACGTAGAATGTAAGTTAATAGATTATTTTGTCTGTGTGTGTTTGAGAAAGAGAGAGAGCGAGAGAGACTGACAAATGCATACATACAGAGATAGTGAGAGACAGACAGACGGATAGAGAGGAAGACAGACAGACAGACAGACAGACAGACAGACAGACAGACAGACAGACAGACAGACAGACAGACAGACAGACAGACAGACAGACAGACAGACAGACAGACAGACAGACAGACAGACAGACAGACAGACAGACAGACAGACAGACAGACAGACAGACAGACAGACAGACAGACAGACAGAGACAGACAAGCAGAGGTAAGAGAGAGACTTTCACACACTAGTGTGAGAGAACTAGACACAGACAGATACAGAGGATGGGATATTACCCGACAGAGAGAGAGGTGCCATTTACCCTTCACTCTTTTCCTCTTCCCTTCCGTCCAGACGGTGAGAGTAAGCCAATCAGGCAGTGAGCCAGCGGGTCCCCGTCCAATCAAACAAGTCAGCCAGCGAGTTTTGTCCGCCCCGCGGAGTCTTACCATTAGTTACCATCTCTGTCCCACAAGCAGCCGCACTAGCCAACCGGGCTCAGACACAAACACGACAGCTACAACTTCTATGTCAACAGTCTAAACAACGCAACAAGTCTATGTCATCAGTCTAGACAACAGAATAGTCGGTAATGTAGTGGTAATAACGGACTTCCTGAGAATATTACGTCTGCCAATCGAGCACAGTTTAGTGTAATGGTATTCAAAAAGTTTTAAGTGTATGCTATATTACTACAGAAAACCAGAAGACAGAAGAAAGTCTCCCTCTACATGTGCATTCATGCACACACGCACACAGTCAAAAAGTTGGAACCGTACAGGAATGGATACACACCTACTCATTCAAGGGTTTTCTTTATTTTTTGGTATTTTCTATATTCTACACTATGAAATAACACATATGGAATCATATAGTAACCAAAAAAGTGTTAAACAAATCAAAATATATTTTCTTTTGAGATTCTTCAGAGTAACCACCCTTTGCCTTGATGACAACTTTGCACAATCTAGGGATTCTCTCAACCAGATTCATGAGGTAGTCACCTGGAATGCATTTCAATTAACAGGTGTGCCTTGTTTAAAGTTAATTTGTGGAATTTCTTTCCTTCTGCATGCGTTTGAGCCAATCAGTTCTGTTGTGACAACTTATGCGTGGTATACAGAAAATAGCCATATTTGGTAAAAGACCAAGTCCATATTATGACAAGAACAGCTCAAATAAACTTAACATGGTGCACAAACATCCGCACAGTCGTGAAGAGGGCACAGCAGCGCCTCGTCCCCCTCAGGAGGCTGAAAGTTTTACCACTGCACCATCAAGACCATCTTGACTGGCTGCATCCCCGTTTGGCATGGCAAATGCACCGCCCTTGACTGCAATGCGCTACACAGGGTGGTGCGGACATTTAAGTACATAACTGGGGCAGAGCTCCCTGCCATCCAGGACCTCTATATCAGGCGGTGTCAGAGGAAGGGCCGAAAAATTGCCAAAGCCCCCCAAGCCATAGACTGTTCAAAACGGTACGGCTCTCGGACCAACAGGCTCCGAGACAGCTTCTACCCCCAAGCCATAAGACTGCTAAATAAAATAGCCGGACTGCCAAATAGTCAATTAATGGTACACAAACTATCTGCAATGACTCTACCTTGCACTGAACCTACGCACTAGACTATATATACAAACCATATACACACTCACACACACACACACTACATTGACACTCCCACACAAAACCCACACACATTCACATACATTACACACTCACACACACGCATACCGACACAACACAAACACACATACATATTACACACTCAGACTCACACACTTTCACACTCATCATTTGCTGCTGCTGCTGCTCTGTTCTTTGTTTCACTCGTATTATTATCTATCCTGATGCCTAGTTACTTTACCCTGCCTTCATGTACATATCCACCTCAAGTACCTCGCACCTCTGCACATTGATCTGGCACTGGTACTCCCTGTATAGAGCTCCATTCTTGTGTATTTTATTCCTCATGTGTTACTATTTTGGGAAGGGCGCACGTGACAAATACGATTTGGTTTGATTAAGTTTCAACCTGTGCTGTGTCGCTCCGTGCAGGTGTGCTGAGGATGTGACTGACGGATCCCAGTACTTTGTGCTGTTGATGATCACAGACGGAGTCATCTCAGACATGGTGCAGACCAAGGAGGCTGTGGTCAATGTGAGTGTTCATCACAACTCAGTGATGTGTGTTGTTGACATCGGTGGGGCCATAAGTTTGTGTGTGTGTGTCCCAAAATGTGGCACGGGACGTCATAATGATGTCATTTCCTGTGCGTGCATGTGTGTGTGTTTTCTCCGCAGGCTGCCGCTCTGCCCATGTCTATCATCATAGTGGGAGTGGGTCCTGCTGAGTTTGATGGTAAGTGTCTGTCCGGTGGGGGGGGGCTTTTAAATTGCATGGTGCTGACCCAGCTTCTGTTCTTTTCTCAATGCTAGGCTGTCAATGTGTCACTGTCTGTGAAGTGCACTAAAGATTGGCAGGGTAGGTGACAGAACAGCTGCAATCTCCTTCCCAGAAGTTTTAGGAACTGGTGAATCCCCTTCCTGCTCTCCCTTTCTTCCAAATGTATCTCCCCCTATCTTAGATATACAGCAAGGACACCCAAATCTCCTGGTATGGAGCGGTACAGGCTTTTGTTCCGGCCCTCTTCGACTCTTTTAACACATTTGATTTGATCCTGAAGAGCAGCTTGAGTATGGGTAGAACAAAAACCTGCACACCCAAATAGTGTTGTTTGTTTTAGTTTGCCTAGGGCACCAGGTAGGTGGAGTTTGCTTATTTGACCCCATTCCATTGCTCCTAAAGAGCAAACTCCACCCAAAAGGTGAACCAGGTGAGGTAAATCAGTTGTACATATATGTGTATATGTATGCATGTTTATATATATATATATATATATATATATATATATATATATATATATATATATATATATATATATATATATATATATATATGTGTGTGTGTGTGTGTATATATATATGTGTGTGTGTGTATATATATATATATATATATATATATATATATATATATATATATATATATATATATACCCAAAAAATATATGGGGGATTGGAAATGATGCAGACAATTACATTGATGGAAGTAACAATCTATCCGCAATATTAAAGCTGATCCACCCTAAAAAAAAACGACTAAAAACATTTCAAATAAAAAGGAATAAAATAACTCAAAATAAATTAAAATGTAAAATTAAAAACAATAAAAAATACTATCAGTTGCTCTCCAGGAAGAGGAATGTGTTGATTCCTTCTCCCTTCCCAAAGAATCCTTAGCATTAGTCTCATGTGCTTTATGCTTTATCTTGGCCAGGTCGCAGTTGCAAATGAGAACTTGTTCTCAACTAGCCTACATGGTTAAATAAAGGTAAAATAAAAAAATAAAAATAAATGTGGTAACAGGTCGTGACTCCTGTGTCATGTCTCTCAGTGGAGGGGAACTCGGAGTAAGTGAGTCCTAGGTCGTATTGAGTAGGGCAACGGAAAACGTTTTGCAATTGAACACGAAATTAGCAATAGACGGGTTGGTTGTTTAGCAACAAAACCAGCACATGCGCAACTATGGAGCAAAACAGACAGAGTTGGCTTTGATTGTTGACAACATTTAAACTATATTTAGTCCTCAAATGTTTATTGAAACATAAATACATTTGTACAATAAGCACTTGTTGTCTCAAAAACATTGTTACATTTGTTGGTTAGCTAGCTAGCTAGCGGATTTGAGACATATTAACATTGACATGAAATCAGTCAAAACACCTCAAAACAAGACATGGTATCAATAACAAGATGAAACGAGCCACCTATGATTCCCCACATGGTATCTTCTTGTCACTGTTGCTATCTGACCATTCAGAATCATAAAAACGCGGCTTCCGGCCACATCGATGCACGTGCGTAATTTTCGTGACGTTGTCAGCCAACCCATCTATTCCCTCCCTGTTTCAGTCCATTTTTTCCCCATATGGTGCCTGATTAACACACCTGATATATCAGACTTCCACTGCTCAGAAGGTTAATGGCAGAGCTGAATAATAATACCATGTGTGGGTAAACTCTGCACAAAACAATCCATTCACGCGAAGGATGTTTGCATTTTTTACTTCATTATCATGTTACTTACTCTTAGAAAAGAAGGTGCTACCTATAACCATAAAGGGTTATTTTATTGTCCCCATAGGAGAACCTTCTGAAAATATATATTTTTTTGTTGGAACTCATTCACTGACACAAGGTTCCAGGATAAACTCTTTCACCACTTAAATGTTCTAAGTAGATCCTTTTTCACCACAAAAGGGTTCTACATGGAACCAAATAGGGTTCTCCAATAGGGAAAAACGAGGAACCCATTTTTTCTAAGAGTGTACCTTGAGTCCCATTTCTGTTGTGGTACCATTTTGTTTTAGTTACAATATGCAGCAGCAGAGAATTTGGTTTGAGTGATATTCTTCTCTGCCTACCATACTCATGTCAATCCTTGGATAATGATGCAATTGCAGCTGTTGCACAATCTTGAAATGGCACACTATTCCCTATATATTCCCCATATTGGCCAATCCCTATGTATATATATTCCATGTAGAACCCTTTCCCCAGAGGGTCCTTTATGGAACCCAAAAGAGTTCTACCTGGAACCAAAATGATTCTACCTGGAACCAAAAAGGGTTTGCCTATAGGGAGAGCTAAATAACCCTTTTGGGACCCTTTTTTCTAAGAGTATAGTGTACTACTTTTGACCAGAGCCCAATGGTCAAAAGGCCTGTTCAAAAAAAGTATCAGAGAATGAATATAGTACTGAAAGCATAAGCTACAACTAGCTAGCACTGCAGTGCATAAAATGTGATAAGTAGTTGACTCAGAGAGAAAGAGAATAGTTGAACAGTTTTGAACAAATACATTTCTTCAAAAATGAAGGAGAAGCAAGAGAGATAGAGAGAGAGAGCTGTATTTTTTTCACTTTCACTTACATAGCTAGCAAATGCAGCTAGCTAGTTTAGCATACTCAAACAGAGAGGGATGCTATGTTAGCTAGCGGGCTATGGCTATCCAACACTGGAACTCTTCCAAGTCAAGGTAAGCTTTTGGTTTTATTAATTTATTGCCATCAGGGCTGCTGGTGTAACTGCTAAACTGTTTGCTGACTGTACACTATACTGCATTACTGTAGAGGGTTTACTAATGCGTTAGTTCGATTAGCTATGTTGACAGTGACGTTAGCTAGCTAATATGGTGACAATGATGTAGGCTGTGTGTAGTGGTTAGCGGTTATGATATGAATGTTTGGCTTGGAAAGGTTTTTTCACCTGGTCACAGACAGCTGATGTGTTGTCCACAAGCAAAGGGAAAAGGTGAGAGAGGAGGAGAGCGTGTAGATGCGAGAGGGAATTACAATGAGCAAAGTGATTATGCTGTTTGTATGTGGCTGCTATGAATGTGAACTGTGTTTGCATGTGTTCATGTGATGTATTCATTCCGCCGATTCTGTTGAAAAACGTTTCTTAAACGGAAGCAAATGGAACAAAGCGTGGATAAACATACCTGAATTTGCCCAATAGAAACTCTTGTTTGCAACTGTTGGACTTATGATTACACCCTAGATCAGCTAGATGCAGGCAAGAGTGTGCAAGGCAGTATTGAATGTGTCACTGTCTGTCATCTTAATTACAAAACAAATATATCTCGACCTGTGCAACTACGTTGTAAACTTTAATTCATAGGCTAGGTTGTATCAACCTCATGATGGGTATAGAGAAAATGTTTGTATCATGTAGTAGCCTAAACCTATCGATGTTACATTGAACTGGGTTAATGGAATATGAATGACAGTCATCCAATATGCTGAAATAGAAAGAAGACCATGCTAATCAACAACAACAACAAAAATTGTCCTCCCTCATCTTAAACGGCACCGACCGCCACTGCTGGGTACACTCCTCCTGGCATAGTGAGAAAGAGTTGTGCTGGAAAGCTGAAGTTCTTCAGCTAACAAGGGTGCAGCAAAACAAAGCAGAGACTCCCAAAGTAAATGTGCAAACACTAGAGCACACTTATTATGCATTATGCCTATTCCAAAAGTTAATTGGCTAAGTGATTTGAATTAAAGATACTGCCGGTAGTTGGGGAAAGGAAGCAGAAAAGGGGAAATTATTCATGCCTAACGACAAGGGGGTCTCTTTGGGACCTATTACAAACTACACAGGGCTGTGCGAGGGGTCAGGGGTAGCTGCCGTAGGGGGTGTGTGCGTGCGTGTGTGTGTGTGTGTGTGTGTGTGTGTGTGTGTGTGTGTGTGTGTGTGTGTGTGTGTGGTGTGTGTGTGTGTGTGTGTGTGTGTGTGTGTGTGTGTGTGTGTGTGTGTGTGTGTGTGTGCATGCATGCTCGTGCATATGTGTGAGTTTCTAGTGTGTGTGTGTGTGTGTGTGAGAGCGAGGGGGGGGTATGTATTTAAAAGCGTATAAATTAAATCACTAGAGTATTGGTTTGTGATGATTTGACTGATTGCTCCAGAGTGTGTGGTGGTTGGGGAATCAGCATAACTTTAAATGGTCTATAGGTGGAGGGGTATTTGACTCATCTACGCTCTCTTATCCTCCTCTTGCTCAGTCAGAGGAAAACTGGGAGCTCTTTCTTTCCACAGGGAGCCTGTGCAAACAGACTGTCTCTCACACATATGCTTGAGTGCAACCCATCTCCTCTCCTCTGCTATTCCCATCCTCTCCTCTCTTATCCTTCCCCTCTTCAAATCTTTCCATCATGCCATGTTCCTCTCTCCAAAATGCCTCACATGTTCCCATGAAGTCTGCATGTGGGCATCTGTTTGGATGCACCTGTGTGCCTGTAGATGTTTGTGTGCATATGTGTGTGGAGTGAACGTATGTGCATCATCAGTGTGTACCAAGCACTCCTGCGCCTGCGTGTACACACACACATTCATGGGTGTGAAATTCATGGGAAACAGAAGGTGTATGAGTGTGTGTGTGTGTGTGTGTGTGTGTGTGTGTGTGTGTGTGTGTGTGTGTGTGTGTGTGTGTGTGTGTGTGTGTGTACTCTGTAAGCATGCTTGTTCCTGTGTGTAACATTCATGGCAAACAGAAGGCGGTGTGTGTGTGTGTGTGTGTGTGTGTGTGTGTGTGTGTGCGCATATGCGTGCATGTGTGTGACATTCAAGGGAGCAGAAGGCTTTGTATAAGTCAAAGTGACTCAAGGGATGCCCCCCACATGTCTGGGTTTACCCAAGACACCTGCCCCACTTTCCTGCCATCGTGCTGTCCCTTCACCCCCTCTCTCTGCCTCTCTGCACTGCTATATCCTACAGCCATAGGTGAAAGCACTGGATAGGTCTCCAGCCCATTGCCTTCATTTATCCAGTGCTTTTCAGATCACTGGTCCTGGAGGAGAGGAGATGAGGAAGGGTGGGTGGGTATTGAGGAGTTTTGGGTTGCTGCCCATGGCTGAGGCATGCTCTCTCAAAGACATCAGTGTGAACCCAACTGTATAGTCCCACAGGCATGGCCAGGCATCTGCCTCCCAGCCCCTCTCTACCCCAGTACACCAGATAAGATGGACCCACAACTCCTCGCCACCAAAATATATATTAGTATTCATGATGTAGTCTATTAGAAAGTTACGGCATCCATATTAGGATGTTGTCGGTTCTCAGAAAATAGTTCCTAATATGGATGCTGTTGGTTATATTAAAATCACTCCTTATAATGTAAGAATGAAGTTTCAGGAAGATGTTTTTAAAATATGTTTGCTCTGGGGCTTTTATGTACAGAATTATGTCTTTGACCTACTATTATATTATTAGTTGCACTTTTGGCAAACAAAGTGACACAGGAGGCTGGTGGCACCTTAATTGGGGAGAATGGGCTCATGGTAATGACTGGAGCGGAATCAGCGGAATGATTTCAAAAACATCAAACATATGGTTTCCAGCTGTTTGATGCCATTCCATTTGATCCATTCCGGCCATTATTATGAGCCATTCTCCCCTCAGCAGCCTCCAATGGTAGGGTGCCATATTTATCACAAATCCAACACACATGAATAACAAACAACATTCTGTCTAACAATGGATTTACGTGACGTCATCTATGTCTCTGTCCCTGTCTCTGACTCTCTGTCTGACTCTCTCTGTCTCTGTCTATGACTCTAACTCTGTCTCTAACTCCCTCTCTTTCCCTGCCTCTACCCCATTTCTCTACCTCTGCCTCTGTCTGTTTCTGCTCCGTAGCGATGGAGGAACTGGACGGTGACGAGGTCAGAGTGTCCTCTAAGGGGCGCGTTGCCGAGCGAGACATAGTCCAGTTTGTGCCTTTCCGAGACTACATAGACCGCCAGGGCAACCAGGTGCTGAGCATGGCACGGCTGGCCAAGGACGTGTTGGCAGAAATTCCTGAGCAGCTGCTGGGTTTCATGAAGACGAGGGACATCGAGCCCCGGCCCGCCCTGCCCACCTCCTCCACCACCACTACCACCCCGCCAGGACTCCACAAGCTGCGCATCTGAGAGAGGGGTTTGGGTGGGGGTGGGGGTCTGGGGTTCTTGTGTTTAGAGACATTGTTTGGACCATTTTCAGTTGCAGCAAATACCTGAAGAGACACTCACTGAAGCCGTTGGGGTGCACATGCGCATGCACACACACACACACACACACACACACACACACACACACACACACCCACACATTGCAGTAGCGATTTCCTGCCTGGTGAACACCGCCATGCTGTGATGTAACAACTGTACAGCTTAACAAGGGTCAAATGGAGCATGACCTTTGGAGCGAGCACTGTTGGAACTGCTTCCATGGTTGCCAACCCCTCACTGACCCCTTAGCTTCTTTTTTTATGCAGGGGTCAAGGAACGGTCACGGTTAAACATTGGAAAAAGCAAGAGTTTGTGGGCTTTTCAACAGACAGAAAGAGCGATCGATGTTCACCTTTTTTCCTATGCCTCACTAGCCCCGCATGCAATGAGTGTTTCATTCTCACATCTTTTGTGGTCCGAAACGGAAACAAATTGGCCACTTGGGTTGCAATGGCTGTACTTTACTTTGTCCACTCTCTGGCCAATGTATATTTTCCATGTGTATAATGACACTGTACAAACATTGAAGAAAGTGGGACAGCCGGTTAATATCCAAAACAAGTGAAAGGCACAGGAAGTCTATTCATGTTTGGTTTCTTCTCAGGGCATTTCTGAAAGCTTTTGGATGAGTTTCGCAAAACAAGGGAGACGGTAACAAGATGGCTTCTCTGGACAGTTGAGGTCTCAGCCTCGGCATCTGGAGTCATTGGGTGTTTCTTAAAATGCATACTACCGTGCTCCGAGCACGCAAATTGGAGCACGGGAGGGTCAGAGTATGACTTCAAATCAAAGTATGCGAAACGGAGCACAGAGGGCACTTCTGGAATGTGTACTCCATTTGTACTTATTTTGAAGCATGCATCAATGCAAGCTTCAACGGAAAGTATGCAAAGAAATATGATGCAACCACGTAAAAAATTACACAAAATGTATTGAAATCAATGGCGGCCATTATTTGAGCTGAAGCGAGAGAAAATACACACCTATTCAGAATGAAATGTTGCTTATTCACATCTCATATGTTGCCTGACTATAATATTTTATTTTGATACATTAATAAATACACGCGGTGTTCATTTTGACATGTTTATCTGCCTACATACCGTATATCACAAGCCCATAATAGGACACTAGGGCTAACTGGCTAGCAACTAGTACTGTTAGCTTGCCAGATAGCCACAAAGAATTGTTAGCTAGCAACCCACAAAGAATCTCTCACATAGTATTAGTTTTAGGTAATTTTGCATGTTAAAATATCTGGTTAGCTACATTATTATGCTAGCTGATAGTTATGAAGTAAAACGGTTGCTTTGTGTATATCTTGTTTCGTTGCTATTGCCATTGTTGACCTGACTGGAAGACGGTTCAGTGAATGGGTAAGTACATAGTAAGTCAATAGGGCTAACTGGCTAGCTAGCAAGCCATGAAGAATTGGTAGCTACCAAAGAAATATGTACAGTTGAAGTCGGAAGCTTACATACACCTTAGCCAAATACATTTAAACTCAGTTTTTCACAATTCCTGACATTTAATCCTAGTAAAAATGCCCTGTCTTAGGTCAGTTAGCATCACTACTTTATTTTAAGAATGTGAAATGTCAGAATTATAGTAGAGAGAATGATTTATTTCAGCTTTTATTTCTTTCATCACATTCCCAGTGGGTCAGAAGTTTACATACACTCAATTAGTATTTGGTAGCATTGCCTTTAAATTGTTTAACCTGGGTCAAACGTTTCGGGTAGCCTTCCACAAGCTTCCCAAAATACGTTGGGTGAATTTTGTCCCATTCCTCCTGACAGAGCTGGTATAACTGAGTCAGGTTTGCAGACCTCCTTGCTCGCACACGCTTTTTCAGTTCTGCCCACACATTTTCTATAGGATTGAGGTCAGTGCTTTGTGATGGCCACTCCAATACCTTGACTTCGTTGTCCTTAAGTTTCTATTTCTATATATTTATTTATTTTACATATTTATATATTTATACAGTTCTATTTTTGTTTCATCAGACCAGACCTCTGTGCAGTTGCAAACTGTAGTCTGGCTTTTTTTTATGGCGGTTTTGGAGCAGTGGCTTCTTCCTTGCTGAGCGGCCTTTCAGGTTATGTCAATATAGGACTTGTTTCACTGTGGGTATAGATACTTTTGTACCTGTTTCCTCCAGCATCTTCACAAGGTCCTTTGCTGTTGTTCTGGGATTGATTTGCGCTTTTCGCACCACAGTACATTCATTTCTAAGAGACAGAACACGTCTCCTTCCTGAGCAGTATGATGGCTGCGTGCTCCCATGGTGTTTATACTTGCGTACTATTGTTTGCACAGATGAACGTGGTACCTTCAGGCATTTGGAAATTGCTCCCAAGGATGAACCAGACTTGTTGTGGTTTACAAAAACAATTCTGAGGTCTTGGCTGATTTCTTTTGATTTTCCCATGATGTCAAGCAAAGAGGCACTGAGTTTGAAGGTAGGCCTTGAAATACATCCACAGATACAACTCCAATTGACTCAAATTATGTCAATTAGCCTATCAGAAGCTTCTAAGCCAGGACATCATTTTCTGGAATTTTCCAAACTGTTTAAAGGCACAGTCAACTTAGTGTATGTAAACTTCTGACCCACTGGAATTGTGATACAGTGAATTATAAGTGAAATAATCTGTCTGTAAACAATTGTTTGAAAAATGACTTGTGTCATGCACAAAGTAGATGTCCTAACCGACTTGCCAAAACTATAGTTTGTTAACAAGAAATTTGTGGAGTGGTTGAAAAACGAGTGTATGTAAACTTCCAATTTCAACTGTACATCTACCTTGCATAACATTAGTTTTAAGTAATTTTCGCCTGTTTAACTAGCTGGCTAGCTAGATTATTACGATTCACAGATCTAGCTGATAATTATAAAGTAAAACGTTTGCTTTGTGTATATCTTGTTTAGTCTATTGTTGCCATTGTCCTGGCTGGAAGAAGGTTCAGTGAATGGGGAGGTGAATTGTGAGGTAATACAGTAGAAGCGAGTGCTTCTCAAATGTATTGTTTTATGCATTCTCCACACCCTCATCCTCACAAGAATGTACTCAAGAGAACATGGTCGGCGAATGTGCTCGGAGCATGAGAGTGTGCAGCACGGTAGTATGCATATTGAGAAACGCCCATTGTGTTCATATATCTGTACATCATGTCCTTGTTTAAGGACTGGTTCCTCTTGCCCAGGGGGCGATTGAAAAGTGAATATATTGTTTTATGCCGGTCCTCACTATATGTATGTATGTATGTAGTTGGATATCTTAGCCACGTTACCTCATGATAAATATATTCTCTATATTACTGATATATTCCACGTGTTGAAATGTATATATGTTTCATATGATGGCCTGTGAAAGCTCTGTATTTCAGATCAGATAATAAATTCAGAGACAGGATGTGTGAATATTGAAATAACTTAAGGGCCTGTTGGCTGGCAATGCGTACTCCTGTTGAGATCGACGTCTTGATCTTTCAAATGACGGGTCGGAAATTAAAATAGTCTTGAAATGGAAATAGCTTTAGCGCCCCCATTTATTTTTCTACCACCGTACAACTGGTCGTCTGACGTCCAACTGACGTCACTGAACAGGTTCATTCTGACCCAAACACTGGTCTGAATATACCACAGTACCTAGTCACTATTTTTTACTTCTTCTTGATTTCCTCCTTCCAAATGTAAACTTTTCCAAGCTTTTGGTCAATGGTGGCAAAACCTGCTCCGTCTTTCAAACACTTAAGTGCTTAGATATAGCAAAGAACATGTCAAAGCATCAGGGTCAACTTTGTCACTCCATTTTTGCTAGAAAGAGGAGAGGAGAGTAGAGAAAGAGATTGTGCCTCAGCATAAGTTCTTCTCAAAAGTGTGGTCCCTCGCCACTAAGCCTGTTTCGAAGGAGTTGCAATGGGCTGATTTACTTTGCATATTTATGCATGGTTTCTTTCCGCCACAGCTCTGGTTTCCAAGATATGGGTCTATATTTTTTTTAATTGTTTTGGCTGGGCTCATAGGATCTACACAAGTTTATTTACAATGCATGTCATTTTTTGTAGGCCTACTTGTCTTGTTATATATTTTTTCTTTGAGAAATTCCTGACTATAACGGATCATTCAAACGCAGAGATTTTGTTCACAGCCAAGTCTCTATTCTGACTTGTTTGATTTCTCTCTCTCTCTTTTACTGCATACACACTTTCTTTTCTCTTTTCTTTCTTTCTTTCTTTCTTTCTTTCTTTCTTTCTATCTTTCTTTCTTTCTTTCTTTCTTTCTTTCTTTCACTCACTCACTCACTCACTCACTCACTCACTCACTCACTCACTCACTCACTCACTCACTCACTCACTCACTCACTCACTCACTCACTCACTCACTCACTCACTCACTCACTCACTCACTCACTCACTCACTCACTCCACCATAGTGATAGTTACTACTACTAAAAAGACTGCCATTAACCTTCTGACAGCTTTCTGGGGATGTGCCAAAAACGGACATGGCTTCTCTTGCACAAATTTGATTTCTCTGTAAGTAAATTGCACAACAACAGTTAGTCGATGTCGTGCCAAATGCCGTCGTTCCTTTTTCCTACAGCACTTAAGGAAAATGCTTGGACTTAAACCGTATTGGGAGGTGGCCCTTAGATACCTTGGGAAGAGATAAACCATTAGGGAAACATTTGTCACCAAACTTTTGGGGAATGATCAAGCATTTGGGTCATTTTAACAGTAGGTCAACAAGAGCTATAGAATAAGATGGACAATAGTATGAAGGGTTGTCTTATGATTTATGGCATAAGGATATGGATACGTGGCCTTAATTCTGTCGTAATCCCACAAGTGTGAGTTAGGCAGAATTCTATTTTTATTTGATTCAATGCGAGTCATAATTCCATTATTTTGAACGCTAACCTGATTAGTCAACACATTTCTGATGGTTGGGGTCATCGATAATAACCGTTATTCACATTTTAAATTGACTAAAACATTCCTAAATATTTGATGAGTGTTCTATGCTGGGTTGGTTTTGTATGAGATCGGATTGTGTATTGAATTCTGTCAATATTCTTTGTTGTACACTGTATAGTATACAAGAACTGCCAATATGGCTTAGGAAGGCCACCAAAAATTCAGAAATGTCCATCCCCAACTACAACATTCTCCGCCAAGATAGAACTGCCAAAGGAGGTGGAGTTGCAATCTACTGCAGAGACAGCCTGCAGAGTTCTGTCATGCTATCCAGGTCTGTGCCCAAACAGTTCGAGCTTCTACTTTTAAAAATCCACCTTTCCAGAAATAAGTCTCTCACTGTTGCCGCTTGTTACAGACCCCCTGCTGTGCCCTGGACACCATATGTGAATTCATTGCCACATATTTATCTTCAGAGTTTGTACTGTTAGGTTACCTAAACTGGGACATGCTTAACACCCCGGCCGTCCTACAATCTAAGATAGATGCCCTCAATCTCTCCCAAATTATCATGGAACCTACCAGGTACAACCCCAAATCCATAAACACAGGAACCCTCATGGATATCATCCTGACCAACCTGCCCTCTAAATACACCTCTGCTGTCTTCAACCAGGTTCTCAGCGATCACTGCCTCATTGCCTGCGTCCGTAATGTGTCCGCGGTCAAACGACCACCCCTCATCACTGTCAAACGCTCCCTAAAACACTTCAGCGAGCAGGCCTTTCTAATTGACCTGGCCCGGGTATCCTGGAAGGATATTAACCTCATTCCGTCAGTAGAGGATGCCTGGTTATTCTTTAAAAGTGCTTTCCTCGCCATCTTAAATAAGCATGCCCCATTCAATTTTTTTTTTAACCAGGAACAGATATAGCCCTTTGTTCACTCAAGACCTGACTGCCCTTGACCAGCACAAAAACATCCTGTGGCGTTCTGTATTAGCATCGTATAGCCCCCGCGATATGCAACTTTTCAGGGAAGTTAGGAACCAATATAAACAGGCAGTTAGGAAAGCAAAGGCTAGATTTTTCTAACATAAATTTGCATCCTGTAGCACAAACTCCAAAAAGTTCTGGGACACTGTAAAGTCCATGGAGAATAAGAGCACCTCCTCCCAGCTGCCCACTGCACTGAGGCTAGCAAATACTGTCACCACCGATAAATCCACGATAATTGAGAATTTCAATAAGCATTTTTCTATGGCTGGCCATGCTTTCCACCTGGCTACCCTACCCTGGTCAACAGCTCTGCACCCCCCACAGCAACTTGCCCAAGCCTCCCCCATTTCTCCTTCACCCAAATCCAGATAGCTGATGTTCTGAAAGAGCTGCAAAATCTGGACCCCTACAAATCAGCTGGGATAGACAAGCTGGACACTCTCTTTCTAAAATTATCCGCCGCAATTGTTGCAACCCCTATTACTAGCCTGTTCAACCTCTCTTTCGTATCATCTGAGATCCCCACAGATTGGAAAGCTGCCGCGGTCATCCCCCTCTTCAAAGGGGGAGACACCCTAGACCCAAACTGTTACAGACCCATATCTATCCTACCCTGCCTTTCTAAGGTCTTCGAAAGCCAAGTTAACAAACAGATCACCGACCATTTCGAATCCCACCATTCCTTCTCCGCTATGCAATCTGGTTTCTGAGCTGGTCATGGGTGCACCTCAGCCACGCTCAAGGTCCTAAACGATATCATAACTGCCATCGATAAAAGACAATACTGTGCAGCCGTATTCATCGACCTGGCCAAGGCTTTTGACTCTGTCAATCACAGCATTGTTATCGGCAGCCTCAACAGCCTTGGTTTCTCAAATGATTGCCTCGCCTGGTTCACCAAATACTTCTCAGACAGAGTTCAGTGTGTCAAATCAGAGGGCCTGTTGTCCGGACCTCTGGCAGTCTCTATGGGGGTGCCACAGGGTTAAATTCTCTGGCCGACTCTTTTCTCTGTATACATCAATGATGTCGCTCTTGCCGCTGGTGATTCTCTGATCCACCTCTATGCAGACGACACCATTTTGTATACTTCTGGCCCTTCTTTGGACACTGTGTTAACTACCCTCCAGACGAGCTTCAATGCCATACAATACTCCTTCCATGGCTTCCAACTGCTCTTAAATGCAAGTAAAACTAAATGCATGTTCTTCATCCGATCGCTGCCCGCACCTGCCCGCCCGTCTAGCATCACTACTCTGGACGGTTCTGACTTAGAATATGTGGACAACTACAAATACCTAGGTGTCTGGTTAGACTGTAAACTCTCCTTCCAGACTCACATTAAGCATCTCCAATCCAAAATTAAATCTAGAATCGGCTTCCTATTTCGCAACAAAGCATCCTTCACTCATTCTGCCAAACATTCCCTCGTAAAACTGACTATCCTACCAATCCTTGACTTCGGCGATGTCATTTACAAAATAGCCTCCAACACTCTACTCACCAAATTGGATGCAGCCTATCACAGTGCCATTCGTTTTGTCACCAAAGCCCCATATACTACCCACCACTGCGACCTGTATGCTCTCATTGGCTGGCCCTTGCTTCATATTCGTCACCAATCCCATTGGCTCCAATTCATCTATAAGTCTCTGCTAGGTAAAGCCCCACCTTATCTCAGCTCACTGGTCACCATACCAGCACCCCCCCGTAGCACGCGCTCCAGCAGGTATATTTCACTGGTCACCCCCAAAGCCAATTCCTACTTTGGCCTCCTTTCCTTCCAGTTCTCTGCTGCCAATGACTGGAATGAACTGCAAAATCACTGAAGCTGGAGACTCATATCTCCCTCACTAACTTTAAGTATCAGCTGTCAGAGCAGCTTACAGATCATTGCACCTGTACATAGCCCATCTGTAAATAGCCCACCCAACTACCTCATCCCCATATTGTTTTGTTTTTTTGCTCCTTTGCACCCCAGTATCTCTACTTGCACATTCATCTTCTGCACATCTATCACTCCAGTGTTTAATTGCTAAATTGTAATTTATTTCGCCACTATGGCCTATTTATTGCCTTACCTCCCTAATCTTACTTCATTTGCACACACTGTATATAGACTTTTCTATTGTGTTATTGACTGTACGTTTGTTTAATCCATGTGTAACTCTGTGTTGTTGTTTGTGTCGCACTGCTTTGCTTTATCTTGGCCAGGTTGCAGTTGTAAATGAGAACTTGTTCTCACCTGGCCTACCTAGTTAAATAAAGGTGAAATAAAATAAATAAAATAATATATATATATATATATAGAACCCAAAAAGATAATGGAGCATTTGAATAGTAGATACATTTCTAATAGACACTACATTTAAACATAGTGCATGCGTGTAGCAGTGTTATAAAGTACCAAAGTAAACTTCAATTTACATCAGCTGTTGAATATTTTTGCATAAAGCATGAATATCTGGCTGTGTTCTGTGTACAGTATAAGTTTTACCTTCTCATTGAATTAGGCTTGACAGACATAAACTATATGCTGCTTACAATCCCCTTTGCCCATTCAAGTGTTTTGTGACAGTGTTTGCTTACAAGTATACCTAATGTAAATATATCGTAGTTCATGTACAGAATATTATGTGATCTGTCTTCCTCCTGATCTTCTTCTATAATGATTCTGTAAATGTATATCTATGTTATACTTCATCTGCTTGTGTTGGTCAAAACCTATTTGTAAATTTGTCCATTTGTTTTGTATAGCTTATCTTAGAAATCAAATAAAGATATATAATTAAGACTTATCTCACTATTAAAGTTGGCAGATTATGTTTGTTCTTGGAGTTAACAAAATCATGCATGCTTTAAGAAATGTCATTGCCCTGGACAGTGCATCTCACTCCCCCAAAATAGATCATCATATTCATTACTAATGTGCATGGTGGATGTCTGCCTGGACTGTAGTCTGTAGCTATTTATGTGTATGCTTAATAGGCCTACATGCAAATCTGCTTTACAGTGAATTACTAATCCTGAAAGACTTCCATACAAAATAAAATACACTATTTATAGTTAAATTAACACATTTAAAAGCATTATATATTAATGACATTACTGATTGTACATTGACCAAAAAGTGTATATTAGTGTGCATACAGAGGCCTATAGACAAACTATCAAGAGTTGCATGCACAGGTGACCTCAAAGTAATTTAGAGAATTAATGTTAAGGGCATATAGAAGTTACCATTCAAACATATAAGACAACTAAACGTTTGTTTAATTTTAAAGATATGAATGAATTAGTAATTTTGATGTCTTGTTCTCCTTTGAAAAGTTAGAATATTGTTTCAACTTTGTAAAATCGTTTGGACAGTAATGAGCTTATAGTGCCACCTAGTGGTCCTCAATAATAACAATCTCCCGTAATCCATTTATTTTTTTAGACCACATACAATGCAAAACTAATTTTGCTTTCAGAAAAGATTCAATACAATGATAACATGAATGTAACGAGTATGTATTACGGCACCGCAGGGCGTTTGAATGGTTTTGAACTTTGCAATAAGATACAAATAGTTCCATTCCATCGGTTTGTTATCCATTCATTCCGGCCACGGTTTACGATCAACTTTGGCGTTGCTTACCCGCTCGCCTTCCCCATTTGTGGGAAGGGCGGGCCTTCTAGCACTGCAGCCTGCTACAGGGATACCAAGATGGAAATCCAGGGGCTTTCTGATGCCCAAAACATTTACTATCAACATGGCGCCCCACGTAGAACAGGCTCGTCTCAGTTTAGGACAACGACACTTTCTCGCTCCATTTCGAACGAGAACGAAGCAGAGGAAAATTTGGAATCGCACGAACTGCAAAGCAACAACAACAATAGGCCGAGGACATCTCCATTTCGCCTGCTGGTAGAAAATGGCAGCGGTGTTTGCCTGCCTGTCTGCAAGCAGAACGGTAAAAATAATAGCCCTCTTCAAGCCCAAACAGCGAGTGTGGGACTCCGTAACGTGAATACTTTGAAAGAAAGGGAGCTGAACACACAACTACCTCCACAAGATTTGAGGACGGGTTACAAATATGATGTTGAAAGTGGGGATAGCATATTGCAAATGGCGTTGCCTTTCTTTGAGGGGGAAGAGGAACATTCGCAGCAACTGCAAACTGCGGTTTTACGGCAGCAACATGAAGACGGCGCCTCCCTGTTGCAGTCATTGGCGAGCGAGAGCACGGCGGCCTACAGGAGCAACACCACGGTAAACGCGAATAAAAACACCAAGGAATTGTATGTGGTTTTCAACATTATCCAAGAGGATGGAAATGACACAAATAAAGACAGACTGGGAAATCCATCCAAAGATGGAGATACAATAAGCGGTAAGAAGCCTGAAGATTCCAAAATCATTCCATGTAATTCGATGGAGGTTCAAAACACCAATGCCCTTATTGAATCAGACGAGAATTTGAACAATTTAGCAGGCAGGGCCTTGAAAATAACTGCTCCCCAGTGTAGTGTATTAAGTTCAAATAGTGAGGGTGAGGCAACTGTACCGAATGAAAAACAGTCTATGTGTTATGAAACGGAGGATGAAAACGCTGTTTTGACAAACGAATATGGCGATAACATATGCGGCCACCTTGACAACATTGACAGTGGCGCGGCAGACGAATTACTTTCTCAGCCCGAAGCTAGAGAACGCAGTGCCTTGATTTCAGAAAACACCTATATCGTGGAAATGAGCGACACTATGGACACTTCCGACTTCATTTCCGACCCAGGCACGAGCCTCTCTGCTTCCGCCAATGCAGATGGGGCCTCTGCCAACGAGACTTTCTCTGGAACCATCATGATAAACAACCAAAGCATCATAGTAACCATAGAAAACGGGATACTGACTCTAGCAGCACCTCCAGAGGGTTACACCCACAAAGATGATGGAATGGTCGGCTTGAAGGAACACCTTGGAATGAAAGACAATGAGGACATAGTGCTTCTCAACTATGACAGCGGGACCAAATCCATTGGGAAAATCAGCAACGTGGCAGTTATTCGGACTGGTCACCACGAAGAGCCTAGGCTTGGCATGTCCGCAAGCGACTCCGAACTGACTCTGGCTGACCACTGTTCATTGTCAGAGTTTGGCGCCTCTCTGGACTCGTGCCCAGGCATCAAGCAGGAGAGCGGGACGCTGTGTGCCATAAGCGAGGGTGACTTGGTGTCCCTGCGCCCAGAGGATTCTTTCGTCGACTGTGTCGACAACGACGACTTCCAGCCTGTCAGCTTCATCGGTGCTTCAGGACTCTCCAAGAAAGGTGCCTTAGTCACAACGTACCGCTGCCCCCAGCCCGGCTGCCCCAGCACCTTCGACGCGCGCCAAAAGGTCAAGATGCACCTTCTCAACCACACTGAGGACCAGAGGCCCTTCAAGTGCACCTTTGAGGGCTGCAGCTGGGCATTCACCACCTCCTACAAGCTCAAACGCCACCTCCAGTCTCACGACAAGGTGCGGCCACACAAGTGCGAGTGGGAGGGCTGCGGCCGCCGCTTCACCACGGTCTACAACCTGAAGGCACACGTGAAGCAGCACGACCAAGAGAACTCCTTCGTGTGCGAAATCTGCAGTGAGCGCTTCCGCAGCGCCACCCGGCTGACCAATCACCAGCGGGCCCATTTTGAACCCGAGAGGCCGCACAAGTGCGAGTTTCCAGGTGAGGCGAACGTTGTTCAGGTGAAATGAATGTTCAAAATTATGTTTCAAGTTTCAATGTCATATGCACTTGTGCAGTCAAATGCCTTCCTTGTAAACTCGAAAGGCATTTCACTGTACTTGTGCATGTGACATTGAAACTTGAATCATCATTCTGAACATTTTACCTGCAACTATTTTATGGGCAATTCCTTAGTAACAGAATGATGTTGAGACTCACATTTTCACATTCATTTTAAACAGTCTATATGCATGTGTATTCATATATATTGCCACAGAAGTAACTTTTTTTCTTCTGTGCGTGTGTATTTAACCTCTGTGTGTGTGTGTCCTCAGGCTGTGAGAAGACCTTCATCACCTACAGTGCCCTATTCTCCCACAACCGCACACACTTCCGCGAGACGGGCCAGTTCACCTGCACCTATCCGGGCTGCGACAAGCGCTATGACAAGGCCTGCCGCCTCAAGATCCACATGCGCAGCCACACGGGTACTTCAAAGTGATTGATATGTTTTATATGGCCTTAACACTTTTACAAAGGTCTGAATGCACTTTACATTGTCATGAGTAGCATCCACCTGAAATGTTCCCATACTACATCACTTTCAATTTTAACATTTAAGGTTGCTTAACGCTTTTTCTAAGCTGAGTGAAAACTGCCACAGATGAATTTTGATCCAAAGCGACTAACAAAACTGTCAACACAAACTACATGACCAAAAGTATGTGGACACCTGTTGTCGAACATCTCATTCCAATATTGTGGGCATTAATATGGAGTTGGTCCCTCCTTTGTTGCTTTAACAGCCTCCACTCTTCTGGGAAGGCTTTTCACTAGATGTTGGAACACTGCTTCAGGGACTTGCTTCCATTCAGCAAGAGCATTAGTGAGGTTGGGCACTGATGTTGGGCGATTAGGCCTGGCTCGCAGTCCATGTGCCAATTAATCCCAAAGGTGCT
Organism: Salmo salar; assembly: GCF_965601325.2. Classification (NCBI taxonomy): domain Eukaryota; kingdom Metazoa; phylum Chordata; class Actinopteri; order Salmoniformes; family Salmonidae; genus Salmo; species Salmo salar. Next base: position 49,417,537 of record NC_138302.1, read on the forward strand.
CGATGTGGTTAAGGTCAGGGCTCTGTGCAGGCCAGTCAAGTTCTTCCACACCGATCTCAACAAACCATTTCTGTATGGATGTTGCTTTGTGCACAGGGGCAATGACATGCTGAAACAGGAAAGGGCCATCCCCAAACTCTTCCCACAAAGTTGGAGCACAGAATAGTCTGGAATGTCATTCTAGGCTGTAGCGTTGATTTCCCTTCACTGGAACTAAGGGGCCTAGTTCGAACCATGAAAAACAGCCCCAGACCATTATTCTTCTTCTACCAAACTTTACAGTTGGCACTATGCATTGAGGCAGGTAGCGTTCTCCTGGCATCTGCAAAACCCAGATTCGTCGGTTGGACTGCTAGATGGTGAAGCGGGATTCATCACTCCAGAGTACGCGTTTCCACTGCTCCAGCTGACGCTTGGCATTTGGCATGGTGATCTTAGGCTTGTGTGCGGCTGCTCGGCCATGGAAACCCATTTTATGAAGCTCCCGACGAACAGTTCTTGTGCTGATGTTGCTTCCAGTGGCAGTTTGGAACTCTGTAGTGAGTGTTGCAATCGAGGACAGACAATTTTTAAGCTCTTCAGCACTCGGCGGTCCCGTTCTGTGAGCTTGTGTGGCCTTCCACTTTGCGGCTGAGCAGTAACAGCAGTTACAGTTTACCGGGGCAGCTCTAGCAGGGCAGAAGTTGACGAACTGACTTGTTACAAAGGAGTCATCCTATGACGGTGCCACGTTGAAAGCCACTGAGCTCTTCAGTATGGCCATTCTACTGCCAATATTTTTCTATGGCGATTGAATGGTTGGGTGCTTGAATTTGTACACCTTTCCACCACGGTTCTGGCTGAAATAGCCAAATCCACTGCTTTGAAGGTGTATCCACATACTTTTGTGTATATAGTGTATATTCTACTGCACTGTTGTAGCTAGTAACATAAGCATTTCGCTGCACTTGCTATAACACCTGCAAATCTGTGTACACGACCAATAAATGCTCGTATGATATTGATATCAAAACACAGACACAAATCCATATTATGTTGTCTGTGTTTCACCAGTAGTATAGTTACTCATGCCTAGGCTAAGTCTCCTCTTTCGGTTTTAGGCGAGAGGCCATTCATCTGCGACTCAGAGGCCTGTGGCTGGTCCTTCACCAGCATGTCCAAGTTACTTAGGCACAAAAGGTAACTTAATGCTGTCCCTCACTCAACTTTCCATCCCTTAGTTGTTTAGGTATTGTGATGGTGTGGGTCCTCTCTTCTAGTTTAGGGCCTCTCACATAACCGTCCTACTGAATTGTCACTCTTGTTTGAAAGTGTTGGATTTATAGTTCAGTCATACTCTTCCCTAATTGATAATGCAGTAATAATAAAAAGGTAATTTATCATAAGTTTTTTATCCAAAGCATCTTGCCATTACAAAACACATCCAGTTTTGTGTGTTCCTTTCTGGAATGCCAGCAAACCCATAGCTCAAACTCCCTGAGCCATAGGAGTAAGCATTTCATTATATTTGTATACATATGACGAAAGAATTGAACCTTGGACCACATAGACCCCACCATCCCCCCCCGCCCTCTTATTTCAGGAAGCATGACGACGACAGGCGCTTCACCTGCCCAGAGGAGGGCTGTGGCAAGTCCTTCACCCGGGCAGAGCACCTCAAGGGCCACAGCATTACCCACCTGGGCACCAAGCCCTTTGAGTGCCACGTAGACGGTAGGTGTCATCATGAGATAATCTAGGATCAGCGTTTGCCATGGTGAATAAGATTAGCCGACATGGACAGGGGAGGCCCGATCCTAGTTCATCACTGCTATGGTCTATTCTGAGACGCTTTATGAATACGGGCCTTGTTTTCTTACTGTTGGCCTCGTCCTTTTATCCATGTAGGGTTAATCAAAACATTAATTTCCCCTTTTTAAAGTATTTTTGGACTGAACCACTTTTGGTTGATAGTTGGATATGCTGCTCTTTCTAAAGGGCCTCTGATAAATGTCTTACGTGTATGTGCCTGTGTAGGCTGCAGTGCCAAGTTTTCAGCACGGAGCAGCCTGTATATCCACTCGAAGAAGCACAAGCAAGACGCGGGCAGCCTGAGGACGTGTTGCCCTGTGGCCAACTGCAGCAAGCACTTCTCCTCCCGCAGTAGCCTCAAGAGCCACATGCTCAAACACCACCACCTCAGCCCCGGTACGGATCACACACATACTCTGTTCCTTAACCTCTTGGGGCTATGTGGGACGCTAGCGTGCCACCCGTGGTGCACCCTATCAACAGCAGGTGCATTTCAAGAGCGGAAAATTTGAAACCAAATAAATGTCAAAATTCAAATTTTTCAAACATACAACTATCTTACACCCTTTGAAAGATAAATATCTCCTTAATCTAACCACGTTGTCCGATTTCAAAAAGGTTTTACGGCGAAAGCATAAAGTTAGATTATGTTAGGAGAGTACATTGACAATAGCTGTGTGTAATGTTTTGTCAATTCAAAGACAGGCGTCACCAAAACCATAAAACCAGCTAAAATGATGCACTAACCTTTGACAATCTCCATCAGATGACACTCCTAGGACATTGTTAGACAATGCATGCATTTTTAGTTCTATCAAGTTCATATTTATATCCAAAAACAGCGTTTTACTATGGCGTTGATGTTCAGGAAATCGTTTCCCTTCAATAACCGGCAGTCAAGTCAGCACCACAAATTAAATAATTAAAATTAGAAAACATTGGTAAAATATTATATTGTCATTTAAAGAATTATAGATTTACATCTCTTGAACGCAATCGACTTGCCAGATTTAAAAATAACCTTACTGGGAAATCACACTTTGCAATAATCTGAGCACTGCGCCCAGAAAAATACGCTTTGCGATACAGACAAACGGCCATGTTGGAGAGATCGAAAATACTATGTAAATAATCCATTACCTTTGATTCTCTTCATCAGATGTCACTTCCAGGAATCCCAGGTCCATAACGAATGTAGTTTTGTTCAAAAAAGCTCATCATTTATGTCCAAAAAGCTCCGTGTTGTTAGCACATGATCTAAGCCCGCCGGACTTCACTTCATGAACGAGGGGAAAAAATATATTTACGTTCGTTCAAACATGTCAAACGTTGTATAGCATAAATCATTAGTGCCTTTTTTAACCAGAACATGAATTATATTCAAGGTGGACGAATGCATTCTCTTTTAAAACGTATTGGAACGAGGGTACCCAACATGACCTCGCGCGCCAGAGTCTAATCGGCCATCACCGTTCCAAGGCTCTTGTTCGGTCAGATCTCATAGTAGAAGAGTCAAAACACTTTGTAAAGGCTGGTGACATCTAGTGGAAGCAATAGGAAGTGCCAAAACATTAATCAGCCCCTGTGTGTTTCAATGGCATAGGCTTAAAGGTAATTCAACACATCAGGTATCCACTTCCTGTCAGAAAATGTCTCAGGGTTTTGCCTGCCAAATGAGTTCTGTTATACTCACAGACACCATTCAAACAGTTTTAGAAACTTTAGGGTGTTTTCTATCCATATATAATAAGTATATGCATATTCTAGTTACTGGGTAGGATTAGTAACCAGATTAAATCGGGTACGTTTTTTTTATCCAGCCGTGAAAATACTGCCCCCTAGCCCCAACAGGTTAAGAAACACATGCTCAAACACCCCCACTGCCTGTGTAATGACTGTGTCTTTCCTCCAATCAGAAGTTCTGAGCCAGCTGGAGGCCACACCCACGCTGACCCCCAGCAGCGAGCTGGTCAGCGGCGCCACTGCCACAGGAACTGGTTCGGGGGTCACCGGAAGCGACCAGCTTGCCAACCTGGACCTCAGCTCCCTGTTTTCTGCTGTGCTTGGGGGTCCTGCGCCCAACACCCACGGGATCGGGGTGCCTGTGGGCAGCACAGGGCCAGCAAGCTCCTTCGCCATGGACTTGTCCCTGGTCAGCTCGGGCATCCTCACCATCGACCCAGCCTCGGTTGGCACCACCCTGGGCACATCCGGGCACGGCGCTACCATGGCCAAAGCCTCCGTGGACCCGCTCATCCTGGCGGCAGGGGCGGACATGGGCCACCTGGAGGGGACGGTTGGGGGAGTCCTCCCCCCGCAGGGCACACTCAACCTGGACGACGTGCAGACGGTCACCCCCGAGGCCCTCAGCTCCCTCACAGCCCTCACCATGCAGGCCGCCACATCGACCACAGACCACCATACACTCACACACACACTCAGTTCCTCCAGCACACTGGCTGCCGAGCCCTCACCCCTGGCTGCGCCCCCTGGGCCCAAGCTCCTCTCGTCCCCCTCTAAGGTGACTGAGGCTGGAGGGAGCAGGGGTGGCAGCGGGCCTCTCTTGGGCTGTGTGGAGGTGCTGGGGCAGCAGGAGGGGGGAAAGGTGCTGACCCAGTTTGTGTTCCCAGGCCACGGCAGCAGCTGCACGTTCAGCCCACAGAAAGAGTCTGAGCTCAGCCACAGCTCGGCAGTCTCGCCCTGCTCCTTCCTGGTGAGTGGCTTACTAACTAACGCTCTACTCTACTAGAATGAAATTCAAATAACTGTATTTTCCCTTAATTTGACATTCAGTTGAGATGAGATGTTTATATGTCCTCGTTTCTATACATGTTCCGAGTCACGGCAGTTGTTTCGTGTGTCACGTTTTTCCCATCTGTCTTGTAGGAAAGTAGTGGCTCAGCGCGGACTGACTACAGAGCTATCCAGCTGGCCAAGAAGAGGAAACAGAGAGGCCCCACCGCCTGCTCAGGTAAATTTATAGCCCACACTCCACTCACAATTGGGCTCATTTTTATTCATAGACGTAAAAAAAAGAGCATCATAGGAACCTCTCATATGATTATGCTCCTGTTTTATCTGTTGTAGAGGAAGAGCATCATTAAAGATACGGTACTAGTCTCACATGATTTAGCTCCTAGTAGTAATAGTTTGAACTATTTAATCCTTTCTTGTTACAGGGAGCTCAGGATTGGGTCAGAGGAAGAGTAAAGGCGGGAAGGCCAGCAGTTCCTCAGCGCCATTGGTTCCCACAAGCGCCCGTTTTGGTGAAGGTTCTGCAGCTGCAAATGGGGGGCTGACTATCCGTGACCCTGTCACCGGGGCCCAGTATGTGCAGATCCAACTCTTGCAGGTGAGAAGGTTCTCCTACCAGGACATTTGCAATGCTATCCCAATTATTATTTTTTTTTTTATAAGGCACAGACGAGTGCTGATGAGGAAGGCATGTATTACAGACCAAAATAAAATATACGAGTGTGTCCATGCATGACCATTGGAATGTTTGAATCCTTTTTAATGTGATTTGTGGATTCAAATGAATTATTTAAAGTGTGTGTGTGTGTGTGTGTGTGTGTGTGTGTGTGTGTGTGTGTGTGTGTGTGTGTGTGTGTGTGTGTGTAAGGATGACCCTCCCAGCGACGGGGATCTAGCCTTCCAGCTGAGCTCCCAGCCCTCCAGCTCCCACTCCCAACTCACCGTGGACCTGCCCGTCAACATCCTACAGGTGGGCTTTTTTTGCACATGGAATTAGTAATACGTTTTATTTGTGGCTCGGTTTTTCAAAAAAACCAAAATGCCAATGACTGTGCAGCCAAATTGTCGCAGTCTGAGGCAATGTCCATCTAAGCAGCGCGCGTGCGCGGCCACTCACTTCCTCCGAGACTGCTGCGCAGCAGAAATGCCAGATGCAAGAGATTTAGCTTCACTGAGTTTGCCCCGTTAGTTTCCACTATATAGATCAAGGTTTTTTTCTGTGATTGAATCAACATTATATCAGCCCCTTTTCAATGCAACAAATCTAACTTTGCATGATTGGGTCTGATTTTTGTTACAGGGCCAGAGCGCAACAGAGTAGAATTCTGTTGGCGTAGCCCACAAGCGGTCATTCAATCACCCGTGAGTGAATGGGCTTTTCAGAGCAGTTCGGAGCGCAGAGTTTAACATGTGCACATTTGTTGATATTCTTTGCTAATTAGCGAGTTATTAACCCAGTAATGGATAAGTATAGGTCAGCAATGGGGAGTTGCTGCTTCCTGGAAAAGCACAAAACGTGTAGGCTACATTTCAAGCTGTCTTTGAAATGCCAGTCAGGATAAAAGCTTAAGTCTTAATTGAAGGTGCGGTGTTGTATTTTTAGACAGGCTTGAATAAGCCAATAGGCAGAGAGGTAGCCTACATTGTCTAATTCTCTGCATGGTAATAATAATTACTTGTATTTTGTAAAGTGGTTTCTTGCATCATACAACACAATAGAATGCAATTTACAGTCACCTATTTGGCCAATGGTGTTACAGACCAAGTACAAAATCATGAATTAATGTCAACCCCTTTATAATGTAAAAACTTTTTTAAGCCTCATGCAATGTAGGCCTGCATTGAACACCACATACAGGCTACTGTAGGCTATATCATAGAAATCAAAAGCTATTTCCATATGAAAAGGTTATGGGATTTGCTCCATTGGTTTTGTTGGTAGGCCTACATTATGCCCAAATAGCCTATTGGCTACTGTCTAAAACTCTCGCTAAACATTGCATCTTTATTGCTAGGCAGAAAATAAAGAGATACAGGCAATAAATTGTTCCTTCTCCCTTAATGTGACCTCACCTCGACCCCCTTCATCACTAATCCATGGCTCTCTCCCCTTATCAGTGCTGCCACGTGATTGTTTTCCCTACACTCAGTACATTCCAAGCTTAATTGCATTGATTATATGCATTCCTCCTACAGATACCCATTAACTTCTGGTGTAGACTATGGCACACCTCATGTCTCTAGCATAGCTAATGACTAATAATATTTAAAGTTTAGAAATCCGAACCATCACTATAAAAGGCCCCACAGTTGACAGTGCATGTCAGAGCAAAATCCAAGCCTTGAGGTCAAAGGAATTGTCCGTAGAACTCCGACACAGGATTGTGTCGAGGCACAGATTTGGGGAAGGGTACCAAAATATGTTTGAAGCATTGAAGAAAACACAGTGGCCTCCATCATTCTTAAATGGAAGAAATTTGGAACCACCAAGACTCTTCCTAGAGCTGGCCGCCCGGCCAAACTGAGCAAACGGGTGAGAATGGCCTTGGTCAGGGAGGTGACCAAGAACCCAATGGTTACACTGACAGATTTCTAGAGTTCCTCTGTGGAGATGGGAGAACCTTCCAGAAGGACAATCATCTCTGCAGCACCACACCTATTAGGCCTTTATGGTAGTGGCCAGTCCTCAGTAAAAGACACATGACAGCCCACTTGGAGTTTGCCAAAAGGCACCTAAAAGACTCTGACCATGAGAAACTAGATTCGCTGGTCTGATGAAACCAAGATTGATCTCTTTGGCCTGAATGCCAAAGGGCACGTCTGGAGGAAACCTGGCACCATCCTACGGTGAAGCATGGTGGTGGCATCATCATGCTGTGGGAATGTTTTTCAGCGGTAGGGACTGGGAGACTAGTCAGGATCGAGGGGAAAAGATTAACAGGGCAAAGTACAGAGATCCTTGATGAAATCCTGCTCCAGAGTGCGTAGGACCTCAGACTGGGGCGAAGGTTCATCTTCCTACAGGACAATGACCCTCAGCACACAGCCAAGACAACACAGGAGTGGCTTCGGAACAAGTCTTTGAATGTCCTTGAGTGGCCCAGCCAGAGCCCGGACTTGAACCTGATCAAACATCTCTGGAGAGACCTGAAAATAGCTGTGCAGCAACGCAATCGCTGCCAAAGGTGCTTCAACAAAGTACTGAGTAAAGGGTCTGAATACTTGGGATTTTTTAATTTTTTTTAAATATATTTGCAAAAATGTCTTTGCTTTGTTATTATGGGGTATTGTGTGTAGATTGAGGGGGGAGAAATGATTTTAATACATTTTTGAATAAGGCTGTAATGTAACAAAATGTGGAAAAAGTCACGGTCTAAATACTTTCCGATGGCACTACAAGTCTGACAACACAGCTGACTGGCAAACATACAGTAAAATCAGAAATCATGTAACTAAACAAAAAAGAAGAAACTATACTATGGAACAAAGATGAATGATAGTAAAAAGCTCTGGAGTACATTCAATTCCATTCTAGGCAAAAAATCCAACTGCTCCATTATTCATTGAGGCAGATGGCTTGTTGCCAACCATTTTAATAGCTTTTTTGTTGACAAGATTAGCAGACTTAGGTATGACATGCAAAAATCAAATGCTGAGCCTTTATATTCATGCATAATAGACCAAATAATGAAAGACAAGCATTGTAGTTTTGAGTTCCACAAAGTGGGACTCAATAAGGACAAACCACCTGGTACCAACAATCTGGATGGTAAATTGCTCAGGTTGGTAGCGGAATTGATTGTGAATCCTGTTTGCCACATCTTTGAAGACAGTGTGTGCCTTCAGACCTGGTGGAAGGCAAATTCTGCTACATAAAAATAGAAGAGCACCCTTTAATGGTCCAAACAGCTGACAATCAGTCTGTTACAAATGCTTAGCAAACTTTTTGAAAAAATTGTTTGATGAAATAGTTATTTTACAGAGAACAGACTTTCAGCATGCTTATCGGGAAGGGCACTCAACATGCTCGGCACTGACAAAAATGACTCCTAATTGGCTGAAAGAAATTGATAGTAAGGCGATTGTGGGAGCTGTTTTGTTAGACTTCAGTGCAGCTTTCGATGTCATTGATCATAACCTATTGTTTAAAAAATGTAGGTGTTATGGATTTTGCATCCTCTGCCTTATTATGGATTGAGAGTTACTTATCTAGTAGAACACAGGGTCTTTGTTAATCTAAGCCTCTCATGCAAATTCAGTTGTGTGGTGTTCTGCAGGGCAGTACAAATGACCTTCCGCTGACCTTGAATAAAGCCTGTGTGTGTGTGTGGTGTGTGTGTGTGTGTGTGTGTGTGTGTGTGTGTGTGTGTGTGTGTGTGTGTGCGCTGACAACTCAAACGGTATACACGTCGGCTGCAACAGTAAGACACGGAGACGCTCAACACAGTCAGTTTTGGAATGTGTAACTAGCAATAGGCTGGTTCTAAATATCTCGTACTAAAAGCATCATTTTTGGGACAAGTCACTCACTCAACGCTGAACCTCGTTTAGAGCTATTGAATAATGTGGCGATTGAGCAAGTTGAGATTAAACTGCTGGGTGTAACCATAGATAGCAAGCTGTCATGGTCCAAACATATAGACTCGAGAAGGTGTCAGTAACATGCATGTCAGTCTCTCCTGGCTCAAAGTTGAGAGATTGACTGTGTCACTATGGGTCTTTGTGCGAGGTATTGATTTGTTGAAGGTACCGAACTGTCTGTTCAAGCAGTTGGCACACAGTTCGGACACTCATCGCTACAACACAAGACATGCAACCAGAGGTCCCTTCACTGTCTGCAAGTCCACAACAGAGGCTGGGAAAAGCGCAGTATTAAATGGAGCCATGACTACATGGAACTCTGCCACCCCAGGTAACTCAAGTTAGCAATAAAACCAGTTAACCTGTTAGGGCTAGGGGGCAGTATTGACACGGCTGGATAAAAAACATACCCGATTTAATCTGGTTACCACTCCTACCCAGTAACTAGAATATGCATATACTTATTACATATGGATAGAAAACACCCTAAAGTTTCTAAAACTGTTTGAATGGTGTCTGTGAGTATAACAGAACTCAAATGGCAGGTCAAAACCTGAGAGATTCCTTTACAGGAAGTGGCCTGTCTGACCATTTCTTGAACTTCTTTTCCATCTCTATCATTTACTAAGGATCTCTGCTCTAACGTGACACTTCCCACGTCGTCCATAGGCGCTCAGAGCCCGGGAAAAAACAGAATGTCGTCATTCCAGCCCCAGGCTGAAACACATTATCGCCTTTCTCAAGTCGCCGATCAAGGGACTCTGGGCTTATGCGCGTGACCCGACCGCCCCCGCCTTTGTGATTTTTTTTCCTCTGTTTGCCGAAAAGGAGATTCCCTGTCGGAATATTATCGCTTTTCTACGAGAAAAATGGCGTAAAAATTGATTTTAAACAGCGGTTGACATGCTTCGAAGTACGGTAATGGAATATTTAGAATTTTATTGTCACGAATTGCGCCATGCGCGCGACACTTCTTTACTATTTCGGATAGTGTCTGGAACGCACAACAAAACGCCGCTATTCGGATATAACGATGGATTATTTTGGACCAAACCAACATTTGTTATTGAAGTAGCAGTCCTGGGTGTGCATTCTGACGAAGACAACAAAAGGTAATCAAACTTTTATAATAGTAAATATGATTATGGTGAGTGCTAAACTTGCCGGGTGTCTAAATAGCGAGCCCGTGATGCCTGGGCTATGTACTTAGAATATTGCAAAATGTGCTTTCACCAAAAAGCTATTTTAAAATCGGACATATCGAGTGCATAGAGGAGGTCTGTATCTATAATTCTTAAAATAATTATACTTTTTGTGAACGTTTATCGTGAGTAATTTAGTAAAATGTTAGCGAATTCCCCGGAAGTTTGCGGGGGGTATGCTAGTTCTGAACGTCACATGCTAATGTAAAAAGCTGGTTTTTGATATAAATATGAACTTGATTGAACAAAACATGCATGTATTGTATAACATAATGTCCTAGGGTTGTCATCTGATGAAGATCATCAAAGGTGAGTGCTGCATTTAGCTGTCTTCTGGGCTTTGGTGACATTATATGCTGGCTTGAAAAATGGGTGTCTGATTATTTCTGGCTTGGTACTCTGCTGACATAATCTAATGTTTTGCTTTCGTTGTAAAGCCTTTTTGAAATCGGACAGTGTGGTTAGATTAACGAGAGTCTTGTCTTTAAATAGCTGTAAAATAGTCATATGTTTGAGAAATTGAAGTAATAGGATTTTTAAGGTTTTGAAAATCGCGCCACAGGCTGCAAGTGGCTGTTACGTAGGTGGGACGAATTCGTCCCGCCTAGCCCAGAGAGGTTAAAAACAAAACAGGTAAAAGAACACCTTACTGCACAAAGGGGGCTGTGAAGAGACAGCCATTTTTATATATCTTGTAATTTGCACTGTACTATGTATTAGACCTAAATGTTGTGTGTGTGTGTGTATATACTGATATGTAGGCTGTGATGTTTTAAATGTATGTTTTTCAGTTCATGACTAATAATGTCATGTTTCATGTGGACCCCATTAAGAGTAGCTGATGCTGTTGCAGCTAAAAGTATCAAATGCCAAATGTTTTAAAATGAAAGGAATTTGAATGTCAGTGATTGAGGTGTGTTTGTTTACTGTAGTTAACATAGAAGTAAAGGAGTCATTTCTTTCTGCCTTTCCTCAGGAACCTCCTGCTTTGACAGAGGATGACAATGGCTCGGACAACTCCCAGTTCACAGGAAGCACCATCAACCTGCAGGACCTGGAGTGAGGAGTAGAAGGGAGGAGAGGGTCAGCCCAGAGCCAGGGGTCAATGTCCTCTGAGAAGGATGAGGGCTAGTGGGGCTCTAGAGAAAAGGGTAGATAATTGGGATGCAGCGTTTTAACACAAGACATCCACCGTCCCCTGCCAACTCAGAGAAGACAACCTCACTCTCTCCAACGATGTTAAAACAACATCTTCCCCTACAAGATGGTTTCTTAATCTTTCCTGCATTCAATGTTTCTGATTGATTATCTCTGGTGTGGGGAAACACGAGATGAGAAACTTCTGTACATCTGGGTTGTGGATGAAGTGGAACCCAGAACCAAATGCACCTTGGGATGAATTGAATCATAAATAAAGGAAAGTTACATTTGGGGACTTTTTTTCTCTCACTTTATACTGTATTTCAGAAATCCTGTTTTGTACCACAATCATGATTGCGAGAGACTGTTGTGTTATTACACATCCAGTAGGTCCCTCGTGTCTCTTGTCAAACTGACGTTTTGTCAGTCTCCGCTACGGTGCCATATTCTAGCCACTCGTTCGCAGTGTGCTGTTGTCAGAGCTTCTGTCTAGGAGGCCTTATAGACATGACATACTTCACTCCCAGAACCATTGAGCATATGCTTTTTGTTAGACTTTTTGGTTTTTACAATTTTTTGGGGGGGGGGGTTGGGGGGTAGATTTATTTTTCTACGGCTGTGTCTTAATATGAACTACGGTTGAGTGAGACGAGCGGTCCGTGTTGAAAACATGTTGCCGGTCCACTTGTTTATAATGTCTAATGCTTATCAATATGTCATGACTTCCATCTACTTGTTATTTATTATCTTTGGTTTACCAAATGGCAGAATCCAAACGCCAAGAGTTTGAATAAAGGATCAAAGCACAATTATATATTTATTTTGTACAGTGTCTGTTTTGTGTTGTATAGTGTTTCTGTAGGACTTAGCTAAACCTAGACTTGATACAGATTTCTCTGGCTTTCCTGGTTTCACTCTGGGGTTATATCGGTTCACATTGCCTGCACCAAAAAGGCAAGAGCAGACCTTTTTATTGTGAAATGTTTATTCATTTGTTCATCACATGCATGCAGTCAGTCCATCTAACTGCTATTCAGATATGATCAGGTAAAGAAGCACAATAGATTATCAATAATATAACGGATAAGAAATGTCATAAACAATCTGGTATGGCAAAATATTGTAGATCTGGTAACACAAAATAATCAGTTTATAAAATGTGTGTGGAGAGTACTGTCCACCTGCCCTAGAAAGCTCTCCACCAAAACAAAGTCCACATGCTCCCCACTGAGTCAATATAAACAACCACCCAGTACCAAAGAAGTAGGACCTATCCCATCATGTGACATCACCAGCGTCCAATGGAGACGTTTGAAAAGTCTTACTTATACCTGTCATATCCAATTATTGGTCAGTATTTACAGTGAGTCAGTCACAGCCCCACAATAGGCCAAAACATTAAATGAGTTCTGGTCAGTAATGGCACAGGGGCTGTGTTGTGACTGACTCTGCCCTTTAGGTGAAGAAGTAAAGCTGCTCCTCTTTCTCCTTGTCTGAGATGTCATACACCTGGCTGGTCTTCAGCTTGCCGGCAGGGGGCTGTGATCTGGCCATCAGTTTCTTGCCAGTCTGGAGAAAAAGGCCTAAGGGTTAGCATCGTCAAATAAAGAGAACACAATGGTATGGTTTCTGTAGTACAATTAATTATATGACATGAACTCTAGATATTTATCAAACGTCATGCTTATTCTCCATTTCTACCGTATATTATAATAGAACAGTCCCCCAGGTAACTAAACCAATGGCTTAGGGCTGCATTCAATCCATATCGTGGAAGTATTGCAGAAGATCCACGGTATAGCTCGATTGAAATTTGAAGGCAATGTTCCTGCGTTCACGGTAAAATCTGCATATGTCGGCTCAATCAGAAATTACCTTACTTTTTTTCATGCGGATCTTCTGTGATACAGACTGAATCCAGCCCTTAGTTACGCAATGTAATCTGGGTTGTAGGCGTCTAATGAAAATGTCATGTTTCACACAGATTTTCTGGCAGAACTTTGGTCATAACTTTTGCCTGTAGGATTGTAATGGTGTGGTGTTGAGGCAGATTGTGTGACTGACTGTTTTCTTGAAGTCGGCCTGGGCTCTCTCCAGGGCCCTCTTCAGCCTCTCCTCCTGGTGCTGCTTCGCCTGATGCATCTTCTCATCACGCAGCCTAGGGAAAGGAAGCAAAGGATCATGGGCGGGAAAGGAGGAGAAGGGTCGATTAATTTAATCTAAACGGCTAAATCTCCAGTCTAGTTGTCAACTTCACAGATGTGCTTTAAACTGAAAGAAACTCAGCTCTGGCACCCAGCTACCACATGGAACACAAATTAGAATGGGGCCCAAGTCAAATTGCTGCCTATGACACCAGCACAGACCTCAGTAGTTCCTTCCCCTATGCATCAACCAACCATGTGCACTAGGCAGAGCCTAAAGCTTAGATCCTTAAGACTTAGAGGTTGAAATGGAATGGGGCCAACCTGACTAGCCTATATGATGGTCCTACGAGGCTGTGTTCCAACTCTCCCCTACCTGAGCCTCCTTTCCTTCTCCTTGGTCCTCTCGGCCATCAGCAGCCGCTCCTTGGGGATCATCTCCACGTTCTCCAGCAGCTCGCCCAGGCGGCTCTCGATAACCGTCAGCATCTGCAGCGTGCTCAGGTTGGCCTCTGTGTCGCCCACACAGCTCCGGTACACCTCCTCCACCTTAGCGCCCAGGGAGTCCAACATAACCTCCTACAGTGGAGCAACAAAGGTGAGAGAGAAAGATCTATATGATCTAAGGCCAATGACTGGCTCACTACTGATATTAGCATGTCCTCTGCATAACCGTCAGTGTGAGCTGTCCCATTTCCCACTGAGTAGAAGTGTCAGTAGGCACAGATCTAGGATTTTCTTACCTTCCCCAAATCCTAACATCGACCATTAGGGACAGACAGACTCTAAACTGACTTTAGATCACTGTCTCAAGGGCAGTCTTCTCTCTCCTACCTGGTCGGCGGATTTGTACTTCCCAAAGTTGAAGAGGCGGGCCCTCAGCTCCAGCTCGGCAGCCCGGTCCCTCTCCCTCTGGATGGTGTGGGTCATGATGTCTATCTGCTGGGTCAGCTGGACGGTTTCCAGCTCCCTACAGAGAGGGGGGAGGGATGGAGAGAAGAATGGCGCACAGCCGCGCACACACATAGAAACGAATGCAGGTGAGGAAAGAGAGAAAAGGAACTATGAAGGGTACTCATGACATAAAACATCCTAGCACTTGTCAATGTCAGTCAAAATAATTTACTTTCTACAATAACTTAGAATTTTTATAGATAATATGCTATTCTAAACATTTTGCCATGAGGCAGAGAGAAAATGTTACTGTTTTAAAGCAAATTTCACACAATTCTACACATATTGCCATGGGCCAGAGGTAAACTTTTGCAATTTTATAGCTAATCTCATGCTATTCTACACATTTTGCAATGAGGCTGAGAGAATTTTGCATTTTTAAAGCTAATTTCCTGCAATTCTACACATATTTGCCCTTTTTGTTGGAGCATCTGCCAAGTGCCTAAACAGGCTACAATATTTCCAAAACTGTGCTGCACGTGTCCTCACCCACACCTCCCCCGTGAGCACATCATTCCATTGCTGTTCAACCTCCACCGTTCAACCTCCACTACAAAATCCTGGTTCACACCTACCAAGCTCTGAAAAACTCTGGACCAAAGTACCTGTCTGACCTCATTCTACCCTTCGCTTCTCCAGGTCCGTCTCCCTTCAGCAGCCCTTCAGCAGACTATAAACTATGGGTGACAGGGCTTTCAGTTACGCGGCTCTGTGGCTATGGAACACACTTCCAGACACTATTAGGACTGCAGAGTCTCTGTCCTCATTTAAGGCACAGCTCATGACCGTGCTGTTCAGTAAAGCTTTCTAGGACCTCTGCTAATTCTGTTCTCATGTCCTCCGGACCTGACCACACCTGCAGAAAGCTTTGATTGTTGTCTGTGTTCCTTGTTTTGGATTGTTTTTATTATCATTTATTAATTTTGTATTATTATTATTTATCTTTTCGCCTCTGGTCTGAGAAAAACACTTTACAAATTAAATGAATTATTAATAAAATTATATTGCTATTCTACCCATTTTGCAATGAGGCTGAGAGAATTTTGTATTTTTAAAGCTAATCTCCTGCAATTCTACACATTTTGTCATGGAGCAGAGAGGAAAATGTGCAGTTTTATAACTAATCTCATGCTATTTTACACATTTTGCAATGATGCTGAGATAATTTCGAATTTTAAAACTAATTTCCTGCTATTCTAAAAATTTTGCCATGAGGCTGCGAGAACATTTAGCTGTTTTACAGCTAATTTCCTGTAATTCTAAACATTTTTTCATATTCTATCTGGAGATCCTATTACATTACTAGAAGGGCTATGACATAAACCCTCGAAGTTTCCGAATGTAGTGAAAATGGCAGCCATATTGGTCAGAGAGAAATCCAAACCAGTATAACTGGAATGAGAGGCAAAATCCAGTGGTCCGAGCCACTGTGGGAATCTCTACATTCACTTCCATCTGTGGTGCTCACTTCACTCTCTATCTACCTCTGACCTCTAACCCCAGAAGGTCTTACTTACATCTTCTTTCTTGTATGGTCCATGACCTTACTGAACACCTCCAGGGCCTCCTCCGTCTCCCTGGAGTTCTGGATCAGAGAGAGGTTCTGCTCCTCCAGCTCTGAAAGCAACTCCAGGAGCTGCCTGGGGTCCGTGAAATACAGCTCTGGGTGTTCCTACAGGGGGCGACAAACACCACACAGATAAGCATAGGGACATACGGAGAATCTCAATAGCATTTCCTTGATTCATCGCGTCATCTCTCCTCACCTCCTTATTTATTTATTTATTTTTATTTCACCTTTATTTAACCAGGTAGGCAAGTTGAGAACAAGTTCTCATTTACAATTGTGACCTGGCCAAGATAAAGCAAAGCAGTTCGACACATACAACAACACAGAGTTACACATGGAGTAAAACAAACATACAGTCAATAATACAGTAGAAAAATAAGTCTATATACAATGTGAGCAAATGAGGTGAGATAAGGGAGGTAAAGGCAAAAAAAGGCCATGGTGGCAAAGTAAATACAATATAGCAAGTAAAACACTGGAATGGTAGATTTGCAGTGGAAGAAAGTGCAAAGTAGAAATAGAAATAATGGCGTGCAAAGGAGCTAAATAAATAAATAAATACAGTAGGGGAAGAGGTAGTTGTTTAGGCTAAATTATAGATGGGCTACGTACAGGTGCAGTGATCTGTGAGCTCCTCTGACAGCTGGTGTTTAAAGCTAGTGAGGGAGATAAGTGTTTCCAGTTTCAGAGATTTTTGTAATTCGTTACAGTCATTGGCAGCAGAGAACTGGAAGGAGAGGCGGCCAAAGTAGGAATTGGCTTTGGGGGTGACCAGAGAGATATACCTGCTGGAGCGCGTGCTACAGGTGGGTGCTGCAATGGTGACCAGTAAGCTGAGATAAGGGGGGACTTTACCTAGCAGGGTCTTGTAGATGACCTGGAGCCAGTGGGTTTGTCGACGAGTATGAAGCGAGGGCCAGCCAATGAGAGCGTACAGTGGTGGTGGGTAGTATATGGGGCTTTGGTGACAAAACGGATGGCACTGTGATAGACTCCATCCAATTTATTGAGTAGGGTATTGGAGGCTATTTTGTAAATGACATCGCCGAAGTCGAGGATCGGTAGGATGGTCAGTTTTACGAGGGTATGTTTGGCAGCATGAGTGATGGATGCTTTGTTGCGGAATAGGAAGCCAATTCTAGATTTAACTTTGGATTGGAGATGTTTGATGTGAGTCTGGAAGGAGAGTTTACAGTCTAACCAGACACCTAGGTATTTGTAGTTGTCCACATATTCTAAGTCAGAACCGTCCAGAGTAGTGATGCTGGATGGGCGGACAGGTGCAGGCAGCGATCGGTTGAAGAGCATGCATTTAGTTTTACTTCTATTTAAGAGCAGTTGGAGGCCACGGAAGGAGAGTTGTATGGCATTGAAGCTCGTCTTCTCAAAACCCATTGGATTAGAAGGTCAGAGGGGTGAGTTTTGAGAATTAGGCGAGGAGAGTGGACGTGAGGAATCGAGGAAACGCAATTGAGATTCTCCCATAGACTTCTTCCAGGGCAAATTGAAAAGTAGGCGTACATTTATAAAAATGTACAGGGAAAGATATCCTTTAGCAGGAAGCTAGGTTGCCTGGATGGACTAGTGGGGATGAAGTTCAACATAATCAGATTTTGGTTGGTTTTCCCAGATTAATCCTAGTCATGGGGCTCGTTTAAGTGGTAAGGCTGAAGCAACCGACTGCAGACGAAAGTCGAGGAGTGAAGTCGGGGGAGGTGCATCTGCGACAGCCGAAAGTCGGACACAAATCAAATCAAATTTCTCACATGCGCCCGAATACAACAACAAACCTGTGGTTTTTCAACAGCAAGGCTCAGTGCAACATGGCAGTGTTGCCATTGTTTATACAAGCTTTTCTTTGTAATGTCGAAATAAACATGTCTCCAACCTCCATATTACACACTCACGAACTGTAAATATATGTGTGTACATTGAACTATCAATTAGTGATTGAGAGACCCAAATATCACATTAATTTGTACATATCCACTGTATACATGAATCGCGGCAAAGTTGGTTTTGGTTTCAGTCACGTGTTTGGTCACGTTGCATGGATCAAACAAAAACACTCTAATGATTGGTTGACAGTAGAGCCTCCCACAATCCACACCATTGGTGAAGAGCAACTGCAGAAACTTGCAGTTGACTGCAGTCAAAGCTTCATGAGTTCATGCAGTCGTTGTGTAGGCGCAAGTCGAAAATGTTTATTCCCATAATGCAACACACTTTGGAAGGCGGCGACCAACGACGGTCAAAAGTGATCTGCTCGAACGCGCCCTTGGAGTAAAGGTATTTTAGTAGAGACTGATCCATTAAGCATACTTGTTAGGCCTGAGCTTAATCTGTGTCCGGAAAATCGGCCACAGACATTTTAAGTCATATTCAGCCTGTATTCACTTTTTATTTAAACGTTTCATTTATTCAATTCTGGTGTCAGTTTATGGATGGCTAAAATTTGCCAGAATGCAGTGTAATTCTTATCTTCGAAAGTTGAAACTAACCTCATATTCAGAGCTGTCGGTCTCCAGTTCTGCCACGGGACTCCTGAAAAGACAGGAACTCAGCACAAAAATGTGCCAAAATTATAGCATATAACATGGTCATATTCAAACCCACTTCCGCCAATGGGTGACTCACATAGATACCCTGAGGCCCACTGTTGTACTCGTGATTTGTGACACACACACACACACACACACACACACACACACACACACACACACACACACACACACACACACACACACACTCACGGTTTGTCACTCTGGCCTATCGACTGTCTAGAGGGGGCCCTGGCATCCCGGAGAGTGGGCAGCTCTCGACTCGCAAAGGACGCCCTGCTTTCCACACCTGTGTGCGTGTGTGTGTGTGTGTGTGTGTGTGTGTGTGTGTGTGTGTGTGTGTGTGTGTGTGTGTGTGTGTGTGTGTGTGTGTGTGTGTGTGTGTGTGTGTGTGTGCGCGCACGCACGTGTGTGTAAGTGAGAGAGGGAGAGACAGAAAACGGAGATTAAAAAAGGGGCGCTTTAGTATAGACACAAAATAGCATCAAATGCAACCGCCCATCACCATTTTACAGGCCACTACATCACAGTACTGAAGTCAAATGTTTATGCAACAATACATAACAAAACACTAAAAAAGAAGACATACTAGTACCTCTTTTCGGAGTGGCCCTCTCGTCTTTGTCTTTCTCTTTGGACTTGTCCTTGGTGGCAGACTTGGTGGCAGACTTGGCTTTGGGGGTCTTACCCTTGGCCCTCTGTGCCTCTTGCCACTCTGGAGGGGACAGCTTGAAGAGGAACTCCTTGTACATGGTGTACTCCTTTATGATGTCCTCAAACTTAGAGATATCACTGCAGGAGAAGAGCATGCACGCACACACACAAACAAACGCATGAACACGCACACACACACACACACACACACACACACACACACACACACACACACACACACACACACACACACACACACACACACGTCTTTGACTACCGTTCAAAAGTTTGGGGTCACTTAGAAATGTCCTTGTTTTTGAAAGAAAAGTACATTTTTTGTCCATTAAAATAACATCAAATTGATCAGAAATACAGTGTGGACTTTGTTAATGTTGTAAAGGACTATTGTACCTGGAAATGGCTGATTTTTAATGGAATATCTACATAGGCGTACAGAGGCCCATTATCAGCAACCATCTCTCCTGTGTTCCAATGGCACGTTGTGTTAGCTAATCCAAGTTTATCATTTTAAAAGGCTAATTGATCATTAGAAAACCGTTTTGCAATTATGTTAGCACAGCTGAAAACTGTTGTCCTGATTAAAGAAGCAATACAACTGGCCTTCTTTAGACTTTTGAGTATTGAGTTGAGTATCTGGAGCATCAGCATTTGTGGGTTCGATTACAGGCTCAAAATGACTAGAAACAAAGAACTTTCTTCTGAAACGTATCAGTCTATTCTTGTTCTGAGAAATGAAGGCTATTCCATGCGAGAAATGGCCCCGATGCACAACTGAGCCAAGAGGACAAGTACATTAGAGTGTCTAGTTTGAGAAACAGATGCCTGTTTCTCAAACTGGCAGCTTCATTAAGTAGTACCCGCAAAACACCAGTCTCAGCATCAACAGTGAAGAGCCGACACCAGGATGCTGGCCTTCTAGGCAGCAAGAAAAGAAAAAGTAATATCTTAGACTGGCCAATAAAAATAAAAGATTAAGATGGGCAAAAGAACACAGACACTGGACAGAGGAACTCTGCCTAGGCCAGCATCCCAGGCCAGCATCCCAGAGTCGCCTCTTCACAGGGTTTTCTAATGATCAATTAGCCTTTTAAAATGCTAAACTTGGATTAGCTAACACAACGTGCCATTGGAACACAGGAGTGATGGTTGCTGATAATGGGCTTCTGTACGCCTATGTAGATAGTCCATAAAAAATCAGCTACACAGTGTCTACACTGTATTTCTGATCAATTCTATGTTATTTTAATGGACATAAAATGTGCCTTTCTTTCAAAAACAAGGACATTTCTAAGTGACCCCAAACCTTTGAACGGTAGTGTACATGATATGTAACCTTTCTGACTTTTTCACTTGCATCAAGCATTGACTATAGTTTATTTACGCCAATAGTTAAAATATTATACTGAGGCGGGAGGCCATGGCCATCCTAGCTGTAATGCTCTGTGTACTACGCACCTCTTAATCGTCACCATCCTAGTCGTGAGCCTCTTGATCTCAGTCACCTTCTCCAGTTTCACTTTGGTCTCTAACTCAGCACTGTGCAAAATGGAGACACCATGTGATTTTATGAAGTGGAAGAGGAACATAGATTGTACATATATCAACCATATTGTTAGTTATTACACTTTGATGGCCTCCACAGAGTTCTTGTCATTCTCTTTGAGGAACTCGTCGAACATAATGGCGTCGTCCTCCAGGAACCGCTCGGCGCGCATCAGCTTCCTCTCCTCGCCGGCCGCCATTTTCTCCAGCTGCTCGATCTCTTCACGCTTCACAGCCAAGGAGTACTGGGAGAGAGGGGGAGAGAGATGAGGGAGATAGGGATGGGGAGAGAGAGATGGGGGGATTAGGGATGAGAAGGGACAGGTAGCGTTGGAGGATGGATGGATGGATGGATGGACGGACAGGAGAGAGAAAGATTGAGGGCGGAAAGAAGGGAGATGTCAAGAGGTGGGAAATGCCAGCAACTTGAGGGAGGTGGAGAAGCTTGTATTGACTGTACCTGCACACAGGCTACTCCTCACTAGTGGGAACCACTAAAGACGATGAATACATAACAATACATTTACTTTTAATTCAATGATCAAGCATTTCTATATCGTATAAAGAACGAATATCTGTGGACACATTCCAGTTGTCATAAAGAACATAACATGATCACCCAGGCAGTTTTTATGGACCGTCGTTCCCTTCTTACCTCCAGCAGAAACATCTCCCTTTTCTTTGTGATAAACTCATTCATGCTCTCTTTGTCAATATTGCGATCTGAGGAGAAACAGTATGGTTGGTTACACACACATATACATTCATGCCACACACACATCACAACTGCTGATAACAGACTCTGCTAAATACTGCACAATTTAAACACTTGCCCCCCAATCCCCCTTTCCCCAATACACGTGTAAATATTGGACTATACATTGTGCCTTCCTGTATTATACTTTCGCTAAAATGTTTATTCTACTGAGTCATTTACTTTATGTTCACATTCTTATATTGTATTATTTCTTATTGTTGTTGTACTGTCAAGAAGGAACCTGCAAGTAAGAATTTGGTTGGACGGTGTATACAGATGTCGGATCTTAGTTTGACCAATTTCATCGCAGGAGGAATTTAATCCTGCAGCAGGAGGACGTGAATGAATACTGAATATTTAGAATTGGCGCTAGGGGGCAGCTGGAAGCAGTCTTTGTAGGCTATGTAATGCAGTGCCATACCTACCATAAGTTGGGTATAAATACAGCATCTTCAGTTCCAACAGCCCCGAACCCAACTCATTGGAATGACCCAACTAGGGTTGAATGGCAGGAACCCAGTTACCAAGATTTACTGGGATTTGCCACCCAAAACCACTCCCTTTTCAAGGGAAAAATAACTGTGAGAAAACTGTAAATTCTAATTGATTATTTATATGAACAGCATGGCATGAAATGGAACTGTTAAATTATACAGTGGCAAGAAAAAGTATGTGAACCCTTTGGAATTACCTGTATTTCTGCATAAATTAGTCATAAAATTTGATCTGATCTTCAAAGATGAAGTCACAACAATAGACAAACATAGTGTGCTTAAACTAATAACCCACAAATGATTGTATTATTCTTGTCTATATTGAATACATAATTTAAAAATTCACAGTGTAGGTTGGGAAAAGTATGTGAACCCCTAGGCTAATGACTTTTCCAAAAGCTAATTGGGAGTCAGGAGTCAGCTAACCTGGAGTCCAATCAATGAGACGAGATTGGAGATGTTGGTTAGAGCTGCCTTGCCCTATAAAAAAACACTCACAAAATTTGAGTTTGCTATTCACAAGAAGCATTGCCTGATGTGAACCATGCCTCGAACAAAAGAGATCTCAGAAAACCTAAGATTAAGAATTGTTGACTTGCATAAAGCAAGGGTTACAAATGTATCTCTAAAAGTCTTGATGTTCATCAGTCCATGGAAAGACAAATTGTCTATAAATGGAGAAAGTTCACCACTGTTGCTACTCTCCCTAGGTGTGGCCGTCCTGCAAAGATGACTGCAAGAGCACAGTGCAGAATGCTCAATGAGGTTAAGAAGAATCCTAGAGTGTCAGCTAAAGACTTACAGAAATCTCTGGAACATGGTAACATCTCTGTTAACGAGACTACAATACGTACAACACGAAACAAGAATGGTGTTCATGGCAGGACACCACAGAAGAAGCCACTGCTGTCCAAAAAAACCCATTGCTGCATGTCTGAAGTTTGCAAAAGAGCACCTGGATGTTCCACAGTGCTTCTGGCAAAATATTCAGTGGACAGATTAAACTAAAGTTGAGTTGTTTGGAAGAAACACACTACACTATGTGTGGAGAAAAAAAGGCACAGCACACCAACATCAAAACCTCATCCCAACTGTAAAGTATGGTGGAGGGAGCATCATGGTTTGGGGCTGCTTTGCTGCCTTAGGGCCTGGACAGCTTGCTATCATCGACGGAAAAATGTATTCCCAAGTTTATCAAGACATTTTGCAGGAGAATGTTAGGCTATCTGTCTGCCAATTGAAGCTCAATAGAAGTTGGGTGATGCAACAGGACAACGACCCAAAACACAGAAGTAAATCAACAAAGGATGGCTTCAACAGAAGAAAATACGCCTTCTGGAGTGGCCCTGTCAGAGTCCTGACCTCAACCCAATTGAGATGCTGTGGCATGACCTCAAGAGCGGTTCACACCAAACATCCTAAGAATATTGCTGAACTGAAACAGTTTTGTAAAAATAAATGGTTAAATATTCCTCCTGACCTTTGTGCAGGTCTGATCCGCAACTACAGAAAACGTTTGGTTGAGTTTATTGCTGCCACAGGAGGTTCAACTAGTTATTAAATGCAAAGGTTCACATACTTTTTCCACCCTACACTGTGAATGTTTACACGGTGTGTTCAATAAAGACATGAAATTGTATACTTGTTTGTGTGTTATTAGCTTAAGCAGACAGTGTTTGTCCAGTGTTGTGACAGATGAAGATCAGATCAAAATCCAGGTAATTCCAAAGGGTTCAAATACTTTCTTGCCACTGTATGCAATGTCTAAATCTGGTTTCTCTACGGCGCCTGCATGATGAATCATCAACGCTCAAGGTGGGGACAGACAGCCCATCTCAGAATGGAGCGCAGTTCACAATGCATGTAGACCTGTCATAACTTTTATTCTTGGAACAGGTAGGCCTGCATTTGCTGCAGCATAGTCTATGCTACAGTAAAATAAAGCCTGAATGCGCATCTAATTTACCCATCTCCATCTGGCTTTCAGGGGTCACCAAAAGTGTTTGTTGTAAAGATATATATTTTTTTAATTGCAGCTGCGGAGTTTTACAACAGCCTATCACTCCAATATCGTTGCTTTAAATCAGTGCACATGCGAGCACTTTCTTCATCAACTCCATTCAAATTGCAACCAAAATAGATAATCCTGTTCTATACTGATCAAATATATAAACGCAACATGTAAAGTGTTGGTCCCATGTTTCATGAGCTGAAATAACAGATCCCAGAAATGTTTCATACACACAAAAATTGTATATCTCTCAAATGTTGTGCACACATTTGTTTACATCCCTGTTAGTGAGCATTTTTCCTTTGCCAAGAAAATTCATCCGCCTGACAGATGTGGCATATCAAGAAGCTGATTAAACAGCATGAACATTACAGAGGTGTACCTTGCCACAAATGTTTTAAGTTTTGAGGGAGCGTGCAATTAGCAAGCTGACTGCAGTAATGTCCACAAGAGCTGTTGCCAGAGAATTTAATGTTAATTTCTTTAACATAAGCCGCCTCCAACGTTGTTTTAGAGAATTTGGTAGTATGTTCAACAGGCCTCACAACCGTAGACCACTTGTAACCACGCTTTCCCAGGACGTCCACATCCGGCTTCTTCACCTGCGGGATCGTCTGAGACCAGACACCCGGACAGCTGATGAAACTGTGGGATTGCACAACCGAATAATTTCTGCACAAACTGTACGAAACGTTCTCAGGGAAGCTCATCTGCGTGCTCGTCGGCCTCACCAGGGACTTGACCTGACTGCACTTCACTGTCGTAACCAATTTCAATGGGCAAATGCTCACCTACGATGGCCACTGGCACACTGGAGAAGTGTTCTCTTCACGGATGAATCAGTATGACATTGTGTGGGCGAGCGGTTTGTTGATGTCAACTTTGTGAACAGAGTGCCCCCTCGTGCCGGTGGGGTTATGGTATGGGCAGGCAGAAGCTACGGACAACGAACACAATTGCATTTTATCAACGGCAATTTGAATGCACAGATATACCATGACGAGATCCTGAGGCCCATTGTGGTGCCATTCATCCGCAACCATCATGGCGGCCCCATGTCGCAAGGATCTGTGCACAATTCCTTGAAGCTGAAAATGTCCCAGTTCTTCCATGAGCTGCATACTCCAGACATGTCACCCATTGAATATGTTTGGGATGCTCTGGATCGACGTGTATGATACCTCGTTCCAGTTCACATCAATGTCCTCAGGCCACAATCAACAGCCTGATCAACTCAATGTGAAGGAGATGTCTTGCTACATGAGGTAAATAGTGGTCACACCAGACACTAACTGGTTTTATGATCCACGCCCCTACCTTTTTTTAAGGCATTTGTGACCAACAGATGCACATCTGTATTCCCAGTCATGTGACATCCATAAATTAGGTCCTAATGAATGTATTTCAATTGACTGATTTCCTTAGTAACTTAGTAACAGTAACTCAGTAAAATATTTGAAATTGTTGCATGTTGAGTTTATATTTTTGTTCAATATAGATTGATATATAGCCCTATGTATAGATGTCCTAGCATACCTCTTTCAGATAATATATTCAATGCAGAATTAGCCTTATATTTAGCTAATTAATGATGGGTTATCCATAATAAGCTTCTAACCTATTGCCTCTGTCTGTTGCGCAATACGCATGCACATGTGCTCCGCTGGCCTCTCCTTAAAAAAATGTGCCTCAGCTCTTGGAATCCCATGCAGGAAAAGCTAGACTAGAATAGCTTGCTGGTCATTCTTTTTTTTAAAGATTTCTTATACCAATAGACTATTCGAAGAGGAACCTAAGCTGTTGTTTGCTGAATGTTAAATACAGCAACCAATAGAACTCACAGGTAGTTTTAAAGAGCGAAGGCTATAGCAGTTATTTATTCAGACCCATAACCATTCAATCTTCGTGAAGAGAAGTGAAAGCCTTCTGCATCTAATTCTAGTCCTATATTATTCAAGGATGACATTAGAATGATGAAGATAAGGACAATGAAACTTGTTTCCTTTACCTGTTGAAAGCGAGGAAGGAATGAAGCAACAATAGAGAGAGAAAGAGGACGTAGGCTAATAACATTAGGGGAAATAATATGTAAGGTATATATGCATTAGCCTACTAATTATACAAATAGGCCCTATTATATTTCTAAATTAAAATCAAATTCCCTAGCCTATACTTGTAACTTTGTAGGCTGCAATGTGCTGCACCAGAATCACGTTCTCTCCCTGCTTTATCATGGTTTGAACAATGTGCAAAATTCCAGTCCATATAATACAGTATAATACAAAACAGTAAAGTAATACAGTTCACACTCAAAAAGATTAGTCTACTGGAGCTAGTTTCATTTATTTCCCCAAGAGAGCATATAGCTAAATAAATCGATGGGCTTTTATGTTTTTCTGTCGTACGTAATGTGCAGTAGCCTATTTGTATTTGTATTTATTATGGATCCCCATTAGCTGCTGCCAAGGCAGCAGCTACTCCTCCTGGGGTCCAGCAAAATTAAGGCAGTTTATACATTACAATACATTTACAGATTTCACAACACACTGTGTGCCCTCAGGCCCCTACCACATATCTACAGTACTAATTCCATGTGTGTGTGTGTGTGTGTGTGTGTGTGTGTGTGTGTGTGTGTGTGTGTGTGTGTGTGTGTGTGTGTGTGTGTGTGTGTGTGTGTGTGTGTGTGTGTGTGTGTGTGTGTGTGTGTGTGTGTGTGTGTGTGTGTGTGTATGCATGT
The DNA here is from genome assembly GCF_965601325.2 of Salmo salar. Classification (NCBI taxonomy): domain Eukaryota; kingdom Metazoa; phylum Chordata; class Actinopteri; order Salmoniformes; family Salmonidae; genus Salmo; species Salmo salar. The sequence goes on from NC_138302.1 coordinate 49,444,450, forward strand.
GTGTGTGCCTATGTTTGTGTTGCTTCACAGTCCCCGCTGTTCCATAAGATGTATTTTTATCTGTTTTTTAAATCTAATTTTACTGCTTGCATCAGTTACTTGATGTGGAATAGAGTTCCATGTAGTCATGGCTCTATGTAGTACTGTGCGCCTCCCGTAGTCTGTTCTGGACTTGGGGATTGTAAAGAGACCTCTTGTGGCATGTCTTGTGGGGTATGCATGGGTGTCCAAGCTGTGTGCCAGTAGTTTAGACAGACAGCTTGGTGCATTCAACATGTCAATACCTCTCATAAATACAAGTAGTGATGAAATCACTTTGAGCCAGGAGAGATTGACATGCATATTATTAATATTAGCTCTCTGTGTACATCCAAGGGCCAGCCATGCTGCACTGTTCTGAGCCAATTACAATTTTCCTAAGTCCTTTTTGGTGGCACCTTTACCACACGACTGAACAGTAGTCAAATTGCGACAAAACTAGGGTCTGTAGGAGCTGCCTTGTTGATAGTGTTGTTAAGAAGGCAGAGCAGTGCTTTATTATGGACATACTTCTCCCCATCTTAGTGTAAGGCTCGGGCGTAGTGGAGGAGGTAACAGACACAGGAAGCAGCGAGAAGGGTTATAGCTTTTAATGCTCGAAAAGCAAAACACCTGCCAACCCAACATGCGAACTTAGCGCACACAAAATGAAAGTGCCCCAAACACAGGGGACAAAATACAGTGAGCGCAACACGATGCACTAGCGCAAAATACAGACAGCGCTTACCCAAGCAACACACAAAGGAAACAATACCGCACAAAGAGCAGGCGGGCCAGCTAGCTCATATAGCCCCGCTAATCAACCAAACTACAGACAGGTGCAAACAATAACAGAAAGGGGGAAAACAAAAAAGGAATCATTGGCAACCAATAGGCCGGTGACGACGACCGCCGAGCGCCACCCGAACAGGAGGGGGCGCCACCTTCGGTGGGAGTCGTGACACTTAGCTACTATTGTATCAATATGTTTTGACCATGACAGTTTACAATCGAGGGTTACTCCAAGCAGTTTAGTCATCTCAACTTGAGCAATTTCCACATTATTTATTACAAGATTTAGTTGAGGTTTAGGGTTAAGTGAATGTTTTGTCCCAAATACAATGCTTTTAGTTTTGGAATTATTTAGGGCTAACCTATTCCTTGCCACCCACTCTGAAACTAACTGCAACTCTTTGTTAAGTGTTGCAGTCATTTGAGTCGCTGTAGTAGCTGACCTGTATAGTGTTGAGTCATCCGCAAACATAGACACTCTGGCTTTACTCAAAGTCGTGTCGTTAGTAAAAAAAAAAAGCAAGGGGCATAAACTGCTACCCTGGGGAATTCCTGATTCTACCTGGATTTTATTTGAGAGGCTTCCATTAAAGATTACCCTCTGTGTCATTTGTGTAGGTGCTGTGCTTGTTGAGTGTCCTTCCCTATAAGCGTGTTGAAAGTCTGTTGTCAATTTGTTTACTGTGAAATAGCATTGCATCTGGTCAAACAAGTATTCAGACCCCTTGACTTTTACCATATTTTGTTACGTTACAGCCTTATTCTAAAATTGATTATATGTTTTTTCCTCATCAATCTACACACAATACCCTATTATAACAAAGCAAAAACAGGGTTTTAGAAATGTTTGCAAATTTATTACAAATAAAAAAATGTATTCAGACCCTTTGGTATGAGACTCGAAATTGAGCTCAGGTGCATCCTGTTTCCATTGATCATCCTTGAGATGTTTCTACAACTTGATTGGAGCACCTGTGGTAAATTCAATTGATTCAACATGATTTGGCAAACACCTGTTTAAATAAGGTTCCACAGTTGACAGTGCACATCAGAGAAGAAACCAAGCCATGTGGTCGAAGGAATGAGGTTAAAGGAATTTTCCGTAGAGCCACCGGACTACTACTCCACCAATTAGGCATTAATGGCAGAGTGGCCAGACGGAAGCCACTCCTCAGGAGGCAACAGCGCCCCTTTAACCTCAGGAGGCTGAAGAAATTTGGCTTGTCACCTAAAACCCTCACAAACTTTTACAGATGCACAATCGAGAGCATCCTGTCGGGCTGTATCACTGCCTGGTACCACCTTTTCTAGACTGCAGGTCCGCTGGGGCGTATATTCAAGCAAGCAATAGGCAGAATAAATCATTTGTGGCCTCAGTGCCTGTGTGGTCCAGTGGCTACAGCCGCGTACCCCGCCACACATTATGTCAGAGCTGACATGGGATTGAATCCGTCCCACTGCCCTTTGACTCCCCCTCCCCTATCTTCCCTGTATTTCCAACACTTGTTTATCTCTTCAATCAAAGCAAAATAATTATGACAGGAGTGAGACTGCCCTATTCCTTAAAAATATATTTAAGAAATAATAATAATAGGCTTGTATAAAATAATGATAATACGGTATAATGACGATCTAGGCTAGGCCTTATAATAGGACATTTAGCAGTGGGAGGATTTTAACATTAACACATGGGTGCGGCAAAGTGCCAGATTCTTGAATGATAATGACCGAAACATTGTTGCATGAGACAGGGTTGGTGCAAATTGCAGGAGTGGGGATGGTGAAATCAGCTGTTCAACAAGTTGTCAATCAACTGATGGCCCAAATCAGCTCATCAACTCAGTCAGGGAAACACAAACAGTAGCCTATTAACGGTTTTTACACCTTTTCATTATGTGACAATGGATGCCTAACGTGTAGCCTACAGAATGTATTGTTGGAATATAATCAAATAACAAGGGGCCTATTGCAAACATTGATGGCACTAGATTATCGCCAGCTGATGTCTCATTAAACCATCAATAAATTCTAAATTCATCCGCACAGCTGATCTAAATTGCAACCATTAGTGGTCACCTGATTATCATTCCCTATCAGATGTCATCGTTACCTTAGTCCTGCTTGCAACCAAAGTCTTTCAAGATATGTTCGCCCTCTGGTTGGTATTGTCATCGGAACAACTTTTTGAACAGACTAAGGGCGATTGGTATTTGACAAGCATTCCATACAATTGAAATAAAGTATTTCCTCGCTCACCACGGCAAATCTACTGTGGCAATTTACCAGACACTTTGTATGACTGGAAACTAATGTTGGTGTAGCCTACTGTTCTTATTTGATTATTTCCTATTTATGATATCTATTAAATACAACTGTCTATAAAAGTGTCTGGTATGGTAATTTCTTATCAAAATTGGGTAAAATATCGGAAATGTGTAACTAAATCAAGTTAATGGGGAGATTGAGTTATTTGTGCCAGGAGGGCATAGGCCAGAATTGAAAACCTTGCCAACACAGTAAGCCTACATGTGCGCGCTGAAAGAAGCAGCCCTAACCACTAGACCATCCCAGACCACAATTGAGCTACATTTTGACAGTTGATTGGCAACATTAGGATCGCTAGAACTCCTAAGCTGTCCTCTTTTTTGATAACATATACTGTAGAGCTAAATAAAATAATCGGCTTTCACGCGCCATTGTGCTCCATTCCGTAGGCTACCTCATTATTCTCAATTTCATCTTGTCTTTACAGCTGATATATATAGGCCTATGCGTGCAATTACTTTTGATCGGCTACAGTAGGCTATTGTTTAGGTGTAGCCTACTGTACAGCTGCATTTCAGATACCTTTGACACTTGTATGTCATAGCCTAGTGGAGACAAATATATAGCTTGTGTTAATAAGCTATATAAAACGACAGTTGTTGATGTGTATGGCTGAATGTTGCAGTAATAGGACCAAGGCCTAGCATTTGAGCGAGAGAGAGGATGATTTTGATAGCAAGCCCTGATCCCAATGACTCAACTGCCCCCGCATGGAGAGAAAGAGAACTGCTCATTTTGATGCAGTAGGGAAAAGATTGATCATGGACTCTGTTCCACATAGCGGTTGTTTTGGTGGTGTCGGAGGCGGAACTGTGTTAGGGCTGTCAAATCCACAAGTGGCTCCCGGGCATTATACCTAAAACTGACATTGCCATTGGCTGCACAAGTCACATTAACAGAAATCCCATGCAGAGGAGTCACATTAACAGAAATCCTATGCAGAGGAGTCACATTAACAGAAATCCCATGCGAAGGAGTCACATTAACAGATATATCATGCAGAGGAGTCACATTAACAGAAATCTTATGCAGAGGAGTCACATTAACAGAAATCCCATGCAGAGGAGTCACATTATCAGAAATCTTATGCAGAGGAGTCACATTATCAGAAATCTTATGCAGAGGAGTCACATTAACAGAAATCCCATGTAGAGGAGTCACAATAACAGAAATCCCATGCATCCTTGTTTACAAATTTGAACACTGGAATGTGAGATTAGGATGATAGAAAATCCTCCTTATTTTGTTTAATGATTTTTTAATTTGAGTGTAATTATTTCTATATAGGCTATACTTTCTCGCTCTGAACTTCTAACAAGAGTGGGGCGGGCGTGGCTTCGTGACAATGATCGCAAGAGCAGCTGCTCAACGATTTGATGGCTCCAACTGCAGTTCCACCTCTGACACTGCCAAAACATCTGCTATGCGGGTGTCGCCGGGTTAACACTTGATCTGATTGAATCTAGGCCCAAGTTAAGATCTGTCATCTGTACCACCAACTTGAAATAGCATGGCATTGTCAAACGATGGGCCTGAGGTTAGGTATAAAGGCAGAGGCAAATAAAAAGTATTGTTTTGCAGTCAGTGCACTGGATTGACCATAATAATTATTTCAGTTGTGTCAATGACTCCAGTGCAAGCCTAAGGCCTTTGTGTTAAGCATAGACTATACAGTATGCGTGTGTATAGACCTAAAGTGTGTGTCATAACATGTCAATTATGGTGAGGCAACATGGTGTGTGTTGGTGTGTGTTGGTGTGTGTGCACCTTTGATCATGGCCACCCTCCAGGCAGGGGTGTTTTGTTGCTGGGCCAGGCTGCTCTCCTCCCCTCCTGGCTGGGCTATGTCCTCCTCCAGCCCCTCTCTCAGCTCCCTGAGGAGGTCACCCTGCTTGGCCTTCATACGGCCCGCATAGGTCACCTTCTCATGGACCCGCAAACTCAACTGGCTCTGCAGCTCCTGGAAAGAAAATAGGTGCATGATTTGACATGATGTTGGACAGATACCAGTTGGATAGAGGTAACTAAAAAGTAACTATATCTGTAATGCATTGAATAAAACATGATTTTGGCTGGGATTCAAACAAAGGCCAGGATTCAATCCGATCATGGGTTATAGCAGAGAGGAAGAGACGAAGCGAGAGGTTTCAGTTTCGCCAAAATCTGTCCAAAATAAGACCACTTATTTTGGACCAAGCTTGTCACCTGCCTTCCTGCCTTTGGGACAACTACTCCTATTGTTAGGGCGAAGATATGAGCATCTCGCCATTAAATACAGATCTCTGGTTATAGGCATTGTAGCTTTAAAAGGCAATGTTACCGCATTCGCGGAGATCCCATTCACGGCAAACACTGCATATGTCGGCTCAATCGGAAATTGCCTTTAAAAAACGCAATGCCAGATATGATCAGATTGAATCCTGGCCAAAGTTGCATTGTCAACAATTGTATTTAATCTATAATAATGACTCTAAAATATTTATTGTCACACACACGTGCACACACACATACACACCAGTTTCCTGCGCTCCTTTTCCTTGTTCCTGATCAGAAATATGTTGCTGTTGTCAAGCACTTTAAAAGGGTTCACCCCAGGCATCTGTTTACATACATCTTCACACATAACAATAAAGAACAGGGACAAATGTCAGAAGAAGAGTAGCCCATATACAACTGTGGCTTGCATTTAAACCAGTACCAGTAAATTGACATCTCAAAAACAGCATGCATGCACCAACACAATACCAAGAATAAACTAGTAGGGGAGAGTGGGGTAAGTTGAGCCAAAGGAGTAAAGGCGTCAGCATGCTTCAGTTCAGTTGGCACCTAGCCGAACTCGGCTAGCCAAACGGAACGAGTGTGCTCCCATACTCCATTAAAAGACCTTCGCTTGAAAATTCTAAAAAGCAGCAATAGTCCATTTTGAAATGTCGTAGCCAGTATACACTTCCTCAAAATATTCAGAATGAATCCAAGATAACTCAAGAAATGTTGAAGTTTTTGCCGAGATCTTATTTGCGCAATTTCACATCTAACTAAGATGTTTGGTGAAGTAATTCTTAATGAAAAAATATACATGAAAATAAGTCGTCGTTGAATGATAACAAAGACTTTATTGAAGAATCCCTAATGTTGACCAATCACCGACTAAGGGACGGAGACTTCGGCTCCGAACTTTGGCTCACCTCCAGAAAAAATGTTGTGTGCCTGAACAGCTGAAAAAACAGTCACTGAAGTCCAAAACGAACAAAAACGTCACAAAATGTCATCATAATATATACACAAACTCTTCCGAACTGTTTCGGCTAGGAAGCATGCGTTTACGAGACCATACACAAAATGAATAATTTGTCCAAATATTTAGGAAGAGCTCATAATTTCATGGAGTCTGCAAAGGAAGAAACCATATAGAAAAAGTGGTACGCAAGTTAGGTACATAAAACAGTTTTTCACCAAGTCAATTTAATTTATTGTGTTACAGGTTTCATAATGCTGGGATTTAACCTCTTACATCTAGACGTTCCGCTAGCGGAACACCTGCTCCAATATCCAATGATAGGCGTGGCGCGAATTACAAATTCCTCAAAAATACAAAAACTTCAATTTTTCAAACATATGACTATTTCACAGCATTTTAAAGACAAGACTCTCCTTTATCTAACCACACTGTCCGATTTCAAAAAGGCTTTACAGCGAAAGCAAAACATTAGATTATGTCAGCAGAGTACCAAGCCAGAAATAATCAGACACCCATTTTTCTAGCTAGCATATAATGTCACAAAAACCCAGAAGACAGCTAAATGCAGCACTAACCTTTGATGATCTTCATCAGATGACACACCTAGGACATTATGTTATACAATACATGCATGTTTTGTTCAATCAAGTTCATATTTATATCAAAAAACAGCTTTTTACATTAGCATGTGACGTTCAGAACTAGCATACCCCCCGCAAACTTCTGGGGAATTTACTAACAATTTACTAAATTACTCACAATAAACGTTCACAAAAAGCATAACAATTATTTTAAGAATTATAGATACAGAACTCCTCTATGCACTCGATATGTCCGATTTTAAAATAGCTTTTTGGTGAAAGCACATTTTGCAATATTCTAAGTACATAGCCCAGCCATCACGGGCTAGCTATTTAGACACCCGGCAAGTTTAGCCTTCACCAAAATCAGATTTACTATTATAAAAGTTTGATTACCTTTTGTTGTCTTCGTCAGAATGCACTCCCAGGACTTCTACTTCAATAACAAATGTTGGTTTGGTCCAAAATAATCCATCGTTATATCCGAATAGCGGCGTTTTGTTCGTGCGTCCCAGACACTATCCGAAATGGTAAATCAGGGTCGCGCGCATGGCTCAATTCGTGACAAAAAAATTCGAAATATTCCATTACCGTACTTCGAAGCATGTCAACCGCTGTTTAAAATCAATTTTTATGCAATTTATCTCGTAAAAAAGCGATAATATTCCGACCGGGAATCTCCTTTTCGGCAAACAGAGGAAAAATCACAAAGACGGGGGCGGCCAGGGCACGCGCCTAAGCCCACAGTCCCTTGATCGGCCACTTGACAAAGGCGATAATGTGTTTCAGCCTGGGGCTGGGATGACGACATTCAGGTTTTTCCCGGGCTCTGAGCGCCCATGGAAGACGTAGGAAGTGTCACGTTAGAGCAGAGATCCTTTGTAAAAGATAGAGATGGCAAAGAAGTTCAAGAAATGGTCAGACAGGCCACTTCCTGTAAAGGAATCTCTCAGGTTTTGACCTGCCATTTGAGTTCTGTTATACTCACAGACACCATTCAAACAGTTTTAGAAACTTTGGAGTGTTTTCTATCCAAAGCCAATAATTATATGCATATTCTAGTTACTGGGCAGGAGTAGTAACCAGATTAAATCGGGTACGTTTTTTATCCAGCTGTGAAAATACTGCCCCCTAGCCATAACAGGCTAAACCAAAGTACTGTATATAATTTTAAGATTGTTCAATACATCAGTTGGAGTCTCTATAAGCTTCAATAGGTGGTCCTAAACCTAGCATGAAAGTGCATCCTTGTAGCTGTGTGGGCTAATATAGTTCAAATGTTTGCCTTGGGGTAAGTTGAGTCAATGACAAATTGAGCGAATTGAAGTGTTTTATTCCCAGGTGTAATGCAAGGCATTATCGCTGGGATATGATGTAACAACAGGGCCTGACCTATGGTAAAAGTGTTTTCAAAAAGTAAAAAGGTGTTTGTTGTGTTAAAAGACCCTTCAAATTAAATAGAAAAATTGATTGTGATTGTGTTTAATTGTATTTGGGAAATAAAGATAGACATGGTTTTAAAAAGGTAGTGGCAATATTTCATTCAGTACAGGAATTTGTAGGCGGCTTAACTGACCCTGTCCCGCAGCTCAACTTTCCCCATAACCGGCTATGTTTTTAAAACTGTAATGTTTACATGAATTCTGAGTATTTCATCCTGAAATATACGTAGACGTCTTTGTTAGAAACAATACTATATCTCCCTTGGCAGAGTGATGCTGAACGTAAAAAATGTCTCAATGTACCCCACTCTCCCCTACTACTATTTTACTGTCTTTGTGTACCTAGGATGGTGTCATACATTTCAGAACCTGTTGATTGAACTGTTGATTACATTTTCTATACAGTTTTTATTTAATTATTTTATCTACAGTAGTTTATAACAGGTTAACCCTAGACTGGAATGAAGTGGGATTAGAGGGATGTCATAAGAGTCAAATGACTAAGTGAGATGAACGAAATGGAATTGGAACAGGATTTTTCCATGACTTCTTCCTAGTCTATTTTATGACAGAATCATTCAAGGGGTAACCTCAAAGTGAATCATCATCAATGTTACAAGTAATGCTAACCAGTTAGTTAGATGATATGTACAATAGCTACTACCTGTAGATATCACTGACTTGGTGGTACTCGCCGACTGGGCAACTATCATGGGACCTGACAGCATGTTTGGTCCTCCTGTCGAATAGAATCACATACAAAATATAGAAAATCAAAACTAGAATTCACACCCAGTAGAAACAGTAGGATTACTATTTGTACAGTAGCCTAGTCTTGCATGGCGAGCCTTCAAAAAACTTGTCTCATTCACCATGGGAGAGTGGGGGTAAATTGAGCAAAAGGAGTTGAGCAATCCTTGTTTCTAAGAAACCATAAACAAAATGAATTGTTTGACCAAATGTTTAGGAAGAGGTTATAATTTCATTGAGTCTGTGAAGGAAGAAACTACATTGACAAAGTGATAAGAAAGTTAGGTCCATAAAACTGATTTTCACCAAGTAAAATTAATCTATTATGTTAAGAGGTTTCATGATGCTTGTATCTAAACCAAAGTAGATAATTTGAAGATTTCTCTAGACATCAGTTGGGGTCTCTATAAGCTTCAAAATGAGGTCCTAAACCTAGCATGAAAGTGCATCCTTGTAGCTGTGTGGGCTAATATAGTAAAAATGTTTGGATTGGGGTAAGTTGACCTAATTGTTGAGCCAATGGCAAGATGCGCGAATTGAAGTGTTTTCTTCCCAGGTGTAACGCAAGGCATTATTGCTGGGATATGAGGTAACAACCAGGCCTGGTCTATGTTAAAAGTGTTTTGTTTTTTAAGTACAGTGTTTGTTAGGTGTTAAGCCTGTGTTAAAAGATGCTTAAAATTATTAAAAGACAAAAAAGTTATTGTGATAGTGTTGAATTGTGTTTGGGAAATAAAGATAGACATAGTTTTAAAAAGGTGGTGTTAATATTTCATTTAGTACAAAAATGTGTAGGCGGCTTAACTTACCCTGTCCCGTGGCTCAATTTACCCCATATCCGGGGTAAGTTGTGCCAAGAGACCACTTTTTTTGGACAAGATCTGTTTTCAAAACGTTCATGTTTACATGAATTCTGATTATTTCCAGGGATACACAACATCCTGAAATATATGTAGATATCTTTGTTAGAAAGAATAGTATATATCACTGGACGGAGTGATGTTGAAAGTAAAAAATGGCTCAATTTACCCCACTCTCCCCTATGTGTTTAGTAAAAGCCATTGTACAGTATCAGTGTGTCAAGATTAAGACTTATATGACTGATACTTACTGTGTCTTGATGTTGGTGACAGCATCCCTAGAGTAGGAAGTGAATGCAAGTTACCACAATTAGGGTTGCTAAGACTGATAAATAGGGGACAGGATTTTTCACACATTGCATGCCAACTATAGGTCAATCGAATACCCAGGGTATTCACAATGGTGAATGTGGTAACAAGTTAATTCTCTAAATGGTGAGTAACATCATAGGCTATTTTCTGTCCACATTCTGTGTAAGACATGTCTATAGTTTTGCCTAGTTGTTTTCATCAAGTGAATGTTACAATAATGTTTCATTTAAAACGGGCCTAAAGACCTTTCTCTTTAATAGGAAGGATTTCTGTTAATAGCTGTGCTCCTTGGTATCTATCCTTGTCCTTTGTAGCGTCAGCTGTGTTCTTTGTGTCAGTTGCCCTGTCAATTTGTTTTCTATTTGGTTTTAATTTTATGCACTTTGAGATGATTCTGTATAATGAAAAGCGCTTCACAAATGTAATAAATGATTCTTATTATGTATGTGTCCAAAAGTTTATCAACAATGTTGCCCAAAAATCTAAAAATGGAGCCAAATTGGCTTGTTATAACTTACAAAATATTTTACAACCAACTTGATCTACTATTATGTCAAAGTAAAATACGGTTTTGTTTTGAACATCTTTCCTTACCTTCAGTTAGATGCATCCCTTTATGGTGTATTCTGCTGAAACACTTTGTCATATGAACATTTTGAGAGTGTTCTGCCCTTTTTCTTCGGAACTCGATTGTCCTAAGTTTGCGTTCTGTTGCCGTGGTAACATTATTGTTCAGAAGGTTCTATTTTCTTACCACTCGATGACGCTGTTTCCCAACATTCTACTCAGTCGTCAAACGCTTTTGTTCTATGCTACTGCACTTTAGAAAACTGTCAGGGAATTTTGGAGTTAGATTGCTTAGCATCAAATTGCCCGGGAGGTCTCATTTGTTTACATTGGGCACGGAAGAATACTTGATAGGTTATTATAGCACAACTGACCATTTTGGGTATGAGCCAGACCATTACCGGTAATTCTATGATATTTGTACGCGTATTTGCATAGTCCATGTGCACCTCTATATAGGCAAAACAAATTCTAAATTCAAATTTGTGAGAGTTAGAGGGTTGATATTGAGGAGTTATTTATGTTTTTCTCATGTGTCCAGCGACGGTCAACAGTTTCTCAAACTAAAGGTCTCTGCCAGTTGATCTGCTGCCCACAGCTTGTACCCTAAAGAGGATTTGTGCAATCCCCTCCTACACCTCACTTGATTGACACCCTGTGTACTGAAATGTCCTGGCTAACTCAGGATACTGTAGAGCGCGTTGTGATAATACTCAGATTATGCTAGCATATCGATTTGTCTCGATTTGATCGATTTATCGATCTGTCCATGTAATCTTTATCAATTTGATCTGAAACGCAAAACTGATCCTATATTAGCAGTCTGACTGTTGAGACGCTTTATGATTTCTGCCCTGATTACATTGATTAAGAGTTAAATTGGCAACATCTACTCTATGTTGTAATTGTTACGATTTTTGAAGGCATACCGTTTTTTTATTTATAGAAGTGGCAGTGGCTTAATTTCTCTACCTAAAATGTTAAATTATGTTATGAGTCAAGTTTGAAGGGTTGTTCAAATCCTTACAAATGTTTCTGACAGGACTGGAGTTGTGCCATGCTGGTCTTGTGTCCATAGTGGCCGACAAAAGTCAGACCGTGAGTCTAATATTGGTGTTTTGTCAAAGCTCACACACGTGCACAGTCCCATTTTTATTTTATTTGTTTATTTTTTATCTCCAATAGTTTTTAACATGAACTGGATGGTCAGTTATCATGGTCAAGTCATATTGTCTAAGTTGTTGTGAAGGTGGAAGATGGGTAGAGGCAGGTCTTTTATAAAAATATGTTCTGCGTTTTTTACACAAAGATCAACTGTACTAGTTGTTCAGGCTATAAACTTGTCCCATCTTGATTACTGTCCGGTAATATGGTCAGGTGCAGCAAAGAAAGACCTAGCAAAGCTGCAGCTGGTTCAAAACAAAGCAGCACGCCTTGCCTTTAACTGCACACACAAAACTAACATCAACAACATGCATAATAGTCTTTCATGGTTGAGGGTTGAGGAGAACTGACTACTTCTCTTCTAGTCTTTTTAAGAAACATTTTGTGATAAAAATGCCTAACCACTTGTATAGTCTGTTTGCATACACTTCAAACAGACATACTGTACATACCCCACCAGACATGCCACTATGGGTTTCTTCACAGTACCCAAACCAAAGACAGATTTAATGAGTCACTCAGTTATGTATAGAGCCATGTCATCGTGGAGTGCTCTGCCACCAGAGGTTACTCAGGCAAAAAGCAAGTTTAGCTTTAAAAAACTAATAACAACCATATTGCGTCACAGCGCCTCTCCTCTTTCTAAAGATCTACTTTAACTGTACTGTATATAAGAATATGAATACTACTCGCTGTAAGCTATCAGTCATAGTTAGTAACCGTCAATGTATTTCTAAAGACAAAAAGGTTTCTACCTGGAACCTAAAAGGGTTCCTCAAAGGGTTCTTTCATAGAGAAAACAGAGGAACCCTTTTGGAACCCTTTTGTGTATATGCAACAGTGTATATGCTGCAGGATGGGTGTCACTGTTTTAGCCCTTTGATGGCTAAATATAGAATATAGTAATAGACTGTATGTTTTTGTTTCTTTGCTGTATGATTTTCTGTGTTTTATACCGGATCTGCTTCCTTGGCTATGGTTTGCCTTGACAAAGACATTTTAGATCTCAATGGGATTCTTTGAATAAAGTAAAAACATATATTTAAAAGAAAATGCATGTATCATTTCAATGTATTTGTCAACATATTAACACATACAGTATATGTCACCATGACATCTTGTCCACACCATGTATGTTAACATATATGGCTACAGTTTTCCACAGTTATTCAAATGTACCATATCCTTTGGCCTGTCATTAAGGATACAGCCAGTTTAACACATTAACCAACATTTTCTGGCTCCAAATATGATCGCTATCCGGTCCCTCAAGGGCCAGGAAGTAGGACAAAGGCAAAGCGATTAATCTGTGGCTCAACGCCTCTCTCGATCCCCCTCTGCATCCCTCCGGTAACATCCATTAGGGCAGAAAACCTTTTAAAACATTTTGCAGCGGAAAGCAAAAATGATAATTTCTTAGGTAGTCAGGTAGTCCTTCCCTGTTTCAATTATGTTGCACTCCTTTGACGCCTAATGAACACAACCCAGGTCTAATCCCGGGAGTGACCCGGAGCGGGATGACGATCACAACAGGTCTCCCAGCTGTTTGATGTGCGCATTAGAAGGTCAGAGCAGGTCAGCCATGGCCTGCTGTTTGCCTTCCAGACAGACCAGACAGGCTGGCACGTTGTACAACACGGTATTACATTCACACTAATACATTCCTACCAGCCAGACCCCCGCTGACAGACTGTGACAGTGGTCAGGTCCCATACTGTGCACTTGAGCTGATGAGGGAGAGAGAGTGGTACTGGTAGTGATGTCAATTGGCCTCAGGCGGTAGACTACAGTACAGAATGATATACTGTATAGAAACATTAATGTAGAAGAAATATATACTAGAAATATGTTCATGTAGACGAATAGACACTGTGGTTATTAACTGCTTATTCAAATATATGTTGGTTGTTATTTGCTCCAAAAAAAGGGATAATGAAGAATATATTCCACCTTTCAGGTAATACATGTGATGCACTGTATTCTATCCACTACCAGCAATATATCAACGGCAAGAAAAAGCAAATGCGTAATTTTCAGGATCACAAAGATATAGTTGGGGAAATTCTTACAAAGGGACACTCAAAGTCAATCTTATATGAATCATTGTTTATTGTCAGAGTGCTGGAGAGGTTCCAACAAACATAATGCACCATAGTGTGTCAGAATCTCTGCTGCGGCAGTCCCAGCTGTTGTCTTATATACGTCTATACACAGACAAGTTATATTTGCATGATTTAGCATAATTCTATCATCATTACAGTTTTGTTTCATTCATGTGACCGACCAATACTGGTTCATAACATGTGACAGACCAATACCTCACAAGGCTTTTTCTCTCTAAGCTGAGACCTTGAAACTGAAATATGTTTCGTTCTCAAAACAAGGTCTGGGCGTACTGCCAAATTGCAGATACTGATAAGTGAGGATTTGTTCAATCAGTCACTTGCATGAACACAGAAATTGGTTATTAGAACAGCACATGAATAGAACACAGAAATGAGTTATAAGAAAAGCACATGCATAAAATTTCCATCACAATATCTATTTTCACTCTCCTCTGCCAATCATGCGGATACAGCCACCTGTTTCCCAGGATAACTCGCTCCCCGCCATGTGTTTCTCTCAGAATGCTGAAGTGACTGAAAAAAATAAACAGGCGCATTCTAATGGTTTTTAAACACTTCCTGTCTGAGTACGCCTGGCTGCACTGGTTAGCCTACATTCTTCCTAAGTGTGGGTTCCTCTCTTTGTTACTGAACTTGAATCATATTTGTTCAAGGATGGGTGTCTAGGAGTACAGGACATATTGCTGTGTATGATGTTCGTCAAGTTCATTCACTATCTAAGAACTACACAGTAGTAGTGTTCAGTGTTTTGCTGCATCAATATTGCATGGACAGAGAGGATGATTGTAACACTGTAATAACAGTAGGCTATATTGTAATAACGTTATACAGAATATTCAGTATTTCCAACAGTTTCATAGCCTACATAATGAGAACACTGTGTTGTGAACTTCTTTGGAGGAAAGCAAAATCCTTTCATTGAAATGTGTTCAAATGAACTCAATTAAACTCCCAAGAATTGACTATTTTCACAGCCATATCCAATATCCATCCATGATCAATTATTATTTTGCTTTCTATTGGGAGTCATATGAGACTCCGGTAAATAGGCTACATTGTTCAACATCCCCAGTCTCCTTTTACCGCAACAGTTATCTGCTCTTCGGGCGATGGGCAATAAGGATGAGAGGAAAACTAAGAAATGACTGTCTTCCTTTACTAAACATCCGACATGTAGGCGCACACATCCTGATTGACATATTCAGAGACCAGCCTCCACGTACTGTTGGCCAATAGCGGCGCAGAGCTGGGTCGAGCCTTCAGATCCAACCTCTTATTTTAACTCATATAACACACACACCAGCAGTCATGTGACGGTGATATAGTACAACTCTGCCTCGCCGCTAGTCAGTCTGAACGGTGCTGCATGGCAAGTCTCAAGGGCAAGGCATGCATTAGAGAGAGATTCTCCAACAAATTCAAAGGAAAAGTAAATACATTGGAATTAAACAGGGATTTGTACATGCTTGATGAATAAGGTGAGATCAGAGATTTCTTTTTTTCCCGCATCTTTTCCTTGGGAATATGTTCTGCAAGAGATATTGGGCGTGCGTTTCTCCTCCAGCCTACCACCATATGCCGCAGCACACTGCTGGACAAAAACATGTTTACGTTGGAACGTTGGAGCTGCGCTTTCTTACGCGTTCTATAGCTGCTGGGATAGGCAAAAGATGTGCTCGTTTGCTTCAAAACTATAATACATCTGTAGATTATGAGTTATGATCAAATGAGACAAGCAAATGTTTAAAAATGTGTATTTTCTGCCAATAGTAGTTTGAGAGGTAATTGATTTTCAATTGATTTACATTTCATTGAAATGTGGGCCTATAAGCTTATTTTTGTTAAATCTTGTTTTATACGTTTCTTATTAGTATGTTGTAATTATACAGTGTTTATTATTGCAATAGCACGTAATCGCATGAATATAATTTGCACATGCGGCTTTACTAGGCAATACCAGTGGTGTCCTGTCAAACAAATGGCCTGTTGGCCGGATTCAGCCTGCAAGTGGGTTCAATCCGGGTCCAAACACAATATACTTTAAAATGACTAAAACCAAATCGAAACTGTGTATAAATGATAATGGACTTACATCCATACAGTTTCTTGCCTGTGTCTAGTTTATAATCACTGAAATGAAAGCTACAGTCAGGGAGCATCGACAATTCCAAAAACGATGAATAAAGGACCGTTTTTGGCAAATTCCGACTGCAAGGAATATATAACACATTTTCAAGGCTGCACCCCTGGACCTCATTAAAGACTGAATGAGGCCCTGTGGCAAAATGAGTTTGACACCCCTGAGAGATTATAAAAGCATTAATGTATCTAGGTGAACAATATATACATGGTCAAACCAGAACAGATGAATGGAGCAATTATGCACTGGATATGTCGCAATAATTGCGTGTCATTCCAATTCAAGTGAACTTCCAGTAATTGGAGTTGATTTATTGTGTTTTGCATGTTCTGTAAGTAGCTTGCAGGTGATTTATGTACTATTTGGATTGCTCAGTGCTCTTGGCTGCCCCACACAGTGCTTTATGTTAATCCTTTGACAGTTCCTTTGGTGGGTTACTGTCGGTCACTGAGCCAAGAGCCCAGAGAAGGCGAGGTTGAAACATCCATGCTCTGCTTTGCCTTTTCTTGACAGTGTTGCAATTTACAAATGAGTTACAAATTAAAATAAAGAAAATCCTTGCAACGTTTAGAATTAAACAATTAGTATAATTCACTACAGTAAAACCTTTGTTCAAATGAAAGAATATCCAATAAATTCATTCAATAAATAAAATGCACTAAAAACCTATTTAAATGTAAATGTGTGAGCCAAAAGTGTGCTTTGTCAGGAATAATTTACATTGCGTGATGTCATCAAGTTATTTTAAATTATGTTTACTCCTGAAATACAAGTAAAGGAATGTGATAGCCAATAGCCGCATAGCTCTCTGAAAGTCACTTAATCTCTCACGACAACCGCTTCATCTCACGCCAACCGAGATCGAACTCGAAATGGAAACATGCTCAGTATTCCATATTTTTAATGTGCAAGCTAGTAACTGATTGGCTGAAGATAATTTGGTTCACAGATGGTGCATTGGAGATTCATGACTTGTGATTAGGTCTTGGCTATCTGTTATTTTCCGTGTGGGCTCTTGTCTGTTATTACAGTGAAAATCAGTTTAGTAACCTTCTCTCTCTTCTTATCTGCTTATTTATGTTTGTCTAGATATACAGTATCTGGGCTGGAAACCTTGGAATTTAAGACTTTTTCTACCCAAGCTTTTTTTATCTTGAGAGAGAACAACAGGTGTTCTCTATCTCTCTGCGAAGCACGACCTTGCTGTGGTGACCCGTTCGTGGGTTTATTTGGTCCCAGTCTTCCGACAACAAGAGGAATAACCCTAACAAACTTCTGTATCAGAAAGACAAATTTCAACACAAAGTGGGAGACATTCTCTTGGCCCCTAGCCAGGAATGGTGGATAACTTCCTAGTGAGCGGTGAGGACACTTTTTTAGCGTACGGTGGCTCCCCACCGGCATATCGCCTGTTGGACATGGTGACGGACGGGGGGACCTACCATGTGATGCCTTCGCCCTTCTCCGAGGATGACCTGAGCGAGTCGTCCAGCCCTCGCTCCTGCTCCAGCCCCGACTCCCAAGTGCTCAGTTCCAGCTATGGCAGCAGCTCCAGTGCCGAAAGCTCAGACAGCATCCTGGACCTTCTGCTGTCCCAGACCTCCCTAGGCGGGGCAGGGACCGGGGCGGCCATCCCCATGTCACTGCCCACCTTTTTGTGGGACTCACAGAGGGACGCGCCATCCCACCCCCACCCAGAGGCCTTGAAGGAGGAGAGCGTGGACTTCCCGGTCTGGTCCTTAGTGGACATGGAGGAGCCGTCCTTCCAGCCCACCTTAGAGGAGATAGAGGAGTTCCTGGAGGAGAACATGGAGGTGGTGTCGTCCATGAAGCAGGAGGCCCAGGAGGGGGCGCTGGGGCTGGGGCTGGGCCTGGAGGAGATCTTGGGGCTGGGGGTGGGACTGGAGGTGTACAGGGAGTCCTCATCCCCAGGACCAAGGCTGGAGCCAGAGGCCAAGCATTCAGACCAAACTGTGTCGACCGCGAATGCCGCCACCGTCACCGAGACCAAAAGCAAACCAGCCACATCGTCACAGGAGTACAACGAAGGCGATGTGTTCAAGAGTGGTTCATTATCCAGCAGGGCAGGATCAAATCAGAGTTGTGCAAATGGTGGCAGCGCTGGAATGCCGGTCATCCTGCAGATCCAGCCCATTCAGATCAAACAGGAACCTGGTGCCACGGTTCCTCCTCCTCCTCCCACAATTGTCCAACCTCCTCCTCAGTCGGCATCGGACATAAAAATTGCCCAGCTGCTGGTTAACATCCAGGGGCATACCTTCGCCCTGGTGCCCCAGCTGCTTCCCTCCACCAGCTTCAACATCTCCTCTAAGTTTGTACGCATTGCACCGGTGCCCATCGCGGCCAAGCCCCTGGGCCTCGGTGAGGTGGCGGTCGGGGGCCAGGGCCATGGGCTGCTGGTGGGGGGTCAGAAGTTCCAGAAGAACCCGGTGGCGGACCTTATCAAAATGCATAAATGCACTTTCCCCGGCTGCACCAAGATGTACACCAAGAGCAGCCACCTGAAGGCCCACCTGAGGAGACACACGGGGGAGAAGCCCTTTGCCTGCACCTGGCCGGGCTGTGGATGGAGGTGAGTTGATGATGTATTACTTTATGATTATGTTGATGATGATGATGATGAAGATGATGATCATGATTTATTACTTTATGGATTTTCTATGTCAAAAAGCTTCCGGACATTCAACGTAGTAGACATACCTATAGCAAGCTTCCACCGTTGACCACATAACGTGATCATTCTTCCCAATATATCGAAATAGATAATCTCAACACACTCGTTATCATAATTTTATTTGGCAGGTGTCAGGGTTTTGAAGCTCAAGAATTTAAGACGTCGTTATCTCGAGAGATTTGATCAACGTTACTTTATGGTTATGGCAGGTTGTTTAAAGAATGCTTAGGGGGTTTTGAGTGAGAGACCAGTCAGTGAACACATGCTTTCACAAACATGTGTGACATATTGATTATACCCTATTGTTACCGTAAGGCCTTTCTGGACGCAATAAGGTAATTATGTGTCTGTCCACTATACAGTACACGCAGGGTGTCATGTTCCTCAATGGAAGGAAGCCTTTGCACCACAGACCGTGACTGGCACCCGATTTGACCTATCTGATGAGGTCATCAATTAGCCCCAGTGAGGGGCTTAAAGTGAGACTTTACAGGATCCACAGGCTCCATTACTTATTAGTAGAGACTCATTCTCTCACAGCACCAAGCTATCCGATGAGGCTCAGTGTTCATGGTGCTAAACATGGAATTGAGTTGCTTGTTTCCTTATGGCTATTTGGCTGTCACTCATCATGCCATTCCTTTATTGCAGTGCCACAATTAATTTGCCACAGTAGCAGTGCTGTGACTCGTTATACATGTCTAGCACTAAGTGATATTTCCCCTTGTGGAATAGTTGGATACCACTTAAAAGGAAGAAAAAGTCTTCAATAAAGGAACGCATTTGACTTGCGGTACAGCCCACCATGGTCATCTACAGTATAGTCCGAAAATAGAAAGCAAGGAAGAAATGTATTTCAAATCATTGTTGCCTTCTTTCTCTTCTCTTCATCTGCTTTTCCAGAGCTCTTGCAGTCTTAATGGCTGTCAGGCTGCGTTCAAAGTGTTAATTGGAGGGTTGTCAAGAGATATTAACATGTTCCCTCAGATTCACACTTTTTTCAGGCACAGAGCTATCTGGGATATGTGAGAATGGCGGGGGTGTCATATTTCTGCTGGTGTAAACTAAAACTGAGCCGAAGCATGTGGGTCGAGGTCACATGGGCGCAACTCGGGCGCCTCCTGTTCTGACTCGACAGCTGTGCAGGATTGTGCATGAGTGTGTGTGTGCAAGAGTGTGTGTGTGTGTGTGAGAGAATAAGTGTATGCGTGTGTGCGAACGTGTGCGATTGACTGTGTGACTCTTGTCCCTCAGTACAACTGGCTGATTTCCTGAAGACACAGGGTCAGGCGGAGAGAGTGACAGTGTCGGGTGAAATTGGCTTTCTAAGCCAGGGGAAATGTTATACATATGCCCTACACAGACCTCACTAAGTACAGGTGGCTAGAAGAGCTGGGACAAGCCAACACATGGACAAAGTAGAGATCTGTTAGTGGTGTGAGTGAGTGTGAGTGAGTGAGTGCATTCTGTTCTGCCCTGACCAGGGATCGAACTAGCAAACTTCTATACAACATCACACACAATTCAACCATTTTAGCCATTAGAGCAAAATACTAGTTTGTCACTGTGTGAGCGACAGTTGCCTTTAGATGTCATGGAAGGTGTGATGTCACCAATGTATTCCAGTCAACATCCTACAGATGTCTTTGACATCCACTACACGTACAGTATGTGTGTATGTGTTTATACATGTATGTGAACATGCTCCATACAGCGTATTAGTTTGTAGTGCTGAGTGATTAGTGCTTTTTGAGGTTGGTGTGGTTACGGTTCGATTGTAAAAAAGATAATCACGGTTTTCTATTTCGGGTTTCAATCATTTTTTTTAACGTAGGTTGAATGCTGTAACAACACAGAATAAAACAATGAATATAAGTCCCAATTATGGTAGTGACTGCATATTATACTGCTCACTTATTAACCATCATTTATTCATATTATTTTAATAAAATATATTAGCTGTTGTGTAAGTTACATTTGTTTTATTTGATGACTTTATTATTTAATTCCAAATCATCATCTCATCTCTATAGAGCTGCTGCCTATGCTGTCTGACAAAATCACTATTTTAGTAGTTCTTCAAGGTTAATAAGGCATACTTTAATGACTGCTGAATACCAACTATCAATCACTTAGATCATCATTTTTCTTCAGGTAGAGATACCTCACGAAGCAATTGCTCTCTATCCCTCTCAATCGCAAGTTCTTCTGTCTCTTCCCTGCCTCTCCCTCTCCATGACTGGCCCACACAGACCGGAAAAGTAGGCGCGCACAATGGGTTGTCATTGTAGTTAATTACCAAGTTTTCTGTGCTAAACTTTGTAGAATATTGGCCTGTTGGAAACTACAACTCCCTACTCCCTAGATTTTTTTTTTATTTTTATGGAATTCAAATAATTTAACCGATGCCGGTCAATTAGTTGTTTGAAAAATGAAAAATGACAATAATTTTGGTTAATCGCTCAGCACTATTAGTTTGTATAGAATCATTACATTTTCTTTTTTTATATTTGAGTCATTTAGCAGACGCTCTTATCCAGAGCAACTAGGGTAAAATACCTTGCTCAAGTGGATATCGACAGATTTTTCAACTAGTTAGCTTGGGATTTGAACCAGCAACCTTTTGGGTTACTGGCCCAATTTGCTTAACCACTAGGCTACCTGCCTCACTCCCTCCCTTATATGCTCAATCGTTCATGGACTGCAGTCCACTTCTCCTCTTGCACACACTGAGCAATCTATATTCCTGAAAAGGGTACTGCATCAATCAATTTATTTATGTTGACTTTGGCACCAACTTGGCAACCTGCTAGTGGCCGTGTATTTGTAATGCTGAAAGTCTGTTCCAGTAGATGAGCTCGGCTGCAGCAGAAATCTCTCTAGTAGTTATCCAGGCGATGCATCTCGGCCCAACAAAAGGGGTCTTGTCTGGACACAAAAGACAGGATTTAGTTAGAGTGCAGGCAAGACGGTGGGTTAGATGGGGGGGGGGGTATAGAGAGAGGGAGAGAGAGAGAGATATATAGAGAGAGAGTGGGCGAGTGAGAAAGGATAAAGAGAGTGAGAGGGAGAAAGAAGGAAGCGCAAGAAAGAGAGAGAGTGTGTATGAGTGAGGGGCCTGTTTTGTGTGAGGGGCCTGTTTTGCACACAATCGGGTTGAGGGAAACTGGTGTGGAAGTGAGACGAACAAAGGCTAAGCACTGAATAGTTACCATGACTGTGTGATAGGAACGTCTAGGCTGGCAGTCTGCTTGAAAAGGGAGAAGGATCGGGGTGAGGTTTCTGTGCTAAAGCTGAGACTTTTACAGTTGGATGGGGGGACATGCATGCATACACTCTAAGAAAAAAAGAGTTCCAAAAGGGTTCTTTGGCTATCCACATAGGAGAACCTTTTGGGTTCCATGTAGAACCATCTGTGTGAAAGGGTTCTACATTAAACCCGAAAGGGTTCTACCTGGAACCGAAAAAGGGTTCTTCAAAAGGTTCTCCTATGGGGACAGCCGAAGAACCCTTTTAGGTTTTAGGTAGCACCTTTCTTTTCTAAGAGTGCACAGACACACGTGCAAACAGGTAAGGGAACGTTGTGAGCACACACAAACACACACACACCCATGCATGCACACCTACAGAATACACCCTTACGTACACATAGTCTCGCAGTGTTTCTCTCTTTCTCCCTCTCTTTGTCTTATATGTCTTATATGTGTACACATGCGCACACGCACAGCAAAATCGAATTAAACCTCCCCATATTTTCTCTGGAGCTGACATTGATATCATAGCATCACCAGGGCCACACACACTCCACACTCTGTTATTCCCCTGCTTCCAGTCAGTCAGTCAGTCAGTCAGTGAGTGAGTGAGTGACTGAAGGTTGAGGGTTCACAGACGAGCTCGCTCTCCCTGCCTGTTTCATTACGATACAATCAGAGCCTGCTGCATACAATGATCAGCTATGGGGAAATCAGATTTTCAACATTTTGATGCCATATTTATATATACAATATATGCAACAGATTTTCCACCAACAGGTTTCTGTGCCAATGCACCACACAACCAATAAACAAAGCATACCGACTTTGGCACGTCAATATCATGGTTTGCTTTTTTAACACCACAATAAATAGACTATGTCAATCTCGGCAAACAGAAAATACATCCCTCCCTTACCCAGTATCGAGGGCTTGACTTAACAATCTCCGAATGACATTAAAGTTTTTGGTGTTTTGTAACCGATGTATGTTTCTAGTCATCAATTGGCCACTGCACAGTTTGGATTGATTGATTGATTTTATTTGTCAGTTAAAAACATACATACAGGACCAATCAAAAGTTTGGACACACCTACTCATTCAAGGGTTTTTCTTTATTTTGATTATTTTCTACATTGTACAATAATAGTGAAGACATCAAAACTATGAAATAACACATATGGAATCATGTATTTACCAAAAAAGTGTTAAACAACAACAACGATTCTTCAAAGTTGACCTAGTTAAATAAAAGTTAAATAAAAATAAAAGAAATAAAATGACATCTTTGCACACTCTTGGCATTCTCTCAACCAGCTTCACCTGGAATGCTTTTCCAACAGTCTTGAATGAGTTCCCACATATGCTGAGCACTTGATGGCTGCTTTTCCTTCACTCTGCGGTCCAACTCATACCAAACCATCTCAATTGGGTTGAGGTCGGATGATTGTGGAGGCCAGGTCATCTGATGCAGCACTCCATCACTTTCCTTCTTGGTCAAATAGCCTTTACCCAGCCTGGAGGTGTGTTGGGTCATTGTCCTGTTGAAAAACAAATGATAATCCCACTAAGCGCAAACCAGATGGGATGGCGTATCGCTGCAGAATGCTGTGATAGCCTTGCTGGTTTAGTGTGCCTTGAATTCTAAATAAATCACAGACAGTGTCACCAGCAAAGCACACCCACACCATCACACCTCCTCCTCAATGCTTCACGGTGGGAACCACACATGTGGAGATCATCCGTTCACCCACACCACATCTCACAAAGACACCGCGGTTGGAACCAAATCTCAAATTTTGACTCATCAGAACAAAGCACAGATTTCTACTGGTCTAATGTCCATTGCTCGTGTTTCTTGCCCCAAGCAAGTCTCTTCTTATTATTGGTGTCCTTTAGTAGTGGTTTCTTTGCAACAATTGGACCATGAAGGCCTGATTCACACAGTCTCCTCTGAACAGTTGATGTTGAGATGTGTCTGTTACTTGAACTTGTGCAATTTCTGAGGCTGTTAACTCTAATGAACTTTTCCTCTGCAGAAGAGGTAACTCTGGGTCTTCCTTTCCTGTGGTGGTCCTCATGAGAGCCAGTTTTATCATAGCGCTTTATAAAGATCTTGACATTTTCTGGATTGACTGACCTTCATGTCTTAAAGTAATGATGGACTGTTGTCTCTCTTTGTTTATTTGAACTGTTCTTGCCATAATATAGACGTGGTCTTTTACCAAATAGGGCTATCTTCTGTAAACCACCCCTACCTTGTCACAACAGAACTGGTTGGCTCAAACGTATTAAGAAGGAAAGAAATTCCACAAATTCCACAAATTAACTTTTAACAAGGCACACCTGTTAATTGAAATGCATTCCAGGTGACTACCTCATGAAGATGGTTGAGAGAATGCCAAGAGTGTGCAAAGTTGTCATCAATGTAGAAAATAGTAAAATAAAGAAAAACCCTTGAATCAGTAGGTGGGTCCAAACTTTTGACTGTGTATATACAAAAAAATGTTTTAAGGTGACCGGGATTGCACAATAAAGTCCCTATTTTTTACATAAAGACATACACAATTACATAGATACAGACACATTACAGAGATAGAGACGGAAAAAAATGTTTAACCTCCAGATGAGTATGAAGGGGGAGTTAAAATACAATTCTTACAAGCTTGTTTGGCTGGTAGCTTATTTTTTTTAGATGTTTGGGGCTGCTAGTGAACAATGATGTGCAGGCATAATCAAAGTGATACTTGACTGGCGCACTTACCAGAGTCTCTAGGATGTCTATAGCTCGGTTTCCATCCAATTGGCGACAGATTTTCATATGAATATTTGGAAATCTTCATTAAAAACAATATTCTACTTCAGTTTCCTTTAGGAAAATTTGGCAGTGGACAACATGACAGGGAAGATTTTAATCTACCAGACATTTGAGAAAAGTAATGGACATCCATATGCATTCAGATCCAACCTGGCACAGCCAGCGCCATCAATAAATGAGGGATTTTGGCCAAATGAGCCACATTTAAAAACAGCCTATAACAAATGACAAAAACACTATTCTTTGTGTTTCGATGTGTAGCATACGCAAAACTTTATAGCCTATACATTTTTTTGGGGGGGTGGGGCTACTTTCCTAAAGCAATAATTGTCCACCTCATGGTTCAGCTGTCAGAGATTTGAGCACTAAATGTATCAGGTTATTACATGCATAGGCCTTTAGGCTTAGGTGTCCACTGTATGATATTCATATTTTAATAAATGTATATATGCAGCCTATATAAAGGAAGAGAAGCTTAGGCCTAACCCCCAGAGAGATAGAGATATGCTGGTGGCATGCTACGACAGTGACATATATTTCTTTATGTCAGATTTCTTCTGCGTCTGATATAGACGTACAGAAGGAGGGTAAATCGTAATTTTTTTTATCCAAATATTTTGTATAAAGATAAGCATTATATTGTTAGATTATAGGAGTTACTCTTGTAGGCCTGAAACAGTCTTCCTCATTTCAAGTTCAACTGTCGGAGTCAGTTGGAGCGACGGGGCGCACTGCCTTCATGTCATAGGCCTGCAGTAGCTAAAGCTTAGTAATAGCGACACCATACCAAATCTTCACAAATGTTTTATTAGGGTAATATCAAAAGTAAGTCAAGCCATTGTTTATAGGGAAAAAACAAGCAGAAGAGTGAATGCAAACCAGGGAAAAAATGCAACTCCCTCCCCTCTGCCCAATAAAAAAAACACAACCCTCCCTAAAGCAAAAATAAGTTGGACAACCCTCCCCTATTTTGGACCATCCCTCCCCCCCAGTAAATTTCGATTCGTCCCTTATCTTAGCCTAGCCATGTGTGCTAATTATTTAGCATTGCTAGCGTTACTTTAGGGTTCATCCATGTACTTTAAGCTAGCTATACTGTAACTATTCAGCAATGACATATAGTCTGGTGGCCTTTGTCAGGGATGTTACATAACTTGCGAGGCTTGGTGAGATGCAGTAGGTCTTGCAAGAAAAAGGAGAAGCCCAGATTTACTGCAAAATAACACATGGGTTCAAGCAGATGTGGTGTAGCCAGTCACTTATTATGGTATACACTTCCCTAAGACTGCCAAAGTCAAAACATGTCGAGCTACTTGCTGTAAAATGACTTTTACCATCATGACTGTACTTAAATCTGTATATCCTACCATTTCGGTATCACTGTCTCAAACATTTGACAATAATATGGAATGAAACTAAAACCAAATTCTCTTGTCTGTACTATGTCAAGGAACATTTAAAATATTATAAATGTTTTTGTTTTTTTATCATGTTATGTAAACAATAATGTTTTATTCTATTCTAAAATGATTGACATCTCTCTCCTATCTGTGTGTGTCTCTCCCAGATTCTCACGGTCGGATGAGCTGTCGCGGCACCGGCGGTCCCACTCAGGGGTCAAACCCTACCAGTGTCTCGTGTGTGAGAAGAAATTTGCCCGCAGTGACCATCTATCAAAACACATCAAAGTCCATCGCTTTCCACGAAGCCGGACACTGCGCACAGCAAACTGACCCCATCCGGATCACTCTTCAATGGACATAGACCAAGGGAGCTCGGAAGGTGTGTGTGTGTGTGTGTGTGTGTGTGTGTGTGTGTGTGTGTGTGTGTGTGTGTGTGTGTGTGTGTGTGTGTGTGTGTGTGTGTGTGTGTGTGTGTGTGTGTGTGTGTGTGTGTGTGTGTGTGTGTGTGTACGTGCGTGTGTGTATGTGTGTCAGAGTGTGGTATGAGTTATGGAGTGTGTGTGAGAGAGAGAGAGAGAGAGAGAGAGAGAGATGGAAATAGAAGGTTTAGTGTGTGTGTGCCTTGCCTTTTAGAGAAATATTGTGCTATAATTTATTGTAGAAAGCAAAAACAATGAACAACCATGTGAAACCAACAAATGACACTTACCATCTTCTCATTAATCAACATTTCTTGAGATTCTTGTTGCTGTTGGTGCTGTTGCATGTTGTACTCTTTTTATTTGTTTTTCTGTTCTGTCTTTATCTTCTATTTCAATAAGAGATAAGATAAGCTTTTTTCATTTGAGGTGACATGTATAATTGCTTCAGTAACAGCCTTCTATTTTACCTGGATATGACTGCCTTTAATCATTTTAAGAGCCAATGTCTTTGACATTCCTCATCTGTCAGGTTAAAGTTTTCCTGGAACTTTCTCCAAGTCAGGTTGAAGTTTCCCCAGAAACGTTGTCCCTGTTTTTTTCATTGTCACTCATAGCTCATTGACAGAGAGGGTAGAGAATAGTTTACTCATTCAGCACACTGTTTATGCAAAGGGGGGAGCAGAGCTTATTGTTAATTCTGTACATGAACTACTGATAACAAATAAGAACACGTCACTATAAGCTACTGGGACTCTCTCAAGTTTCAGAAAAACTTAACCGGCTCAGATTCTGATACAAGGTGTGTGAAAGTAAATGAATGGCAGAGAAAATGCAAATCGAAAAGCAAAAAGAAAGAATTGTGCACGGTAATGATTGTCGATTGTTTTACGTCTAAACAGGCCTTCCAGTCAGTGTTGTGTATTTTTTGATATTTTTCGTGTAAGTGGCTCAAGCCATTTGTTAGACACTTGTCTGGCCTTAATCCACCACAGCATCCTTACCAGGGGAGCAAATAGTAATATAACAAGTTATTCATCACAGTTTTATGGAGAAATGGTGATATGGTTTGAGACAATGAGTAAAGGGAATTGGAAATATATCACCCTTTACTCGCTCAGCATACACATGCTTTTTGCTCTCCGTTTTACTATTGACACAAAATCTGCCTCAACTCAACTATCCAACCTGATCTGTTACTGGAATACCCACAAGCCTATGTTGGCGTGAGGTCATCATGTATGTGGATACTACTACACCCCGGTATTGAACACCCGGAAGAACTGCTTTCTGGGAACTGTAGTCACAACACTTATTTAGGCCATGACATAGTCATTACTTTTGATGTCCTGTTTTCTCTTGAAACTTGTTTGTTATGTATGCCATGCCCTGTTGTGAATATGTACGGTGTGAGAGATACCGTCCATGCAGAGTTCATGTACTGTTCGCAGATTAAAAAGCAGGGGTACACTATATTGTACATCATTCCTTTCATTCAATTTTTGAATTTTTAATGCTTGTTTAAACACAGGTGTTTTATCGCATCCTATGAATGTATGTTAATACGCAGGAGTGTACATAGATGCATCCATGTGAAAGACACAGGAGACTATAATAACATATCTTAAGTCTGTGGTTGTGAAGATTTCTAGTGGAACCCCTAAACGTGTACATAACAGAACGTTTCAGTACATATGAATATATTATATATTTTTTCTTTGTTCTACCCAAGAAGCATTTACAAATAAAAATGGAAACAATCCTGTGTAGATTACTCTTCATTATTTCTTCACATTTTCTCATGTGACTTTATTAGAGCAAAAAATCGTCAATGTTTGGAGGTAACAAATCATCGTATCAGTCAAAAGTTTGGACACAACTACTCATTCAAGGGTTTTTCTTTATTTTGACTATTTTCTACATTGTAGAATAATAGTGAAGACATCAAAACTATGAAATAACACATATGGAATCATGTAGTAACCAAAAAAGTGTTAAACAATTCAAAATACAATACCTTTCAAAAGTTTGGGGTCACTTAGAAATGTCCTTGTTTTTGAACGAAAAGCACATTTTGTGTCGATTAAAATAACATCAAATTGATCAGAAAAATAGTGTAGACATTGTTAATGTTGTAAATGACTATTGTAGCTGGAAACGGCTGATTTTGTAAGGAATATCAACGTAGGTGTACAGAGGCTCATTATCAGCAACCGTCACTCCTGTGTTCCAATGGAACGTTGTGTTAGCTAATCCAAGTTTATCATTTTAAAAGGCTAATTGATCATTAGAAAACCATTTTGCAGTTATGTTAGCACAGTTGAAAACTGTTGTCCTGATTAAAGAATCAATAAAACTGGCCTTCTTTAGACTAGTTGAGTATCTGGAGCATCAGCATTTGTGGGTTTGATTACAGGCTCAAAATGGCCAGAAACAAAGAACTTTCTTCTGAAATTTGTCAGTATGCTGTGTACTACTTCCTTCACAGAACCGTGCAAACTGGCCCTAACCAGAATAGAAAGAGGAGTGGGAGGCCTCGGTGCACGACTGGGCAAGAGGACAAGTACATTAGAGTGTCTAGTTTGAGAAACAGACGCCTCACAAGTCCTCAACTGGCAGCTTCATTAAATAGTAACCGCAAAACACCAGTCTCAATGTCAAAAATGAAGAGGCGACTCCGGGATGCTGGCCTTCTAGGCTTGGATTAGCTAACACAACGTGTTAGGAGTGACGGTTGATGGTTGTTGATAATGGGCCTCTGTACGCCTACGTAGGTATTCCATTAAAAATGTGCCGTTTCCAGCTACAATAGTCATTTACAACATTAACAATGTCTACACTGTATTTCTGATCAATTTGATGTTATTTTAAAGGATTTTTTTTGTTGCTTTTCTTTCGAACACAAGGACATTTCTAAGTGACCCTAAACTTTTTATTCTTCAAAGTAGCCACCCTTTGCCTTGATGACAGCTTTGCACACTCTTGGCATTGTCTCAACCAGCTTCACCTGGAATGCTTTTCCAACAGTCGTGAAGGAGCTCCCACATATGCTTTCTAAAACTTTAACTAGGCAAGTCAGTTAAAAACAAATTCATATTTACAATGAAGGCCTAGGAACAGTGGGTTAACTGCCTTGTTCAGGGGCAGAATGGCAGATTTTTACCTTTTCAGCTCAGGGATTCAATCTGGCAAACCTTTGGTTACTGGCTCAACGCTCTAACCACTAGGCTACCTGCCTCCCTGAGCACTGCTGAGCACTTGTTGGCTGTTTTTTCTTCACTCTGCGGTCCAATTCATCCCAAACCATCTCAATTGGGTCGAGGTCGGGTGATTGTGGAGGCCAGGACATCTGATGCACCAGTCCATCGCTCTTCTTCTTGGTTAAATAGCCCTTACACATCCTGGAGGTGTGTTGGGTCATTATCCTGTTGAAAAACAAATCATAGTCCGACTAAGTGCAAACCAGATGGGATGGCATATCTCTGCAGAATGCTGTGGTAGCCTCGCTGGTTAAGTGTGCCTTGAATTCTAAATAAATCACAGACAGTGTCACCAGCAAAGCACCCCCCACACAATCACACCTCCTCCTCCATGCTTCATGGTGGGAACCACACATGCAGAGCTCATCCGTTCATCTCCTCTGCGTCTCACAAAGACACCGCGGTTGGATGAAAATCTCAAATTTTGACTCATCAGACCAAAGGACAGATTTCCACCGGCTAATGTCCATTTCTCGTGTTTCTTGGCCCAAGCAAGTCTCTTCGTCTTATTGGTGTCCTTTAGTAGTGGTTTCTTTGCAACAATTGGACCATGAATGCCTGATTCACACAGTCTCCTCTGAACAGTTGATGTTGAGATGTGTCTGTTACTTGAACTTGAGCAATTTCTGAGGCTGTTAACTCTAATGAACTTATCCTCTGCAGAAGAGGTCATTCTGGGTCTTCCTTTCCTGTGGTGATCCTCATGAGAGCTAGTTGCATCATAGTGCTTGATGGTTTTTGCGGATGCACTTGAAGAAACGTTCAAAGTTCTTGAAAGTATCCAGATTGACTGGCCTTCATGTCTTAATATAAGGATGGACTGTCGTTTCTCTTTGCTTATTTGAGCTGTTCTTGACATAATATGGACTTGGTCTTTTTCCAAATTGGGCTATCTTCTGTATACCACCTCTACCTTGTCAGAACACAACTGATTGGCTCAAACACATTAAGAAGGAAAGAAATTCCACAAACTGTCATCAAGGCAAATTTGAATAATCTCAAATATAAAATACATTTTGATTTGTTAAACACTTTATTGCTTACTACATGATTCCATATGTGTTATTTCATAGTTTTGATGTCTTCACTATTATTCTACAATGTAGAAAATAGTCAAAATAAAGAAAAACCCTTGAATGAGTAGGTTTGTCCAAACTTTTGGCTGGTACTGTATTATGCATTGTATCATTATTTTGGGTCAAAGTTTCTTGACCGGAGATAAATATTCTTATGAATGTATTTTTTAACACAAATACATGTTTATATATAAACTATTTATTGAAAGTGTAATCATATACAGTATGGTCCAAAATTATTGCCACCCTTGATAAAGAAATTACTGTATAAAATAAGTAACAACAATTCTCAGCTATATTGTATGCTCTAAGAAATTGGGAATTTATAATAATTTGACTAATACAATTGTTCAGAGAAAGATATATATATTTTTTTTAAATCTCCAAAAGTTTGGGGTCAGGATTATTGACGCCCCTGTTTTCAATACTTTTCAATACCTCACCTTGCGAGGTTAACGACCATTCCTCCATACAGAATCGTTCCAGATCTTTGATATCCTTCGTCTGGGCTTATGGACTGCTCTTTTCAATTCAAACCAATAAGGGATCATACTGTGCCTTTCACCTGGATTCACCAGGTCAGTCTATGTCATGGAAAGAGCAGATATTCCTAATGTTTTGTGCACTCAGTTTATGGCCTCAATTTACGTGATTTCCATTTTGATCAACGTGTGCGCCTATGCACGCCTTCACGTATACAAGCAGCAGTCGAAAACATCTAGTGTTCCATGTGCCAAATGTGCTGACTCACCCACCATCAGGAGACAGTCAAAATGTTGTTACGGACCGGGAGCGATGAGGAGTGGGGACGGAGGACTTTAAAACGCTTACACTCACCCAGGAACCTGGGTCTGGTTTGCTGGGAAAAAAGTTAAGGTGAGTGTTGAGAATGTACTGTATGGGGGATATTTACTGTATGTATGTGCGTATTTGTTTGTGTTTGTGTCTCTTTCTGTGTGTGTGTGTGTGTGTGTGTGTGTGTGTGTGTGTGTGTGTGTGTGTGTGTGTGTGTGTACACTTGTGTGTGTGTGTGTGTGTGTCTGTGTGTCCATGTGTATTGGGGGTACTGCTCGGTGGGGGTGGTTATGATCAGAAGGAGTTGGAAGGGGGGTAGTCAGGGTTGCAGAAACAGCTAATTCATCCCTTATGTTGTGTCCTTCTTATGCTGATTTAAGAGTCTACATCCTACACTCCTTGTCGGTATTGTGGAACACGGCCGGTTGTCCCAGTCTGGACCGAACCACTTTAATATTTCCTCAGGTAAGTGGAGGATACAGGGATGCAGAGATTCCTAGACACTTAACAAATGCCTTCTCACAGTTAGCTAAGAGTGTTCAACCCAAAATATCTACATCTGTTGTGAAGTCAAGAAATTTGAATACTGGGACTGCTGATCCATTACATAAATATTTGACTATAACTGCACCATTTTAGATTAAAAGAGGGGACACTGTTTTTGCATTTCCACTTGCTGAGAGAGCTACTTGTAAATGAGTACAAACAAACACCTATTGTACACATTATTTACATTTGTTTTTAATGTGACAGTATTTAAACTCGGTTTCAATCAATAGAAGATTATGGTGTCCATATTAGGACAGCTGTCATGTCCTGACCATAGAAAGCTGTTATTTTCTATGGTAGAGTAGGTCAGGGCGTGACAGGGGGGTTTTCTAGTTTAGTTTTTCTATGTTGTTATGTTCTAGTTTTGTATTTCTATGTTGGGTTTTGTTTGGGATGATCTCCAATTAGAGGCAGCTGGTCCTCGTTGTCTCTAATTGGAGATCATACTTAAGTAGGGGTTTTCCCACCTGGATTTGTGGGAGATTGTCTTTGAGGTAGTGTATGTTTCACCTATGCGGCACGGTTTGTTGTTTTGTTATTCAGTTTGTTTTATGTATTGCATAGTTTCACAGTGAAAATAAAATGTGGAACGACACACACGCTGCACTTTGGTCCGCTCCTTCCTACGACAACAGCCTCAGTCTGGGGAAAAACCAACAGTAGTTATTCTCAGTTGAAATGAAACAACTTTATCCCCTTTGGGCAATTACTAGCTTCAGTAATTGATTCAGACACATACAACAAACAGTCACAGAGACAATAAATAGACAACAAACATGAAAGACAATGACCTAAAAGTGCAGTGCAATAAATATTGTATGAGTTATATCTCAGTCAAAGGACACCAACGTTTTTGTGACCTCATTTAATTTTGAAAACATTGTGTACACTCGCAAACATCTGCCAATGTATACAGGAAGACATATGTACCCGTGCAGTATCAGTGTTCCCATTGACTTGATGGTCTTCAGACAACCTCAAGGTTAGCTGTGCATGACAAACATCAAGCGCTTTCTGTCTGAAATCAGCTCACTAGGCACAGCCAAAGGACATTGATCTAGTTGATTCGTTTTGTATTGAAAGAGCTCAAGAGGGGCCTCCCGAGTGGCGCAGTGGTCTAAGGCACTGCATCGCAGTGCTTGAGGAATCACTACAGACCCAGGTTTGATCCCAGCCTGTGTCACACCTGGCCGTGACCGGGAGTCCTATATGGCGGCTCACTATTGGCTCATCATCGTCCGGGTTAGGGGGGGGTTTGGCTGGGGGGGCTTTACTTGGCTCATCGTGCTCTAGCGACTTCTTGTGACAGGCCAGGCGCCTGCAGGCGGACTTCAATTGTCAGTTGAACGGTGTTTCCTCCGACACATTGGTGCAGCTGCCTTCTGGGTTAAGTGGGCGGGTGTTAAGGAGCTTGGTTTGCCTGGTCATGTTTTGGAGGACGCATGACTTGACCTTCGCCTCTCCCGAACCTGTTGGGGAGTTGTAGCGATGAGACAAGATCATAATTGAAATTTGGAGAAAAAGGGGAAAAAAATAAAAGGAAGAGGTCAAGAGTAGGGTGAAATCTATATCAGTAGTAAAAATAGCTAATGGAGTGACTGAGACATGCATTAGCCACTTTTAGTTTGGTTGTACCCACAGAATAGGCACTTTTCCCTTGAATTAGATAGACAATACATCCAGGTGTCGCCATTTCCTGTTTGGGAGGAAAATATGCAACAAAGGGTGGCTCTCACACAAAATCACATGCCCTCTTTTAGGCACCTCCCTCTCCATTAGTGGAAATCAGCCAACCACCACACACAATACCATTTGCATATTCAATTTACAGCCAAGCAATACATGAATGTCACATTAATGGAATGCTTGCAACAACAACAAAATTCTTCTTATGCTGTGATTTTCAACTGGATCCCACATCTAACACCAAATGTAAAATGATGATAAGGCCAGGCTAAGGTTGCAGTATCACATGCTCCAAGAATGATTACTCACATTCAACAAAACAATGTTTGCGGTCTGGAAAATAAGAAACAAACATCTGTTTATTCAAATGCACAGCTGTCATATTGTGCACAAGACTATCATTTTGACCTCTCATAGAAACCTGGGTCCTGTTCAGAAGGGTGCAACACTGAAGAATGTTCAGATAGAAATGTGTTTAGAAAGAACAAACAGTTCATGTGGAACAGGGAGTTGTATCATCTCTATTCATTACATGTCCACAACGTTCTTAATGTTTCACCTCACAGAATATACCCAGGTCATTGGTGTTTCACAGTAGGAGTGAGGACACAATAGAGGGAGTTTCATGTTCTATGTCCCCATTATTTTGCTCTGTGTTGTTGTCTTCAAGTCCAAGACTACTGACAGTTGGCCATGTGCCAACATATTAACTGTTAAATATTAACTGATGCACTCATACCTATTTTCTCTGTCCAGGAGGACTCTGTGTTAACATTTAATTTACTTTTTTTGCTGCTTGTCATGGAGATCCGAGAACCCTTTGAACCATGGTCATAAAGCAAAAAAATGGTAGCTCACGAAAGCTATATCATGAGTATTAAAATATCAAATGAGTGAAAAGAGAGTTTCTCATTCACAGTATCTATGGTGTTGTCTGTTAAAAAATGTGGCAGTATGACACTATGGCTGTCTGAAACTGCCCCTGTTCTTTATCATATACTAAATATTATCCCTCACGAAAATAATTGCTCATGCAATCATGATTTACCCTTTGGATATGTAATCTGTTCTAAATCAAACCATATCCTCTGTAATTACTGCTATGTAGCCTCGTGTCTAAATTAATTCTCTAGAACATTCTTTATTGTGTTCTAGCGTCAGGAAGACTGGGCTTATACATGGATAATGTTCTCATATGGGGCCTTCAGTCTCTCTGCTATTTTGTTTTGTGCTGTCTCTGTGAGGGTTTGGCAGGTACACCAAGCGGTCCATCAGGATATCCTTTTTGGAGAGCTAAACTCTTCGAACACATCTGTAGGCCATTACCAGAGTATGTGCCATTGTAAAACTTCCTCCCCATGCACTATGTCAGAGAGTTGACCTGTAAGGAGAGATGGAAGCCAGAAGCACCCCCCTTCTCTCCTCTCTCTCTCTCTCTCTCTCTCTCTCTGTCTCTCTCTCTCTCTCATTCTTTCTCGTTCTTTCTCGTTCTTTCTCTCTCTAACTCTCTGTCTCATGGTCAGATTGTGTAATGATATGGACTGGGAGTGTGGAAACACATGATTAATTGGGTGTTAGTACTCAGGAAGTCCGAATAAGACCAACAGTGTCTTTTCCCCCCTGGGAGAATTGCTAATTAAAGCCCAAACCAGCAAATACATCTGCAAGGTATGCTAAGTCAACAGTTGACTAATCAAATCATGTGTAAAAGTTGATAGTCACATGGTTGAATAAGTATGTTTATTCTGTGTTGCATGGAAACCCTTTGGGTTACTTTTCAGCTCACACGCATTGAAAAAGCCACTGACCTGTTACAGTGTAGTTTATGCACTTTTTACATTATGCAAAATGTTGAATGTATGAGTTGAAATAATGAGTTGTTGATATTTTTTCCAATAAAATGCAGTTTATTCCTATTGGCTGGGTGACATCTCTAACCATAGTTAAACCCCAAAAGCATGTAGTTTATTGTAATAATGGTACATGTATGCATATATAAAAAAATCAATTGGCATAAATAGAACACAGTTTGCTGAAAACCCTCACTGCTTCGAGCTGGTACCAGCAAGTCTGACTAGGCACTATTTACAGAGGCTGTCTGTTGAAACTTTCTCCCCCATTGTGGTTTTAGGAGGAGTGAAAATGGACTCCTTTGGCAATCGTGAATGAGTAGCCAGCCTGAAAAACATGGGTAGAAAATAGAATGAGCAGACAGAGTTGTCTCAGCAGACAGACAATTGCAAAAGAGGAGAGGTTACAAATCTGCGTAGGAGAGGTCTGAGAGCAGACGAGAGAGACAAAAAGAGAGAGACGGAGAGAGAGGGATGAGAGAAAGAGAGAGATAGCAGACATTCAACATCCTCTGGTATCTTTTGTCTGCTGTGGGCGGGACACTTAATTTCAACATGTCAATGTCGGTCAAGGCCAATTGGAGAAATCATTAGTCATCACCCACTGGGCACAGATGTCAGTTTAACGTCTAGTTTTGATTTATATTTGGTTGAGTTGTCAACTAACGTGAATTCAACATGAAATCAACAACAAATGTCACCATGTAATTGGATATAGGTTAAAAGTTAGGTGGAAAAAAATATGAAATGGCCTTAAGTTGATTACTTTGCGCAAATCCAATCAGTTTTCCACTTTGATTCAACATCACCGCAAGGATTGTTTTGGTTGAAATTACGTGGAAACAACGTTGATTCAACCAGTTTTTGACCAGTGGGCAGTTACACCAACATGTCTTTAGAGCCAACATCTACAGTTGAAGTCGGAAGTTTTCATACACCATAGCCAAATACATTTAAACCCAGTTTTTCAAAATTCCTGACATTTAATCATAGTAAAAAGTCACCACTTTATTTAAAGAATGTGAAATGTCAGAAAAAAGGAAAAGAGAATGATTAATTTCAGCTTTTATTTCTTTCATCACATTCCTAGTGGGTCAGAAGTTTACATACACTCAATTAGTATTTGGTAACATTGCCTTTAAATTATTTAACTTGGGTCAAACCTTTTAGGTAGCTTCCCACAATAAGTTGGGTGAATTTTGGCCCATTCCTCCTGACAGAGCTGGTGTAACTGAGTCAGGTTTGTAGGCCTCCTTGCTCGCACACACTTTTTCAGTTCTGCCCACACATTTTCTATGGGATTGAGGTCAGGGCTTTGTTATGGCCACTCCAATACATTGACTTTGTTGTCCTTAAGCCATTTTGCCACAACTTTGGAAGTATGCTTGGGGTCATTGTCCATTTGGAAGACCCATTTGCGACCAAGCTTTAACTTCCTGACTGATGTCTTGAGATGTTGCTTCAATATATCCACATAAC
This sequence comes from Salmo salar, assembly GCF_965601325.2. Classification (NCBI taxonomy): domain Eukaryota; kingdom Metazoa; phylum Chordata; class Actinopteri; order Salmoniformes; family Salmonidae; genus Salmo; species Salmo salar. The sequence continues at coordinate 49,482,046 of NC_138302.1, forward strand.
TTTCCTCGTCATCAGGCCATCTATTTTGTGAAGTTCACCAGTCCCTCCTGCAGCAAAGCACCTCCACAACATGATGCTGCCACCCCCATGTGTCATGGGTTGGGATGGTGTTCTTCAGCTTGCAAGCCTCCCTCTTTTTCCTCCAAACATAACGAAGGTCATTATGGCCAAACAGTTCTATTTTTGTTTCATCAAACCAGAGGACATTTCTCCAAATAGTACGGTCTTTGTCCCCATGTGCCATTAATGGCGGTTTTGGAGCAGTGGCTTCTTCCTTGCTGAGCGGCTTTTCAGGTTATGTCGATATAGGACTAATTTTACTGTGGATATTGATACTTTTGTACCTGTTTCCTCCAGCATCTTCACAAGGTCCTTTGCTGTTGTTCTGGGATTGATTTGCACTTTTCGCAGCAAAGCATATTCATCTCTAGGAGACAGAACGCGTCTCCTTCCTGAACGGTATGACGGCTGCGTGGTCCCATGGTGTTTATACTTGCGTACTATTGTTTGTACAGATGAACGTGGTACATTCAGGCATTTGGAAATTGCTCCCAAGGATGAACCAGACTTGTGGAGGTCTACAATTTTTTTCTGAGGTCTTGGCTGATTTCTTTTGATTATTCCATGATGTCAAGCAAAGGCACAGAGTTTGAAGGTGGGCCTTAAAATACATCCACAGGTACACCTCCAATTGATTCAAATGATGTCAATTAGCCTCTAAAGCTTCTAAAGCCATGACATCATTTTCTGGAATTTGTCAAGCTGTTTAAAGGCACAGTCAACTTAGTGTATGTAAACTTCTGACCCACTGGAATTGTGATACAGTGAGTTATTGTAATGGGTGCGTGTTGATGGCAGGGAAGTCAGGCGCAGGAGAACAAACTTGGTATAAACGGAGTCGTTTAATAAGTGCTGACCAAACTCCAAAAACCAAAATATACAAAAATAACAAAGTGGGTACAAAACCTGTCGCACACCAACACATGCTAGCACAATCACATACCATAAAACAATCTCCGACAAGGACATGAGGGGAAACAGAGGGTAAATACACAACATGTAATTGATGGGATTGGAACCAGGTGTGAAGGAAGACAAGACAAAACCAATGGAAAATGAAAAATGGATCTGTGATGGCTAGAAAGTCGGTGACGTCGACTGCTGAACACCGCCCGAACACCGCCCGAACAAGGAGAGGGACTGACTTCAGTGGAAGTCATGACAGTACCCCCCCTCTGACGCGCAGCTCCAGCAGCGCGTCGGCACCGACCTCGGGGATGACCCGGAGGGTGAGGCACAGGGCGATCCGGATGGAGACGGTGGAAATCTCGCAGCATAGAAGGATCCAACACGTCCTCCACCGGAACCCAGCATCTCTCTTCCGGACCATACCCCTCCAAGTCCCCGAGGTACTGAAGGCCCCTCGCCCGACGTCTCGAATCCAGTATGGAACAAACGGAGTAACCCGGGGCCCCTCGATGTCCAGAGGGGGTGGAGGAACCTCCCGTACTTCAGACTCCTGGAGCGGGCCAGCCACCACCGGCCTGAGGAGAGACATGGAACGAGGGGTTAATGCGGTAATCAGGGGGAACCTGTAACCTGTAACATACCTCGTTCACTCTCCTCAGGACTTTAAATGGCCCCACAAACCACGGACCCTGCTTCCGACAGGGCAGGCAGAGGGGCTGGTTTTGGGTCGAGAGCCGGACCCGGTCCCCAGGGGCAAACACCAGGGCCTCACTGCGGTGATGGTCTGCACCCACTTTCTGGCGCAGTATGGCGCGCTGAAGGTGGACATGGGCGGCCTCCCATGTTTCCTCCACGCGCCGGAACCACTCGTCCACCGCAGGAGCCTCGGTCTGACTCTGATGCCAAGGAGCCAGAACCGGCTGATACCCCAATACACACTGGAAGGGAGAAAGGTTAGTGGAGGAGAGGCGGAGCGAGTTCTGGGCCATCTCTTCCCAGGGCATGAATGCTGCCCACTCCCCCGGCCGGTCCTGGCAATAAGACCTCAGAAACCTACCCACATCCTGATTAAGTCTCTCAAGCCCAGCCCGTTACTCTCTGGGTGAAAACCTGAGGTAAGGCTGATCGAGACCCCCAGACGTTCCATGAACGCCTTCCAGACCCTCGACGTGTACTGTGGACCCCGATCAGACACTATATCCTCAGGCACCCCATAGTGCCGGAAGACGTGTGTAAATAGAGCCTCGGCAGTCTGTAGGGCCCTAGGGAGACCGGGCAACGGGAGGAGCTCCACAGGACTTAGAAAAACGATCCACAACGACCAGGATCGTGGTGTTACCCTGTGAAGGAGGAAGATCAGTCAGGAAATCCACCGACAGGTGCGACCATGGCCGTTGTGGAACGGGTAAGGATTGTAACTTACCTCTGGGCAGGTGTCTAGGAGCCTTGCACTGGGCACACACCGAGCAGGAGGAAACATAAACCCTCACGTCCTTAGCTAAAGTGGGCCACCAGTACTTCCCACCAAGACAGCACACTGTCCAACCGATACCAGGATGATCAGAGGAGGGTGACGTATGGGCCCAATAGATCAGCTGGTCGCGGATAGCATTCGGAACGTACAGACGCCCAGCCGGACACTGAAGGAGAGCAGGCTCTGTACGCAACGCCTGCTCAATGTCCGCGTCCAGCTCCCACACTACCAGTGCCACAAGGCAAGAGGCCGGGAGTATGGGAGTGGGATCCATGGGCCGCTCCTCTGTGTCATAGAGCCGGGACAATGCGTCTGCCTTAACGTTCTGGGAGCCTGGTCGGTAGGAATGGGTAAACACAAAACGGGTGAAAAACATGACCCACCTTGCCTTGCGAGGGTTCAGTCTCCTCGCCGCCCGGATGTACTCCAGATTGCGGTGGTCAGTCCAGATGAGAAAAGGGTGTTTAGCCCCCTCAAGCCAATGTCTCCACGCCTTCAAGGCCTTGATGACAGCCAATAGCTCCCGGTCCCCCACATCATAGTTTTGCTCCGCCGGGCTGAGCTTCTTCGAGAAGAAGGCACAGGGGCGGAGCTTAGGTGGCGTACCCGAGCGCTGAGAGAGCACTGCTCCTTTCCCAGCCTCGAACGCATCCACCTCAACTATGAATGCCAAAGAGGGATCCGGATGGGCCAACACGGTTGCCGAGGTTGACAGAGCCCTCAGGTGACTAAAAGCCCTGTCCGTCTCAGCTGACCACTGCAAGCGTACCGGGCCCCCCTTCAGCAGTGAGGTAATGGGAGCCGCCACCTGACCAATACCCCGGATAAACCTCCGGTAGTATTTGGCAAACCCTAAGAACCGCTGCACCTCCTTTACTGTGGTGGGAGTCAGCCAATTATGCACGGCTGCAATGCAATCACTCTCCATCTCCACCCCTGAGGTGGAAATGCGATAGCCTAGAAAAGAGACGGACTGTTGGAAGAACAGGCATTTCTCAGCCTTGATGTACAGGTCATGCTCCAACAGGCGACCAAGCACTCTGCGCACCAGGGACACATACTCAGCGCGTGTAGCGGAGTATATCAAAATGTCATCAATGTACACCACTACACCCTGCCCATGCAGGTCCCTGAAAACCTTGTCTACAAAGGCTTGGAAGACTGATGGTGCATTCATCAACCCGTACAGCATGACGAGGTACTCATAGTGCCCAGAGGTGGTACTGAAATCCGTCTTCCACTCATCTCCCTCTCAGATACGCACCAGGTTGTAAGCGCTCCTGAGATCTAGTTTAGTGAAGAAGCGCGCCCCGTGCATTAACTCTAGCGCTGTGGCTATGAGCGGTAGCGGGTAGCTATACCTCACAGTGATCTGATTCAGACCCCGATAGTCAATACACGGGCGTAGACCTCCCTCCTTCTTCTTCACAAAAAAGAAACTCGAGGAGGCGGGTGAAGTGGAGGACCGAATGTACCCCTGACGCAGGGATTCGGAGACATATGTTTCCATAGCCTCCATTTCCGCCTGTGAGAGGGGATACAAGTGACTCCTGGGAAGTGAGGCGTCTACCAGGAGATCTATCGCACAATCGCCCCGCCGATGAGGTGGTAATTGAGTCGCCTTGTTTTTGGAGAAGGCGAGAGCCAAATCGGAAACATTCAGGGGGAATGCGCACAGTGGAGACCTGGTCTGGACTTTCCACCGTAGTAGCACCAACAGAAACCCCTAAACACCTACCTGAGCACTCTCGCAACCACCCCGTGAGAGCCCTCTGTGGCCAAGAAACAGTGGGGTTATGACAAGCTTACCAGGGTAGGCCCAGCACCATGGGAAACGCAGGAGTCAATAAGGAAGAGACTAATTCTCTCTGTATGACCCCCCTGCTTCACCATGCCCAATGGTGCGGTGACCTCCCTAATTAACCCTGACCCTAATGGTCGACTATCTAAGGCGTGAACGGGAAAGGGCACATCCACAGGAACAATAGGGATCCCTAAACTATAGACTAAAGCACTATCAATAAAATTCCCAGCCGCGCCTGAATCGAGGAGGGCCTTATGCTGGGAATGCGGGGAAAATTCAGGGAACGTAGCAGACACAAACATATGTACAACAGAGGGCTCTGGGTGAGAATGGTGCTGGCTCACCTGGGGTAACGCCAGAGCGCCCTGCCTGCTGCCTCGATTCCCAGAGGAACCAACCCGGCACCGACCGGCAGTGTGACCTCTGCGGCCACAGATGGTGCACGAGTGGGGACCCCCTCCTGTCTCCCTGCGCACCGCCCCTCCCAGCTCCATGGGTATTGGAGAGGGGGTGCGGGAGGATGGAACCACCAGACCCCGATCTGAACGTCCGCGAGTAGCCTGCAGGTTGTCCAGCCGGATGGACAGGTCCACCAGCTGGTCAAATGTGAAGGTGGTGTCTTTGCAGGCCAGCTCCCGATGGGCGTCCTCGCGCAGACTGCAACGATAATGGTCGATCAGGACCCTGTTGTTCCATCCCGCGCCGGCAGCCAGGGTCCTAAACTCCAGGGCGAACTCCTGGGCGCTCCTCGTCTCCTGCCTCAGATGGTAGAGGCGCTCACCCGCCGCTCTACCCTTGGGCGGATGGTCGAAAAATGCCTTGTGTCATGCACAAAGTAGATGTCCTAACCGACTTGCCAAAACTATAGTTTGTAAACAAGAAATTTGTGGAGTGGTTGAAAAACGAGTTTTAATGACTCCAACCTAAGTGTATGAAAACTTCCGACTTCAACTGTAGATACAATTACTTAAGATGACTCTGTTGTTACAGTAACAATAAATGATGCATTCACTTCTCTTGTGTTCTTACACCTGGAATGAATTGAAAGTGTTCTAAAAAGTTTTATTTAACCTTTATTTAACTAGGCAGGTCAGTTAAAAACAAATTCTGTTAATACATCTAGACGTTCCGCTAGCGGAACACCTGCTCCAATATCCAATGATGGGCGTGGCGCGAAATACAAACTCCTCTAAAATCCGAAAACTTCCATTTTTCAAACATATGACTATTTTACAGCATTTTAAAGACAAGACTCTCGTTAATCTAACCACACTGTCCGATTTCAAAAAGGCTTTACAGCGAAAGCAAAACATTACATTATGTCAGCAGAGTACCCAGCCAGAAATAATCAGACACCCATTTTTCAAGCTAGCATATAATGTCACAAAAAACAAAACCACAGCTAAATGCAGCACTAACCTTTGATGATCTTCATCAGATGACAACCCTAGGACATTATGTTAAACAATGCATGCATGTTTTGTTCAATCAAGTTCATATTTATATCAAAAACTAGCTTTTTTACATTAGCATGTGACGTTCAGTACTAGCATACCCCCCGCAAACATCCGGTGAATTTACTAAATTACTCACGATAAACGTTCACAAAAAACATAACAATTATTTTAAGAATTATAGATACAGAACTCCTCTATGCACTCGATATGTCCGATTTTAAAATAGCTTTTCGGTGAAAGCACATTTTGCAATATTCTCAGTAGATAGCCCAGCCATCACGGCTAGCCATTTAGACACCGACCAAGTTTAGCCCTGACCAAACTCCGATTTACTATTACAAAAGTTTGATTACCTTTGTTGTCTTTGTCAGAATGCACTCCCAGGACTTCTACTTCAATAACAAATGTTGGTTTGGTCCAAAATAATCCATCGTTATATCCAAATAGCGGTGTTTTGTTCGTGCGTTCTAGACACTATCCAAAGTGTAAATAAGGGTCACGAGCATGGCGCAATTCTTGACAAAAGATTTCTAAATATTCCATTACCGTACTTCGAAGCATGTCAACCGCTGTTTAAAATCAATTTTTATGCAATTTTTCTCGTAAAAAAGCGATAATATTCCGACCGGGAATCTGCGTTTAGGTAAACAGAGGAAAGAAAACAAAGCATTCGGTCGACGCGGGCACGCGCCTGAGTCTCACAGTACTGGAACCAGCCACTACCCAAACGCGCTACTTTGTTTCAACCAGAGCCTGCAAAGCCACGATTCAGCTTTTTGCCGCCTTCTGAGAGCCCATGGGAGCCGTAGGAAGTGTCACGTAACAGCAGAGATCCTCTGTAATGGATAGAGATGGCAAAGAAGGCCAAGAAATGGTCAGACAGGGTACTTCCTGTACAGAATCTTCTCAGGTTTTGGCCTGCCAAATGAGTTCTGTTATACTCACAGACACCATTCAAACAGTTTTAGAAACTTTGGAGTGTTTTCTATCCAAAGCTAATAATTATATGCATATTCTAGTTTCTGGGCAGGAGTAATAATCAGATTAAATCGGGTACGTTTTTTATCCGGCTGTGAAAATACTGCCCCCTATCCATAACAGGTTAAGAGGATTTGATTTACCTCAACATCACCATATTCGTACTTGTTGTCATTGTCGACAGTCTCACTGAGATAATTTGATGGATTAAAAATGTGATAGCTGACATTGTCTATAATGTCGGCTCAGTTGGGCCGACATTTCAATGAGCGTAGTTGAGAGACCTGATGACATTCTATGAGGATGTCAGGTCACATCTGGTCTATCGTGGTCTGGAGATAACAGTCACTCTGTTTCCTGATTGGGCAGAGGGAATCAAACTGTCGTTATGCAACAGAACCTCTCCTTGACAAGTATGGAGGAGAGGGAAGGTAAAAATGCACAACGCTGTGTCATCGCACTCCGAATGTATCATGCCGTGAGATTTCAATGTGTCCTGTCAGCTGTCCACTTTTCTCATTGGTGATTGTGTGTGTGTGTGTGTGTGTGTGTGTGTGTGTGTGTGTGTGTGTGTGTGTGTGTGTGTGTGTGTGTGTGTGTGTGTGTGTGTGTGTGTGTGTGTGTGTGTGTGTGTTTTAAAAACCCTCTGGCCCTGGAAGAGACACAAACTTTGAAGCCTTTTACTGCTGAGGTTGGCTACCATCCCCCGCCTCAGTCTGACCCTATCATTCAGTGGAATAGGGCACTTCACTCCTATGTGTTAGGGACCAGTTTGCCAGTATACTCAGTCAGCTGACCAGGGCCAGCCAATCACAGGCTCTACCTGCTAGGGGTAACAGACCCCCATTCCTGCTTGTGCTTTAGTTGTTTAAAGGAAGGCAGGTTGAGGTCTCTGTAAACTCCTGTCCTTCATTACATACATCTCATCACTGGACCTTTCCTGAACAGACAAGCCTTCCTTGGACTTCCCCAACTGTGTGTTAGTGCATCACTGAACAGGTAAGTGGACTTTGTTAGGGGTTTGTGTGTATTTGATCTGTATACATGTTATATAGGGCTCCTGAGTGGAGCAGCGGTCTAAGGTACTGCATCTCAGTGCAAGAGGCGTCACTACAGACCCTGGTTCGAATCCAGGCTGTTTCACATCCGGCTGTGATTGGGAGTCCCATAGGGCGGCGCACAATTGGCCCAGCGTCGTCCGGGTTTGGCTGGGGTAGGCTGTCATTGTAAATAAGAATACTTCACACAGTCTGCTCTTTAGCATAGTTCTGTGTACTTTTATGTTCAGCCAAGAGGGAAAATCTCTCCCCATTCTTTTTTATGGGCCAAGATGGCTGCCAGTCATGTCATTGTATATCCTCACGTAAAAATGGCCGACCCGGTCACTTCCTGATATTGTCATAGCCACATCCAACAAGGCTGCTTGTTGGCATCCTAGCCTTTATAGCCGCCAACACTGATGCTAACTTGCCCTTACTGTCCATACTGTTGTGTGCTATTACCTATAGCCTTAGGCCTACTAGCCCTTGGTCTACTAGCTCCCCCTGTACATATTGTACAATATGCTAGCCACTAATAGCATCCTGGTTTATACTGCCTATGCTATTCTAGCCTTTACTACAGTATGCTATCATTTGTGCTATGTTGCCTGTTCGCCTGCATTACTGCTCTGTAGGAGTTTAGCCTACAGTTGAAGTGTACCTATGATAAAAATGACAGACCTCTACATGCTTTGTAAGTAGGAAAACCTGCAACTTGTTCTACCCACTGTAGGTGTGAAGTGCCCTGAGTTTCCGTCTCTTCCAGGGCCAGAGACAGGGTTTATTAACAGTGTGTGTTTGTTTTTCACAAGGATAGTAAAACAAGGACAATTCAGACAAGTCGGGACATTTTGCCGATACCCACACATTCAAACAGTTTTGTAAACTTTTGAGTGTTTTCTATCCAAATCTACTAATTATATGCATATTCTAGTTTCTGGGCAGGAGTAGTAACCAGATTAAATCGGGTACGTTTTTTATCCGCCATGAAAATACTGCTCCCTATCCCAAACAGGTTAAACATTCACAAAGCCGCAGGGCCAGACGGATTACCAGGACGTGTACTCAACGCATGCGCTAACCAACTGGCGAGCGTCTTCACTGACATTTTCAACCTGTCCCTGGCCGAGTCTGTAATACCTACATGTTTCAAGCAGACCACCATAGTCCCTGTACCCAAGAACACCAAGGTAACCTGCCTAAATGACTACCATCCTGTAGCACTCACGTCTGTAGCCATGAAGTGCTTTGACAGGCTGGTCATGGCTCACATCAACACCATCATGCCAGAAACGCTAGACCCACTCCAATTTGCGTACCGCCCAAACAGATCCACAGATGACGCAATCTCAATCGCACTCCACACTGCCCTTTCCCACCTGGATGAAAGGAACACCTACGTGAGAATGCTGTTCATTGACTACAGCTCTGCGTTTAGCTCATCACTAAGCTAAAGGCCCTGGAACTAAACACCTCCGTCTGCATCTGCATCCTGGACTTACTTAAGGGCCGCCCCAGGTGGTAAGGATAGGCAACAACACAGTTGCCACGCTGATCCTCAGCACTCAGGGGTGCGTATTCAGTCCCCTCCTGTACTCCCTGTTCACCCACGACTGCGTGGCCGAGCACGACTCCAACACCATCATTAACTGTCGACTCAACAGTGGTAGGCCTGATCACCGACAATGATGAGACAGCCTATAGGGAGGAGGTCAGAGACCAGGCAGTGTGGTGCCAGGACAACAACCTCTCCCTCAATGTGAGCAAGACAAAGGAGCTAATCGTGGATTATAGGAAAAGGAGGGCTGAACAGGCCCCCATTAAAATCGATGGGCTGAAGTGAAGCGGGTCGAGAGTTTCAAATGTCTTGGTGTCCACATCACCAATGAACTATCACGTACAAACATACCAAGACAGTTGCGAAGAGGGCACAACAACACCTTTTCCCCCTCAAGAGACTGAAAAGACTTGGCATGGGTCCCCAGATCCTCAAAAAGTTCTTCAGCTGCACCATCGAGAGCATCCTGACCGGTTGCATCACCACCTGGTATGGCAACTGCTCGGCATCTGACCGTAAGGCGCTACAGAGGGTAGTGCGTACGGCCCAGTACATCGCTGGGACCAAGCTTCCTGACATCCGAGTTTGGAAAACCCTGTGTTAACATAGTCTTGGCCAAATATGCACAGAGCCTTCAGAAAGTATTCATACCCCTTGGACTTATTCCACAATTTATTGTGTTACTGCCTGAATTCGAAATGAATAAAAATAATAATTCTCTCAACCATCTACACACAATAGCCCATAATGACAAACTGAAAACATGTTTTTATAAATGTTGGCAAATTTATTGAAAATGAAAAACAGAAATATCTCATCTCTCATCTAATTTCTTTTGATCGTCCTTGAGATGCCACTAGAACTTCAGTTGGAGCCCACTTGTGGCCAATTAAATAGTTTGGACTTGATTTAGAACACACCTGTCTATATAAGGTCCAACAGTTGACAATGCGTGTCAGAGCAGAATATACCATGAAGTCCAAGGAACTGTTTGTAGTTCTCAGAGAATTATGATGAGGCATATATCTGGGGGTATAAAAACAATTTCTGAGTGTTGAAGGTTTTCATGAACACAGTAGTCTCCATCATTGGGAAATGGAAATAATATGGAACTACCCAGCCTCTGCCTAGAGCTGGTCGTCCGACCAAACTGAGCAACAGGACATGAAGGACCGTGGTCACGGAGGTGACCAAGAACCCAACGACCACTCCGACAGAACTACAGAGTTCTTTGGGTGAGATGGGAGAACCTGCCAGAAGGACAACAGTCTCTACAGAATTTCACCAATCTGGGCTTCATGGGAAAGTGGCCAGATGGAAGCCACTCCTGAGAAAAAGGCACATGACCGCACACCTGGAGTGTGCAAAAAAGCACATGAAAGACTAAGCATGAAAAACAAAGCCAAAAGGTCCTTGATGAGAATCAATGATGAGAGTGCAAACAACCTTAGACTGGGGCAAAGATTTACGTTCCAACAGGACAATGACCCCAAGCATACAGCCAAATCATTTCTGAAATGGCTTCAGAACAAGAAGGTGAAAGTCCAGACTTGAATCCTGTTGAAAATCTGTAGAAAGACTAGAAAAATGCTGCTGACCCCTGCTCCTCATCTGATTTAACACTAGAACCATCCAGAACGTCAATCTGCCAGTTTTCAATTTTGTAATTTCCATAACTTAATTTCAATAAAAAACCTAGAACCCACCTGTCCCTGACCTTTCCCAAATATGTGTATTTTGCACTCTAGCAGTACTTTCAGACAAATATCATAAAATACAAAACCGTTCGGAGTATTTCATCCTCATAGCGCTATGTGTGCATATTTAACAGTAGAATATCCAGGCCTCGAGAAGTACTAATTAATCAAATTATCTAGAACTGTCTCATTGGACCCCCCTTAATGCCAATGTCATTTGGATGTGTTTATGAAGGTGTTAGGTAATATTAGAATACGAAATGCAAATATTTGAATGAACATAATACCATTTTCATTCATTTATGTTATATATAAAACACCGAATTTTAAGTGATTAAGTGCCTTTGTCAGAACTATGAAACAAAAAGCATGTGCATTGAAACACAGTAAAAGCTTATTTTTATAATGACAACAAATAAAAATACCCAAACCGCAAGACACTCAGTCAATGATGAAAATATCCCAAAATATCAGTAGCCTAAACATCAGTATAGGCGCCAAGAGTGCTTGTGAATTGTGCAATAATGGCATTATAATGAATACGTGTCCATATGAAAGCGGTCAGAAATTGTCTATTATTGTCAGTTATTGGACACATTCTTTGTGGCCTCACTCATGCTTACAGTATGGTGTGCGTCTTCACGCAATAGTTGGATCTCATTTACCTTTTATCCCTTGTCCTAACAGTCACCACAAATCTTTGGCACTTTCATTTGATTGCAACATATTTTTTATACTTTTTCTATCAAGGGAGGTCAAATGCTCGCTGGCTTCCCTTGCATTTAATGCAGTAGTTATAAATAAATGTGCATGAAAATGAGTCATCTCTCGTTGAATGACAACAAAGATTTTACTGAATAATCCCTACTGACCAATCACCAACGAAGGGGCGTAGACTTCGGCTACCGATTTAGGCTTACCTCAAGAAAAAACCCTTTACCAAAGTCCAAAACAAACAAAAATGTCACAAAATGTTGTAATAATACTGTATATGCACAAATTGTTTAGTCTGGGAAGCATGTGGACCCCTTAAGACTGCTTGGATTTGGGGGACTGATAAAGGGTACACCGTTTTGAGATTATAGCTAATTAGAATAGATGAATACAATAGAATGGACGCTCTGTTCTTCATTCACAATTGGTGATTACATAATTATGCATCGTTCGCTTCCCCTCACTTATCAACTCCCCCAGTCTCCCCTTTTCTCACCCATAATTCTATGCTTCATTTATTTTATATGTTGTTATACGTGTAACATTTGTTTCTGTATAGTTTATTTTCAGATTAGAAGCAATTATCGGGGTGATTATCAACTAGGCACGGCACATTCAACTATCAGAGAAGAAGTGTAACAGTTTGGGGAAAACCTTTAAAAAAATGACATACCCTCCTAAAACTGGTTATAACTCCAGTTCTGTTTGTGATATTAAGATTCTAACAAGGACAGTGTATTATATAGATGTATTTATGAAAAGTCAAAGACTATGACTTTAAAAATGGAGAATAATTAAACACTTAAATTAATTTTTGTCATTATGATTCTTGCTGCCTTTCTAGTGTTAATATACACAATCACAAATAAATCCATTAATATTTCATTTAGGAAGGTAATACAAATAACAGAATAGCATGTTCTGAGTTGTATTTATCTGCACTTAGTAGCCAAGGCTATTGCTGCACCATGCCAATCTATGGCTGCATCATGCCAATGAAATCAACTTTTTCATTTAGCAGACATTACAGGCCCTGATGTCCGCTAAGTTAGATTTTGAAACAGAGACCATCCCCTCAATTTGTACTGTTGTTTGGCAAAAACAGTTTCATTAGAAACTCTGGAACCTGCTCTTTCTGATAGGGTATAGCATCAAAACATCTGGACTGCATGGTTCTCTGTAGGATGATATGGAAGAAGTGCTATTTGGTAAGCTCCTGGCTTCTTTGTCAATACACACTGTCAATGCATGCTGTGCAGGTCATCAGTCTCTTCATTCTCTATTTGACAATTGATAATATTGTCACCCATCAGACTACTGTCAATTTAACATTGTCTTTAGGCCACATCTATTATTATTATTATATGTGTGAAATTAGTTTCAATATAGTTTAGGTGTAGTTTGGTCGTGCCAGCTTGCCAGGCAACTGTTGTCTTACAGTCAGAAAGTACACTATCATCTTAGTATTTTAGTATTTACAGTCTATGCGCTTCTGGATGAATCAATACATTTTCTGACTGAATACAATATGCATTTGGTGTTCTGAGGTTTCTTATTACCTATTTTATCATAATAAATGCATTATTTTAGCAATTTAATATTTATTATGGAATATTTGTCACGGTTGTCGTAAGGAGGAGCGGACCAAAGTGCAGCGTGTGTGTCGTTCCACATTCTTTTTACACTGTGAAACTATGCCATACATATAAATAAACTGAATAACAAAAACAACAAACCGCAGAGTTAACAAACATGTACTCAAAAACAATCTCCCACAAACCCAGGTGGGAAAAACCCCTACTTAAGTATGATCTCCAATTAGAGACAACGAGGACCAGCTGCCTCTAATTGGAGATCATCCCAAACAAGACCAAACATAGAAATACAAAAACTAGAACATAACATAGAATAGAACAAAGAACTACAAATCTCAAATGCCCACGCAAGTCACACCCTGACCTAACCAAAATAGAGAAACAAAACGTCTCTCTCAGGTCAGGACGTGACAATATTTATACAATTGAAATATCAGAGGGTCAGAATGACCATCATGGCCATTCTAGTAGTTATGGAATTCCTGCGCTCTAAGTGTTAACAGAGATTGAGAAAATCTGCAAGGAAGAATGGGAGAAAATCCCCAAATCCAGATGTGCAAAGCTGATACAGACATACCCAAGATGACTCAAAGCTGTAATCCCAGTCAATGGTGCTTCTACAAAGTATTGACTCAGGGGTGTGAATACCTAGGCAAATAAGATATTTCTGTATTTCATTTTCAATTAACATGTTTTGTCATTATGGGGTATTGTGGGTAGATGTGTGAGAACAAAAATCTGTTTAATCAATTTTGAGTTCAAGCTTTAACACAACAAAATGTGCAATAAATCAAGGGGTATGAATACTTGCTGAAGGCACTCTACATCAACACATTCTTTTAATATATTTGTAGTTTCATTTATTTTATGGGCAATGTTTTATTTAATTTTCATGTTATGCTTTCTTGGTAACTTATGTTACACACTTATGAAGTGGGAATTGTTCTGTCAAGGGAATGGTTGGAATAGTTATGGTGTGATGGGGGGACAAGATAGTGATGGGAAATGCAATGGTACAGAGTTTTCATCTGCAAGCATGAGACATCCATTATGGATTGGGAACCTCTCACAAACGTTGGATAATACATGGTGGACAGTCAGTTTGATCCCTAACCTTTGTGCAAATCAGGCCTCTCAAGTTCTCAACTTCACCACAGTATATAAAGATACATAATAAGTCAACGTTCAGCCTGTATGCTGAGGTTTGAGAACATTACTGTGTTAGTGAAATATACACTGCTCAAAAAAATAAAGGGAACACTTAAACAACACAATGTAACTCGAAGTCAATCACACTTCTGTGAAATCAAACTGTCCACTTAGGAAGCAACACTGATTGACAATACATTTCACATGCTGTTGTGCAAATGGAATAGACAACAGGTGGAAATTATAGGCAATTAGCAAGACACCCCCAATAAAGGAGTGGTTCTGCAGGTGGGGACCACAGACCACTTCTCAGTTCCTATGCTTCCTGGCTGATGTTTTTGTCACTTTTGAATGCTGGTGGTGCTTTCACTCTAGTGGTAGCATGAGACGGAGTCTACAACCCACACAAGTGGCTCAGGTAGTGCAGCTCATCCAGGATGGCACATCAATGCGAGCTGTGGCAAGAAGGTTTGCTGTGTCTGTCAGCGTAGTGTCCAGAGCATGGAGACGCTACCAGGAGACAGGCCAGTGCATCAGGAGGCGTGGAGGAAGCTGTAGGAGGGCAACAACCCAGCAGCAGGACCGCTACCTCCGCCTTTGTGCAAGGAGGAGCAGGAGAAGCACTGCCAGAGCCCTGCAAAATGACCTCCAGCAGGCCATAAATGTGCATGTGTCTGCTCAAACGGTCAGAAACAGACTCCATGAGGGTGGTATGAGGGCCCGACGTCCACAGGTGGGGGTTGTGCTTACAGCCCAACACCGTGCAGGACGTTTGGCATTTGCCAGAGAACACCAAGATTGGCAAATTCGCCACTGGCGCCCTGTGCTCTTCACAGATGCAAGCAGGTTCACACTGAGCACGTGACAGACGTGACAGAGTCTGGAGACGCCGTGGAGAACGTTCTGCTGCCTGCAACATCCTCCAGCATGACCGGTTTGGCAATGGGTCAGTCATGGTGTGGGGTGGCATTTCTTTGGGGGGCCGCACAGCCCTCCATGTGCTTGCCAGAGGTAGCCTGACTGCCATTAGGTACCGAGATGAGATCCTCAGACCCCTTGTGAGACCATATGCTGGTGCGGTTGGCCCTGGGTTCCTCCTAATGCAAGACAATGCTAGACCTCATGTGGCTGGAGTGTGTCAGCAGTTGCTGCAAGAGGAAGGCATTGATGCTATGGACTGGCCCGTCCGTTCCCCAGACCTGAATCCAATTAAGCACATCTGGGACATCATGTCTCGCTCCATCCACCAAAGCCACGTTGCACCACAGACTGTCCAGGAGTTGGCGGATGCTTTAGTCCAGGTCTGGGAGGAGATCCCTCAGGAGACCATCTGCCACCTCATCAGGAGCATGCCCAGGCATTGTTGGGAGGTCATACAGGCACGTGGAGGCCACACACACTACTGAGCCTCATTTTGACTTGTTTTAAGGACATTACATCAAAGTTGGATCAGCCTGTAGTGTGGTTTTCCACTTACATTTTGAGTGTGACTCCAAATCCAGACCTCCATGGGTTGATAAATTGGATTTCCATTGATTATTTTTTTATGATTTTGTTGTCAGCACATTCAACTATGTAAAGAAAAAAGTATTTCAGAAGATTATTTCTTTCATTCAGATCTAGGATGTGTTGTTTAAGTGTTCCCTTTATTTTTTTTAGCAGTATATTTACCAACATGTTCCTGAATGTTCCCAACATATTCCTGAATAGTTACATACGATATTTTAAAGGGGGTAAAAAAGTCCAAATGAAGTGCTGCAGTTTTGAATGGGAAACACCACAACAGTGACATGTGTTTCTGATAGGAATTCCATTACAGTACTTTAAATGAGCCTTATGTAGAACTCCTGAACCACACACGGTTTATGTCTTTCATTATGCTCTGCAGAATAGATAAGTGCCAAAAAGTAATCAGAAAAGATTTCCATATGGGGAACAGTGCATTCTGTTAGCAACATGTTCTTCTGACTGAGAGGAGAGTTTGAAACGTACTCTGGAAACAATTTATTCAGTGGTCCTAAACAGCAACAGTTATGCATCAATGAAAAATTAACCATGCATCTCTGACAATAACATAATGTTACCATGAAGATGTTATGTACGATAAAGTAAAAATGGTGATGCAATGTACAATAATGCAATCATCTATCACGATGAGCAATGGTGAAAAGATGAGATGACCTCAAATTGGACGAAAAAATTGAAAATTGAATTAGGATTTTGGCACAGATTGTGTTGTTTGTACAGAGAATCCTTGCTGACGATGAGGGTTAGTTGGAGTTGATGTTGAGTGGAAGGCAGCAGAAAAAAATGTTTATGATATGGTTGAGGCTGCAATGTGGCAAAATGGGACCTAAACCAATCTGAAAGACAATGCCCTTTGGTGAGAAATCCATGAGAAAAGATTTGTAGCATTTTCATTGAATGGAGAAAATGCATTTATTTTCACATTAATGCGTAGTTATAACTCATTAAAAACACACAATAAGCATTCGTAATATTATACACAATTATAAACTGCGTGGTTCGAGCCCTGAATGCTGATTGGCTGACGGCCGTGGTATATCAGACTGTATACCACGGGGTATGACAAAACATTTAGTTTTACTGCTCTAATTATGTTGGTAACCAGTTTATATTAGCAATAAGGCACATCAAGGGTTTGTGGTATATGGCCAATATAGCGCGACAAACGGTTGTATCCAGGCACTCCGCGTTGCGTCGTGCATAAGAACAGCCCTTAGCCATGGTATATTGGCCACATACCACAAACCCCCTCTTGTCTTATTGCTTAAATATACGCCAGCGATTTGTATTAATTTGATCGTGGGAGCATTCATTGCAGAATGCAGACCTTGATTAAGGTCATACCATCATATCTAACAACAGTGTATCTTCGATATCATACTGCCTACATAATGCGACCTAAACGTTGTGCAACACGCTTCACTGATTGTCTGACGCTTGTCTCTCCTCATCGAACCTCATGTCAGTGACTCCTTCCCAGCTGATGACGATGGCTTTGGTCTCCAGTCAATATTTGTGCAGAGAAACAGTGGTCAAAGGTAGGTTTCGCTGTTTGGCAATGGCAATGGCATAAACAAACAGGAGAAAAAACAGTCAATGACGACAGCGACGGCACATCTGTCCAACAAACCTTTGAAATTGGAACGTGTCGTCAACTCATCATTCGATAACTCCAACTCAGCCTAGAGTTTAAAACGAATCTGCAAGCGAACCTTGTTCTCAAATGCAACTACATGACTTGGCCATTTTGAAGGCCCTTTTGTCTCTATGGGAGAACTGCAGAACCGAAATAAGAAAAAAAATCAGTTGCAGTTCACAGACTCCCCCAAATACTGCTCGGCAATATTTGCCCTCAAATCTGGAGAGCTATTTTTACATATTTTTCTCTCGCACTACATACTTCGTAATCACATGCACCGTTAGTTCCTCTGCTTTTCGTCTCCCTGCTGGTTTGCTTGAAACCCCCTGCTCCTGGCTTCATTCTTAACATGGCCAACATTAATAAACGTGCTGTGAAAATGGCCGGGATCAATCCAGTGCATCTCCGTTCACGCACGCTTACTGCAGACCTGGGTTTAAATACTATTCAAAAATATTTCAAATATATTTTGCGTTTGCTTTAGCCTGTCTGGATTGCCTGATGGGCAGGGTTTGCAGTTTTCAGCTATTCTATTGGTTCCATTGTGTCAGGCAAGCTTAATCAAGCCCAGCTGAAGTATTTGAAATTATTTTATTTTATTTGAACCCAGGTCTTGCGGGTTAGTTGGAGTTGGAAGGGATGTCATGCTTTTCCAGCTGCACCCACACTTTGATCTCTACGGAGGCCCTATGGACTTGTATGGTTGGGATCCCTCTATTGCACTATGTAGCTATACTACGAAGTGGTGTTATGCCTTGTTTGTTTTAATAGAGATGCTTGCAATCTTCAACAGACTAATTTGATGGAACAACAGATAGGCGTTCGGCTTTATGACTGGAACATAATGAAGCCACTGAAGTTACTGTTTATGAAGTGTTTATGAAGTGTTTATAAGCATCATTAATATATCATGAATGAAAACAGTTGATGAGTATTTATGAAGGAATGATAGTATGCCATGCCAAACCTAAAGTGTATGTTTTTGTTAGCAAGTGCATGTCTTTGGCCTAACCGATTGCTTGTAAATTATTTTGTACATAATGTTTCTGCCACCGTCTCTTATGACCGAAAGAGCTTCTGGATATCAGAACAGCGATTGCTCACATCGAACTGGACAAAGAGTTTTTCTTTAACGAGTCGGACGCAAATGATTTACTCCAGATACCGGACCAGGCCCAAATCCCCGTCATTCACATGAAAAAAAGATGCCGACACAGGGGACGCAGGTCCGGGTGCCTTGTGAGAATTTGTTGGCGAGTGGGTAACCCGCCTCTACCATCCATCCTATTGGCCAACGTACAAACAACGTTCCCATTGGGGAATAAACTGGATGAGCTCCGTTTAAGACTATCCTACCAACGGGACATTAAAAACAGTAATATCATATGTTTCATTGAGCCGTGGCTGAACGACGACATGTATAATATAGAGGTGGCTGGTTTTTCCGTGCATCGGGAAGACAGAACAGCTGCCTCCGGCAAAACAAGGGGTGGCGGTCTGTGTCTATTTGTCAATACCAGCTGGTGAGCGAAATCAAATATTTTAAGGAAGTCTCTAGTATCTCATGATAAGCTGTAGACAACACTATTTACCAAGAGAGTTTTCATCTATATTTTTCATAGCTGTCTAATTACAACCACAAACTGATGCTGGCACTAAGACCACCCTCAACGAGCTGTATAAACCCATAAGCAAACAAGAAAATGCTCATCCAGAGGTGGCGCTCCTAGTGGCCGGGGACTTTAATGCAGAGAAACGTAAATCCGCTTTGCCTCATTTCTACCAGCATGTTACATGTGCAACCAGAGGAAAAAAAACTTTAGACCACCTTTACTCCACACTCAGAGACACGTACAAAGCTCTCCCTCACCCTCCATTTGGTAAATCTGACCATAATTCTATCCTCCTGATCCTGCTTACAATCAAAAATTTAAGCTGGAAGTACCAGTGACTCGCTCAATACGGAAGTGATCAGATGTCGCAGATGCTAAGGTACCAGACTGTATTGCTAGCACAGACTGGAATATGTTCTGGGACTCATCCAATGGCATTGAGGAGTATACTACATCAGTCACCGTCTTCATCAATAAGTACATCGATGACGTTGTCCCCACAGTGACCGTACGTACAGTGGGGCAAAAAAGTATTTAGTCAGCCACCAATTGTGCAAGTTCTCCCACTTAAAAAGATGAGAGAGGCCTGTAATTTTCATCATAGGTACACTTCAACTATGACAGACAAAATGAGAAAACATTTTCCAGAAAATCACATTGTAGGATTTTTTCTGAATTTATTTTCAAATTATGGTGGAAAATAAGTATTTGGTCAATAACAAAAGTTTATCTCAATACTTTGTTATATACCCTTTGTTGGCAATGACACAGGTCAAACGTTTTCTGTAAATCTTCACAAGGTTTTCACACACTGTTGCTGGTATTTTGGCCCATTCCTCCATGCAGATCTCCTCTAGAGCAGTGATGTTTTGGGGCTGTCACTGGGCAACACGGACTTTCAACTCCCTCCAAAGATTTTCTATGGGGTTGAGATCAGGAGACTGGCTAGGCCACTCCAGGACCTTGAAATGCTTCTTACGAAGCCACTCCTTCGTTGCCTGGGCAGTGTGTTTGGGATCATTGTCATGCTGAAAAACCCAGTCACGTTTCATCTTCAATGCCCTTGCTGATGGAAGGAGGTTTTCACTCAAAATCTCACTGTCAGGGATTTCTTCGTCGGAGGACGAGATGGCGAAATCGTCATCGGAAAATGAGGACCAATATGCAGCAGAGTTGAGATGGTTCATTTTGAACTTTTAATAAATTCCAAAACGAACATACAAAAATAACAAAAAAACGAACGCACGATACACTGACAGTCCTGTTAGGTTTACACACACTAAACACGGAACACGGAACAATCTCCCACAATTAAACAGACAAACACACCCAACTAATATAGGACTTCCAATCAAAGGCAACACCACACAGCTGCCTTCAATTGGAAGTCCACCCCAATTAACTCAACATAGAAACAGATCAACCAGACTACACATAGAAATACATCAACATAGACCATAACTCAAAACCCGGAAATAATAAATCAAACGCCCTCCTAACTAATACACCACCCCGAACCACATAAAACAAATACCCTCTGCCACGTCCTGACCAAACTAAAATGACAATTAACCTTATACTGGCCAGGACGTGACAGTACCCCCCCCCCCCCCCCCCCCCCCTTAAAGGTGCTAACCCCGGCAGTTCCCGGCAGTCTGGCCACTCTGGCAGTTCCGGGCAGTCTGGCCACTCTGGCAGTTCCGGGCAGTCTGGCCACTCTGGCAGTTCCGGGCAGTCTGGCCACTCTGGCGGCTTCTGACTAGCGCGCGGCTCTGGCGGCTCCTGACTAGCGGGCAGCTCTGGTGACTGTTGACTGGCGGGCAGCTCTGGTGACTGTTGACTGGCGGGCAGCTCTGGTGACTGTTGACTGGCGGGCAGCTCTGGTGACTTTTGACTGGCGGGCAGCTCTGGTGACTTTTGACTGGCGGGCAGCTCTGGTGACTGTTGACTGGCGGGCAGCTCTGGTGATTGTTGACTGGCGGGCAGCTCTGGTGACTGTTGACTGGCGGGCAGCTCTGGCGACTTTAGACTGGCGAGGCTGGGTTTACGCACTAGATGCCTTGTGCGTGGTGCTGGTACTGGGCGTACCAGACTGGGAACACGCACCTCCAGGCTAGTACGGGGAGCGGGAACAGGACGAGTCGGACTGGGCTGACGTACTTCCGGGTCCGCACGAGAGACAGGAGCTGGAAACCTAGGGCTATGGAGGCGCACAGGCGGTCTTGATCTTACCTGCTGCACAACCCGTCCTGGCTGGATGGAACTAGTAGCCCTGCATGAGCGGGGTGCTTGTACAGGGCGGACTGGGCTGTGCAGGGGCCTGATGGTAGCCGTGCGTAGAGCGGGAGTTGGGTAGCCTGGTCCTCGGAGGCGTACCGGCGACCAGATGCGCTGCACAGGCATCCTCCTACCAGGCTGGATGCCAGCTCTAGCACGGCACCTGCGAGGGGCTGGAATAACGCGCACCGGACTGTGCGTGCGTATGGGTGAGATAGTGCGCTCCTCAGCGAAACATGGCGCTCTCCACCTCATACGCTCCTCCATATAACCACGGGTAGCTGGCTTCCGGCTCTTCCAAGGCCTAGCCAAACTACCCGTGTGCCCCCCAATTTTTTTTTATTGGGGGTGCCTCTCGTGCTTCAACGCCAGTCGTGATCCTCGGAAACGTTCCCGGTCCATACCAGCCTTTCGCCTTTCCTCTCTCTCGCTTACCACCTGTCCCCATGGAAGGCAATCTTTTCCTGCTTGGATCTCCTCCCAAGTGTAGGAGCCTTCTCCCCCCAAGATCTCCTCCCAAGTCCATCTCTCTCGTTTGTCCAATTCGAAATTCCTCTGCTCCTTCCTCTGCTGCTTGGTCCTGGTTTGGTGGGAGATTCTTTCAGGGATTTCTTCGTCGGAGGACGAGATGGCGAAATCATCATCGGAAAATGAGGACCAATATGCAGCAGAGTTGAGATGGTTCATTTTGAACTTTTAATAAATTCCAAAACGAACATACAAAAATAACAAAAAAACGAACGCACGATACACTGACAGTCCTGTTAGGTTTACACACACTAAACACGGAACACGGAACAATCTCCCACAATTAAACAGACAAACACACCCAACTAATATAGGACTTCCAATCAAAGGCAACACCACACAGCTGCCTTCAATTGGAAGTCCACCCCAATTAACTCAACATAGAAACAGATCAACCAGACTACACATAGAAATACATCAACATAGACCATAACTCAAAACCCGGAAATAATAAATCAAACGCCCTCCTAACTAATACACCACCCTGAACCACAAAACAAATACCCTCTGCCACGTCCTGACCAAACTAAAATGACAATTAACCCTTATACTGGCCAGGACGTGACACTCACGATACATGGCCCCATTCATTCTTTCCTTTACACGGATCAGTAGTCCTGGTCCCTTTGCAGAAAAACAGCCACAAAGCATGATGTTTCCACCCCCATGCTTCACAGTAGGTATGGTGTTCTTTGGATGCAACTCAGCATTCTTTGTCCTCCAAACACGACGAGTTGAGTTTTTACCAAAAAGTTATATTTTGGTTTCATCTGACCATATGACATTCTCCCAATCCTCTTCTGGATCATCCAAATGCTCTCTAGCAAACTTCAGACGGGCCTGGACATGTACTGGCTTAAGCAGGGGGACACGTCTGGCACTGCAGGATTTGAGTCCCAGGCGGCGTAGTGTGTTACTGATGGTAGGCTTTGTTACTTTGGTCCCAGCTCTCTGCAGGTCATTCAATAGGTCCCCACGTGTGGTTCTGGGATTTTTGCTCACCGTTCTTGTGATCATTTTGACCCCATGGGGTGAGATCTTGCGTGGAGCCCCAGATCGAGGGAGATTATCCGTGGGCTTGTATGTCTTCAATTTCCTAATAATTGCTCCCACAGTTGATTTCTTCAAACCAAGCTGCTTACCTATTGCAGATTCAGTCTTCCCAGCCTGGTGCAGGTCTACAATTTTGTTTCTGGTGTCCTTTGACAGCTCTTTGGTCTTGGCCATAGTGGAGTTTGGAGTGTGACTGTTTGAGGTTGTGGACAGGTGTCTTTTATACTGATAAGTTCAAACAGGTGCCATTAATACAGGTAACGAGTGGAGGACAGAGGAGCCTCTTAAAGAAGAAGTTACAGGTCTGTGAGAGCCAGAAATCTTGCTTGTTTGTAGGTGACCAAATACTTATTTTCTACCATAATTTGCAAATAAATTCATAAAAAATCCTACAATGTGATTTTCTGGATTTCTTTTCTCACTTTCTCTGTCATAGTTGACGTGTACCTATGATGACCTCTCTCATCTTTTTAAGTGGGAGAACTTGCACAATTGGTGGCTGACTAAATACTGTACATACCCCAACCAGAAGCCATGGATTACAGGCAACATCCACACTGAGCTAAATGCTAGAGCTGCCACTTTCAAGGAGCAGGACTCTAACCCGGACAATTGGCTCATTCATCCCCCCTCCTCTCCCCTGTAACTATTCTCCAGGTCGTTGCTGTAAATGAGAATATGTTCCCAGTCAACTTACCTGGTAAAATACGGGTTCAATTAAAAAAAAAAAACAATAGCCCCGGGGGCTTATAAGAAATTCAGTAATGCCCTCAGACAAACCATCAAACAGGGAAAGCGTAGATACAGGACTAAGATCGACTCCTACTACACAGGCTCCAACGCTCATCAGATGTGGCAGAGCTTGCAAACTATTACAGACTACAAAGGGAAGCCCAGCCGCGAGCTGCCCAGTGACTCAAGCCTACCAGACGAGCTATATGTCTTCTATGCGTGCTTTGAGGCAAGCAACACTGAAGCATGCATGACCATTAAATAGGTCAACATTCACAAGGCCGCAGGGCCAGATGGATTACCAGGACGTGTACTCAGAGCATGCGCTAACCAACTGGCAACTGTCTTTACTGACATTTTCAACCTGTCCCTGGCTGAGTCCGTAATACCTACATGTTTCAAGCAGACCACTACAGTCCCTGTACCCAAGAACACCAAGGTAACCTGCCAAAATGGCTACCATCCTATAGCACTCACGTCTGTAGCCATGAAGTGCTTTGAAAGGCTGGTTATGGCTCACATCAACACCATCATCTCAGAAACCATAGACCAACTCGAATTTGCATACCGCCCCAACAGATCCACAGATGATTCAATCTCTATTGCACTCAACACTGCCCTTTCCCACCTGGACAAAATGAACACCTACGTGAGAATGCTGTTCATTGACTACAGCTCAGCGTTCAATGCCCTCAAAGCTCATCACTAAGTTAAGGACCCTGGGACTGAACACCTTCCTCTGCAACTGTATCCTGGACTTCCTTAAGGGTGCCCCCAGGTGGTAAGGATAGGCAACAACACATCTGCCACGCTGATACTCAACACGGGGTCCCCTCAGGGGTGCGTGCTTAGTCCCCTCCTCTACTCCCTGTTCACCCAACACTGCGTGGCCAGTTTATTTAGTAAATATTTGTCTTAACTCATTGTTTCCCTGGACACCATATGTGAATTGATTACCCACCACCTATCTTCAGAACTCGTGTTGCTAGGTGACCTAAACTGGGACATGATTAACACCTGGCCATCCTACAATCTAAGCTTGATGCCCACAATCTCACACAAATTATCAATGAACCCACCAGGTACAACCCCAAATCCGTAAACACGGGCACCCTCATAGATATCATCCTAACCAACTTGCCCTCCAAATACAGCTCTGCTTTTTTCAACCAAGATCTCAGCGAACACTGCCTCATTGCCTGCATCCGAAATGGGTCTGCGGTCAAATGACCACCCCTCATCACTGTCAAACGCTCCCTAAAACACTTCAGCGAGCAGGCCTTTTGGGTATCCTGGAAGGATATTGACCTCATCCCGTCAGTAGAGGATGCCTGGTTATTCTTTAAAAGTGCCTTCCTCACCATCTTAAATAAGCATGCCCCATTCAAAAGAAAATTGAACCAGGAACAGATATAGCCCTTGGTTCTTTCCAGACCTGACTGCCCTTGACCAGCACAAAAACATCCTATGGCATTCTGCATTAGCATCGAATAGCCCCCGTGATATGCAACTTTTCCGGGAAGTTAGGAACCTCCCCCACTATTCATTCACCCAAATCCAGATAGCTGATGTTCTGAAAGAGCTGCAAAATCTGAACCCCTACAAATCAGCCGGGCTAGACAATCTGGAACTCTCTTTCTAAAATTATCTGCCGCAATTGTTGCAACCCCTATTACTAGCCTGTTCAACCTCTCTTTCGTATCGTTTGAGATTCCCAAAGATTGGAAAGCTGCTGCGGTCATCCCCCTCTTCAAAGGGGGAGACACTCTAGACCCAAACTGCTACAGACCCATATCTATCCTACCCTGCCTTTCTAAGGTCTTCGAAAGCCAAGTTAACAAACAGATTACCGAACATTTCGAATCCCACCGTACCTTCTCCGCTATGCAATCTGGTTTCAGAGCTGGTCATGGGTGCACCTCAGCCACGCTCAAGGTCCTAAACCATATCATAATTGCCATCGATAAGAGACATTACTGTGCAGCTGTATTCATCGACCTGGCCAAGGCTTTCGACTCTGTCAATCACCACATTCTTATCGGCAGACTAAACAGCCTTATTTTCTCAAATGATTGCCTAGCCTGGTTCACCAACTACTTCTCTGACAGAGTTCAGTGTGTCAAATCCGAGGGCCTGTTGTCCTGACCTCTGGCAGTCTTTATGGGGGCGCCACAGGGTTCAATTCTCGGGCCGACTCTCTTCTCTGTATACATCAATGATGTCGCTCTTGCTGCTGGTGATTCTCTCTACGCAGACGACACCATTCTGTATACTTCTGGCCCTTCTTTGGACAATGTGTTAATTGACCTCCAGACGAGCTTCAATGCCATACAACACTCCTTCCGTGGCCTCCAACTGCTCTTAAATGCAAGTAAAACTAATTGCATGCTCTTCAACCGATCGCTGCCCGCACCTGACCACCCGTCTAGCATCACTACTCTGGACGGTTCTGCCCTAGAATATGTGGACAACTACAAATACCTAGGTGTCTGGCTAGACTGTAAACTCTCCTTCCAGACTCATATTAAGCATCTCCAATCCAAAATTAAATCTAGAATCGGCTTCCTATTTCGCAACAAAGCCTCCTTCACTCATGCTGCCAAACATACCCTCGTAAAACTGACTATCGTACCGATCCTCGACTTCGGCGATGTCATTTACAAAATAGCCTTCAACACTCTACTCAACAAATTGGATGCAGTCTATCACAGTGCCATCCGTTTTATTTCCAAAGCCCCATATACTACCCACCACTGCGACCTGTATGCTCTCGTTGGCGGCCCTCGCTTCATACTCATCGCCAAACCCACTGGCTCCAGGTCATCTACAAGTCTCTGCTAGGTAAAGCCCCGCCTCATCTCAGCTCACTGGTCACCATAGGGGCACCCACCTGTAGCACGCGCTCCAGCAGCTATATCGCACTGGTCACACCCAAAACCAATTCTCCCGTTGGCTGCCTTTCCTTCCAGTTCTCTCCAGCCAATGACTGGAACAAACTGCAAAAATCACTGAAGCTGGAGACTCATATCTCCCTCGCTAGCTTTAAGCACCAGCTGTCAGAGCAGCTCACAGATCACTGCACCTGTACATAGCCCACCTGTAAATAGCCCATCCAACTACCTCATCCCCATACTGTATTTATTTATTTATCTTGCTCCTTTGCGCCCCAGTATCTCTACTTGCACATTCATCTTCTGCACATCTACCATTCCAGTGTTTAATTGCTATATTGTAATTACTTCACCACCATGTTCTATTTATTGCCTTACATCCCTTATCCTACCTCATTTGCACATACTGTATATAGACTTTTTCTACTGTATTATTGACTGTATGTTTGTTTATTCCATGTGTAACTCTGTTTTGTTTTATGTGTCGAACTGCTTTGCTTTATCTTGGCCAGGTCGCAGTTGCAAATGAGAACTTGTTCTCAACTAGCCTACCTGGTTAAATAAAGGTGAAATATTATTATTATTTATTTTTAAATGGTTGGTTATGGGCTTGTAAGTAAGTCATTCACACTAAGGTCTACACCTGTTGTATTTGGCGCATGTGACAAATTGATTTGAAATAATAGCAGTTGCTATTAGAAGGATACCATGTGGCAGACACTGAAATGACCTCCGTATAAGCTTTTGATAACAAGTCAACAGGTTACATAAGGCTACTACAACCGCCCTTTACTGCTTTGATAAGTAATGTTTATTTCAGCAGATATACAGTACATATGTAATCATAGGCCTATGTCAAAAGAATATGCAACCCTTAAAGGGTCAAACTGCAGTTCGAACAATAGCAAGGTATCACCCTGATTCATTGTGAGCTACTATGCTATTCCTTGCTATTCCTCTCTTTTTTCTTGGTACAGTATTTCTCTATTTTCTTTCCCATAACCTATGTTATAGAAATGTTAAAACAGAAAGCATTAAATATGCCTTCATTTATTAAAACTGATGGATTAATCGCAGATTTGATTATGTAGTTCATAACTGTGCTGTAAATTGACTTTCTCAGGATTGTACAATTACAGATCTTTGTGAAATCGTTTTTCACAGACATTTTTATAATAGGATATACCTTTACCTGGACTCGTGCTTCAATGGTGGTGCTTCTCTTCAAGTAAGTTACTGTGTGCATAGGGTCTTTTAATTATTTATTTTTTTACATGTTTTGACATTGAGGCTGAGTGTGTGTAAAATTTTCCCTTGTAACTCTCCTTTTTCCCCCAGGCCTATTCCCAGAACCTAGCTTGTTTCAAGCACATGCAGTTAGAGTTGTGTAACTGAAACAAACACACACACCAGGCCCAAAAAAGCCCCCCCCCCCCCCTCCCTTATGAAACCGCAAGGCATTGTGGTTCAATTTAGCAGCTTCTTATGTGTTTCTTGAGTATCACTCTCTTCATTTATTTCATACTTATATAAGGATGACAACAATGATGCAGACGATGATGATGACTTGATGACAATAATGTCCTTGCCCATGAACATGAGGATGAAACAAAATCATAGTTCATATTTATCATATCAAATAAAGGTACCGTAAATTCTATTTCATGTCTCTGTCCTACATCTCTATAATCTTCCATACTGATGCATTTTGATCAGATGGAGGGATCAAATACATCCAAGTATCAGTGATGCCCAAGGCATTCGGATCAGGTTGCTTCTGTTCTCCACTATCAGATATCAAAGTACCCGTGTTGATGCTCAATTTGTGCTTGAAGGCAATGCCTACAAGTTGTACTGATATATGGGCCTGTCGGGTATCATATGTTATGCTTGGAAATAAGCCTGAGTTCTATCTTCAGTGAGAGAGGTGATTGAAGGAATCTCTCCCACCTTCAACATCAACAGTGGCGCAAGGCATGGCGAGGCATGGCTGGCACCTACCATGTAACGATGTCTCCTAGCTGCCCCTACCACAGCCTTTTGTCTAGATCCAACCCACCTCAGGAACCATCGTTACTTATGTAGCCCATCTCCTAAGTGGCCACACCATAGAGTATCTAGGTCCTCTAACTCATCAGCCTGGGACCTGGGCCAGAACAGGACAGTGTGGAGAGCCAAATGTCGAGGCGTTACGCTCCAAGGGGCCAGCAAAGATGAGTGAGTGAGTGAGTTAGATGAGTTAGTCTATTGTTAGTGAAACAACCTTTTCAGTGCACTCCTATTATGAGAAGACAATTAGATTTTCGAAACCAGACGATTCTTAAAAACAAAGTATATAGTAAGTACTGCAGTGATTTTGTCCTATATTGTTTTACTTGACCCTTGACCCTAGGGCTTGACCCTTATGTCCGCAATTACTATTTTTTATTTTTATTTTTTATTTCACCTTTATTTAACCAGGTAGGCCAGTTGAGAACAAGTTCTCATTTACAACTGCGACCTGGCCAAGTTAAAGCAAAGCAGTGCGACAAAAAAACAACAACACAGAGTTACACGTGCGATAAACAAAAGTACAGTCAATAACACAACAGAAAAATCTATATACAGTGTGTGCAAATGGAGTAAGGAGGTAAGGCAATAAATAGGCCATAGTAGCGAAGTAATTACAATTTAGCAAATGAACACTGGAGTGATAGATGTGCAGATGATGATGTGCAAGTAGAAATACTGGTGTGCAAAAGAGCAAAAAAAGTAAATAAAAAGAATATGGGCTATTTACAGATGGGCTGTGTACAGCTGCAGCGATCGGTAAGCTTCTCAGATAGCTGATGCTTAAAGTTAGTGAGGGAGATATGTCTCCAATTTCAGCGATTTTTGCAATTCGTTCCAGTCATTGGCAGCAGAGAACTGGAAGGAAAGGCGGCCAAAGGAGGTGTTGGCTTTGGGTGTGACCAGTGAGATATACCTGCTGGAGCGCGTGCTACGGGTGGGTGTTGTTATGGTGACCAGTGAGCTGAGATAAGGCTGAGCTTTACCTAGCAAATACTTATAGATGACCTGGAGCCAGTGGGTCTGGCAACGAATATATAGCGAGGGCCAGCCGACGAGAGCATACAGGTCGCAGTGGTGGGTGGTATATGGGGCTTTGGTGACAAAACGGATGGCACTGTGATAGACTGCATCCAGTTTGCTGAGTAGAGTGTTGGAGGCTATTTTGTAAATGGCATTGCCGAAGTCGAGAATCGGTAGGACAGTCAGTTTTACGAGGGTATGTTTGGCAGCATGAGTGAAGGAGGCTTTGTTGCGAAATAGGAAGCCGATTCTAGATTTAATTTTGGATTGGAGATGCTTAATATGAGTCTGGAAGGAGAGTTTACAGTCTAGCCAGACACCTAGGTATTTGTAGTTGTCCACATATTCTGAGTCAGAACCGTCCAGAGTAGTGATGCTAGTCGGGCGGGCAGGTGCGGGCAGCGATCGGTTGAAGAGCATGCAATTAGTTTTACTAGCGTTTAAAAGCAGTTGGAGGCCACGGAAGGAGTGTTGTATGGCATTGAAGCTTGTTTGGAGGTTTGTTAACATATTGTCCAAAGAAGGGCCAGGTGTATACAGAATGGTGTCGTCTGCGTAGAGGTGGATCAAGGAATCACCAGCAGCAAGAGCGACATCATTGATATATACAGAGAAAAGAGTCGGCCCGAGAATTGAACCCTGTGGTACCCCCATAGAGACAATAAACAATCAAAATAAAGAAAATCGCACACTCCATGTATAATCTCACAGCAATTTAATGGGTATTTACCAACATTTCATCATCACTGTGCCTTCCTCAGTGTAATGTCATGAATACTTGAACCAGGTTATGTGGACACATTAGTGTAACCAATAACAGTATTGAGGGGTGTGTCATAATGATTAAGTTCATTCAAATTAATTAGTGAAACTGTTAAAAAAATTGTATATGGCATATTAAATATATTACGCAATTGTTATCATATAGAAACATAATGGAATATTATACATCATATTAGCATCAACATACATTATTGTTTTATTCAATTTCACATAATTATTTCGTATTTCATTTTTGTTCCATCTAATCTTTTGGTTCAACCTTAATATATAATGAACATCATCAACAGGGGGAACATATTAGGTGTGTGCTAATAAGCTGTAAAAAGATTTTTTCAATGTATAAGACTTGTTCATAAAGGAAAATGTGTTCATAAGAAGGGCCTGAGATCACAGTCAATATTCAGACCACTAGGGGTCAATGTTTTTAGATAGGATATCCAGTAAGCCTCCCTTTGTAGTAGTAGGATCTCGATGTTACCTCCTCTCCTTGGTAGAGCAACATGCTCAACGCCTGTGTATTTGAGGGAGGAGATGGGATGGTCAGCTTCAACAAAGTGAGCTGCTACTGGATAGTCAATGTTCTTACACCTGATTGAGCTGCGGTGTTCAGCTATGTGTTGTTTTAATTGTCTTTTTGTTTGTTCTACATAGGCTTTTCCACATGAACACGTGATGAGATAGATTACTCCCTTGGTCTTGCATGGGATGATACCCCTAACAGGGATCTTTCGACCTGTATGTGGGTGTCTGAAGAAAGACGTTTTTAAAGTGCTATTGCACTGTGCGCATGAGCCACATTTGTAGTTCCCATTTGGGATAGGTGTCAAGAGTGTCTGAGTGGGCTCAGGGGGCATGTCAGATCACACAAAACAGATCTCACCAAAAAACGCAACTGTCTTTTGCACTAAGTACGCCAAGGGTTCGGAGAAAATGAAAGCAATCCTGAAAAAGCACTGGCATATTCTGCAATCAGACAAAAAAAATCACACAGCTCTTCAAGGAACCCCCACTGGTGGTCTATAAGTGTGGTCGTAATATTAGAGATAGTTTGGTGAGATCTGACATGCCCCCTGACCCCACTCAGACACTCTTGACACCTAGAGCCCCAAAACCTTTTTGGAGTTAGAGCTACAGGATGCAAATTTCTGTTTGAAAAAGCTATCCTTTGCTTTCCTAACTGACTGTGTGTATTGGTGAGATGAGTTCCAACCACCGCATCTGTTCCCCACAAAACAGAACTTTGTTTTAGTTCCCAGAGTGACCTATTTTGCCCCTAACCCAGTTAGCGTTGCCGCCTAGCACTAGCTAGACAGAGGGACTGTAGTCGAGGTTCTGGAGAGTATACGTGCCAAATTCCCAGGCTTGGTGAACCAGGACCATTTGGGATTGGGCCTTGTGGTGACAGTACAGCGCTTGAGGAATAGACAGTGACACAGTGAAGGGAAACAGAGGGGGCAAAGCGGGTCTGGGACAATGGGTCTTTATTCCTCTGAGGCTTTGGCTGAGGTAGTGCAGTTTAGAATACAGTGAGAGAGAATGTGTGTCCCAAATGGCACCCTGTTCCCTATTAAGTGCACTACTTTTGTCCAGGGCCCATAGGGTCCAGAGAGAGAGACCCATTCTGTCCTAATCAACCCTGTAGAGAGAGCCCTAATGAGGCCTCATGGGAGTTGGAGTTTGTATTAATGTGTAGGCATAAAAGGCACTAAAGATGTGATGTGACAGGTAAGGTCAGCCCCCGTGTGTTTTAAGGAGTTGTTTTTGTTCTTTGTCATGATACAGAAGTGGAGCAGAGAGATTAGGGGTGACCAGACTTTACTAAATGTGTGTAAGAGTTGTCATTCAGACCTGCTCCTGGATGGAAGTGGGTGTGTGTGTTTGTGTGTGTATTTTTGTGTGTATTTCATACGAATACGATAACACATACGTAACGTGTGTTTGCGTGTGCACAAAAGTGCGAGAGTGTTTGAAGTGGTGTATTGGGTACATACGATAACACACATGAAACACCTGTGTGTGTGTGTGCACATAGATGCACGTGTTAGCATTTGTGCATTGTGTACACACACACGTGTTATTTGATGTAGCTACACACACACACACACACACTGCTGTTTTTTTCCTTCAATAAGTCAGTGGGAATAGTACACGAGGTGTAATTTCTAAATTTGGTAGTGCATCAGCAGTTTTCCTCTTGTTATGTCAGTCACTGACATTCCCTCATTTAGCCCATGTCAGCTAACATTTTATAGATTGCTCAGTGAATTAGTCTAGCCAACTACAGTATCTAAACCTTGTATAATCACGTCCTAATTACTGACTGGCCACGCAAGGCATGTTCACAGGGGCCCCGACCTCCAGGGGGACCCCATTGATTTTGTTAGTCACTCAGATATGATAATGAGTTATGGAAAAATGCATAGAATTTCAGGATATTTGCTTTAGAACTGCTAAATGTTCTCTCCATTGCATGGGAAAATGTGTAATGTAACAGGATTTCATAGTGGGGATATATCTAATCATGAGAGACCCTATACATTACACCTTGTAAAAGCAAGCAGGCACATTGTGCCATGTTTTTGTCCTGTGCTCCCATTCCCCCATTCTCTGGCCTCTTGAAAAAAGAGAGCAGCTCTGCATCTGGCTTCTCTTTCCTTGGTCAATATTTCACACTGATAAAACAGCCCACTGTGGCCTTAGAGAAGAAAGAGGGAGGAAGAGGTTCACGAGAGAGGGTATACAGATGAAGGGAGAAAGGTAGATAAAAGAGGAAAGGAAAGATACAGAGGGGAGATATCCTTTTAGGGCTCTGTCCAATCAAAATGAGTGCGGTCTTTTCCGGGTGAAGACGAAGCAACACTCATTTCTGTGATGCCATACATTTAATAATCGAAACAACATTTATTTAATGAATGAAACAAAGTTTGAATGATGAATGTGAATGTGTTTTCTCGTGGTATGAAGGGAAGACTAACGTTTGAGCTCATTCTGGAAACTCCTGGGCCCTATTCATTAAGCACATCAGAATAGGACTGCTGATTTACGATCACTTTTGCCTTATAGATCAAAATGTATAAGATTATATAGACAGGGGAACCTGATCCTAGATCAGCACTTAACACTATGAGGAGCTTTATGAATGTAGACCCTGGTTACTGCTTTGGTTCGATAGGGCACTTCTTTGATTCAATAAGCTCCGTTCCTTGCCCCACCTCTACTCTGCCTTAGCCTTGAATGAGAAGAGATGGAATACGCTATACATTGCCATACAATGAAGACTAAGGTTTTAACGGTGCACCTGCCAGTATGGCGCTCAGTTAACATTAGTGTCTTCTTTAGTGCCCTAACAACCTCTCTACAGGGACAACTTGGTTTGAGTCAACACACCATACACAAGGTTGCTGTTTAAAATCTCTGTTTGGTGTTTGTTTTCTAACCTTACCGTTAACACTAAACTTTTAATGAAAAATAGTAGCTGATCCGGCTCGAAGGACCATAAAGAGAAGGGCAATACCAAAAAGACAAATAAGGTCCAGCCTTTTTTTTTTACACTTAACCAATCACATTTCTTGCCAAAACTACTTAGCCAGTCACATTTCTTGTCAAAACGACTTAACCGATCTTCCCTCAACGCAGAGCTGCCATCAGAACACCACTGAATGAGGTACACTCCAATCTGTATCAAATCTAACATTGTTATCATAAATAACTTTTGACATTTTTTACCATATGTGAGATGTAACCTCCCAGGTGACATGGCTGAATGTGTATTTTTTTAATTATCTCATTACATTTTGTCAATCAATCAATACAAATGACCAGTCAGCTATCTCAGAGGGCAGTGGGTTATTTCACAGAGTTGAAAAGGTTGCGTCACCCCGGTGCTCTGAGAGCCCCGTGCGCTTCACACCCGTCATGCTTGGTTTGGGCGAAACAGAGCCCCAAATAGAATCCAGACACACACTCACTATGGGCCATCTTTACAACGGCTAACTCATGTCATGTTTCCAAAAAAGACACCAACTCCAGAATTCTCTTCAATTATTCTTTAGACTGATATGATAGAATTCTGTACACCACAACATGTCACACGAACACAAACATATGACCATACGTACGTACCCACACACACACTCTCACACACACACACACAGTCCCACATACTGCAACACAAAGAAACATGCATGTGTACACTGCCTGTGATCCTTTTGTTTTTGTTTTTATCTAATGGACTGCTGTTCACACACACACACACAACAAGGGGAAGATGTGGGGCATGAAATCTTTTGGTTTGAAAAACAAATTGATTAATATTTCAAAAAAGCTCAGCATACAGTAGGCCTACACTGGTTGCTTAGTAACACCTCAGAGAAACAAAATAAATTGGGATCACTAACGGTGACTAACTAGTCTCTCGTGAAAATACAATATAATCCCTATTTGAAAATAGGTATAAGAACACGTCTTTTGTGAAAATACAATATAATCCCGATTTGTTTGAAATATAATCAGGATAATTGGATGCATGATAATACTCCATTGTACTTCACAACAATTGTGGTATTTTTCCATTGACTAAGTAACCTTCAGTCGACTCCTGTTAAAACCAACGGAATTGGAACGGCAGTGACAGCGTGGAAAACTGAACTCCACAGAAATGCACTTATCAGGAGTCCACTGTATCTTTTCACTGTACACTGTATCTTCCAACAATTACAACTGTGACCATTCAGTTGCCATAATGTGGGTGCAGCAGTACACTCTCAAGCCAAGTCATTAGAGTTTGAGCATTGGCTCTCAAGAGCAACGTTATGAGCTTGTTAGTAGCAATATTGACATGTACATTAATTTCAATAGGAAATAGTTTGTATTCTCTATTTGAGAAACAGTGTTGATGATCCTTGAAGAATATTGATTGGTTTCTCAGAAGGCTCATCGCATACAGGATTCCTTTTCCTCCAATCTGTGTGTGTGTGAGAGAGACAGAGAGAGAGACAGAGAGAGAGAGAGAGAGAGAGTGTTCTTGTGCGAGCGTGTGTGTATGAGGCTTAAGATTCCTGTTTCCATTATCAGGCTAGGTTATAAACGCACTCCTCTTGGCTGTCAAAAAGAAAATAACTCAATACCAAATAAAATACTTTATTCTCCCTTTGCTCTGAGTATTGCTGTGTGTGTGTGTGTGTGTGTGTGTGTGTATGCAGTTTCATGGAGCCCCCCCACAAGGTCTGAGCAAGTTTTTTAGTTATTTTAATTTAACCTTTATTTTAACTAGGCAAGTCAGTTAAGAACAAATTCTTATTTACAATGACTGCCTACCCTGACCAAACCCAGACAACGCTGGGCCAATTGTGCACCGCCCTGTGGGACTCCCAATCACGGCCGGTTGTGATACAGCCTGGAATTGAACCAGGGTCTGTAGTGACGCCTCTAGCACTGAGATGCAGTGCCTTAGACCGCTGTGCCACTCGGGAGCCCAAGTTGCTCTTTTAAAGCTAATTTCCTACAATTCTACACATATTACCATGGGATAAGAGAGAAAAATGTGCAGTATAATAGGGAATCTTATGCGATTCGATACATTTTGCAATGAGGCTGAAAGAATTTCACATTTTGTAAGCTAATTTCCTGCTATTCTACACATTTTGCCATGAGGCTGAGATTTTTTTTTTTACAGCTAATTTCTTGTAAATTCTATAATTTTTTGCCATGGTTTATGACCTGTTCATATGCTATCTGAGGAGGAAAGGGGGCAAGTTCCAGGGGCCCCCCAAGGTTGCCTGGGGGAAATAGTAGACTTCCTGAAAAACAGAGATGTTATGAAACATTGTTCTTCCGTATTTGAATTATGAATTTCAGTTTTTACATTTCAAATTCATTGTTATGTCTTGATTTTAAGCAGGACTCAAATGAGTAAGATGAAAAAACAGGACAATTACTAATATCCATGTAGCTTGCCCCTTCAGTGAATAAAAACAGTTAGTAACAAAAGGAGAACAGGGGTGATTTTCAAAGCCTTAATGTGGCATAGTCTATTATTTATCTCCACAACCCACGTGCACAGAGAGAGTCACTATAATAAAATAGTTGTTTGACGTCACTCTTCTGTCGTGAACAAACAAAATGTTTCTAATGAATTGCTTTGCTGATCTACAAGTGGCATGACTGTGAGTCGTTGAGAGAAATAAAAAGCTATGTTAGCTACGCATATAACTACTACGTCATTATAGTTACATACTGTATAAGAAATATGTCACCACACATGACATACAGTGCCTTCAGAATGTATTCATGCCCCTTGACTTATTCCACATGTTGTTGTGTTTTGTTGAGATATTTCAGTATTTAATTTTCAATACATTTGCAAAAATGTCTAAAAACAAGTTTTCACTTTGTTATTATAGGGTATTGTATGTATATGAGTGAGAAAAATATATATATATTTAATCCATTTTGAATTCAGGCTGTAACAAAAAAAGTGGAATAAGTCAAAGGGTATAAATACTTTAAGAAGGCCCTGTATCACTAAAATGTCTACATAATTGATATACAGTACCAGTCAAAAGTTTGGACACACCTAATCATTCCAGGGTTTTACTTTATTTTTACATTGTATAATAATAGTGAAGACATCAAAACTATGAAATAACTCATATGGAATCATGTAGTAACCATAAAAGTGTTAACCTGTTAGGGCTAGGGGGCAGTATTGACACGGCTGGATAAAAAAACATACCCGATTTAATCTGGTTACCACTCCTACCCAGTAACTAGAATATGCATATACTTATTACATATGGATAGAAAACACCCTAAAGTTTCTAAAACTGTTTGAATGGTGTCTGTGAGTATAACAGAACTCAAATGGCAGGTCAAAACCTGAGAGATTCCTTTACAGGAAGTGGCCTGTCTGACCATTTCTTGAACTTCTTTTCCATCTCTATCTTTTACTAAGGATCTCTGCTCTAACGTGACACTTCCTACGTCGTCCATAGGCGCTCAGAGCCCGGGAAAAAACAGAATGTCGTCATCCCAGCCCCAGGCTGAAACACATTATCGCCTTTCTCAAGTGGCCGATCAAGGGACACTGGGCTTAGGCGCATGACCCGACCGCCCCCGCCTTTGTGATTTTTTTCCTCTGTTTGCCGAAAAGGAGATTCCCTGTCGGAATATTATCGCTTTTCTACGAGAAAAATGGCGTAAAAATTGATTTTAAACAGCGGTTGACATGCTTCGAAGTACGGTAATGGAATATTTAGAATTTTTTTGTCACGAATTGCGCCATGCGCGTGACCCTTCTTTACCATTTCGGATAGTGTCTGGAACGCACGAACAAAACGCCGCTATTCGGATATAACGATGGATTATTTTGGACCAAACCAACATTTGTTATTGAAGTAGCAGTCCTGGGAGTGCATTCTGACGAAGACAACAAAAGGTAATCAAACTTTTATAATAGTAAATATGATTATGGTGAGTGCTAAACTTGCCGGGTGTCTAAATAGCTAGCCCGTGATGCCTGGGCTATGTACTTAGAATATTGCAAAATGTGCTTTCACCAAAAAGCTATTTAAAAATCGGACATATCAAGTGCATAGAGGAGGTCTGTATCTATAATTCTTAAAATAATTGTTATGCTTTTTGTGAACGTTTATCGTGAGTAATTTAGTAAAATGTTAGCGAATTCCCCGGAAGTTTGCGGGGGGTATGCTAGTTCTGAACGTCACATGCTAATGTAAAAAGCTGGTTTTTGATATAAATATGAACTTGATTGAACAAAACATGCATGTATTGTATAACATAATGTCCTAGGGTTGTCATCTGATGAAGATCATCAAAGGTTAGTGCTGCATTTAGCTGTGGTTTGGGTTTATGTGACATTATATGCTAGCTTGAAAAATGGGTGTCTGATTATTTCTGGCTTGGTACTCTGCTGACATAATCTAATGTTTTGCTTTCGTTGTAAAGCCTTTTTGAAATTGGACAGTGTGGTTAGATTAACGAGAGTCTTGTCTTTAAAATGGTGTAAAATAGTCATATTTTTGAAAAATTGAAGTTTTTGCATTTCTAAGGTTTTTGAATAACGCGCCACGGGATTACACTGGCTGTTACGTAGGTGGGACGATTTGGTGCCACCTATCCTAGAGAGGTTAAACACTTTTTTGGTTATTACATGATTCCATATGTGTTATTTCATAGTGTTGATGTCTTCACTATTATTCTACAATGCAGAAAATAGTAAAAATAAAGATAAACCCTTGAATGAGTAGGTGGGTCCAAACTTTTGACTGGTAATGTATATGTATATTTCCTTACACATCCTGTGTTGTGAGCTGGGTAGACATCCCTGCTGTACCTGGTAAAATAACATGCCCATATTTTTGTGAGAAATTACACTGGTCACTCAAAACATTTATCAGGTATTTATAAAGTATAAATAGCACTCACTTTAGATCAAGGTCTGCAAAAACACTTTAGTAATTGTTAGTAAATGGTTTATTTATGTGGGAGTAATGATTAATAAATGGTGAACACACAATTTATAAATGCCTTATAAATGGTTTATTATGGACCCTTAAAATAAAGTGTTACCCATCCTAGTTGTGAATGACACATACACTTTATTAACTACACCCATCCAGTAGCGGGTCGGACCCTCCTTTGTTTCTAGAACAGACTGAATTAACGTGTGCCAGGAAAACAGTACCCACAATACAGTACACTACATGGTTCCATATGTGTTATTTTATAGTTTGATGTCTTAACTATTATTCTACAACGTAGAAAATAGTAAAAAATAAAATAAAAACCCTTGTATGAGTAGGTGTGTCCAAATTTTGGACTGGTACTATGCATGGTTCAATGTCACTATTTTCACATATTCTGATGAGACCATGTTGAGGTAAAAGGTCTTTGGGAATCTCAGCACAGGTCCAGAAAGTAAAGATGGTATAGTGAAAGCACTTGTATTGAAATGAGCGTGACAGCCATAGCATCAGGGAGCCATTATGGGAGCCTCACCTCACAGTCACACGTCACGTCGTGTACAGTCTGTGTTGGAACTGAGGGTGACAGCTTGTTTATTGTTGACACAAATTGTAGGGGGGTCAGGGGGGGCATAGGTGTGTGTGTGCCTGTGTGTGCGTGTATGTGTGCGTGTGTTCATTCCACTTCAAAGACACCGACTGGCAGGCGTGACAGAGAGAGGTGTGTGTGAGGGAGGTGGGAGGGGGAGAAGTGCCTGTACACGGCCAAGGTGAGATTCTTGGTGGTGTGATGGCTAGCAGCTGGTCCACTGGTCTCTCAACAGGATGGCTATTCTCCTGACACTCACTGTCACGCAACAAACAATCAAGTATAGTTATTACTGATATTAGTATTGATACCAACACTAATCTTGGTCCTATTACTATATACTGGAAAAATACTGTATATACAGTATATATAACTTTTTTTTACAGATGTTGAAAGTCACTTATTCTTAAACATTAAAATCACTATAACATTCATCAATCTGAGCTTGCCATAAGAACAATATTGAATAAGGAAAACTGTGAGCTAGTTTGTCACAAATACTGTACATTATTGTGGAACTGTTTAGAGGTGATTTTGTTTGAAAACTTAAAACATAACATCACTGTAACATATCTATATGGCATTATATGAGTTTGAAATGAGGGTTCCTTGACCCAAAGGTGACCAATGGAAAGTGCTAACTTGGTAAATGAGTGCAATAAAGAGTTTCAATTAAGTCAATCAATCAATCAATCCCCGCTAAACAGTTTCAGTTTTGAGGTTTAGAGGATTCCCCCTTCCCCCCTGGTTAAACCTCAGTAGCTCTACGCTCATGGGGAAAGAATGCTTTGAAGTTGTATCCGGGGAGGCCTGCTGATTCCCCTTTGTTTACCTCCCCTTCACCCTTTAAACCCTCGCAGCCTGCTCAAAATAGCTCCCCGCTTTTCTGTCTAGTGAAGCATCACCACAAAGACTTTGATTGCGTTTGAAATGGCACCCTAGTCTGGGCTCACATGTTCAAAAGTAGTGCAGTATTTAGGGAATATGTTGTCATCCTGTCTTTTCCAGCCGTAGGATACGTTGATGAGCAACATTAAAGGGATACTTTACGCCAAAATAAACAGCCAATAATGTTCACTGATGCCCACGTGGGGTAGTGTCATTCCAACCAAATTGCATAAAAATATGATTTCCGATATGTTAATCTTCCAAGAAAATAGCATGCTAGCTACTTATGGCTGGATGGCAGTATTGAGTAGCTTGGATGAATAAGGTGCCCAGAGTAAACTGCCTGCTACTCAGGCCCAGAAGATATGCATATTATTAGTAGGTTTGGATAGAAAACACTCTGAAGTTTCTAAAACTGTTTGAATGATATCTGTGAGTATAACAGAACTCATATGGCAGGCAAAAACCTGAGAAAAAATCCAACCAGGAAGTGGGAAATCTGAGGTTTGTATTTTTTCAAGTCTTGGCCTATCCAATATACAGTGTCTGTGGGGTCATATTGCACTTCCTAAAGCTTCCACTAGATGTCAACAGTCTTTAGACCCTTGTTTGAGGCTTCGACTGGGAAGTGGGGGAGAATAAGAGCTGATTGAGTGAGAGGTCTGCCAGATGGGCATGAGCTTCAGCCATGCGAGCGCCCGTGAGAGGTAGCTGAGTTCCATTGCATTTCTAAAGACAAAGGAATTCTCCGATTGAAATCTTATTGAAGATTTATGATAAAAACATCCTAAAGATTGATTCTATACATCGTTTGTCATGTTTCTACAAACTGTAATGGAATTATTTGAGTTTTCATCTGGCCTGCGGGTCGTGAATTTGGATTGGTGAACTGAAGGTGTGAACAAAAAGGAGGTATTTGGCCATAAAGGATGGACTTTATTGAACAAAACAAACATTTATTGTGGAACT
This sequence comes from Salmo salar, assembly GCF_965601325.2. Lineage (NCBI taxonomy): Eukaryota > Metazoa > Chordata > Actinopteri > Salmoniformes > Salmonidae > Salmo > Salmo salar. The sequence goes on from NC_138302.1 coordinate 49,523,525, forward strand.
GGGATTCCTGGGAGTGCATTCTGATGAAGATCATCAAAGGTAAGTGAATATTTATAATGCTATTTCTGACTTCTGTTGACTCCAACATGGCTTGTTTTTGTGTCTGAGCGCCGTACTCAGATTATTCCATGGTGTGCTTTTTTGAAATCTGACACAGCGGTTGCATTAAGGAGAAGTTTATCTAAAGTTCCATGCATAACACTTGTATTTTCATCAACATTTATGATGAGTATTTCTGTAAATTGATGTGGCTCTCTGCAAAATCACCGGATGTTTTGGAAGCAAAACATTACTGAACATAATGCGCCAATGTAAACTGAGATTTTTGGATATAAATATGAACTTTATCGAACAAAACATACATGTATTGTGTAACATGAAGTCCTATGAGTGTCATCTGATGAAGATCATGAAATCTTAGTGATTAATTTTATCTCTATTTCTGCTTTTTGTGACTCCTCTCTTTGGCTGGAAAAAATGGCTGTGTTTTTCTGTGACTAGGCTCTGACCTAGCATAATCGTTTGGTGTGCTTTCGCTGTAAAGCCTTTTTGAAATCGGACACTGTGGTGGGATTAACAACAAGTTTATCTTTAAAATGGTGTAAAATACTTGTATGTTTGAGGAATTTTAATTCTGAGATTTCTGTTGTTTGAATTTGGCGCCCTTCACTTTCACTGGCTGTTGTCATATCGATCCCGTTAACGGGATTCCAGCCATAAGAAACTAGCAATGCTAGCACCGTAAATGAGTTTACTCTGGGTAATTTGAGTTTCTGGAAAGGGTCTACTCACAGCCAATCAGCCAGCAGCCACTGGCAATCACTACTCCACTCATACCTAATTTTTCAATATGAAGTTCCACTTTCGAGAGCAACGTAAGCGAAGCATGACAGCTGAAGCTATCTGATGAGTAGGTTCAACAATCTGCAGACACTCTTTTAAGTTTTGTTTTTAATGACAAACTTTGATTTGGGTTTTAGGGCACATGTGGTCATATTGACTAAGAATTGGTACAGGTACAACGTGAACACTTGTTATTTCGTCTGAAGAAATATATATACTGTATATTTTTTACAATAGAACAAACGGGTCAAATATAGGTTAAGAGAAGAAATCAGGAAAAAACATTTAACAAATACTCAATCTTTGCGCTGGTGCACCCTGTAAATAAATCCGGCCCTAAGAAATCTGATCGCTCTGAAAGGTCTGTACCAGGAAGAAGGTAAGTGGATAAGAAAGTATTCTTTATCCTATGTTATGTACTAGGGCTGGGAATTGCCAGGGACCTCACAATACGATATTATCATGATATGTAGGTGCCGATACGATATATGTTGTGATTCTCATGATTTTATATGTTTTGCGATTCGATACTGTGATTTCATTGCGATTCGTTCCAAACATATTGCACACCATACGTCTGCTGCAGAGGGACAAGAGAGAGCCATGAGAAAACAAGTTTAAAAGTGCTCAAAACAAATGGGCTCCCTATTTAAAAAGAAGATGAAGAACAAGCTATAAAGGAAAAATAGTGGAGTTTTGGTACAGCCAACTAGTGCAAAACTAATATATTGCGATATTGTCAAAACGATACGAAACATCGTAAAAAATAATATCCCAATATGTAACTGTATAAATTTTCCCCCATCACTATGTACTTTCTGTATGTGTCTATGCATTTCTACATTTCACTAAGCACAGAAATGTCATGGTAAGCAATGATTTTATACATGCCAAGTAACCTCATCAAGATAGGCTCCTGCTGAGCAAACGATTGACCATCCATCTCAACTCATACATTTCATGGCCTCAGCAGGGTATTGTATTGTTATTTCAATACTGTCTGAAATATTTCACTCTCCCTGTAGGGAGAATTCTGATGACTCCAGAGTTCCATTGTTCCACAACCTGTCTCTCATGGCCTAGTTCTGTAATGTGAGGATAACCCTTGTTCCCTATCTGAGGAAACATACCCAGGCTCGGTAAGGCTCCCCTGCTATGAGGATATTTAGCTTCTCCTTCACACACACACGCACACACACACACACACACACACACACCACACACACACACACACACACACACACACACACACACACACACACACACACACACACACACACACACACACACACACACGGGTGACTTTGGGCAGGAGCACAGGCCATCAATGGTGCTGTTGTTGGGTTTTTACAAGGCATTGACCCAGCAAACCCCTGCTTCTGTACATATGTCATGTGCTGCCTTCCTGTTCCCTTTTTGTTTAGGTCGTTTCAAGTTCTTGGAGCTGGAACGTGTTCCCACCTCATATAAATCCTGAAATAGATGTTGCTGGGTTATTTTAAACTTGGTAGAGTGTTGTTCTCTTCTTCCCAGAGCCAATGAGTGTGTGTGTGTCTGTGTGTGTGAGAGAGAGTGTGAGTGTGTGTTATTGTTGTTGTTGTCACTCTCCTCTATCCTCACTCTCTCCCCACTTCTCACAAGGACATTTAGTCCTTTAGTCCTCATTCAAAACAAGGTCACCATGTGACCCGGTAGGAGAAAGACTGTCAGGAATTCCAGGTCACCGAAATAGAGGAGATTGAAGAGAAAGAAGAGGGAAGGGAGGAGAGGCATGTGTGTGTTTGTGAGTGTGCATTGCGTGCTTGTGAAGGGGAAGCTAAATATCGTCACATGCCAAGCACCGTATCTCCCCTCCTTAACTCCTTACATCATCCCCCTCACCTTCCTACACCTGCCCTCCCTCCCTCCTCCTCCTGGCAGTGACAAATAGTGGGTGGTGCGTTGGCAGAGTCAGCGCTGCTGGGAAAGTTGGACCCCCGCTTCTAAGCCCCTATGATAATGGGCCACGGTGTTATGTAACAGAGTAGCAGGGAGCTCTGTGGAACCAAAGGGAACAAGAGGAGGCTTCTTCTCCGAAACCGAGTGAAGGAATGCCTGTAAATCCATACATTAGCTAAGTGCCTCCATGACCGGCCCTATTTACACTCTGTAAATCGCTGTCACAAATGGAACCACTGTCATTATCATTTTTTCAAATCATTTTTACACCTCGGCTTTAATTCATAAAGGATGTTTTTATGAATATTCAGACAGGTTTTTATTACATTTTGATTCGGTTGAATGAGAGCATGTACGTGCCGTGGCAGTGGATAGAACAGTGCTTCATTCGTGTGTGGTATGATTATGGTGCTGTAGGCTAACTACAGTATATTATTGGATAAAGTGTGCCATTGGTATCTGGGTAACCCTTTATTTGAACTGCACGTGATAAAGACGTTAATTGGAGTTAGGGTGTGATTAGGTGCTATGACTATATACTGTATGCAGAGCAATCGCCAATTTGCCAGTTTGGACCTCACCCGTCATCTTGTGGATCTCAAGGTGAGTGCTATTCGGGGGGTGCTCTGTACTTCCTCCTGCAAACTAACAAATGACTAGCAACAACTATATCAACATTATTGTGTGGCAATTGAGGATAGATGATAGATTATATGGATTTGGCCACACATTCTTATTACTTTTTCTCATGAAAATGGACAATAAACTGTGAAATTGACGTCTGTCCAAAGTGTGTATCTTTTGCAAATGAAAATGGGAAAGGTTTTGGTGTTGCTTTGTTGCACCCAGCAATTAAGTTCTTTCTACAAATGTTATTACAATGTTATGGTTTGGTACTTGTGTAACTTTGGTATTTTGAAATCAAGAGTCATATAGCACAAGGCTGGTAAGGACTGCAATGCCGTGACATTCAATCAATAATGACATTCTTTGGATGGTGCGCCTATTTCTGTAGGAATTCTGATATTTCACACTCTCTTGGCTAAGAGATTCTCTCACATATACATCAGTCTCCTATGACATCCCCTTCCATTCAAGTTTGTCCTACGAGACTTTATGAATAAGAGGCTCGGGTCTTGACCTGGGAGGAGAAGCTAGAGCTGACTAAGCAGAACAATGCAAAACTAAGCAGAACAATGCTGGATTGTATCATACCTGGCAACGTAACTTCTCTATTCTCTCTAGACACACCCAAGATAGATTTTCCAGTTCAGAGCACAAAAGAAGCATGGGGCGTATTTATTGTCATTGGCAAATACGACAAGCACCAAAGTCTCCTCACTTCTCAGTTGAAATATCAGATGTGGATCCATTATGAAAGGCAGAAATGGATGCGTGCACAGAGTATTATAGCAGGACTTCTGCTGCAGGTGTGTCCAAGGTAAGAAAGCAATAAATACCCATTGTATGGTGGATAATCATGCCCAATATATTTTACCTTACCAACAATTTAAATAGGACAAATTCGATACAGTACAGTGAAAATAGGCATTTAACTCAATGCACTGCAAACAATGATGGCAAGTGATGGCAAGTGGAAACAGAGAAAGATCAACAGTGATAGTTATCTTGGACTGGGCCAATGACTGGTGTAAGAACAGTGCGTATCTCCTGGTCTGTGGTCAATGTCACTGCAGCCTCTGGAAGAGCAAGGTTACCTCAGAACCAGCTGATAAGGCCAGTAGGGTTCAGAGAATTAGCTCATTGCGAGGAAACCACTAACCTGAATTATTTTTCTAAGCATCCTATCTGCACAATATCAGTATATCAGTATACCCTTTTTCTTTGTGAAAAAGTTTGTATTTTGACAACATAGACTAACTAACATTCACTTACTGTGAAAGTCCAAAATTGTGATCTGGGGGTCCAAAAAAGTGATCTAGGAGAACCCTAATGATATGTCAAAATGTATTTTTTTTCAGGGTCCAATACAGTAATCTGAACACGGCCCTGGATGGTCCAAAACCTAACCTGGAAGTATAAGGAAATTATCTGGGACAGATGATCCAAGTAAGTTATCTGTTGGTGTCATTCCAACCAAGAAAGTGATCATCCAAAGATAAATAGCCTATCTCTGAATACCTGCCTTGGACTCATGGCATGGATGGAAATGTGATGCCTTGGATGAACTTTTATTTCATCCGTGCTACAAAAGCTGGCCAATTCATTCAGTACAAGAAAGTTATCTAAAACCCTAACAATCACTGGACCCTGACATTAGATGAAAAAGTCGGAGTCACACTTTATTTGGATAGTCCCATATAGATGATCTATAAATGGTCATACTTTCAACAGACTATATGTTGATAAGCAACTGCTTGCTAAGTTTACAGTTAGGGTTAGGTTTACAATAAGGTTAATGGTTAAGGATAGGATTAGGGTTAAGTTTAGGGTTAGGAGGATAAGGGTTAGTGGATAGTTAGTTGAACTGTTGTTGACAGTTATTGAATATCTACTGAACATTCTACAAGCCATCTACAAACCATTACTTGGGACTATCCAAATAAAGTGATACCAAAGTTGGGGTTCATTTTGAAGCCTTTGTTGTTCTCATCACCCACTCTACAAGTGGCATGGATGTCCCAGAGCAGTGACAGTTTTAAGTTTGTCAGTGTGTGTGTGTGTGTGTGTGTGTGTGTGTGTGTGTGTGTGTGTGTGTGTGTGTGTGTGTGTGTGTGTGTGTGTGTGTGTGTGTGTGTGGGTGTTTTCAAGTCTATCTCTGTGGTGTGACATGAGGAGGTCAACAAACCCTTCTCCTGCTTCACAGCTCCCTTATCAGCTGACACAGGATGCCTTCTCACGAGAGGCTTACATGCTGGCACACAGGCTGGAATACTCTCTCATGTTTCCATGATGCCAGTCATGGAAGTCAGGGGTGTAAAGTAAGACTGGCATGGAAGAAATGGGTTATGACATCAAAGCATACAGACTTTGAAAAGTACTGTATCTGTAAGTAATTCTCCCTTATGTTGTCATCAGAAAGTTGCAAAAACAGATAACTTACAGGGACAATAGAAGTAATGTCCCTGAAAAGATCACCAACGACAACTTGTTGAACCTGATCATTTCAGAATGTCATGCCTTAGAAGACCTTCAAAGAGCTGTGATTATATTTAGCACCGAACTGCAACACATGAAGGCTTGTCTTTCTGAGACACAATTCTTATTTTGTTATACATTTCTGACAAATACTCATATCAGAATGAAACATAATAGGAGGCAAACAAACACAGTGCGCCGTCATCGCACTTTTGAAGCAATGTCTCGGGCATTCGAGGAGATCACATTTGGTGTGGATGTGTAAAGTAAACGCTGTGGCGGCTCAAGTGTAAAATACTGTACCTTTAAAGGCAAGTTCAGTGCGATGTCTCCACAGTGCGGTTTGTTTGCCCTCATGAAAAGGTACTACTGAATAACTACTCATCACTACTACTCAAGAGCTACACAAAACGTACTGGTTTTTACTACTTTATTGCTATTGACATGTGTAGTAAACCAGTAGTGATTTATGTAGTAATTAAGAAGTGATGAGTGGTAAATTATGACGTTTCATTACTGGTGAACACTACATTACGTCCTACTCAAATCACTACATAATTCTCCCTTAATGACTACTGTGTAACTACTGAGCTTTTGGGTACAGTATCTACTACTTAAAACCTACACATACCTACACAATTCCTACATGTTCACTATTTAATTACTACACAATGCCTACACATTACTGCTGTTTGCCTACTCAATCCCCATTGAATTCCTACTGCCAGTGCCATCTATGCGTTTAGTGTTGTGTCACTACTGACCACTACTGAATTGCTCCTGATCGTTTTTAATTTCCAACATAAACCCTTCTGAATTACTATTGAAAACATTTACTACTGTTTGCCTATTCAAAATCACGATTGACATCTTCTTGTTTCACTACTGTGTCACTGCTAGAGTAGTTCACATGTTAGTTCCTTAAGTTTATGTTAACTGTAGTTACAGTTGAAGTCGGAAATTTACATACACCTTGGCCAAATACATTTAAACTCAGTTTTTCACAATTCCTGACATTTAATCCTAGTAAAGATTCCCTGTCTTAGGTCAGTTAGGATCACCACTTTATTTTAAGAATGTGAAATGTCAGAATAATAGAAGAGAGAATGATTTATTTCAGCTTTTATTTATTTCATCACATTCCCAGTGGGTCAGAAGTTTACATACACTCAATTAGTATTTGGTAACATTGCCTTTAAATTGTTTAACTTGGGTCAAACGTTTTGCGTAGCCTTCCACAAGCTTCCGACAATAAGTTGGGTGAATTTTGTCCCATTCCTCCTGACAGAGCTGGTGTAACTGAGTCAGGTTTGCAGGCCTCCTTGCTCGCACACGCTTTTTCAGTTCTGCCCACAGATTTTCTATAGGATTGAGGTCAGGGCTTTGTGATGGCCACTCCAATACCTTGACTTTGTTGTCCTTAAGCCATTTTGCCACAACTTTGGAAGTATGCTTGGGGTCATCGTCCATTTGGAAGACACGTTTGCGAACAAGCTTTAACTTCCTGACTCATGTCTTGTGATCTTGCTTCAATATATCCACATAATTTTCCTTCCTCATGAAGCCATCTATTTTGTGAAGTGCACCAGTCCCTCTTGCAGCAAAGCACCCCCACAACATGATGCTGCCACCCCGGTGCTACACAGTTGGGATGGTATTCTTCGGCTTGCAAGCCTCCCCTTTTTTCCTCCAAACATAACAATGGTCATTTTGGCCAAACAGTTCTATTTTTGTTTCATCAGACCAGAGGACATTTCTCCAAAAAGTACGATCTTTGTCGCCATGTGCAGTTGCAAACCGTAGTCTGGCTTTTTTATGACGGTTTTGGAGCAGTGGCTTCTTCCTTGCCTTTCAGGTTATGTCGTTATAGGACTCATTTTACTGTGGCTGCAGATACTTTTGTACCTGTTCCTCCAGCATCTTCACAAGGTCCTTTGCTGTTTTTCTGGGATTGATTTGCACTTTTTGCACCAAAGTACGTTCATCTCTAGGAGACAGAACGCCTCTCCTTCCTGAGCGGTATGACGGCTGCGTGGTCCCATGGTATTTCTACTTGTGTACTATTGTTTGTACAGATGAACGTGGTACCTTCAGGCGTTTGGAAATTGCTCCCAAGGATGAACCAGACTTTTTGGCAGATTTTGGGGGATTTTCCCATGATGTCAAGCAAAGAGGCACTGAGATCGAAGGTAGGCCTTGAAATACATCCACTGGTACGCCTCCAATTGACTCAAATGATGTCAATTAGCCTAGCAGAAGCTAATAAAGCCATGACATCATTTTATGGACTTTTCCAAGCTGTTTAAAGGCACAGTCTACTTAGTGTATGTAAACTTCTGACCCACTGGAATTGTGATACAGTGAATTCTAAGTGAAATAATCTGTCTGTAAACAATTGTTGGAAAAATTACTTGTGTCATGCACAAAGTAGATGTCCTAACCGACTTGCCAAAACTATAGTTTGTTAACAAGAAATTTGTGGAGCGGTTGAAAAACAATTTTAATGACTCCAACCTAAGTGTATGTAAACTTCCGACTTCAACTGTATATCATAAAACAAGAAATAATAAGCTTATACAAACTTTATTACATTTTTTTAATTAAATTGATAACATAGTAAATTATATATTTTTGCTGTTTTGTTGATCCCTTTGAGGCCTTGTCTTTATTCAGCTTTGACTTGACTGTCTTCTGATCCTCTTTTTGTTGCAGCCACATTTCTCCAGTACATAACCAGAGGTGTGGACTCGAGTTACATGACTTGGACTCGAATCTGACTTGAGTCACAAATTTGATGACTTGAGACTCAACTTGGTACAAAATAAAATAACTTGAGACTTGACTTCGACTTGGAGCCTCAAGACTCGGGATTCGACTTTGACTTGAGACTGATGACTTGAAATTATCTGTAACGTTTTTTATTAGGCTACATTTAGCCTACTATTTGTATTTAAAATGTACACCTTTGCTTATTAAATCTGGTATGCGATTACTAAGGCTAGCATAGCTAACAAATTGTCAGCTAACGTAATGTAACTTATTTGAAAAGTCATTACTTTATTACATTGATCATTCATTATATCCGTTCTCGTTGGACTTTTTCTTCTTCTATGGTATATTGGCAATCAACACAATGTAATGTGCATCTTGCCACCTACTATGCGGGATGGAAACAGGATTCTCCCAAAAAACTGAACCACCAAAAAACGACTAATAAATAAATAAAATAAACTAAATCAAACAACTTTTCTGTTAAAAATAAATAAATAAAACAGATGTGATCTCTTCCGGTGCCAGTACCCCTTCAAAGTCTTCAGATGTAAAATCCTTGAGTCCCAAAAACCTTTCTGCCGCAGCCACAATAATGTCCAGTTTCTTAGACTTCTTTGAGACATGTGCTGTAGTTTATAACTGTGGCAAAGGTGTGGCCACCTTTTCAACACACTCTTTTGTCTGGCAGCAAACATTTACTACAAGCTGTGGTGTATCCACTACCATAGAGAGCGAGAGTTGCACCCCTTCTCAAAAAACCTACACTCGATCCCTCCGATGTCAACAACTACAGACCAGTATCCCTTCTTTCTTTTCTCTCCAAAACTCTTGAGCGTGCCGTCCTTGGCCAGCTCTCTTGCTATCTCTCTCAGAATGACCTTCTTGATCCAAATCAGTCAGGCTTCAAGACTGGTCATTCAACTGAGACTGCTCTTCTCTGTGTCACGGAGGCTCTCCACACTGCTAAAGCTAACTCTCTCTCCTCTGCTCTCATCCTTCTAGACCTATCTGCTGCCTTTGATACCGTGAACCATCAGATCCTCCTCTCCACCCTCTCAGAGTTGGGCATCTCCGGCGCGGCTCACTCTTGGATTGTGTCCTACCTGACAGGTCGCTCCTACCAGGTGGCGTGGCGAGAATGCGTCTCCGCACCACATGCTCTCACCACTGGTGTCCCCCAGGGCTTAGTTCTAGGCCCTCTCCTATTCTCGCTATACACCAAGTCACTTGCCTCTGTCATATCCTCACATGGTCTCTCCTATCATTGCTACGCAGACGACACACAATTAATCTTCTCCTTTCCCCCTTCTGATAACCAGGTGGCGAATCGCATCTCTGCATGTCTGGCAGACATATCAGTGTGGATGACGGATCACCACCTCAAGCTGAACCTCGGCAAGACAGAGCTGTTCTTCCTCCCGGGGAAGGACTGCCCGTTCCATGATCTCGCCATCACGGTTGACAACTCCATTGTGTCCTCCTCCCAGAGTGCCTCCTCCCAGAGTGACCCTGGACAACACCCTGTCGTTCTCCGCTAACATCAAGACGGTGACCCGATCCTGTAGGTTCATGCTCTACAACATTTGCAGAGTACGACCCTGCCTCACACAGGAAGCGGCGCAGGTCCTAATCCAGGCACTTGTCATCTCCCGTCTGGATTACTGCAACTCGCTGTTGGCGGGGCTCCCTGCCTGTGCCATTAAACCCCTACAACTCATCCAGAACGCCGCAGCCCGTCTGGTGTTCAACCTTCCCAAGTTCTCTCACATCACCCCGCTCCTCCGCACACTCCACTGGCTTCCAGTTGAAGCTCGCATCTGCTACAAGACCATGGTGCTTGCCTACGGAGCTGTAAGGGGAACGGCACCTCCGTACCTTCACTCTCTGATCAGTCCCTACACCCAAAGAAGGGCACTGCGTTCATCCACCTCTGGCCTGCTCGCCTCCCTCCCTCTGCGGAATCACAGTTCCCGCTCAGCCCAGTCAAAACTGTTCGCTGCTCTGGCACCCCAATGGTGGAACAAGCTCTCTCACGACGCCAGGACAGCGGAGTCAATCACCACCTTCCGGAGACACCTGAAACCCCACCTCTTTAAGGAATACCTGGGATAGGATAATGTAATCCTTCTAATCCTGCTTTGTCCTTCTGGGGTATTGTGATTAAACTGATGAGGGAAAAAAACTATTTAATACATTTTTTAAAAAGTCAAGGGGTCTGAATACTTTCCGAATGATATAATTTTTAGTTTTTTTACTATTTCACCAATTTGTAAGTCGCTCTGGATAAGAGCATCTGCTAAATGACGTAAATGTAAAATGTAAATCTTCACTAGCATCACTTGTTTCGTCCCCAAACCACTGCAGTGTAAGAATTGTAAAGGATTTGGCCATGTTTCAAGTATGTGCAGACAAACAGAGTACAGTGCATTCGGAAAGCATTCAGACCCCATGACTTCTCCACATTTTGTTTCGTTACAGCCTTATTCTAAAATGTATTAAATAGTTTTTTTCCCTCATCAATCTACACACAAAAACCCATAATGACAAAGCAAAAACAGATTATTCTATATTTTGTTGCAATTTATATATTGTTTTATCTGGAAATATTACATTTACATAAGTATTCAGACCCTTTACTTAGTACTTTGTAGCACCTTTGGCAGCAATTACAGCCTAGAGTCTTCTTGGATATGACGCTACAAGCTTGGCACACCTGTATTTGGGGAGTTTCTCCCATTCTTCTCTGCAGGTCCTGTGAAGCTCTGTCAGGCTGGATGGGGAGCAATGCTGCACAGCTATTTTCAGGTCTCTCCAGAGATGTTCAATCGGGTTCAAATCCGGGCTCTGGCTGGGCCACTCAAGGACATTCAGAGACTTGTCCTGAAGTCACACCTGCATTGTCTTGGCTGTGTGCTTAGGATAGTTGTCCTGTTGGAAGGTGAACCTTCGCCCCCAGTCTGAGGTCCTGAGCGCTCTGGACTAGGTTTTCATCAAGGTTCTCTCTGTACTTTGCTCCGTTCATCTTTCCCTCAATCCTGACTAGTCTCCTAGTCCCTGCCACTGAAAAGCATCCCCACCCAGCATGATGCTGCCACCACCATCCTTCACCGTAGGGATGGTGCCAGGTTTCCTTCAGACGTGACACTTGGCATTCAGGCCAAAGAGTTCAATCTTGGTTTCATCAAACCAGAGAATCTTGTTTCTCATGGTCTGAGAGTCATTTCAGTGCATTTTTGCAAACTCCAAGCGGGCTGTCATGTGCCTTTTACTGAGGAGTGGCTCCTGTCTGGCCACTCTACCATAAAGGCCTGATTGGTAGAGTGCTGCAGAGATGATTGTCCTTCTGGAAGGTTCTCCCATCTCCACAGAGGAACTCTGGAGCTCTTTCAGAGTCACAATCGGGTTCTTGGTCAACTCCCTGACCAAGGCCCTTTTCCCCTGATTGCTCAGTTTGGCCGGGTGGCCAGCTCTAGGAAGAGTGTTGGTGGTTCTAAACCTCTTCCATTTAAGAATGATGGAGGCCACACTGTTCTTGGGGACCTTCAAGGCTAAACAAATGTTTTGATACCCTTCCCCAGATCTGTGCCTCGACACAATCCTGTATCGGAGCTCTACGGACAATTCCTTCGACCTCATGGCTTGATTTTTGCTCTGACATGCACTGTTAACTGTGGGACCTTATATAGACAGGTGTGTGCCTTTCCAAATCATGTCCAATCAATTGAATTTACCACAGGTGGACTCCAATCAAGGATGATCATCGTGTTTCCATTGCACCTGAGCTCAATTTCAAGTCTCATAGTAAAGGGTCTGAATACTCATGTAAATAAGATATTTCTGTATATCGGTTTTAGATTTTATTAAATCTAAAAAACTGTTTTCGCTTTGTCATTATGGGGTACAGTGCGTAGTTTGATGAGGGATTAAAAAAATAATAATTAGAATAAGGCTGTAACGTAAGAAAATGTAGAAAATGTCAAGGGGTCTGAATACTTTCCGAATGCACTGTACTCTGTTCATCTGCACACACTTGAAACATGTCCAAATCCTTTACAATTCTTACACTGCAGTTGTTTGGGGACGAAAGCCCTTACGACGTATCTTTCATAACCAAGCTTTACATGCATAGGTATTTTTCTTTATCAAAAAACAACAGGACAGACTTGATTATTTTCCTCCATTCACTCAGCGGGTCAAACGCCGGGCACCAACCACACCAGGAATTCTCTTCAGGTATTCAACCTGAACATCCGTCATCACCCGAAATCACTCCTTTGACGGGGGCTCTACTCCGAAGTTCAAAACACAAAACTTCTGTCGTCTGGATTCTTTTGAGGACCACTGAAATCTTCCTCTGCTCTTCAGAAATACAATCAAAATAAGACCAGTCCTGGTCACTCTGATACACTCCACTTTTCCCAGCTCATACTTCACAATTTTCGGCACCTCAAACGGGTTTCCCACATATGCATCCTTACTCAACAAACGCATCCCAACAAGAAGCGATTCCTTATCATTTTCAGACGTATCCTCCACTCCAATTTTAGACTATTTCCCTTTTGTTCCAGTTTTTGATACTAATGTTGTCCATTCAGAACATTGGTCTTCACCAAATTTGCTTAATTCCAACTCAGCATCCACTTCCACCATCGTCCCATCCAACCTTCCTTCTGAAAATGTTGAGAAACCACACCCATTTTCTGAAGAATTGCATTATGGGCCCTAAAAGCACGTAAATAGTGTCCACTGCTTGTATACTTCGTATTTTGTCGAATGTAGTACGACATCCGGGAACTTTTGGCATACTTAGGGTGCATTCGTAAGTTCACTCTGGCCATCTACTCCGATGAACTCTATGGGCTAAGTGGGACGTGACCGTCCCACCTGCGGGACACACTATTCAACAGCCAGTGAAATAGCATGGCGTGAAATACAAAACAGCAAACATCTCATAATTCTATTTTCTCAAACAATCAACTATTTTACACCATTTTAAAGATAAACTTCTCGTTAATCTAACCACATTGTCCGATTTCAAAAAGGCTTTACGGCGAAAGCATAAAATTAGATTATGTTAGGACATAAACTTCACAAGAAAAACCACACAGCCATTTTCCAAGCAAGGACATGCATCACAAAAACCAAAAATACAGCTAAAATATTCCCTAACCTTTGATGATCTTCATCAGATGGCGCTCATATGACTTCATGTTACGCAATACCTGTATGTTTTGCTTGATAAAGTTCATATTTATATCCAATAACCCCATTTTACATTGGCGCGTGATGTTCAGAAAATGTATTCCCACCAAAACATCCGGTGAATGTGCACATCAATTTACAAAAATACTCATCATAAACGTTGATAAAATTTACAACAGTTATTGAAAGAATTATAGATATACTTCTCCTTAATGCAACCACTGTGTCAGATTTTAAAATAGCTTTACGGAGAAAGCACATTTTTCAATATTCTGAGTACATAGCTCAACCATGAAAGCAAGCTATACAGATACCCGCCATGTTCTTGGGCCAACTAAACTCAGAATTAGTATTATAAATATTCTCTTACCTTTGCTGATCATCATCAGAATGCACTACCAGGACTCCTACTTCCACAAGAAATGTTATTTTTGTTCGAAATACTCCATACTTATGTCCAAATACCTCCTTTTTGTTCGTGCGTTCAGATCACTATCCAAAGGCATAACGCGCGAGCTCAGTACCAGAGACAAAAAGTCAAATAGTTCCATTACCGTTCGTAGACACATGTCAAACGTTGTTTACAATCAATCCTTAGGGTCTTTTTAACATAAAATGTCGATAATATTCCAACCAGACAATAGCGTATTCATTCAAGAAGAAAAAGAAGGAGGGGCGTGCTGGCGGGGTCGCGCATCACCAAGTCCTTTGTCCTCAGGCAGTCTACTCATTGACTGAGCTCCTATTTTCTGCCCAGTAACAGGAGAAGTATGAAACACGTTCCTAAAGGCTGTTTACAGCCATTGGAAGCCTTAGGAAGTGCAACGTGACCCCACAGACACTGTAGTTTCGATAGGGATTCAAAAGAAGAACTACAATTCTCAGATTTCTCACTTCCTGGTTGGATTTTTCTCAGGTTTTCGCCTGCCATATGAGTTCTGTTATACTCACAGACATCATTCAAACAGTTTTAGAAACTTCAGAGTGTTTTCTATCCAAATCTACTAATAATATGCAAATATTTGACTCTGGGCCCGAGTATTAGGCAGTTTACTCTGGGCACGCTTTTCATCCGAAAATGAAAATACTGCCCCCTATACATTAAAAAGTTAAAGAACACTCTGGTCTGAGTGTGCCAGAGCGCAGAATACCTGATGAATTTATGAACGCTCAACACCAGTTGCATATTGTCGGTGTCGGTAACCGCCGACCATAAACAAATCAGTGTAATTAAATTGTTGCCAGCAGCAGAGTTAGTCACCAACGCTCTGGATAACACGAAACAGACTAACCAGCTCTGCAAGGGTGAGTAAAATAGTGTGAGGTGTTCTCTCATTTCTGTCTGTAAGTAGCTAGCAAGCTAGCCAACGTTAGCCAGTTAGCTTGGGTGCTTGACTGCCATTGTGACGTCAGAACGCTCAGATCAACCCACTCCTCGGCCAGAGCATCCAGTGTGCGCTCTGAACACTCTGAGAGTGAAACGGTCTGAATATACTAACAGACAATCTGACAAAACTCTGAATTTACGAATGCCCAGAGTGCATTCTGAGCGAACTCTGGCACTCCAGAGTGAATTTACAAACACACCCAGTATCCGTGCTATGACCAATAAGCATACTACATACTTAATTTACGTCACCAAAATTATGGTTACTGCAGTTAGTATGAAGTGCTGTTAGTATGAGTATTCGAACACAGCTCTAGTCTGTTTTTCAGAACCCAATAGTTGCAAGTCTTGACTGTTGACCAATGACCAGTCATCAGCATTGGCACGCAAAGGCAGGCTCACCTATACAGATTAGTGACCAGAAATCGCTTGTTTAATTTTCTCCGGTTTTCCTGGCAAAAACAGAGTAGTCTATCTACGTTAATAATAATCATATAAAAAACTATTTAGCAATCTGTTACATCTTTGCCAGAACAATAGGCTACCTGGTGATTCCATTAATCATCTTCATATTTCAGTTAGGCCTAGTTTGGGTGGGTTATAATTAGTCCATATACCTCAGTGGTGGTACTACTGGCTATATGTCTATAGCTGTAACATGGCAATACCTTCAATAATTATAGGATGAAGATGTAAACATAGTCTGGTGAATTAATTACGATATTTGTGAGGAAGGAAAAGGCTACAGACAGATCATGCTTTCCATCTGATCCTTCAACCCCGCTGCATACAGGTAGGCTGTATGATCCTGCTAGCTCTGGACTCCAAAGTGACAATGTGACATGATATCCCTAGTTGATATTGACTGCTAACCTGAATGACTCAAAATGCAGGTCTAAAATGCAGTTTATTTCTGTATCTTGCGTTTTGAAAATGCATCACCCTTTATGACTGGAATGACAGGTTACATTTGCGCAGCAATCGTGCCTGCGTGTTCGCCCTGTGTACGCGTGCATGCAAGCTTTGAACCACTCCTGTTTGGGGTCGTGGGTCAAAAAGAACCACTGAGCGAGCGAACAGATTACTGATGTACAGCTAGCTATAGGATCGGGTGCAGCGCAAACGTCAAATTGTAGGGAGAGAGAATTGCCATAAATACATATTCAGCTACCAAAATTGTTCGGTTATCAAGAATATTGACTGTTTCTTTTGCAAACTCACCAGCAACAGGGACATAAAGTAACAATTACTAGTATAGGCCTACTGGGCTTTTGGTATGTAATAGTTGCATTTGTATGAAGCTTGCATGTGGAATTTGTTATTACATTTGTTATTACATAAAATGTGTTGTAGACAAAATAATGAAAAGAGCTGTCAGGTAGCCTCAATAAAAATACAAATATTTTGTGACTTTAGGACTATAAGGTTATATTTGCGCAAAGCATAGTTCTGAGATATTGAACATGAAAGTTTTCACATCCCAGACCTCAGAACTGATTTGTAGTGAATTCTTCATTCATAACCCATTAAGATCCTCACCTTAAAGGTACAGTACCTAAAGTATACAGTATCAAAATCCTGATAGAACGCTATGGCTCTGAAATGTCAATCTGGTTTCAGCCATAAGGTTCTGACACTTCTGAATTAGACATGTTCAGTTTTGAAGAAGACTGTAGCTATTTGAATACATAAATGATAGAATAACACTATTTTACCAAGATAGTCAGAACAAATCATAAGAAATGTACCACAAACCAACGCTGGCACTAAGACCGCACTCAACGAGCTGTAAAAGGCCATAAATAGTACCCGCAAAACACCAGTCTCAACATCAACATTGAAGAGGCGATTCCGGGATGCTGGCATTCTAGGCAGAGTTGCAAAGAAAAAGCTATATCTCAGACTGGCCAATAAAAATAAAAGATTAAGATGGGCAAAAGAACATTAGACACTGGACAGAGGAACTCTGGCTAGAAGGCCAGCATCCTGGAGTCGCCTCTTCACTGTTGACGTTGACACTGGTGTTTTGCGGGTACTATTTAATGAAGCTGCCAGTTGAGGACTTGTGAGACGTCTGTTTCTCAAACTAGACACTCTAATGTACTTGTCCTATTGCTCAGTTGTGCACCGGGGCCTACCACTCTGCTTTCTATTCTGGTTAGAGCCAGTTTGTGCTGTTCTGTGAAGGCAGTAGTGCACAGCGTTGTCCAATATCTTCAGTTTCTTGTCAATTTCTCGCATGGAATAGCCTTAATTTCTCAGAACAAGAATAGACTGACAAGTTTCAGAAGAAAGTTCTTTGTTTCTGGCCATTTTGAGCCTGTAATGGAACCTACAAATGCTGATGCTCCAGATACTCAAGTAGTCTAAAGAAGGCCAGTTTTATTGCTTCTTTAATCAGGACAACAGTTTTCAGCTGTGCTAACATAATTGCAAAAGGGTTTTCTAATAATAAATTAGCCTTTTAAAATGATAAACTTGAATTAGCTAACACAACATACCATTGGAACACAGGAGTGATGGTTGCTGATAATGTGCCTCTGTACGCCTATGTAGATATTCCATAAAACATCTGCTGTTTCCAGCTACAATAGTAATTTACAACATTAACAATGTCTACACTGTTTTTCTGATCAATTTGATGTTATTTTAATGGACCAAAAAAATTGCTTTTCTTTCAAAAACAAGGACATTTCTAAGTGACCTCAAACTTTTGAACGGTAGTGTATATATATACATCTAGCAGACGCTCTTATCCAGAGTGACTTAGAGTAGTGAATGCATACATTTCATACATGTTTTTTCTTCCCCGTACTGGCCCCCCATGGGAAATGAACCCACAACCCTGGCGTTGCAAACACCATGCTCTACCAACTGAGCCACACGGGACCATCACGACAAGAGAGACAACACAACACTACATAAAGGAGACCTAAGACAACAACATAGCAAGGAAGCAACACATGACAACACAGAATGGTAGCAACACAACATGACAACAGCATGGTAGCAACACAACATGGTAGCAGCACAAAACATGGTACCAACATTATTGGAGACTGACAACAGCACAAAGGGCAAGAAGGTAGAGACAACAATACACCATGCAAAGCAGCCACAACTGTCAGTAAGAGTGTCTATGATTGAGTCTTTGAATGAAGAGATTGAGATAAATCTGTCCAGTTTGACTGTTTGTTGCAGCTCGTTCCAGTCGTTAGCTGCAGTGAACTGAAAAGAGGAGAGACCCAGGGATGTGAGTGCTTTAGGGACCTTTAACAGAATGCGACTGGCAGAATGTGGAGGATGAGGGCTGCAGTAGGTATCTCAGATAGGGGGGAGTGAGGCCTAAGAGGGTTTTATAAATAGGCATCAACCAGTGGGTCTTGCGACGGGTATACAGAGATGACCAGTTTACAGAGGAGTATAGAGTGCAGTGATGTGTCCTACAAGGACCATTGGTGGCAAATCTGATGTCCAAATGGTAAAGAACATCTAGCCGCTCGAGAGCACCCTTACCTGCCGATCTATAAATTATGTCGCCATAATCTAGCATGGGTAGGATGGTCATCTGAATCAGGGTTAGTTTGGCAGCTGGGGTGAAAGAGGAACGATTACAATAGAGGAAACCAAGTCTAGATTTAACTTTAAACTGCAGCTTTGATATGTGCTGAGAGAAGGACAGTGTACCGTCTAGCCATATTTCCAAGTACTTGCATGAGGTGACTACCTCAAGCTCTAAACCCTCAGAGATAGTAATCACACCTATGGGGAGAGGAGCATTCTTCTTACCAAACCACATGACCTTTGTTTTGGAGGTGTTCAGAACAAGGTTAAGGGTAGAGAAAGCTTTTTGGACACTAAGAAAGCTTTGTTGTAGAGCATTTAACACAAAATCCAGGGAGGGGCCCTCTGAGTATAAGACTGTTTCATCTGCATATAAATGAATGAGAGAGCTTCCTACTACCTGAGCTATGTTGTTGATGTAAATTGAGAAGACCGTGGGGCCTTGGATCGAGCCTTGGGGTACTCCCTTGC
The DNA here is from genome assembly GCF_965601325.2 of Salmo salar. NCBI lineage: Eukaryota > Metazoa > Chordata > Actinopteri > Salmoniformes > Salmonidae > Salmo > Salmo salar. Next base: position 49,542,801 of record NC_138302.1, read on the forward strand.
TGACAGGCAGCGGCTGAGACAGCAGATTGTCTGACTTTATACACTGCACTCTTTCAGAGAGGTAGTTAGCAAACCAGGCCAAAGACCCCTCAGAAACACCAATACTCCTTAGCCGGTCCACAAGAATGGAATGGTCTACCGTGTCAAAAGCTTTGGCCAAGTCAATAAAAAAAGCAGCACAACATTGCTTAGAATCAAGGGCAATGGTGACATCATTGAGGACCTTTAAGTTTGCAGTGACACATCCATAACCTGAGCGGAAACCAGATTGCATACCAGAGAGAATACTATAGACATCAAGAAAACAAGTTTTTCCAACACTTTTGATAATCAGGGTAAAATAGAAATAGGCCTATAACAGTTAGGATCAGCTTAATCTCCCCAATTAGTTAATGGACAGACGGTGGCTGCCTTCCAAGCAATGGGAACCTCCCCAGAAAGGAGATACAGGTTGAAAAGGTCGGAGATAGGCTTGGCGATGATAGGGGCAGCAACCTTAAAGAAGAAAGGGTCTAAATCATCTGACCCAGATGTTTTTTGGCGGTCAAGTTTCAGGAGGAAATGTTGGACGGGCAAGGAGGCATGGCTGAGTCAAATAGGAATCTTGACTTAATGAAGTGATGATTAAAGAGCTCAGCCATGTGCTTCTTGTCAGTAACAACCACATCATCAACATTAAGGGACATGGGCAGCTGTGAGGAGGAGGGTTTATTCTCCAGGTCTTTAACCATTTCCCAGAACTTCTTGGGGTTAGACCCACAGAGAGAGAACTGCCCCTTAAAGTAACTAACTTTGGCCTTCTTGATTAGAGGTCGACCGATTAATTGGCATGGCCGATTAATTAGGGCCGATTTCAAGTTTTCATAACAATCGGTAATCGGCCCTTTTGGACGCCAATTATATTGCAATCCATGAGGAAACTGCATGGCAGGCTGACCACCTGTTACAAGTGTGCAGCGTCGAAAGGACCTAGTGGCTGCAAGGTAAGTTGCTATTAAACTTATCTTATAAAAAACAATTAATCTTCACATAATCAATAGTTAACTACACATGGTTGATGATATTACTAGGTTAACTAGCTTGTCCTGCGTTGCATATAATCAATGTGGTGCCTGTTAATTTCACATCGAATCACAGCCTACTTCAACTTTGCCAAACCGGTGATGATCTAACAAAAGTGCATTCGCGAAAAAAGCACATGTACCTAACCATAAACATCAATGCCTTTCTTAAAATCAATACACAGAAGTATATTTTTTTAAACCTGCATATTTAGTTAAAATAAATTAATGTTAGCAGGCAATACTAACTAGGGAATTTGTGTCACTTCTCTTGCGTTCAGTGCAAGCAGAGTCAAGGTATATGCAACAGTTTGGGCTCCCTGGCTCGTTGCGAACTGTGAACTAATTTGCCCGAATTTTACATAATTATGACATAACATTGAAGCAATGTAACAGCAATATTTATACTTAGGGTTGCCACCCATTCGATAAAATACAGAACGGTTCCGTATTTCACTGAAAGAATAAACGTTTTGTTTTCGAAATGATAGTTTCCCAATTTGCCCATATTAATGACCAAAGGCTCGTATTTCTGTGTTTATTATATTATAATTAAGTCTATGATTTCATATTTGATAGAGCAGTCTGACTGAGCTGTGGTAGGCAGCAGCAGACTCATAAGCATTCATTCAAACAGCACTTTACCGCGTTTGCCAGCAGCTCTTAGCAATGCTTGATGCACAGTGCTGTTTATGACTTCAAGCCTATCAACGCCCGAGATTAAGCTGGCAATACTAAAGTGCCTATAAAAACATCCAATAGTCAAATGAAATATGAAATACAAATGGTATAGAGAGAAATAGTCGATGCGTCATAATTCCTATAATAACTACAACCTTACACTTCTTAACCTGGAATATTGAAGAACTGGGAATATTGAACCACCAGCTTTCATATGTTCTCATGTTCTGAGCAAGGAACTTAAACGTTAGCTTTTTTACATGGCACATATTGCACTTTTACTTTCTTCTCCAGGACTGTGTTTTTGCATTATTTAATCCAAATTGAACATGTTTCATTATTTATTTAAGACTAAATAGATTTTATTTATGTATTATATTAAGTTAAAATAAAAGTGTTCATTGTTCATTCAGTATTGTTGTAATTGTCATTTTTACAAATATATATAAAAAAAGCGTCCAATTAATCGGTATCGGCTGTTTTTGGTCCTCCAATAATCGGTATTGGCGTTGGAAAATCATAATCGGTCGACCTCTATTCCTGATAGCCTGAGTGCACTTAATTCTCATTTGCCTGAACGAGAGCCAGTCAGCCTGAGTATGCGTGTGCCAAGCCTTTCGCCAAATGCAATTCTTGAGGTGGAGTAACTCTGCAAGATCACTGTCGAACCAGGGGCTGAACCTGTTTTTAATTCTCATGTTTTTTATGAGGGCATGTTTGTTAACAATACCACTGAAAATATAAAAAAAGAATGTCCAAGCATCTTCAACAGACGGGATCAAGCTGATTCTGTACCATTTTACAGAGGCCAGTTCATGAAGGAAGACTTGCTCATGAAAATTTTTTAGCAAGTGTCTATGACAAATCAGGACAGGTCATTTCACTGAGCAGCCATTACAAACACAGGCTGTAAAACAGTGGTCATTACAGAAAACACCAGACTGATACCTACAGTTGTCATGGTTCACATCAACACTATCATCCTGGAAGCCCTAGGCCCACTTCAATTCGCATACCGCCCCAACAGATCCACAGATTATGTCATCTCAATCGCACTCCACACTGCTTTTTCCCACCTGGACAAAAGGAACACCTATGTGAGAATGCTGCTCATTGACAACAGCTCATCATTAAGCTAAAGACTCTGGGATTAAACACCTCCCTCTGCAACTGGATCCTGGAGGGCCGAACAAGCCCCCATTCACATCGTCGGGCTGTAGTGGAGCGGGTCGAGAGTTTCAAGTTCCTTGGTGTCCACATCACCAACAAACTGTCATGGTCCAAACACACCAAGAAAGTTGTGAGGAGGGCACGACAACACCTTTTCTCCCTCACAAGACTGAAAAGATTTGGCATGGGTCCCCAGATCCTCAATAAGATCTACAGCTGCACCATCGAGAGCATCTTGACCATTTGCATCACCGCCTGGTATGGCAACTTCTCAGCATCTGACCGTAAGGGGCTACAGAGTGTAGTGCGTACAGCCCAGTACATCACTGGGGCCAAGCTTCCTGACATCCATGACCTATATACTAGGCAGTGTCAGAGGAAGGCCCAAACAATTGTCAAAGACTCCAGTCACCCAAGTCATAGACTGTTCTCTCTGCTACTGCACGACAAGCAGTACCGGAGCGCCAAGTCTAGGTCCAAAAGGCTCCTTAAAAGCTTCTACCCCCAAGCCATAAGACTGCTGAAAAATGAATCAAATGGCCACCTGGACTATTTGCATTGACAATCCCCCTTTAGTTTTACAATGCTGCTACTCGCTGTTTATTATCAATGCATAGTCACTTTACCCCTACCTACATGTACAAATTACCTTGACTAACCTGTACCCCTGCATATTGACTTGGTACTTGGCACCGGTATTTTTTACTGTAGTTTATTTAGTAAATATTTTCTTAACTCTATTTTCTTAAAACTGCATGGTTGGTTAAGGGACTGTAAATAAGCATTTCACGGTAAGGTCTACCTGTTGTATTCGGCGCATGTGACATAAAATTTGATTTGATTTGAAATGTATTATTATCATCAGACGGATTACTGTCATCACTGAACAATGATGTGACAACATAATTGACTTTAAGATTTCTGACAGTGTTGTTTTTTTGTTTGCATGCCATTATTGCTGGTTAGACTAGCCTAGACCAGTGGTTCCTAACCTGGGGGTACTTGGCTTATCCACAGGGGTTACTTGAGAAGACTCATGAGACTATAGGTCTACTGATAAAATACTTCAAGGGTACTCCGGGCAGAGCAAATTTCAGTTGGTGATACAGTAACTGAAAAAGGTTGGGAACCACTGCCCTAGACCATACTTAGAGGGAGATGGCAAAGACGTGTTCTGGTTGGTCCATCTGTATTTGTTCAGGCTTATGATTGGACTGCAGATAGAACCTTATAGCTCCAAGTTCAAATTGGTTGATGCAGATAGAACCTTCTAGTTAAAAAGAATTTCACATAAAATTTAAATTTTCAAAAATCTAACTTCACCGACATATGAAGAAATATTTAAAGATCTATTATTATACTGTATGTGACAAACTAATTTTTGACAAAAATGTCAGATAGAACCTTATGGTCCCAAGGTCTTGATTTGTAGCTGTCACGGATCCCTCCGGAACTTTCATTACGCACACCTGTCCCCTATTCCCAGTGATTAGTAATTGTATAAGTGTGCCCTTGGTTTACCAGTGCCCTGTCAATTATTGTCACTATGTCCGTTGGTGTGTGTGAGTACCTGTGCTGTGTGTTTTGGCTTTTGGGCCGTTGTGGATTGCGCAGATGATTACGGGTCTCGTCCCGTGTGTTAATCATTGTGCGCGTGTTTTATTTATTCAAGGTACTCCTCGCTCTTTTGTTTTGGGTTTCTACCCTGTGTTTTGTTACATGTTTGTTTGGCCTTTGTCCCCATACCTTTGAACCGCACGCCGTAATTGGGGCTTAATAAAAAAAACTACTACGCATTCCTGCGCCTGTCTCCCGAATCTCTTCATACCAACGTGACAGAATAATCTACCATTAAGGGAGACAGCTGAAATGGTTTGTCCGACGACGCTGCAACTGGCCCGTCCAACGCCGCCACAACCGGTCCTTCCGACGCCACTGCAACTGGTCCGTCCGACTCCGCCGCAACTTCAGCAGCGGCAACTGGCCCGTCCGACGATGACACAACTTTGGCAGCTGCATCGGGTTCTGATCGACCCGCACCGAGTTCCTGTGATCGTCCTTGAGGTCGGTGTCATTGTTCTGCTGGTGCTGCGTGTATTGGGGGGGGGGGGGGGGGGGGTACTGTCACGATCCCTCCAGAACTTTCATTGCGCACACCTGGCCCCTATTCCCAGTGATTAGTAATTGTATAAGTGTGCCCTTGGTTTACCAGTTTCCTGTCGATTATTGTTATTATGTCCGCTGGTGCGTGTGAGTACCTGTGCTGTGTGTTTTGGCTTTCGTACAGAAGTGTGGACTCGAGTCAGTCTCGAGTCACAAATATGATGACTTGCAACTCGACTTTGACTTTAACACCAATGACTCGTGACTTAACTTGGACTTGAGCCTTTTGACTTGAACTGACTTGATACCCTCCCCAAGCCCAAATATTATAAATGATACTATTAAAAAGTGTGCAGCACATCAACTCTTCATTTAACAGATTACAGTTTGAATCGGACAGCAGCCAATCAAATTGTTCAAGCTGAGAAAAAAAAGGAATGTCGGTGGGTGAATTCAGACAGAGCCCTTGGAAAGATGACACCCAACATTTTGATTTTTGGATATAAAGGCTACGCTGTAGTCAACCAAAAACGGATTGCAACATGCAAAACATGCAGGAAGAAAATTACAGACGGAGGCGCAACTTCCAATTTTGTTCGGCATTTGAAGCTGCACAAAGAACGTTAAGTCATGACTAATATAGCCGACAGCAATATATAACTTTGCTAGTTTAGCATGTAGGCTAACGTAACATTAAATCAATGAGCCTCCACACAGTTAGTGCGGGAACGTGATCATTGCACCCAAGATTGAGCTACAACTGGCTAGGCAGTTGGTAGCCTAAATCCTGCCTGATGTTACTGCTGTTCCTAAAACCATTGACATATGTTAGCCTACTGTAACCAGACACAGAGTGTGTGTGTGTGTTAAGTTTGGGCGATTGTGTACAAGCCTATCGCGCCCCATAGTGATAGTCGATTGCTATGGGGGGGGGGGTCTTTCTAATGGCTACCCATGTATTTCCATAAATATAAAGTTGATTTGGAAAGTAATAAATCTACATATTTTTAAAAGCATTCATGATTTGCGTAGATGTAATATACTAACTATTACTCTTATTATGTCACGTCTTTCATAGGTATTGGACCAAGGCGCAGCGGGTTGAGTGCTCATATTTACTTTATTGAACACGAAAACAAGAAAATGTCCAAACGAACAGGATGCAGGCTAAACACAAAGCTATACAACTACAACTACCCACAATACCCCATACAAAACAGCCCCTATACATAGGACCTTCAATCAGAGGCAACGAGAAACAGCTGCCTCCAACTGAAGGTCAAATCAATAAACTGAACATAGACGTAAACAACCTAGAACTAACATAGAATACACTAACCTAGAACCTAAACCTAAAACCCCGTTACACTCTAAACCAACACCCCTCTACATAAACACATAGCCCAAAAAAAACGAAACACTCTAAACAAATACCCCTTCTACATAAACACATAATATAACAAACCCCTAAACACTCGAAACAAATACCCCCTGCCACGTCCTGACCAAACTACAATAACAAATAAGCCCTTTACTGGTCAGGACGTGACATATTAAAAATATGAAATGGTATTACATTTGGTGAAGAGCACATTATAACTTGTTTAGGACTCGAAACTCAAACTTTAGGACTTGAGACTTGACTTGAGACTTGTTGGTCTTGACTTGAGACTTGACTTGTGACTTGAGTGCTAAGACTTGAGACTTACTTCTGACTTGTAAAACAATGACTTGGTACCACCTCTGCTTTCGTGCCGGTGGATTATGCAGATGATTACGGGTCTCGTCCCGTGTGTTAATCATTGTGCGCGTGTGTTATTTATTTGAGGTACTCCTAGCTCTTTTGTTTTGGGTTTCTACCCTGTGTTTTGTTACGTGTTTGTTTGGTCTTCGTCCCTGTGCCTTTCCACGGCATGCCGTAATTTGGGCTTAATAAAAAAATGATTACGCATTCCTGCGCCTGTCTCCCGAATCTCTTCATACCAATTTGACAGTGGCTGAACAAGTCATTGCATGTCAATTTTTGACTTGACTTGAATAAACGTGACTCGACTTGACTTGCTCTTAGAATGTAAGACATGGACTTTACTTGAAACTTGACCCGTTTTACTTGGGACTCGACTGGAGACTTTGACCTCGTGACTTCAGACTTTCTTGTGACTCGAATAATAGTGACTTTATCCCACCTTTGCAAGTAACCTTTTAGAAAATAAAGACAAGCACAAGAGACAAACAATTACAAGCCATTATCAACCATCGCCTAACAGAGGTAAAGACAGCACAAAAAAACGTATGATAAACAATGTTAATCTTGTTAAACAGGTCAAGAAAGGTAAGTAGAATGGGCATGTATACCAATATTAACGTAGTGTACATTCGCTTACAAACACACATAATTATCAGCTAGCATTACTCTACCTGATAACACTACAAAACTCTACTTATGTATCTTGAGTAGTGCATAAACTGCACATTCACTACATAATCCCTACAAGTCTCCACATAGTCACTACTGCACAAATAGGTTTTGTGTAGTAATTCAGTAGTACTTCTTCATGAGGTTGAATCCTGGTTCTGGTCACAATCCGAAGCACGTTGTAGAGCGCTTGACATTTAAAGGTAATTTCTAATTGAGTCTTCATCTGCAGCGCTTACGTCAATGCGATTTCTGCGAACAGCAAGAACATTGTCTTTAAAAGGCACATTGTCGACAGTGTTCTGCAACGTTTTGAATCAAAGCCCTAATGTCTGCAGAGCTTCAGGGAACCAGCTCGGGTTCCTGAGCTGTTTCCCAATGCAGACTGAGAGGAGAACAATATACAGAGGCATCTTGTGTCAGCTTCCTGAGTAGTCCCATAATGTCTAGTAAATCTCTCTTCTCTAAACACACTGTCTCTGAAGTCTGATAGCTCCCCAAGAGACATTTACCAGTCTGCATCTGTGGAAGAGTTGACGGAAACGGCACCCCGCCCACGCGCTTAAGACAATATGCCAGTTGCCGAAGTGGAAGAGGTCTGTAAAACAGACTGTGTCAATACGAAGGGTATTACGCCAACTTGTAAACAGAACGCCTGTAGAGAGTGGGGTAAATACTAGGGATGTGCATATTTCCCTTTCAAAACAATTCAATACGTATCAACATGGGCTCTCATATGATACAGGAACGCATAGTTTTAGTTTGAAATGATCTGTGCGATTCAGTTTGATTGGAGAATAAATCGTTACGATTCGTTGAAATCTATGCGATTCGTTCGAAACGATTCAATTTGTTCTAATCGATGCGATTTGTTGCATAAACATTCATTTTCCATTCTAAATGTAAATCTGTTGCTGATGGAGCTCATGAGCTAGGCCTCTCTGAGCTGGATCTGTCTGAGCTGACTTCTGAGTGTGTGTGTATAAATGATGTAAGCCTATGGTGTATGTACTGTGTGTGTGTAAATTATGTACAGTATGTACACCATTCTGTATACTTCTGGCCCTTCTTTGGACACTGTGTTAACTACCCTCCAGACGAACTTCAATGCCATACAACTCTCCTTCCGTGGCCTCCAACTGCTCTTAAATACAAGTAAAACTAAATGCATGCTCTTCAACCGATCGCTGCCTGCACCAGCCCGCCCATCCTGCATCACTACTCTGGACGGTTCTGACTTCGAATATGTGGACAACTACAAATACCTAGGTGTCTGGTTAGACTGTAAACTCTCCTTCCAGACTCACATTAAGCATCTCCAATCCAAAGTTAAATCTAGAATTGGCTTCCTATTTCGCAACAAAGCATCCTTCACTCATGCTGCCAAACATACTCTCGTAAAACTGACCATCCTACCGATCCTCGACTTCGGCGATGTCATTTACAAAATAGCCTCCAATACCCTACTCAATAAATTGGATGCAGTCTATCACAGTGCCATCCGTTTTGTCACCCATATACTACCCACCACTGCGACCTGTACGCTCTCGTTGGCTGGCCCTCGCTTCATACTCATCGCCAAGCCCACTGGCTCCACGTCATCTACAAGACCCTGCTAGGTAAAGTCCCCCCTTATCTCAGCTCGCTGGTCACCATAGCAGCACCCACCTGTAGCACGCGCTCCAGCAGGTATATCTCACTGGTAACCCCCAATGCCAATTCCTCCTTCGGCCACCTCCTTCCAGTTCTCTGCTGCCAATGACTGGAACGAACTACAAAAATCTCTGAAACTGGAAACACTTATCTCCCTCACTAGCTTTAAGCACCAGCTGTCAGAGCAGCTCACAGATTACTGCACCTGTACATAGCCCATCTATAATTTAGCCCAAACAACTACCTCTTCCCCTACTGTATTTATTTATTTAGCTCCTTTGCACCCCATTATTTCTATTTCTACTTTGCACTTTCTTCCACTGCAAATCTACCATTCCAGTGTTTTACTTGCTATATTGTATGTACTTCGCCACATGGCCTTTTTTTGCCTTTACCTCCCTTATCTCACCTCATTTGCTCACATTGTATACAGACTTATTTTTCTACTGTATTATTAACTGTATGTTTGTTTTACTCCATGTGTAACTGTTGTTGTATGTGTCAAACTGCTTTGCTTTATCTTGGCCAGGTCGCAATTGTAAATGAGAACTTGTTCTCAACTTGCCTACCTGGTTAAATAAAGGTGAAAAAAAATGGCTATGGCTATATGGCTATACTATGTACACACCTGATCTGAGCCCCACAACCACTATCAAATTAGGCATCTATGCCCCCCCCCCCCCACACACACACTTTGCTTCAGAAATCACCATCACCCACTAATGAACTTGTCATTTTTGCAGATTAAGTGTTTGAGCTACAAATATATCAATATTTATTGTTTACAAATTAGATATGACGTTGCCAATGAATATATAGCACAACTTTGGATTACACCCCATCTCAAAATCGAATGGTGAGCTTATTTTCTCCTCCTGCTTTGGCCATTCAGTGCGCCTTGCTAAAGTGATTCCTCGTTATTAAATTATTAACTTTACCCTGTATATCTAAAAATATGAAAAATCGACCAAAACTATTGCTGATGGTGAAACTGAACAATATCAATTAAAGCTATTGTAAGCCCTGTTCAGCAGGTATCACCAGATGGGAGTTGTGTCTCCGGTAGTTTACATTTTATTCTGGTTAAACACAATTTTCAACAGTGTATAGATAACAATAACCTAGCAAATTACATAGGTTGTCACTTAACTAATCAAGCCTAATATCACGCAAGCCATTTTAGCATTTTAATCCTGGTGCTGCACAGATGTGCAACATCAGGAACAGGCTGCCTACCTCGCATTGGTCAGCCTGCGAAGCTGGGCACAGTGGGCAGTTTGACTAGGCTACTGATACTCCCTAGGGTTGTTTGGCATGCAAAATGACTTGTAGATCAATAACTGTTAACACAGTTACATGCAGTTCGACACTGAAGGAGAGGACGTATCAGTTGTCACAAAATATTAGGTATTTTCGAAAAGGTAGAAAGTAATAGGAGAGAAATAATTTAGTAAATCATCGATTTGTAAAGTTTGAATCGATTTTGCAGTCATATCTTAAACATTTGAATCGGGACCAATGCGTATCGGTGAATTGTTACAACCTTAGTAAATACTCATCAACAGATAGCGATTTAGCATATGTTTTTGTGATCTGTGCTAAAGCTAAACTGAGAGGCAAGTTAGAAAAAAATATTTCTTAATATACTACAGTCAGAGCAACAGAAACAGAATAAAACTGTTCAGTTGTGCACTTGTATGACAATGATTTCTGATAATGTCTATGCTAGCACTGGTGTTTACCCCCCCTTCACAATGACATTGTTTACAAGATGATGTCCCTGGTTGCCCTCAAGTTATTATCTAAGAACTGTGTGAAAATATCTTCTGAAATCCTGAAATATGTCCAAGCCTTCATTGTCTTCACTCAACAATGGATACACAGCGTTCCGGCTATGGACACTTCGAAACAGCTCCTTTGATTTACAGTGACCGTAAAACAACGGTTGTGAGTTTCAATGACTGACGATAATTACATGCATGTGGCCCCAAAAACTAGTAAGCAACATTCCAATCATAACTGTTGGCCCCACAATAACAACTTCAAGCCAATAGTGTACTCAAAACTCAGGCACTGACTACTTAGTACAGTCAGTGCCTTCCTCCTGCCTCCTTCCATTCTTAACATTTTCTAGGCATGTCTCACTTCATCTAACATTTTATTTTTGAGCATCGGTAAGCCCCAATGTTTGGCAGTATAGTATAGTCCACATGTTCAGTGTCAGTGTCACCATAGTGACTGTGTAGGGTTGTAAACAGATATTCTCAAGGGAGAATAACAATGTTATGTAAGGCACTGTAAAAGAAGGGAGAAGGAGGGGCTGCACTGATGGGGGGGGGGGGCATGTTGGATAACAAATTATGGGTTAAAGGTCAACAAGCATAGCGGAGGTGACGTGATGAGATGCTAAAAAAGATTCCCCTGTCATCATTTACATTTGACACCTTTAAAGAAGGCTAAGTATGGATTTAAGGTGCCCATATACCTATATTTCAACTGAATTTTTACAGTTATAGTCCACTTCCTCTAGTGTCAGAGTTGGCTTCTAGAGCCAAGAATTATATCACAAACTATATCACAATATAGGCCATAGAGTATAGATTCTATAGTATGTTTTTATATTGCCGTGCATGCATGGTTTTATGGTTTTATCCATGGTTTTATCCATTTTTGTTTCATTTATACTGGAACTGCCGTGCGTGACATACATGGATCTCAACCTGAAGCAATAACCCCTCAAAAGTTCCCTCTCTCCACATCTCAACTCAGTCATATCATATCCCAGCAGCATTTTAGCACAGCAGCCATGTAAGGTGGAAGGCCGCTGTCTATAGCAGCGTCCCTGTTTCCCGTTTAATTCTTTAGGGCTTCCTGGTAGATTAACCAATCACCAGTTAGAATGAGCCTCTTTTTGTTCTCCTAGTTCATTTCACACTCTTAGAGAAAAAGGTGTTATGCAGAACCTAAAAGGGTTTTACGGCTATCCCCATAGGAGAACACTTTGAAGAACCCTTTTTGGTTCCATGTAGAACTCTTTTGGTTCCAGGTAGAACCCTTTTGGGTTCAATGTAGAACTGTTTCCACACAGGGTTCCACATGGAACCCAAAAGGGTTGTACCTGTGGAACCAAAAAGGGTTCTCCTATGGGGACAGCTGAAGAACCCTTTTGGAACTATTTTTTCTAAAAGAGTGCAGGACTGGGGCCATAATGGTAATGATGTTTGTGTTTCCCAGTAAGGCCCCCAGACCTTCTCTAGCAGTTGGGCCCCAGAGACCAGCCATAGGTCATTGGGAGGGGAAAAGCCAGCTAGCCTAGCTAGCGCTTCTGACTCACAATCCTGATAACATTTACAGTTAATGAGAAACAAATCGAGGGGACGAGCGAATGGGCAAACAATGTTTTTTCTTCTTTTATGAGAGCTGTTAATCTGGTTTTTGTGTCTTTCCCTAGTACAGTGGATTGGTTATTTTAGTTTTCTGAATGTGGGTTTCATTTGTGTGTTTTTGAGGAAAGGTTTGAGGAAAAGCAAGATGTAGATGAATGCTTAAAGGGATAGTTCAGGGAAATTACATAATTTAGATGTTTGCTTCCGTACCTTAAAGCAGTCTATGGACAAGGAGTGACTGCAATCCAGATTTACAACTGGTTTGTTATAGCCACCGGCTGCCAACAAATCCTAATATTAAGTAAGGAAACATATTTAAATATGCAATTTCGCTGAATGATCCCTTTAATGTCTATACATTAATAACATGAAGGTTTCAGATAACTTAAAATAACTATACATTATAGTGCATATAAGGTTTTGATATCAAAGATGACCGCTCCTCATTGTATGGCTATCCTCGGCCATTTTATACCCCTAGTAATCTGCAGTGGCGTGACGAGGGCAGAGAGACCCTCTGAGATCCTCTTCTCCTATTACAGCACAAGTCACGCTGTGGTTCTCAGGACCAAACTCTGATCCCATTACTCTCTACAGTCTTGTAACAGCTTTATTCACGTCCCTTTCTCATTTCACTTTGGTTTTGAAATATGGCAACTGCGGCTTCAAAGATATCCCCAGCCAGACTGAGCCTACAGCGGTTGCATCTCTCTAAAACCTGCTGGTAACCCCCCAGCTAACAAATTATGATTCCCAGAACATTGTGAGAAAGTATTTTGTTTAATAACCAAAGCAGAAACTTGAGGGAACTTTCTGTGTTTGTTGGGCTATATCTATTTTAACCAACCTCCCTCTAAATCCTACCCTATCGCACCCCTCTCCTTTACCTTTATTTCACTAGTGCATGGTAAACCATGCCAATATATCCCCCAAACACCGGCTTTGAGGGCATTATCACTTTTATACAATGGGTTACCAACATATTCAAATAATGGTATGGTTGCCACAGACGCGGACCAGTCGTTCAGTCTTTTTGTTCTATATCTATGGACAAGACCCTGTCGTTCGTTCTAAATGTTCCATTGCCATACTGGCTGGCAACGTTCTTATCCCTTGCTTGCTAGGTAGCCAACTACGGCTAACTTACAGTCACGTCAAACAGTGCAGACAGAATAACAACAGTAGCTGCACTTGTTTAAGCTGTTTTCTAGTGACATTTATTTGGATACATCCATAACAATTAGCTAATGAAGCACGATTTCACCTGGCATAGAAAATGTGCTCTCTCATTAGGACACTGCTGTTCAGAGGAGCTAGCCAACAACACATCTAACACAATAACTTCAAACTGAAGCTGGAAAGACTGCAAACTAACTGTACTTTGTTTCGTTTGACCTTTTTTCAATTGACATTTCTTTGTATATATCCATAAAAATTATGCCAGCCGATTCAGGATTTCGACTGGCTGAGAAACGCTGCCTGCCTCTCTCTCTCGTCTCGACTCCCGACCCCTACACGTTCATTACTATGGGACAGTTGGAGATCGAATTTGAATATTGAAACAATGTTGCACATGTCGGAGAGACAGACAGCAAGGTTTATACAAATCTCCATTTTTGAAAACGAAATGTTAGTCTGAAAGAAATGTGAGATAATGTCTAGATGCTTTTTATAGTGGAGATCAAGTTTATAACTTGCCTGCCTGGGCTAATGAGACAGTAGATTACGCAGTCAGATGGAACAGAGTAAATAGGCATTTTAACATCATAGATTTAGCCGGTGGTAACTTGTGGAGTCGACACCTGCTGGAATGCGCTTTTAACCAATCAGCATTCAGGATGAGACCCACCCGTTGTATAATCCTTTCTGGTAGTCATATGTTGAGATTATCCACAAAGGATATAGCAAAGCAAACTAACTGATAGTAGACTTCAATCCAACTTTAGCTCAGTACAGTGTAACACCTAGGGCTGTTGCTGTTAAGACTGCAGTAAAATTCCACATGACTGATGAGTCACTAAATCTCCTCTTATGTACTCGGGACATGTTTTGGTAGTAGTTCTGCCCAACTTGCTAACAACCATCAGGTCCTAATGGCCAAAACAGTATAATGCTTTTATAACTCACCTCACTGTAATGATCAATTTGAAGAAAGAAGCAGGTTGAAACTGAGTGTAAAACACGGTTGTTGTGGATGTTGTTTCAAAGCCTAAGAACAGAATGGACAGGGCATTCTAAACTGATGATTAATTCAAAATACCCATACGCATATTAGAGCTTATGAGTACACATAGGCTTATGAGCCAAAGCCCCCCCCCAAAAAATAAATACAACCCATAGCCTACCGCATATTACGCACTGCAGAAAAACATAAAACAAATCTGATTTAAGATGTTTTTTGTACATAATTGGTCTAGCCTATAGGGCCTACTCCAAAATGAAACAAATTCAGTAATCGCCTTTGAGTGTGGACCAGAACATGTGAGCAGAGTTGAGCGGTTGGAAATCCCGCTTATGGAGCAGTGATTGCACACTACTCTGGCTGCTCCAAATTCGCACCAATCATTAAAATCACAATTTAATCAATACCTATATCTATTTTTGTGACTACCTGGACCTACCATTTGGTTTTGAAGTATTGAAACCAAACATATGATTTAAATGAAATGTATTTTAATAAACATGAAAAGGTGAATGTGAGAAGCGCTCATCATTTCAAATAGGTTACATGTCATATTAAAGAACATATAAACACTCTAAATAAAAATAAATGTCCTCTCACTGTCAACTGCATTTATTTTCAGCAAACTTAACATGTGTAAATATTTGTATGATCATAACAAGCTTCAACAACTGAGACATAAACTGAACAAGTTCCACAGACATGTGACTAACAGAAATGGAATAATGTGTCCCTGAACAAAGGGGGATCAAAATCAAAGTAACAGTCAGTATCTGGTGTGGCCACCAGCTGCATTAAGTACTGCAGTGCATCTCTTCCTCATGGACTGCACCAGATTTGCCAGTTCTTGCTGTGATATGTTACCCCACTCTTCGACCAAGGCACCTACAAGTTCCCAGACATTTCTGGGGGGAATGGCCCTAGCCCTCACCCTTCAATCCAACAGGTCCCAAACGTGCTCAATGGGATTGAGATCCGGGATCTTCGCTGGCCATGGCAGAACACTGACATTCCTGTCTTGCAGGAAATCACACACAGAACAAGCAGTATGGCTGGTGGCATTGTCATGCTGGAGGGTCATGTCAGGATGAGCCTGCAGGAAGGGTACCACATGAAGGAGGAGGATGTCTTCCCTGTAACGCACAGCATTGAGATTGCCTGCAATGACAACAAGCTCAGTCCGATGATGCTGTGACACACCGCCCAAGACCATGACGGACCCTCCACCTCCAAATCGATCCCGCTCCAGAGTACAGGCCTCGGTGTAACGATCATTCCTTTGACGATAAACGCGAATCCGACCATCACCCCTGGTGAGACAAAACAGCGACTCGTCAGGGAAGAGCACTTTTTGCCAGTCCTGTCTGGTCCAGCGACGGTGGGTTTGTGCCCATAGGCGACGCTGTTGCCGGTGATGTCTGGTGAGGACCTGCCTTACAACAGGCCTACAAGCCCTCAGTCCAGCCTCTCTCAGCCTATTGCGGACAGTCTGAGCACTGATGGCGGGATTGTGCATTCCTGGTGTAACTCGGGCAGTTGTTGTTGCCATCCTGTACCTGTCCCGCAAGTGTGATGTTCGGATGTACCGATCCTGTGCAGGTGTTTTTACACGTGGTCTGCCACTGCGAAGATGATCAGCTGTCCGTCCTGTCTCCCTGTAGCGCTGTCTTAGGCGTCACACAGTACGGACATTGCAATTTATTGCCCTGGCCACAACTGCAGTCCTCATGCCTCCTTAGGCATGCGGCAAGGCACGTTCACGTAAATTAGCAGGGACCCTGGGCATCTTTCTTTTGGTGTTTTCAGAGTCAGTAAAAGGGTCTCTTTAGTGTCCTAAGTTTTCATAACTGTGACCTTAATTGCCTACCATCTGTAAGCTGTTATCACAGCTGTCTGATTGATCGGACCAACGCGCAGCATGGTTGTGGTTCCACATATTTATTCAACGTGAAACTGAATGCAATACACTTATACCTGAAAATACAAAAACAACACACCGTGACGCAGAGAGCAAAACACACTACTCAAAAGATAATCACCCACAAAACAGGAAGAGAAAAACTCCTACTTAAATATGATCTCTAATCAGAGGCAATGAGGATCAGCTGCCTCCAATTAGAGATCAACTCAAACAATCTCAACATAGAAAAACTAGAACTTAAACATAGAAATAGAAAACATAGAACAAACACCCCCTGTCATGTCCTGACCTACTCTACCATAGAAAATAACAATTTACTATGGTCAGGACGTGACAGCTGTTAATGTTTTAATGACCGTTCCACAGGTGAATCTTCATTAATTGCTTATGGTTCATTGAACAAGCATGGGAAACAGTGTTTAAACCCTTTACAATGAAGATCTGCAAAGTTATTTTATTTATTTTATTTCACCTTTATTTAACCAGGTAGGCCAGTTGAGAACAAGTTCTCATTTACAACTTAGACCTGGCCAAGATAAAGCAAAGCAGTGCGACAAAAACAACACAGAGTTACACATAAACAAACGTACAGTCAATAACACAAAATAAAATAAAAATAGAAAAATCTATGTACAGTGTGTGCAAATGTAGAAGAGTAAGGAGTTAGGCAATTAATAGGCCCTAGAGGCAAAAATAATTACAATTTAGCATTAATACTGGAGTGATAGATGTGCAGATGATGATGTGCAAGTAGAGACACTGGGGCTGCGAAGAAGCAAGAGGTTAAGTAATAATATGGGGATGAGGTAGTCGGGTGTGCTATTTACAGATTGGCTGTGTACAGTGATCGGTAAGCTGCTCAGACAGCTGATGCTTAAAATTAGAGAGGGAGATATAAGACTCCAGCTTCAGAGATTTTTGCAATTCGTTCCAGTCATTGGCAGCAGAGACCTAGGAGGAAAGGCGGCCAAAGGAAGTTTTGGCTTTGGGGATGACCAGTGCAATATACCTGCTGGAGCGCGCGCTACGGGTGGGTGTTTCTATGGTGACCAGTGAGCTGAGATAAGGCGGGGCATTTACCTAGCAAAGACTTATAGATGACCTGGAGCCAGTGGGTTTGGCGACGGATACGTAGTCAGGGCCAGCCAACGAGAGCATTCAGGTCGCAGTGGTGGTTAGTATATGGGGCTTTGATGATAAAATGGATGGCACTGTGATAGACAACATCCAGTTTGCTGAGTAGAGTGTTGGGGGCTATTTTGTGAATGACATCACCGAAGTCAAGGATAGGAGGGATAATCAGTTTTACAAGGGTATGTTTGGCAGCATGAGTGAAGGAGGCTTTGTTGCGAAATAGGAAGCCAATTCTAGATTTAATTTTGGATTGGAGATACTTAATGTATGTCTGGAAGGAGAGTTTACAGTCTAACCAGACACCTAGGTATTTGTAGTTGTCCACATATTCAGACAGAGTTCAGTGTGTCAAATCGGAGGGCCTGTTGTCCGGACCTCTGGCAGTCTCTATGGGTGTGCCACAGGGTTCAATTATCGGGCCAACTCTTTTCTCTGTATATATCAATGATGTCCCTCTTACTGCTGGTGATTCTCTGATCCACCTCTATGCAGACGACACCATTCTGTATACATCTGGCTCTTCTTTGGACAATGTGCTAACAAACCTCCAAACGAGCTTCAACACCATACAACACTCCTTCCGTGGCCTCCAACTGCTTTTAAATGCTAGTAAAACTAAGTGCATGCTATTCAACCGATTGCTGCACAAACCCTCCCGCCCGACCAGCATCGCTACTCTGGATGGTTCTGACCTAGAGAAGAATTTGGTGAACCAGGCTAGGCAGTCATTTGAGAAGCCAAGGCTATTGAGACTGCCAATAAGAATGCTGTGATTGACAGAGTCGAAAGCCTTGGCCAGGTCAATGAAGACGGCTGCACAGTACTGTCTTTTATCGATGGTGGTTATGATATCGTTTAGGACCTTGAGTGTTGCTGAGGTGCACCAATGACCAGCTCGGAAACCAGATTGCATAGTGGAGAAGGTACGGTGGGATTCGAAATGGTCAGTGATCTGTTTGTTAACTTGGCTTTAGAAGATTTTAGATAGGCAGGGCAGGATGGATATAGGTCTGTAACAGTTTGGGTCTAGTGTCTCCCCCTTTAAAGAGGGGGATGACCGCCACAGCTTTCCAATCTTTGGGATCTCGGGGGGGTTGGTTGCTGCAGGGGGTGCTGAGATGTTGGGCAGGGTAGGGGTAGCCAGGTGGAAAGCATGGCCAGCCTTAGAAAAATGCTTATTGATATTATCAATTATCGTAGATTTATCGATGGTGACAGTGTTTCCTATTCTCAGTGCAGTGGGCAGCTGGGTGGAGGTACTCTTATTCTCCATGGACTTTACAGTGTCCCAAAACTTTTTGGAATTAGTGCTACAGGAAGCAAATTTCTGTTTCAAAAAGCTAGCTTTAGCTTTCCTAACTGACTGAGTATATTGGTTCCTGATTTCCGTCCTGAAAAGTTGCATATTGCGGGGGCTATTAGGTGCTAATGCAGAACGCCACAGGATGTTTTTGTGCTGGTCAAGTGGGATTGATTTGCACTTTTCCCACCAACGTATGTTCATCTCTAGGAGACAGAACGTGTCTCCTTCCTGATCGGTATGACTTTTGCGTGGTCGCATGGTGTTTATACTTGCGTGCTATTGTTTGTACAGATGAATGTGGTACCTTCAGGCATTTGGAAATTGCTCCGAAGGATGAACCAGACTTGTGGAGGTCTACAATTAAAAAATTGGCTGATTTATTTTGATTTTCCCATGATGTCAAGCAAAGAGGCACTGAGTTTGAAGGTAGGCCTTGAAATACATCCACAGGTACACCTCCAATTGACTCAAATGATGTCAATTACCCTAACAGAAGCTTCTAAAGCTATGACATAATTTTATGGAATTTTCCAAGCTTTTTAAAGGCACAGTCTACTTCATGTATGTAAACTTCTGACCCACTGGAATTGTGATACAGAGAATTATAAGTGAAATAATCTGCCTGTAAACAATTGTTTGCAAAATTACTTGTGTCATGCACAAAGTAGATGTCCTAACCAACTTGCTAAAACTATAATTTGTTAACAAGAAATTTGTGGAGTGGTTGAAAAACGAGTTTTAAGGACTCCAACCTAAGTGTATGTAAACTTCCGACTTCAACTGTATATCTTTTGTTAGTTCTACATTTTTTGAATGGGGCATGCTTATTTAAGACTGATTTTTATTTGGATTTTTACAATGAACTTTGAAAGACAGGGTCCTGAAAAAGGGACGTTTCTTTTTTTTGCTCAGTTTAGGTCAGGAGCCAGACAGGGAGCCTAAGAAGGAATGGAAATTAATTATTTAGGCAATATTATTTCAATTATTTCAAGGCTATAGCCTATAAAGAAATACATTGTGAAGCATTTGTGAGTGCGACACACTAGGATGGTACGGAGTCAGGACGTTAAGCGCTCAGCATTTAAACAACATTTTTCATTGTAGTCAGAAAATTGCATATATGGGCTGTGACATATAGGCTGTGAATTAAATATAAATTATTAGGCTCAGTCTACAATGCCTTTGAATTCATTTTTAGAAACACCAGTTTGGCCAGAGTCTGTGGCTTTAGGAGAATATTGTCACGTCCTGACCATAGAAAGATGTTATTTTCTATGGTAGAGTAGGTAGGGGCATGACAGGGTTTTTTCCCTATGTTTTCTATTTCTATGTTTAGGTTCTAGTTTTGTAATTCTATGTTGGGTTTTTTGTTTGGGATGATCTCCAGAGGCAGCTGGTTATCGTTGTATCTAATTGGAGATCATACTTAAGTAGGGGTTTTTCCACCTGGGTTTTGTGGGAGATTCATTTTGAGTTGTGTATGTTTCACCTCTGTGTCACGGTTTGTTGTTTTTGTCTTTCAGTTTATTTATGTATTGCATAGTTTCACAGTGTAATTAAAAATGTGGAACGACACACACGCTGCACCTTGGTCCTCTCATTCCTACGACAACCGTGACAAATATCCTCTCCACACTTGCAGAGCCATTGGGGATGATAAACACCCTTTTGGCCACTCTTGCCAGCTGGGCAGGAATGCAGAGTTTTTTTTTTTCTTCTTTTTTTTCCTTCTTTTATATAGGTAGGCCTAAAGGTTTTTATGCAAAATAACCCAATCAAAACGGAAAGCTCCTTAAAAGTTGGAATATACCAGGCCAATTGGGACAAAATCAATTATGGCCATTGTATAGATAATAGGAAAAAGATTTTTATAGATATTAGATAATAGATAGGAAAAATATTTTTTTGTTTATAAATGCATGACACACTTAATTAGCTACCCACCTCGTTCCTTTCTTTTAACAATGATGTTCTAGACAATTCTGTGCTTCCAACATTGTTTTTTGTTTTATTACCTAGGCAAGTCAGTTAAGAACAAATAATTGTTTTCAGTGACAGCCTAGGAACAGTGGGTTAACTGCCTTGTTCAGGGGCAGAACAACATATCTTTTAAATGTTTGTACCTTGTCAGCTCGGGGATTCGATCTTGCAACCCCACTAGGCTGCCTGCCGCCCCGTAGAAGTAGAACGCCTTCCAAGAACTAGTAGAACGCCTTCCAAGAACTTAGTAGCAGCAGTTTGGGGATGGCCTGCTTCTGTCAATGTGCCCTTTAGCAAGACACTTTACCCTAATTGCTAAATGACTTAAATGTAAATGCTGTACTTACTGTAAAGTCAAGACACCTTTGTCATTCATAACACACAAAAATGCTAAATGAAACACATGTGTTAACACTAACAGTTAAAATAAATACAAATCTAAGTTTAAACCATACATTTCCTTTCATTTTTACATTTTTAAACAATACAAATACTTTAAGTTTCAAAAAGTCCAGTAATGCAATTACATTGAACATTACACAGGGCTGTGAATAGTGTTGCTTGTCCCTGAGCTGGTGGACAAATGGTTCTTGACTCTCTGCCTGCTGGAGGTACTGCATGTTGGTTCCAACCTTAAAATTAACAACAAAGAAAGTTAGCAGGCCTGTTAGGAAATGCCTTTGTCACAACATCTGTATAAGGGCATTTCTGTGCTGCACCAGAAATACTCTGAATGGGGTGATGGGAAACTCCTTTCAATTCAGATTATTATATTCCTCTTTCATTTACATATCTTATGACGTGACTATGAGACGTGGCTTTATCTAGGGGAATTTTATTAAGTTAAGCCTGCTAGCTAGCTAAATGTAATACTGGTATAGCTAGCTAGCTAGCTTATGCTGCTAACATTAGCTAGCTATCTAACGTTAGCTGGCTAGCAATTGCTGTGAATTCACTGAAATTAACATTTAACGACTACAATTTAAATTACAATAAATAAAGGTTAACTTACACATTTTTGCTATCCAGTGGCACCACAAGTGGGCATTTGATTTGCGAATTCCATCACATGTGTGCTTACAGCGCTACAGAAACACCTATAACCAAACAGTGCATGCGTTAAAGGGGAATTAAAGGGTAACTACAGTCAAACATCGAAGTTTCTTAGATTTTTACAAGACCTCAAAAGTGGACCCCTGATGCGGTTTAAGTACTGTTTTGAACACGTAAAATAAAATGTTGTTTCTCTATTAAAAAAGTGTGTAAAGAATGGGGGGGAAAACAGAAAGAATGAGGGAAATACGAAACCTGTAAAAACAAAACTGAGAAAAGAAAATTTGGGAGAAAAAAACAGAATTAGGAAAAAAATACAAACTGATTTAAAATGCCATAGTAACATTTTTGCTGTGCATGACTGCACTTTAGGGCGTGTGTCATCCTGCAGCACAGCATTTTGGGGAAAGTTGAGGTCAGGTCTAATATTGGCTATGCACCCAAGAGGGAAAGCGGTTGGGCCATCCTAAAAATGTTTAATAGAAATAGAAAATGCCATTTAGCAGACGCTGTTGTCCAAAGCGACTTACAGTCATGTGTGCATACATTTTTACGTATGGGTGGTCCAGGGAATCAAACCCACTATCCTGGCATTGCAATGCTCTACCAAGATGCATGACAAGGTTATACATGCTTTGTGAAACCTCAATTTAATATGATTTATAAAGCTTTTATTAAGCGGTGCTTATGCCACCCTTTATAACACAAGCTTATGTAAAATTTGACATAGTGAGTTATGTCACATTTGACATTGGTGGTTATGTCACACAGTTATGCCACGTTTCTGAACTTTATAGCGCATGACATACGGTTATAGATAATTAGTGACACATTTATGTAGTGTTTATGGAGGCTTTATGAAGGCTTTATGAAGGCTTTAAAAGCTGCAAGTCATTTAACATTTAGATGTTCCAAATGCGTGCAACAGCAACTTGTATGCAGCTTGTATGCGTGGAGGCCTGGAGATGCTAAACTTGTTTATGTTAATTAACACGCAATTACCGTGAGACTGGCAGGCTTTTGCATGACAATAACTGGCTGACAAAATGTAATGACCACCATTTCTCTGTAATACCAAATCAGCAGACGTATTGGTTTGTGGACTTATTTCATTTCTCGCCGTTATGTAAGCTTGGCTCTACTTTGCAGGAAACACAACAATGGTTGATTTATTTCAGAGCAGGCCTCTTTCAGACCTCTTGGAGTCCACAGTCTGCGTGAGGGGAACATTGTGGCGTGCATATTCATCTCAAAACCCACTGTATTGAATAATACATGTAAAACAACTGATTAATCATTGATTCAGATACAAGGTTAAAGATCCTCTTAGACTGGTACTGCAATGGCTTGTTGGTTAAATAGCCATGCAGCTCTGGTTTTAGTTAAGGCAGCCATGCTGCTTCAAAACAGGAAGTCAGAGGTTTGGCTTAATATCAGTGGTGGTGAGTCTCTGGTGGTCCTCATTGATAATTGCTACGTAGCTCTGCCTTTGCATTAAGTGCTTTTTTTTGTTGCCATACAGGTCTCCATCCATCTGGGAGATAGATATATACCCAGTCCGAAAACAAGCCATAGCCTCTCCTATTACTTCCATGTTTGCAAATACTGTACATGTAGGCTGCTGTGTGTAAGTTCATTGAGCAAAAATATAAACGCAACTTGCAACAATTAAATTTTTTTTGCTGAGTTACAGTTCATATAAGGAAGTCAGTAAATTTGTATAAATAAATTAGACCCTAATCTATGGATTTCACGACTGTGGATACAGATATGCCTCTGTCGGTCACAGATATTTTACTTTAAAACAAAGGTAAGGGTGTGGAGCAGAAAACCAGTCAGTATCTGGTGTGACCACCATTTGCCTCATGCAGCGGGACACAACTCCTTCGTATGGAGTTGATCAGTCTTTTGTGGAATGTTGTCCTACTCCTCTTCAATGGCTGTGCGAAGTTTATGGATATTGACAGGAACTGGAACATGCTGTCCTATACGTCGATCCAGAGCATCCCAGAGCATCCCATGCTCAATGACATGTCTAGTGAGTATGCAGGCCATGGA
Organism: Salmo salar; assembly: GCF_965601325.2. Taxonomy (NCBI): domain Eukaryota; kingdom Metazoa; phylum Chordata; class Actinopteri; order Salmoniformes; family Salmonidae; genus Salmo; species Salmo salar. Next base: position 49,566,902 of record NC_138302.1, read on the forward strand.
AGAACTGGGACATTTTCAGCTTCCAGGAATTGTGTACAGATACTTGCGACATGGGGCTGTGCATTATCATGCTGAAACATCAGGTGATGGCTGCGGATGAATAGCACGACAATGGATCTCAGGATCTCGTCACAGTATCTCGATAAAATGCAATTGTATTAGTTGTCCGTAGCTTATGCCTGCTCATAGCATAACCCCACTGGGCACTCTTTTTTGACATCAGCAAACCGCTCGCTCACACAACACCATACACGCTGTCTGCCATCTGCCTGGTACAGTTGAAACCGGGGATTCATACAGCGTGCCAGTGGCCATCGAAGATGAGCATTTGCCAACTGAAGTAGGTTATGATGCCAAACTGCAGTCAGGTCAAGACCCTGGTGAGGACAAGGAGCATGCAGATGAGCTTCCCTGAGACGGTTTCTGACAGTTTGTGCAGAAATTATTTTGTTGTGCAAACCTAGAGTATTCAGCTGTCCTGGTGTCTGGTCTCAGATGATCTCGCTGCTGAAGAAGCCAGATGTGGAGGTCCTGGGCTGGTGTGGTTACACGTGGTCTGTGGTTATGAGGCCTGTTGGACGTACTGCCAAATTCTCTAAAACGACATTGAAGGAGGCTTATGGTAAAGAAATTAACATTCCTGCAGTCAGCATGCCAATTGCACGCTCTCTCAAAACTTGAGACATCTGTGGCATTGTTATTGTCCCCAGCACAAGAAGCACCTGTGTAAAGATTATGCTGTTTAATCAGCTTCATGATATGCCACACCTGTCAGGTGGATGGATTATCTTGGCAAAGGAGAAGTGCTCATTAACAGGGATGTAAACAAATTTGTGCAGAAAATGTGAGAGAAATAAGCTTTTTGTGCTTATGGAAAATGTCTGCAATCTTTTATTTTAGCTTATGAAACATGGGACCAGCACTTTACATGTTGTGTTTATATTTTTGTTCAATATAATATGGGTACGGGTGGCAGGTAGCCTAGAGGTTAGAGTGTCGGCCCAGTAACCGAAAGGTTGCTAGATTGAATCCCTGAGCTGACAAATTAAAAATCTGTCATTCTGCCCTGAACAAGGCAGTTAACCCACTGTTCCTAGGCTGTCATTGTAAATAAGAATTTGTTCTTAACTGACTTGCCTAGTTAAATAAAGTTTAAATAAAAAATAAATAAACCTTGCCTTCCAATAGACTAAGAGGAGCTTCTGCCATATGGATTAAACAAATCCTTCAGATTTGCAAGCATTAAAGGGGTAGACTCTTAGGAAAAACGGTTCATAAAAGGTTCCTCGGGTGTCCCTGTAAGATAACCCTTTTAACCAAACAATCCACCTAAGAAACCTTTCGTGGCGTTTGGGGTTAGGGACTATTCTCGGGCCTGGTCACTATAATGAAGTTTGGTGGCGAGGAAGAAGAGAGTTTGCGGAATGAGTCAGGGCCAGACGACTTGGAAATCCTTGATCTTTACAGTACAACGGGTCAACCTCACCTTCAGGAATCATCTAGGAATGTGCTGTAATCATTAACACCAAGTGGAAACCTTGGAGGAGAGCCGCCATGTTTCATGAATGAATGTATGGATATGTACACACACAAACTCACGCACACACACAGTCTCTCTCTCTCTCTCTCTCTCTCTCTCGCACACACACACCTACAGCTCCGCACTTGGCAACTACCTTATGGCAGCAGTATCGCACAGATGCCTTTTCATGCAATAGGCGGAGGTTTGTTATGTAATTCAGTGATCTGCCCAGATGTTTGTTTATGTTGGAGTGGTCACCTCTTCATTGCACCACTGATAGCAAAGTCCAGAGGGCCCCCTCTCTCCCAGACAGGCCTCTCTGTCCTGCAGAGAAGCACTCGCCTGTTCACCCTTATCCACAAACTGAACTGTCTAACTGGAGGCCAGTTACTCTGCTCTGCGCTGACTATGAATTGACGCTTTAAAAAACGACAACTAAATTAATCCTGGTCAGGAGGGGGATGGAAACCAAACTGACAGACCGCTTGTTAGAATTTGTTTTCCCAAAAACAGAGTACTCACTGTACACCATGTGTAGGGGTTACTGTGTCTCTGTACATATGTTTTGCCATGGAAACACGTGTATGAGGTCATGTCTTGACGCTGCATGAGCAGCTATCCGTGAGTGAGTAAGGGACAGGACTGAGATGAGTGTTTACCATAATTGTAGAAAGTAAACACAGATACACTCTTAGTCACATAAGTGTGTACACACGCACACATGTATGGCAAACGTACACACACAAGTATGAACAAGAAGATGTCTGTCATTGTTAGATATGTAATTCCATGAATGAGCCTTGGATCAACCAATCACAGAGTAAAGAAATACTACAGTTGAAGTCGGAAGTTTACATACACTTAAATTGGAGTCATTAAAACTTGTTTTTCAACCACTCCACAAATTTCTTGTTAACAAACTATAGTTTTGGCAAGTCGGTTAGGACATCTATTTTGTGCATGACACAAGTAATTTTTCCAACAATTGTTTACAGACAGATTATTTCACTTATAATTCACTGTCACAATTCCAGTGGGTCAGAAGTTTACATACACTAAGTTGACTGTGCCTTTAAACAGCTTGGAAAATTCCATAAAATGATGTCATGGCTTTAGAAGCTTCTGATAGGCTAATTGGCATCATTTGAGTCAATTGGAGGTGTACCAGTGGATGTATTTCAAGGCCTACCTTCAAACTCAGTGCCTCTTTGCTTGACATCATGGGAAAATCAAAAGAAATCAGCCAAGACCTCAGAAAAAATGTATTGTAGACCTCCACAAGTCTGGTTCATCCTTGGGAGCAATTTCCAAATGCCTGAAGGTACCACGTTCATCTGTACAAACAATAGTACGCAAGTATAAACACCATGGGAGCACGCAGCCGTCATACCGCTCAGGAAGGAGACACATTCTGTCTCCTAGAGATGAACGTACTTTGGTGTGAAAAGTGCAAATCAATCCCAGAACAACAGCAAAGGACCTTGTGAAGATGCTGGAGGAAACAGGTACAAAAGTATCTATATCCACAGTAAAATGAGTCCTATATTGTCATAACCTGAAAAGCCGCTCAGCAAGGAAGAAGCCATTGCTCCAAAACCGCCATAAAAAAGCCAGACTACGGTTTGCAACTGCACATGGGGACAAAGATCGTACTTTTTGGAGAAATGTCCTCTGGTCTGAAGAAATAAAAATATAACTGTTTGGCCATAATGACCATTGTTATGTTTGGAGGTAAAAGGGGATGCTTGCAAGCCGAAGAACACCATCCCAACCGTGAAGCACGGGGTCGCAGCATCATGTTGTGGGGGTGCTTTGCTGCAGGAGGGACTGGGGCACTTCACAAAATAGATGGCATCATTGAAGCAACATCTCAAGACATCAGTCAGGATGTTAAAGCTTGGTCACAAATGGGTCTTCCAAATGGACAAGGACCCCAAGCATACTTCCAAAGTTGTGGCAAAATGGCTTAAGGACAACAACGTCAACGTATTGGAGTGGCCATCACAAAGCCCTAACCTCAATCCTATAGAAAATTTGTAGGCAGAACTGAAAAAGTGTGTGCGAGCAAGGAGGCCTACAAACCTGACTCAGTTACACCAGCTCTGTCAGGAGGAATGGGCCAACATTCACCCAACTTATTGTGGGAAGCTTGTGGAAGGCTACCCGAAACGTTTGACCAAGTTAAACAATTTAAAGGCAATGCTACCAAATACTAATTGAGTGTATGTAAACTTCTGACCCACTGGGAATGTGATGAAAGAAATAAAAGCTGAAATAAATCACTCTACTATTATTCTGACATTTCACATTCTTAAAATAAAGTGGTGATCCTAACTGACCTAAGACGGAATTTTTACTGGGATTAAATGTCAGGAATTGTGAAAAACTGAGTTTAAATGTATTTGGTTAAGGTGTATGTAAACTTCCGACTTCAACTGTACATGACACAAGACTTACTACAAGCATGCCTCTATCCGTTCTCAACAATGGCTGATATTCCAATTTAACAAAATGTTTTCTCTGAGTCATAACAGGAGTTAGTTAGAACCAAAGAGTTCTTCATTTGAACTTCATGAACCTGTCATGTTGGTAATTGAGCGTGATGGTTATGACTACATTACCAATGATCCCCTGCTGTGACATGTTGTCATTGCACCGCTGCTCGTACATGAAATACGACAGTGCTTGGTGAGACTGAGAGGAGTACTGTACTGTACTCTATAGGCCTTAAGCTGGAGCAAGAGAAAGTAGACTGGAATGACTGGTACAGGAGCCAGGAGCAAGGAGAGCACCGGAGCTTCAAACACAAACACATGTGGAACAGCGAGGGCTGATACGCCCCAGATGTGTGTGGTTGTGTGTGTGTCTGTGTGTGTATGTGTGTGGGTCTGAGGGATTGAAAAATAGAATGTTATAGCTACACAGTACAGTACTTTGGATCTTGGCATACTTTTCACTGGCCAGAGTGTAATTTTGAAATTTTATTGTTCCGCACCGCTGGTTTTGAGTGATTATGGGCCTGATTGAAATGAACCCAACCCCCTGGCTTCTGCTCAACCTGAGGTTTACTGACATCTGAGTGGTGGCCATTTTAAAGACTTAAATAAAGACAGAAATGTACCAAGAATGTCCAAGTCATTATCTCAAATACAGTGAGCACATTAAAATAGGCTCTGGCAAACAAATACAGTATACAGTTAAAAAACACACACACACAAACACAGACACACTGACAGCCACACACAACCATACCTACAGTGAAAAATGCATAATGAAGTTATGCAACACGTTGCAACCTCCAAAATTATAGGTCCAAATCAAACTGCTGTGGATCATTATAACTGCTCCACAATTCAGTGAAAGAATGAGAGTCTCCTTGAAATGTTCACAAAAATAACAGCCACCTTTTCCCAATACTAACGGGAGTGTGTTAGAGAGTATACTTGGGCCAGCCAGCTTGTCTTTTAAATGTTATGGCGGCTTTCTCATTATAATTACGTGTCTGACATTGCATTAATACGAAGGATAATTACCGAAGACAATCGAGAGTCTTCAGCTCTATTGTAACACTGAGACAACAGTGAAGCCATAAATGATATACTGTACACAGGATGTGTTTGGAATGACCTCTAACCTGATAGTTTTGTTGGCACAAATCTGGTATAAACCTTCATGCAATTTTCACTTGTGTCCTGTATATTCTGGGTTAAGAGCCCTTTTGGGCAATTGTTCTGAACTGTTGTTAGGGTGTGATTATGGTTGCTATGGCCCAGGGCATGGACACAGCAGAAGAGATACACTGTACACAACTGTGTTTATGAGTGATAATGGTATGCCAATCATAACTACATACAAACTACAGAGATCTATTTTAAATCTATGGACGATTTGACTCCTCACACATGGTTTTGATAGGGTTTGGTTGCTGGAGACTGAGGATATATTAGAAGTATCCAATTTGAAAATGTAGGGCAGGACATAGGCTAAGTTATGTCGTTGTGGTATGGTTTCCATTCAGTTTCTCTACCATCATCATCATCATTCATTATGAAAAAGTAAAGCATGGAACTTTACTTTGCCATAACAGCATAGGCAGCATAGGTCTCATAATGCCCCCCAAAAAAAATCTCAGAAAAGGACCACTTTGTGCTTAAACTTTGATTGCCATCCGAGACCTCGAAACAAATCAATCAACTCCTGTTGGTCTGAGGGAAAATAAACAAGCATTTCTGTGGATTTCTTAAACACTGTTTTTTTGCATGCTCATGCACACTTGGCCTAGCAGTACAAGCAATGAGGATTTGCCCTTGGCATGAAAATGATATTTTTTTAGGACTCATGGTTTGGCCACCATATGTGCCTTTTTTGTACTTTTTTGAAGTAAAAACAAAGTATGGACTGACTGCAGTAGTTGGGAATACTCCATGTTTTTCCTTTAGAGTTTGGATTGCGTTAGTTCCCTTGCCTCGCTTATGCTGAGTTAGGTGAGCATGGAATGAGATTCTGGAAATATTTTCACAGGTGGAAAGGCTATGTAATCAACTGAAATGGTGCTTAATTTCAAATACAATCTCAAACATGTACCCAATTGAGAGACCAATCATTGTCTCATTGTTAACTCCTCCTTATAATGTAAACAGTCACTTTGCATAGCTCTAAGCCTAACATGAAATATGGCGCAATACATCATGTAGTTTTACCTACCAGTCCTAAGAATTGACTGCCGACCAGATACGGTAAAGTCACTTTGACTTGAGCAAAATAAATCCCTATCATAGAATAAGTCAATGTGCGACTCACAATGAACTGTGAAATACGAAACGTTCCCAGTGAAACGCCTGCTCAGTATTCACATGATACACACATTCCACCAGCAGCACATGTCTGCCAGGACAAGGTGCTATAAATCCACTGGGATGCTTTCATCCGAGCGCAGCGAGCGGAGCCAAATTGACAACAAATGTTGTCCCTTCTTTTCCTCTCCTTGCCTTTGGTTTTTACAAAGTGCTTCCAGAGGAGGCTTGTGAATGGCTGTGGCTGTTCAGAAGGGGTCCGATTTATGACTATGGGAGTTAACAGAGTTATGTGTGGTGTTAATATGCAGCGGGCTCCATGTGGTACTCCTTCTTGTATACTGGACTCTGCACCGGATGGATAAGGGTTTGAGTCCCAGCCTTAGGGACTAATGTTCTAGCTGTTGACATGCAGCAGGTTACAGCACTCTGTTATCAAATTAAAAGGGCATACTCTGAACAAACACAGTCAACTAGACTTCTAGTTCCAGGTAACTGTGGCATACACCACAATCGACAGAAATTGCCCAAAATTACTGTTTGCGATCTTCGACTTCCCCATAGCTTTCATTTTGCATTGCCATCTATTCAGATCACGGTACTTGAAATTGTGTATTTCATGACTCTTTTTTACAGTAAACATGATAAGGTCAAGTAAAGATAAGTTAGAAGGTGAAGAGTGAGTAGAGACATCCTGCTGCCTTGGAGAAACAGTATCTGTAAAATCCTGAGCATGGAAAGTCTGATCGGTTTTATGGTTTTGGCCAAGCAAATAAACAGTGAAAATGTACTGCACCACTCAAGCCTGATTCAGTACCTTTTCTACCCCCTCTGTCCACAACCTGCACTGAGCAAAGACTGTATCCACAGATATTTGGAATGAACTACCCTAGGAACTGACCACACTTCAGCAACTCTATTTTAGGTCCTTAAAAATCCCCAGCCCCCAGCGTGAGGCAAGGATTGCATTATTTATTAAACTTTTTTCCTCACTTGTCAACACAGACAACTGCTGATATTTACAGTGCCTTCAGAAAGTATTCACACCCCTTGACTTTTTCCACATTTTGTTCTGTTCAACCTGATTTTAAAAGGGATTAAATTGAGATTTTGTGTCACTGGCCTACACACAATATCCCATGATGTTATACAACCAGGTGTGTAAAGCTCTTAGAGACCTGCCCAGAAAGACTCACAACTGTAATCGCTGCCAAAGGTGATTCTAACATGTATTGACAGGGGTGTGAATAATTATGTAAATGAGATATTTATGAATTTAATTTTCAATAAATGTGCAAACATTTCTAAAAACATGTTTTCACTTTGTCATTATGGGGTATTGTGTGTAGATGGATGATAAAAAAAGATATTTAATACATTTTGAATTCAGGCTGTAACAACAAAATGTGGAATAAGTCAAGGGGCATGTGTCACAACGTCCACAGAAGGTGGCGCCACTCCCCGGTCGGGCGGCGCTCGGCGGTCGTCGTCGCCGGCCTACTAGCTGCCACGATCCATGTTTCATGTGTCTGTTGGTTATGTGTGTTTAGTACGCACCTGTTCCTTGTTTGTAATTAGTGGGAGGGTATTTAGTTTGTCGGTTTCTTGTTTGGGATTTGTGCGGGATTGTTTTGTGTTACGTCGTGGTGTATGGGCTGTATGATTTTTTCCTATGTGTTTATGTACACGACTATTTTGATAGGCCGTAGGGTTGCCGGGCTGCGCCCCGTGTATTTTTGAGTTTGGAGCTGTTCTCCCTCTTGTTTGTGGTTTGCACCCTGCCTAGTCGCTGTATTCACTCTGGACTTTATTAAATATATATTCTACGGACCTTTCGCCTCCTGCGCCTGACTCACCCATTTCCTGCTCCTTGAAATACGTGACAGAATCCGTTCCGCCTGCGGAACCCCTAGCCAACAGCCAATGGCATCGCATGGCGCGAATTACAAAACCAACTAAAATACCACAATTCAATTTTCTCAAACAATCAACTATTTTACACCATTTTAAAGATAAGACTCTCGTTAACCTCTATGGGCTAGGTGGGACGCAGCCAGTGTAATCCCGTGGCGCGATATTCAAATACCTTAGAAATGCTATTACTTCAATTTCTCAAACATATGACTATTTTACACCATTTTAAAGACAAGACTCTCGTTAATCTAACCACACTGTCCGATTTCAAAAAGGCTTTACAACGAAAGCAAAATATTAGATTATGTCAGCAGAGTACCCAGCCAGAAATAATCAGACACCCATTTTTCAAGCCAGCATATAATGTCACAAAAACCAAAACCACAGCTAAATGCAGCACTAACCTTTGATGATCTTCATCAGATGACACTCCTAGGACCTTATGTTATACAATACATGCATGTTTTGTTCAATCAAGTTCATATTTATATCAAAAACCAGCTTTTTACATGAGCATGTGATGTTCACTTCCGGTGAATTTACTAAATTACTCATGATAAACGTTCATAAAATACATAACAATTATTTTAAGAATTATAGATACAGAACTCCTTTATGCAATCGCTATGTCCGATTTTAAAATAGCTTTTCGGCGAATGCACATTTTGCAATATTCTGAGTACATAGCTCGGCCATCACAGGCTAGCTAATTTGACACCCACCAAGTTTGGGACAACCTAAACTCAGAATTACTATTAGAAAAATTAGATTACCTTTGCTGTTCTTCGTCAGAATGCACTCCCAGGACTTCTACTTCAACAACAAATGTTGTTTTGTTTACAAATAATCCATAGTTATATTCAAATAGCTCCGTTTTGTTTGTGCGTTCAGGTCACTATCCGAAGGGTGACGCGCGAGCGCATTTCGTGACAAAAAAATTCAAAATATTCCATTACCGTACTTAGAAGCATGTCAAACGCTGTTTAAAATCAATTTGTATGCTATTTTTCTCGTAAAATAGCAATAATATTCCGACCGGGCAACGTTGTATTCATTCAAAGGCTGAAAGAAAAAAATGGAGTAGTCTCGTGAACGCGCATCTCAGTGTCACTGTCCCCAGGCTGACCACTCACAACTTCTGATGCTGTTCTTTGCCCAGAGAGCCAATGGAAGAGTTAGAAAGTGTCACGTTACAGCACAGATGCTGTAATGTCAATAGAGATGCAACAGAAGGACAACAAATTGTCAGACAGGGCACTTCCTGTATGGAATCTTCTCAGGTTTTGGCCTGCCATATGAGTTCTGTTATACTCACAAACACCATTCAAACAGTTTTAGAAACTTTAGAGTGTTTTCTATCCAAATCTACTAATTATATGCATATTCTCGTTTCTTGGCAGGAGTAGTAACCAGATTAAATCGGGTACTTTTTTCATCCGGCCGTGAAAATACTGCCCCCTATCCCAAAGAAGTTAAGGGGTGGTCGAGGGAGTGCTCAGGCAGGTGTATAGGAGTTTCCATCGGTGCGACCACGGTGGAAAGTCCAGAACCAGTCTCCACCGTGCACATTCCCTCTGAATATGCCGATCTGGCAGTAAAAAGAAGGCGACTCAATTACCCCCTCATCGTCAAGGGGATTGTGTGATAAACCTCCAGGCTAACGCGGCCTTTCCTAGGAGTCACGTGTATCCTCTGTCTCAGGAGGAGACATACGTCGATGAGTCCTTGAGACAGGGATACATTAGGCAATCTAAGTCACCCCTCTCCTCGAGCTTCTTTTTTGTGACGAAGAAGGAGGGAGGTCTGCGCCCGTGCATTGATTATAGAGGTCTAAATTCCATCACGGTGGGTTTCAGTTACCCACTACCTCTCATTGCCACGGCAGTGGAGTCTTTTCACGGGGCACGCTTCTTCACAAAATTAGATCTCAGGAGCGCTTATAACTTGGTGCGTATCCAAGGATATCGTCTCTGATTGGGGTCCCCAGTTCACGTCCAGGGTGTGGAGGGCGTTTATGGAGAGGCTGGGGGTCTCGGTCAGTTTGACATCGGGTTTTCACCCCGAGAGTGATGTGGGCAGGTTTCTGCGGTCCTATTGCCAGGACCGGCCAGGGGAGTGGGCGAAGTTTTTGCCATGGGCCGAGATGGCGCAGAACTCTCTGCGTCATTCCTCTACTAACCTGTCGCCCTTCCAGGTGGTATTAGGATACCAGCCGGTCTTGGAGTGCCTTAAACGAGCTGTAGGACGGCACAAGGAGAGCGCTGACTGCCGCCGCAGTGAGGTCCCCATGTACAAACCGGGGGACAGAGTCTGGCTCTCGACCCGGAACCTGTCCCTCCGCCTGCCCTGCCGGAAGCTGGGTCCGCAATTTGTGGGGCCGTTCAAAGTCCTGAGGAGAATAAACGAGGTGTGTTATAGGTTACAACTTCCTTCATATTACCGTATTAACCCCTCGTTTCATGTGTCTCTCCTCAGGCCGGTGGTAGCTGGTCCGCTACAGGACGCTGAGGTGCGGGAGGTCCCTCCGCCCCCCCTGGACTTTGGGAGGGCCCCGGCGTACACAGTCCGGTCCATCTTGGACTCCCGACGTCGGGTAGGGGGCCTGCAGTACCTCGTGGACTGGGAGGGGTACGGTCCGGAGGAGAGGTGCTGGGTCCCGGTGGGGGACATTCTGGATCCAGCCCTGTTGCAGAGATTCCACAGCCTCCGCCCGGATTGCCCTGCTCCTCGTCTTCCGGGTCGTCCCCGAGGCCGGCGTCGGAGCGCTGCGGGAGCCGCGCGTCGGGGGGGAGGGGGTACTGTCACAACGTCCACAGAAGGTGGCGCCACTCCCCGGTCGGGCGGTGCTCGGCGGTCGTCGTCGCCGGCCTACTAGCTGCCACGATCCATGTTTCATGTGTCTGTTGGTTATGTGTGTTTAGTACGCACCTGTTCCTTGTTTGTAATTAGTGGGAGGGTATTTAGTTTGTCGGTTTCTTGTTTGGGATTTGTGCGGGATTGTTTTGTGTTACGTTGAGGTGTATGGGCTGGATGATTTTTTCCTATGTGTTTATGTACACGACTATTTTGATAGGCCGTAGGGTTGCCGGGCTGCGCCCCGTGTATTTTTGAGTTTGGAGCTGTTCTCCCTCTTGTTTTTGGTTTGCACCCTGCCTAGTCGCTGTATTCACTCTGGACTTTATTAACATGTTATGGCTAGGGGGCAGTATTTTTCACAGCCGGATAAAAAACGTACCCGATTTAATCTGATTATTACTCCTGCCCAGAAACTAGAATATGCATATCATTATTAGCTTTGGATAGAAAACACTCCAAAGTTTCTAAAACTGTTTGAATGGTGTCTGTGAGTATAACAGAACTCATTTGGCAGGCCAAAACCTGAGAAGATTCCATGCAGGAAGTGCCCTGTCTGACAATTTCTTGCCCTTCTTGATTATCTCTATCCATTACAGAGGATCTCTGCTGTTACGTGACACTTCCTACGGCTCCCATGGGCTCTCAGAAGGCGGCAAAAAGCTGAATCGTGGCTTTGCAGGCTCTGGCTGACAAAAAGTTGCGCGTTTGGGTAGTGGCTGGTTACAGTACTGTGAGACTCAGGCTCGTGCCCGCGTCGACCCCATGCTTTGTTTTATTTTGTCTGTTTACCTAAACACAGATTCCCGGTCGGAATATTATCGCTTTTTTACGAGAAAAATGGCATAAAAATAGATTTTAAACAGCGGTTGACATGCTTCGAAGTACGGTAATGGAATATTTAGAAATCTTTTGTCACGAATTGCGCCATGCTCGTGACCCTTATTTACACTTCGGATAATGTCTTGAACGCACGAACAAAACGCCGCTATTTGGATATAACGATGGATTATTTTGAACCAAACCATCATTTGTTATTGAAGTAGAAGTCCTGGGAGTGCATTCTGACGAAGACAGCAAAGGTAATAACATTTTTCTAGTAATAAATCTGACTTGGTGAAGGCTAAACTTGCTGGGTGTCTAAATAGCTAGCCCTGTGATGCCGGGCTATGTACTCAGAATATTGCAAAATGTGCTTTCACCGAAAAGCTATTTTAAAATCGGACACCTCGATTGCACAAAGGAGTTCTGTATCTATTAATTCTTAAAATAATTGTTATGTTTTTTGTGAACGTTTATCGTGAGTAATTTAGTAAATTCACCGGAGGTTTGCGGGGGGTATGCTAGTTCTGAACGTCACATGCTAATGTAAAAAGCTGTTTTTTGATATAAATATGAACTTGATTGAACAAAACATGCATGTATTGTATAACATAATGTCCTAGGTGTGTCATCTGATGAAGATCATCAAAGGTTAGTGCTGCATTTAGCTGTGGTTTTGTTTTTTGTGACATTATATGCTAGCTTGAAAAATGGGTGTCTGATTATTTCTGGCTGGGTACTCTGCTGACATAATCTAATGTTTTGCTTTTGCTGTCAAGCCTTTTTGAAATCGGACAGTGTGGTTAGATAAAGGAGTGTCTTGTCTTTAAAATGCTGTGAAATAGTCATATGTTTGAAAAATTGACGTTTTCGGATTTTAGAGGAGTTTGTATTTCGCGCCACACCCATCATTGGATATTGGAGCAGGTGTTCCGCTAGCGGAACGTCTAGATGTAAGAGGTTAAATATATATTCTACGGACCTTTCGTCTCCTGCGCCTGACTCACCCGTTTCCTGCTCCTTGAAATACGTGACAGCATGAATACTGAACGATATTTTAACACATGAGATTTTGTACAGCACATAGGAAACAATATTGTCTCTTTTGGTTTGCTAGCGAACAATATTTTTGAGAATATGTGATTGGGTATAGGTCAAAGAGTATATAGACACTGAGTAAAGTTCCAGTAATATCCCCCTGCACGCACGCACGCATACACATTCACACACGCAGACACAGACACACTCAATGCCCATTGTGAGAGACCCCCAGGTCAGCCAGTGGCACTGCAGCCAAAGTCCACACATAGCCATACACCCATTGGTTCATTTTCCACCAAAACATAATTTTCTCCACACCGCCTGCCAACCAATACGAAGAGTAAAGGAGTAAAAACTCTAGGAACACTGTGTCTAGACTGCACGCTACTACACCACATAGACAAATCAACATTGTGTTTCTCTGAATTATTGTTATTGTTCAGAGCATGGATTGAGTTTACTTAGTTTATTTGATAAATGTCTATTGTTGTATTATACATTTGATATTAAGCAAGTGCATTCTAGTGTGAATATTAATGTGTGGTTTGTGCTAATTAAACTAATATATTGGTTTTAACGAGAACATACAGAAAGTAGCCTTTGTTTGTTGGTGTGTGCATGTGTGTTTATGTATACAGTCTACATATAGCAATCAAAGCATTTTTTTTAAATCAAAGCAATCCTTTTCTTATCAAAATTACATTTGCCTGTGGTTAATAATAGTAGCGTTAACAGTACACAATGTCACGTCACTTCCTATTCAAAGAACTCAGTGTCCATCTAGAGTTACAATTAAGAATAACCTGATTGCGAGATCCACACAGGGGGGGGCATCTGTATTTTTATCACTGTCCCTAAACAGTACAAAGGCCAAATTATCGGCTGTTATCATGCAATCCTGGAACTGTCCCCTGCAATGTCTTCAGTAGCCCTTTGGGGAGCTAACAAGGGCACTGGGTTCAGTCCCTTTCCACATGTATACTTAAAGTATTCATAGCTTTCACAACTACTGATCTGAGCAGGCAATGAGAAGAAATGTTGTGGGGTTTTTCAACTGTCAACAAATTGTAGGGGAGAGAGTGGGGTAAGTTCAGCCAAAGGGGTAAGTTGAGCCAGCCTTGTTTCTAGGAATAATTTGACCAAATATTTAGGAAAAGGAGTCATGGAGACTGTAAAGGAAGGAGCCAAATGGAAAAAGTGGTTAACGAGTAAGGTCAAATTATTTTCGCCAAGTCAAATTCATTTATTGTGTAAGAGGTTTCATGATGCTTGTACTGTAAATAAACCAAAGTAGATCATTTAAAAATAGTTCTATATTGTACATCAGTTGGTGTCTTTATGAGCTTAAATATGAGGTCCTAAACCTAGCATGAAAGTGCATCCTTATAGCTGTGTGGGTAAATTGATCCTATGGCCATGGGGTAAGTTAAGGCAATTGTTGAGCCAATTGTAAGTTGAGCAAATAGGACAAATTCTATTGGACAAATTACCAGGTGTCAATGGGGGGATGGGTCCTGAGGTCCCGTATAAGAAACATTTTGCAACAGAATCGGCGTTAAGAATACCCCCCAGTTCTTTTTGTTTCTGTATTTTACATTCAGCAAGCAAGAGCAGGCTGTAGCAGTAAATTAGCTTTTCCTGGGACTCCAAGAACGAAAAAGGAATTATTAGGAATAATACTGCAGTGAATAGCCTATATGCGGATTTATATGAAATGACAGGCAGCCTAGGATAAACATATCGCTTGAAAACAGAGAAGAACGACTTGTAGGCATACAGATAGTCCAGCCATCCACATAGACTGTTGTCCTCCCCATTTGTGACACATTTCAAGAAACTAGGCGTATGTCGCACATCACTACTTCACAGGAGAGGCATTTGAATGTTTTCTTTTTTTTATACGTTTTTTGGCAGAAATGCCTTCTGAAACATGTGAACTTTCATGTGCCTTAATAACAAACTTATATGCCATCTGTATATATGAATACAATTGTTAAATTACTAGCATAGTTGGTTTAGCCACGGAAAAATACAGGAACCTTCCCACCAGCCATGATTGGCTGAGATAATGAATGGGCTGGACATGTTGATATATGAGTTTGGATTGGTCTGCCATGTAGCATGCTTCTTTCTATAACATGAGCTGCTAAGTATGTGTGGATAATCCTGTCTACCGCTGCTTTTTTTGAAGATATGAAGAACTGAAAAAGTTTTACTATTGCTCTCAACATTGCTGCCCTGAAGTTAATAGCGCTATTGACAAAGCTCAGTGGGAAAACGTTGTGATGGACTATTTTCTGGAGGGTGATCGTGCCATGCTGACTCTGAAAATTTATCAGACAATGAGGAAATCCGATTTAGGTAAAAACATTTTCATTGAACCAGAAATTGTACAGTCTTCTGATAACAATGGTGGGAAAGAAACGGTGTCATTGTCACAGGTTGACCGAGTTTTGAAATCAGTGTAATGCCCGGTTGAAGCAGAGAGATGATTGCCAAATGCAGAGAGTCCAAAAAGAGAACACAGAATGAAGGCTGTTGTATAAAACACTTGTCTCCGGAACACATCATCAAACTAAGGCAACCATTGCATCCATGACAGAGGGAGAAGCACTCATCCATGTATACGGGTGAGAATCTAGCTACATTTTCAGATATTATAAGTTTCTAATTTTGTCGTTTTCATTGCAAGTTAAAGTGTACTGTTAGCTAGTTAGCTAACATTAGCTGTCTGGCTCTCTAGCTAGCTAACGTTACGTGCATGATCTGTGTAGGAGCTCCAGAAAGAGACCCGAGTTCCCGAGTGGGAATTCCAAGTTGACCGCTCAAATAGATTTTTCCCAGAGTTTTTTTTTGGGGGGGGGGGGGGGGGGTTCCCATTTGTTTTGAACGTGGCATTAGAGTCGGCATTATGTTTCATTGTTTAGCTAGCTACATGTCTGTGCACTATGCAAGTAACCATTTCACTGTACCGTTTACACCTTCTGTATCCTGTGCATGTGACAAATAAACAGATGTTATTTGATATGGTATGTGTTTACCAGAGACGGTAATGTGAAGAACAACATGACCTGCACCAAAGCCACATTAGGATACAGGCCAAGAACTAGAAAATGTTTATTTTTACTACTACTTTTTTCTACTTCTTTCACCACTTTTAGTCTTGAATTCTTTGCTTGTTTCCCACTGTGAATCCTTAAAGAGATGGGTGGGGCTAAGGCTTGTGTAGACAAAGACAAGCTCTCCAGTAGGTGTACCAAAACATTTAGAGCCATCTTCTCAAGAGTTGGGTTACAAGTTAATCAACTTTCAAAGCAGAATTACTTTCTCATTGTTCCTCGACTGCATTGTATGATATACCATTTTACATTCATCCAATGTAAAAAACACAATTTCAAATGTTTTATAAATAGGATCGAATCCAGGTGATGGGTCACTTTTGATAGCACATGACCAATTTGTCATAATTGTGACCACTATATTATGTACAGGTCATAGTTAAGAAGACCTCATCATAACCTGGTAATGACCACCTGACTGCAAAACGTATTGGATATTGAAAACATTGTTCATTACATTTCTATTTGTTGCCATACGCACCACTTAAAGTTTCAATCTTCAACAGCTTGAAGAGTGGTGTGATGGGCTAGTGATGGGATGCAGTGAAGAGAATCATTAACTTCAGATTTTAAAAGAAAACTAGAAAAGCACATTCCTGAAGAATCTTTGTGGACTCATGGTGCTAGTTGAAGAAGTTTGAGGCAGTTCTAGCTTAGAGATGTCTTTAAAAAAAGAGCAACTTGCTCATATACTGTACATACTTTGCATCCTCCTCCACCATAGCAGTCAGGGGCATATTTTTTTACTTTCTATTGGGTCCGCAACACATCAACCTCTGGCTTTTCATGACATTTATTGTAAGCATAAAAATGTGAGGGAAATGAATTAACAATTGGCATAATGTGAGCATGCGGGACACGACAGTACAGTAACGCACAGTAAAATATCTATAACAGTCAGAATCTACAAAAAATGTCTCATTGTCTATGTCAAATGTCTCAACTGCTCAGCTTTACTTACCAACTATGGATCACACACGAGTGGTGGTAAAGGCATGTTTGCTCCTCCGTCCCTGTCACAACGTCTACTGAAGGTGGCTCCTCTCCCTGTTCAGGCGGCGCTCGGCGGTCGTTGTCGCCGGCCTACTAGCTGCCACCGATCCCCTTTTCATTTTTGTTTGGTGTTGTCTGTCCTGTGTTATCACCTGTTTTGAGTTAAGTTCGTTAGTGGGGTATTTAGTCTGGCTTTCTAGGTTTAGATTTGTGCGGGATTGTTTGTTTCCTATCGTGGGGTTTTGGAGATTGTTTTTCCTCTCTTGTATTTTGTTGAAAGGACGTTTAGCCTGGGCTGTGTCCCGACTCTGTACTGGTGGATTTTTCCCCGTTGGGTTTCGTTGTTCCCTGCCTAGTATTTGGCATTTTTGGACTCTGTAACAAATAAACGTTCTACTACGTACCTTTGGTCTCCTGCGCCTGACTTCACCCCTCCTTCACATCTAGTGCATCATGACAGTCCCTTCATATTGATGTGGGACATTAATTTATTAGTCATTAGTCTGAAACATTTTAAGAAAGAGGATATCAAAATTAGACAGTAGTAGGATAATGACAATTTTAAACTCATCTTGAAATGGTCAAATTTTACTTAATCCTAATTCATGTTGTAATTTTAAATATATTATTTGGTAGTCCTCATAAGAGAACCCTTTTAGGTTCGAGGCAGAACCCTTTTTGGTTCCAGGTAGAACCCTCCATGAAAAGGGTTCTACATGGAACCCAAAAGAGTTTGTCGTGACTTTACTTTAGCATTAATCTCATGACTGTTATTTATCTAATTAACTAGCTATGTTTAATTGTTACCCGATTAAATTAATCATGTAACAATTAACTCATCAGGATCTGGGGCACCACGAGAGCGGTTCTTTAAAGATTTACCATCTCCCTTCACAGAACAACGCAAACTGGCTCTAACCAGAATATAAAGCGGAGTGGGAGGCCTCGGTGCACAACTGAGCAAGAGGGCAAGTACATTAGGATGTCTAGTTTGATAAACAGACGCCTCACAAGTCCTCAACTGGCAGCTTCATTAAATAGTATCCGCAAAACACCAGTCTCAACGTCAACAGTGAAGAGGCGACTACGGGATACTGGCCTTCTATGCAGATATCCTATGTCCAGTGTCTGTGTTCTTTTGCCACCTTAATCTTTTCTTTTTATTGGCCAGTCTGAGATATAGCTTTTTTCTTTGCAACTCTTGCATGGAATAGCCTTCATTTCTCAGAACAAGAATGGACTGATGAGTTTCAGAAGAAAGTTCTTTGTTTCTGGCCATTTTGAGCCTGTAATCGAACCCACAAACGCTGATGCTCCAGATACTCAACAAGTCTAAAGAAGAAGAAGAAGAAGTTTTTTTGCTTCTTTAATCAGGACAACAGTTTTCAGCTGTGCTAACTTAATTGCAAAAGGGTTTTCTAATGATCAATTAGCCTTTTAAAATTATAAACTTGGATTAGCTAACACATCGTGCCATTGGAACACAGGAGTGATGGTTGCTGATAATGGGCCTCTGTAGGCCTATGTAGATATTCAATTCAAAATCAGCCATGTCTACACTGTGTTTCTGATCAATTTGATGTTATTTTAATGGACAAAAGATTTTCTTTAAAAAACAAGGACATTTCTAATTGACCCAAAACTTTTGAACGGCAGTGTAAATTGCTTAAAAGTTTTAAAGGAAAATATAATAGTCTTATTTTCAGGGTCAAATTCTGGTGTAATAATTTGACAAATTATTGATGAAAAAAAAAAAAAAATTGGGTTTGTAAATCTTGGTGGATTCTTGTAGAATATTGAAATATCCTAACAGGATATTTCTGAAGGCCAATAGTGCCTTCAGAAAGTATTCATACCTTTTGACTTATTCAACATGTTGTGTTACAGCCTGAATTCAAAATAGATTAAGTCATTTTTAGAAATGTTTGCTAATTTATTGAAAATGAAATACAGGAATATCTCATTTACATAAGTATTCACACCCCTAAGTCAATACTTTGTAGAAGCACCTTTGGCAGCAATTACAGCTGTGAGTCAGTGTTTCTGGGCAAGTCTCTAAGAGCTTTCCACACTTGAATTGTGCAACATTTGCCCATTATTATTTTCAAATTTATTCAAGCTCTGTCAAATTGGTTGTTGATCATTGCTAAACAACCATTATCAGGTCTTGCCATAGATTTTCAAGTAGATTTAAGTCAAATCTCCTTAGTAAGCAACTCCAGTGTAGATTTGGCCTTGTTTTTTAGGTTATTGTGCTGCTGAAGGTGAATTCATCTTTGAGTGTCTGGTGGAAAGCAGACTGAACTGTAACGTGGGTCATATAAAGAGGACCAAGGCGCAGCGTGTAGAGTGCTCATATTTACTTTTAATGAATATCATTTTAACAAAACAACAAAACGACCGACAACAGTTCCGTCAGGTGACATACACTAAACAGAAAACAACTACCCACAAAACCCAGGAAGAAAAACCCCTACTTAAATGTGATCTCTAATCAGAGGCAACGAGGATCAGCTGCCTCCAATTAGAGATCAACCCAAACAATCCCAACATAGAAATAGAAACACTAGAACTTAAACATAGAAATAGAAAACATAGAACACCCCAAAACACCCCCTGTCACGCCCTGACCTAGTCTACTATAGAAAATGACATCTTACTAGGGTCAGGACGTGACATGAACCATGTTTTCCTCCAGAATTTTGCCTGTGCTTAGCGTCATACCATTTATTTTTTATCCTTTAATGATTACAAGCATACCCATAACATGATGCAGCCACCACTATGCTTGAAAATATGGATATTGGTACTCAGTAATGTGTTGTATTGGATTTGCCCCAAACATAACACTTTGTATTCAGGACAAAAAGTTTATTGTTTTGCCACATTTTTAGCAGTATTACTTTAGTGCTTTCTTTCTAACTGGATGCATATTTTGGAAGATTTCTTATTGTCTACAGGCTTCCTTCTTTTCACGTATAACTCACTGTATGACTTTCGAGTTCCTAGTTATCTTGAAAGCACCAAAAAATGATGTGGTTTATCACAACAACGATTATGCAAGGACGACAACTTGTGAAAAAAGTTATCTTCACAATAATTTAAGGCAGGGGTGTCACACGCATTCCATGGAGGGCCTAGTGTCTGCTGGGTTTTGTTTTTTCCTTTCAATTAAGACCTAGACAACCAGGTGAGTGGAGTTCTTTACTAATCAGTTACCTTACTTAATTTATTGGGGCGGCAGGTAGCCTAGTGGTTAGAGTGTTGGGCTAATAACTGAAAGGTTGCTAGATCAAATCCCCGAGCTGACTAGGTAAAATTCTGTCGTTCTGCCCTTGAACAAGGCAGTTAACCCACTGTTCCTAGGCTGTCATTGTAAATAGGAATTTGTTCTTATCTGACTTGCCTAGTTAAATAAAGGTAAAAATAATGTACAAGAGAGGAGTGAAAACCTGCAGACACTTGGCCCTCCATGGAATGAGTTTGACATGTGAGTAAAGGTTTTCTTTGCAGTCGCTGTCTGCTAAAGAGAGTCTAGAAAAGTTAAATAGAATTTTGTTGTCAAAAGGAGATGGTTCCTCAATGTGGAGAAAAGTGAATGGAAAAGTGAGTGGGCATACAATGTCTTTTTCATGATTACTTTTTGTACCCATTGCATATAAGACACTGGAACCATTACAGTTATAGCAATTGGAGAAATGTCCTTTTTCAGCTGGGTTTCAGCTTGGCAACAACAGCTGGCAGAGCGAACCAAAGCAGGTTAAGATCTTGTGGCACATTGTACCCAGTCAACATGCTAGGCTCGGGCCTATTCCATTTAAGACTCTGGGGACTCGGCATAGACTCTGACTCGGGGCTTCTTGCGGGCTGAGCTCTTCCCAAGTCTGGCATAATCACAACTATGGGCTCTGGCTAATGGGTACACAGGCTGAGTCCACATCAGTTTTTATTTCGGCAGGTGTTGAATTTTTTTTTTTTTAAACTAAGACATTTTATATATTTCACCTCCAACTCATCGAATTTGCTAGGCCATAAAAGGCTACAATTTGTGACAGTCTCTGTTTATCAGAGATGGTCCCTAATTTAGAGAGTCTCTGATGCTATAAATGCTTTTGCTTTTAATACAGGCTATGGCAGTGTTTTTCATAGATGCAGTCCACCCAATTGAAAAGTGCACATTCACTTCCAAAACGTTTGTTCTGGGCTACCAGCATGTAAGATAAACATGCACAATAATACAGGATATCCTTACAAAAATTCACTGCCATTAAAATGCAGTAAAACTGCAGTATAATGAAATAATGGCTGTTTAATTAATGAGATCTGGTAGCTTGCTGTGTGTGTTGGTTTCTAATAGTAATCTGTTGTCTGTGTTAGCTAACCGCACTGTTTATTGTGCTGCACATTTTCTTCTGTTCCACTGAATGCTGTTTTCATGTTCTATTATGACTAACTCAATTTGTTTTCAGAATGTAGGTTAACAGTGCCTTCAGAAAGTATTCACACCCCCTCAAGTAAAAAAAAAACATTTCTTTGAAGAATCCCTTCCATTGATCCCACTCCTACTTGGAGTAGTACTGTTGACCAATCACAGAGGAAGGGGCGTAGACTTTGGCTATCAAACTTCGACTTTCCTGAAGAAAACATTTTGTGTGCACGAACAGCCCCCCCCAAAAAACCTGCCAAACACCAAAACTAACAAAAACGTCACAAAATTTCGGCATAATATACGCGGAAACTGTTTCAACTGGGAAGCATACAACAGGATTTACAGGATCAAACAGCAGGGGATGGGTTCACAGTGACATACTGGGAATTCGGGAAAGGGAAAAACCTGCTCCTGCCTTGGAAGTTGACATGACATCAGTCATGCAAAATACATGTTTATTACACTACCGGTCATAAATTTTAGAACACCTACTCATTCAAGGGTTTTTCTTTATTTTTACGATTTTCTACATTGTAGAATAATAGTGAAGACATCAAAACTTTGAAATAACACATGGGATCATGTAGTAACCAAAAAAAGTGTTAAACAAGTCAAAATATATTTTATATTTCAGATTCTTCAAATAGTCGCCTTGATGACAGTTTTGCAAACTCTTGGCATTCTCTCAACCAGCTTCACCTGGAATGCTTTTTTTGTGGTCCGACTCTTCCCAAACCATCTCAATTTGGATGACGTGGGGGGATTGTGGAGGCCAGGTCATCTGATGCAGCACTCCATCACTCTCCTTCTTGGTAAAATAGCCCTGGATGTGTGTTGGGTCATTTGTTGAAAAACAAATGATAGTCCCACTAAGCCCAAACCAGATGGGATGGAGTACCGCTGCAGAATGCTGTGGTAGCCATGCTGGTTAAGTGTGCCTTGAATTCTAAATAAATCACTGACCGTGTCAACAGCAAAGCACCCCCACTCCACAACACCTCCTCCTCCATGCTTTACGGTGGGAAATACACATGCAGAGATCATCCGTTCACCCACACCGCGTCTCACAAAGACACAGCGGTTGGAACCAAAAATCTCCAATTTGGACTCCAGACCAAAGGACAAATTTCCTTCGGTCTAATGTCCATTGCTCATGTTTCTTGGCCCAAGCAAGTATCTTCTTCTTATTAGTGTCCTTTAGTAATGGTTTCTGTGCAGAAACTCGACCATGAAGGCCTGATTCACACAGTCTCCTCTGAACAGTTGATGTTGAGATGTGTCTGTTACTTGAACTCTGTGAAGCATTTATTTGGGCTGCAATCTGAGGCTGGTAACTCTAATGAACTTATCCTCTGCAGCAGAGGTAAATCTGGGTCTTCCATTTCTGTGGCGGTCCTCATGAGAGCCAGTTTCATCATAGCGCTTGATGGTTTTTGCGACTGAAACTTTCAAAGTTCTTGACATTTTCCGGATTGACTGACCTAAATGTCTTAAAGTAATAATGGAATGTCGTTTCTCTTTGCTTATTTGAGCTGTTCTTGCCATAATATGGACTAGGTCTTTTACCAAATAGGGCTATCTTCTGTATTCCCCCCTACCTTGTCACAACACAACTGATTGGCTCAAACGTATTAAGAAGGAAAGAAACTCCCCAAATAAACTTTAAGAAGGCACACTTATGAATTGAAATGCATTCCAGGTGACTACCTCATGAAGCTGGTTGAGAGAATGCCAAGAGTGTGCAAAGCTGTCATCAAGGCAAAGGGTGGCTATTTGAAGAATATAAAATATAAAATCGATTTTGATTGGTTTAACACTTTTTGGGTTACTACATGAATCCATATGTGTCATTTCATAGTTTTGATGTTTTCACTATTATTCTACAGTGTAGAAAATAGTACAAATAAAGAAAAACCCTTGAATGAGTAGGTGTTCTAAAACTTTTGAGCGGTAGTGTACTAGGTCCAAATATTTTGCCTGATTATTAGTGTGTGTGAATGCATTCGTGTTAGAGAGAGAGAGAGTGAGAGAGACTATCACTATTGGATGTAAATATATACGAACACACAGGCACGCTCACACACACTAATCAAACTAAAGGTGCAAAAAGAGGTGGATAATTTTAGCTTCCACTAGTTTATCAACACAAACACACACATGTTCCCTGTACTAAAAAACGACAGCTTCATAGAACATTCCTGTACATTTTTAGGACACCATTTTCCCATTCCCCCATACAACATCAATGCACTGTATACATAACCTAAGAGAGACTTTGATATAAATACATACAAGTTGTCACGACTTCCGCCGAAGTCAGTCCCTCTCCTTGTTCGGGCGGCGTTCGGCGGTCGACGTCACCGGCCTTCTAACCTCTGCCGATCCACTTTTCATTTTCCATTTGTTTTGTCTATGTCTTACACACCTGGTTTCACTCACACAATTACCTGTTTATTATTTAACCCTCTGTTCCACATGTTTGGTTGTGAGTGATTGTTTGTTGTATTGTGGTCCGTATTGTGGGCTTGGTAATTCTCTTGTATTTTTGATGACTTTGAGTAAAGTTACATTTATTTAATCATCTCTGCTGTCCTGCGCCTGACTCCTCTGCACCAGCTACACATAGATCCTTACACAAGTGAATAATACCAGTGATTCATAGCTACACAGACACTGCCCCCATAGACAGGGTGTGACTGGCCTGTGGTCTACTAAAGGTCTTGAATCTCCTGAGACTCTCTTCAAGAACATTGGGTTTGAGAGAGAGAGGGTCGAAACAGAAGATCCGGACAAGCTAGCACTACCGGTGAACAGGTCAGGGTTCCATAGCCGCAGGCACATTGACTATTACAGCATAGATACTGGAGACTGAGATGGGGGGGCGGGGGACAATGTGGCCCCGTCCAAAGTTAACCCCGGACAGGGCCAACCAGGCAGGATATAACTCTACCCACTTTGCCAAAGTACAGCCCCAAAGCCACTAAAGGGATATCAACAGACCACGAATGTACTACCTTGAGACAAGGCCGATTATAGCCTACGAAGATCTTCCCCACCACATGATCCCGAGGACAGGAAGGATGGGAGAGCGCGAGCAAGCCAGTGACTCAGCCACCATAATAGGGTCAGAGGCAGAGAATCCCAGTGGAGAGAGGGGAGCCGGCCAGGCAGAGACAGCAAGGGTGCTTCGTCACTCCAATGCCTTGATACTCACCTTCGCACCCTTGGGCCAGACTACACTAAGCTATTTCCAAGTCCTATTCTTGAAGATCAGGCGGTAATGCATTAAAATCTGTGTTCTATCTTTCAAAATGTTTTTCTATATTTTCAATATATTTGGTATTTTATTAGGATCCCCATAAGCTGTTGCAAAAGCAGCAGCTACTCTTCCTGGGGTCCACTTAAAACTTGACACTGCACACAATACAGAACATTAATAGACAAGAACATCACAAGGACAGAAACATAAATAAAAATACAAAAGGCACACTTACCCTACATATCAATACATACAGAAACTTTCTAGGTCAAAAAGGGGAGAGGTGTTGTGCCGTAATGTGTTGCTTTATCTGGGGTTTTTAAACCAGTTTTGCTGTTGACTTCAGCAATATGAGATGGAATGGAGTTCCATGCAATAATGGCTCTATATAATGT
The DNA here is from genome assembly GCF_965601325.2 of Salmo salar. Classification (NCBI taxonomy): domain Eukaryota; kingdom Metazoa; phylum Chordata; class Actinopteri; order Salmoniformes; family Salmonidae; genus Salmo; species Salmo salar. Next base: position 49,592,042 of record NC_138302.1, read on the forward strand.
TGTACACATTCTTGAATTTGTTCTGGATTTGGGGACTGTGAAAATAACCCTGGTGGCATGTCTGGTGGGGTAAGTGTGTGTAAGTTGACTATGCAAACTATTTTGGATTTTCAACACATTAATGTTTCTTATAAGAAGAAGACGTGATGCAGTCAGTCTCTCCTCAATTCTTAACCAAGAGAGACTGGCATGCATAGTACTTATATCATCCCTCTGATTACAATGAAGAGCAAGACATGCCGCTTTGTTCTGGGCCAGCTGCAGCTTAACTAGGTCTTTCCTTGCAGCACTCGACCACATGATTGGACAATAATCAAAATAAGACAAAACTTTTGCCTGCAGGACTTGCTTTTTGGAGTGTGGTGTCAAAAAAGCAGAGCATCTCTTTATTACAGACAGACCTCTCCCCATCTTTACAACCATTGTATCTGTATGTTTTGACCATGACAGTTTACAATCTAAGGTAACGGCAAGTCATTTAGTCTCCTCAACTTGTGCAACAGCCACACCATTCATTACCAGATTTAGCTGAGGTCTAGAACTTAGGGAATGATTTGTACCAAATACAATGCTCTTAGGTTTAGAGATGATCAGGAACAGTTTATTACTTGCCACCCATTCCAAAACAGACTGCAACTTTGTTAAACCTGTTGGGGCTAGGGGGCAATATTTGCACGACCGGATGAAAAAAACGTACCCGATTTAAACTGGTTACTACTCTTGTCCAGAAATGAGAATATGCATATAATTAGTAGATTTGTATAGAAAACACTCTAAAGTTTCTGAAACTGTTTGAATGGTGTCGGTGAGTATAACAGAACTCATATGGCAGGCAAAAACCTGAGAAGATTCCATACAGGAAGTGCCCTGTCTGACAATTTGTTGTCCTTCTGTTGCATCTCTATCGAAAATACAGTATCTGTGCTGTAACGTGACACTTTCTAAGGCTCCCATTGGCTCTCTAAAGCCGCCAGAAAGTGGAATGGGGTGTCTGCTGTCTCTGGGCAAAGAACAGCAGCAGAGTTTGTGAGTGGTCAGCCTGGGGACAGTGAGACTGAGATGCGCGCATGCACGAGACTACTCCATTTTTTTCTTTCAGCCTTTGAATGAATACAACGTTGCCCGGTTGGAATATTATTGCTATTTTACGAGAAAAATAGCATAAAAATTGATTTTAAACAGCGTTTGACATGCTTCTAAGTACGGAAATGGAATATTTGGAATTTTTTTTGTCACGAAATGCGCTCGCGCGTCACCCTTCGGATAGTGACCTGAACGCACAAACAAAACGGAGCTATTTGAATATAACTATGGATTATCTGGAACCAAAACAACATTTGTTGTTGAAGTAGATGTCTTGGGAGTGCATTCTGATGAAGAACAGCAAAGGTAATCCAATTTTTCTAATAGTAATTCTGAGTTTAGTGAGTCCCAAACTTGGTGGGTGTCAAAATAGCTTGCCATGATGGCCGAGCTATGTACTCAGAATATTGCAAAATGTGCTTTCGCCAAAAAGCTATTTTAAAATCTGACACCGTGATTGCATAAAGGAGTTCTGTATCTATAATTCTTAAAATAATTGTTATGTATTTTGTGAACGTTTATCATGAGTAATTTAGTAAATTCACCGGAAGTTTGCGGTGGGTATGCTAGTTCTGAACATCACATGCTAATGTAAAAAGCTGGTTTTTGATATAAATATGAACTTGATTGAACAAAACATGCATGTATTGTTTAACATAATGTCCTAGGAGTGTCATCTGATGAAGATCATCAAAGGTTAGTGCTGCATTTAGCTGTGGTTTTGGTTTTTGTGACATATATGCTTGCTTTGAAAATGGCTGTGTGATTATTTTTGGCTGGGTACTCTCCTGACATAATCTAATGTTTTGCTTTCGCTGTAAAGCCTTTTTCAAATTGGACAATGTGGTTAGCTTAACGAGAGTCTTGTCTTTAAAATGGTGTAAAATAGTCATATGTTTGAGAAATTGAAGTTATAGCATTTTTTAGGTATTTGTATTTCGCGCCACGCGATTCCACTGGCTGTAGTCTAGGGTGGGATGCAAGCGTCCCACCTAGCCCATAGAAGTTAAGGATTTCAGTGACTTTATTAGCTGTGGTTGCTGATGCGTATATGGTTGAATCATCAGCATACATGGACACATATGCTTTGTTTTATGCCAGTAGCAGGTCATTGGTAAAAATAGGAAAGAGTAGAGGGCCTAGTGAACTGCCCTGTGGTACACCACACTTCATATGTTTGACATTAAAGAAAACCCTTTGAGTTCTATTAGATAGATAGCTCTGAAGCCATAACACATACGTTTTTTCAACAACAGGTTATATTCAATAATATCAAAGACTGCACTGAAATGTAACAGTACAGCTCCCACAATGTTCTTATGATCAATTTCTTTCAACCAATCATCAGTCATTTGTGTCAGTGCAGAACATGTTGAGTGCCCTTCTTTATAAGCATGCTGAAAGTCTGTTGTTAATTTGTTTACAGATAAATAGCATTGCATTTGGTCAAACACAATTTATTCCAACAGTGCTAAGAGCTGGCAGCATGCTTATAGGTCCAACGCCGTAGGGAGTGAGGGAGACGCGGCGTTGGACCATTACGCAGAGTTCACCCGCCGCTTTCGGGCAGTGTTCGACCACCCGCCTGAGGGTCAAGCGGTTGGTGAACGTCTGTTCCACCTGAGGCAGGGGACGAGAAGCGAGCAGGATTTCGCCTTGGACTTCCAGACACTGGCCGCCAGCGCGGGATGGAACGACAGGGCCCTGATCGGTCACTACAGGTGCAGTCTGCGCGAGGATGTCCGTCGGGAGTTGGCCTGCCGAGACACCACCGTCACATTGGACCAGCTGGTGGACATGTCCATCCGGCTGGACAACATGCTGACTGCCAGCGGACATCCAGATCGGGACCTGTCAGTTCCATCCCCCAGCACCTCTGCTCCGACGCCCATGGAGCTGGGAGGTGCTGCACTTAGGGCGACCGGAGGAGGGGCCATTCTCTGCACCATCTGTGGCCGTAGAGGGCACACTGCTGGTCGGTGCAGGGGGGGGTTCCTCAGGGAGTCGAGGCAGCAGGCAGGGCACTATCGTGTCACCCCAGGTGAGTCGGCACCAGACTCACCCAGAGCCCCCTGTTGCTCACATGTATGTGTTTATTTCATTTCCTGAGTTTTCCCCGCATTCCCAGCATAAGGCGCTAGTAGATTCAGGCACAGCTGGGAATTTTATTGACCGTTCATTTGCTCATAGTTTAGGGATTCCCCTTGTTCCTGTGGATATACCCTTCCCTGTGCACGCCCTAGATTGTCGACCATTAGGGTCAGGGCTGATTAGGGAGGACACCGCTCCACTTGACATGGTTACGCAGGAGGGTCACAAGGAGAGAATCAGTCTCTTCCCTATTGATTCTCCTGCGTTTCCCGTGGTGCTGGGTCTACCCTGGTTGGCCTGTCATAACCCCACTATTTTGTGGCAACAGAGGGCTCTCAAGGGGTGTTCACGAGAGTGCTCAGGGAGGTGTGTGGGGGTTTCCATCGGTGCGACTACGGTGGAAAGTCCAGACCAGGTCTCCACCGTGCGCATCCCCTGAGAATATTCTGATTTGGTTCTCGCCTCCTGAAAGAAGAGGGCGACTAAATTACCACCTCATCGACTGGGGGATTGTGCGATAAATCTCCTGGTTGACGCAGCACTTCCCAGGAGTCACGTGTATCCTCTGTCACAGGAGGAGATGGCGGCTATGGTTACATATGTCTCCGAATCCCTGGGGCAGGGATACATTCGGCCCTCCATTTCACCTGCCTCCTCGAGTTTATTTTTTGTGAAGAAGAAGGATGGGGGTCTGCGCCCATGTATTGACTATCGAGGGATCAATCAGATCACAGTGAGGTACAGCTACCCGCTGCCTCTCATTGCCTGTGCGATCGAGTCAATGCACGGGGCACGCTTCTTCACAAAATTGGATCTCAAGAGTGCTTACAACCTGGTGCGTATCCGGGAGGGGGACGAGTGGAAGACGGCATTTAATGCAACCTCAGGGCACTATGAGTACCTCGTCATGCCGTACGGGTTGATGAATGCTCCATCAGTCTACCAGGCCTTTGTTTACGAGATTTTCCAGGACCTGCATGGACAGGTTGTAGTGGTGTATATCGAGGACATTCTGATATACTCCGCTACACGAGCCGAGCAAGAGTCCCTGGTGCACAGGGTGCTTGTTCGACTGTTGGAGCATGACCTGTACGTCAAGGCTGAGAAATGTCTGTTCTTCAAACAGTCCGTCTCCTTCCAAGGGTACCGCATTTCAACTTCAGGGGTGGAGATGGAGAGTGACCGCACTTCAGCCGTGCGTAATTGGCCGACTCCCACCACAGTAAAGGAAGTGCAGTGGTTTCTAGGGTTTGCCAACTACTACCAAGGTTTATCTGGGGTTTTGGTCAGGTAGTAGCTTCCTTTACCTCACTGCTGAAGCGGGGGCCGGTACGGCTGCAGTGGTTGGCTGAGGCAGACATGGCTTTTGGTTACCTGAAGGCTCTGTTTACCTCGGCTACCGTGCTGGCTCATCCGGATCCCTCTTTGGCGTTCATAGTGGAGGTAGACGCGTCCGAGGCTGGGATAGGAGCCATGCTCTCTCAGAGCTCGGGAACAACACCAAAGCTCTGCCCCTGTGCTTTCTTTTCGAAGAAGCTCAGCCTGGCAGAGGAAAACTATGATGTGGGGGACCGGGAGCTTTTGGCTGTTGTCAAGGCTCTGAAGGCGTGGAGACATTGGATTGAGGGGTCTAAACACCCTTTTCTCATCTGGACTGACCACCGCAATCTGGAGTATATCCAGGCGGCGAGGAGACTGAACCCTCGCCATGCAAGGTGGGCCATGTTTTTGACACGTTTTGTTTTCACTCTATCCTACAGACCAGGTTCTCAGAACGCTAATGCAGATGCACTGTCCCGGATGTATGAAACAGAGGAGCGGTCCATGGATCATACTCCCATATTTCCAGCCTCTTGCCTGGTAGTACCGGTGGTGTGGGAGCTGGACGTGGCCATCGAGCGGGCGTTACGCACAGAGCCCACTTCCCCCAGTGTCCAGCTGGGCGCCTGTACGTTCCATCTGATGTCCGTGACCGGTTGATCTACTGGGCCCACACATCACCCTCCTCTGGTCACCCTGGCATCGGTCGAAGGGTGCGTTGCCTTAGTGGGAAGTACTGGTGGTCCACCTTGGCCAAGGACGTGAGGGTTTATGTTTCCTCCTGCTCAGTGTGCGCCCAGTGCAAGGCTCCCAGGCACCTACCCAGAGGGACGTTACAACCCCTACCCGTTCCACAATGGCCATGGTCGCACCTGTCGGTGTACTTCCTGACAGATCTTCCTCCCTCACAGGGCAACACCACGATCCTGGTCGTTGTGGATCGGTTTTCCAAGTCCTGCCGTCTCCTCCCTTTGCCCGGTCTCCCTACGGCCCTACAGATTGCGGAGGCCCTGTTCACACACGTCTTCCGGCACTACGGGGTGCCTGAGGACATAGTTTCTGATCGGGGTCCGCAGTTCATGTCCTGGGTCTGGAGAGCCTTCATGGATCGTCTGGGGGTCTCGGTCAGCCTCACCTCAGGCTTTCACCCCAACAGTAACGGGCAGGTGGAGAGGGTAAACCAGGATGTGGGTAGGTTTCTGCGGTCATATTGCCAGGACCTGCCAGGGGAGTGGGCGGCGTTCATCCCCTGGGCAGAGATGGCCCAAAACTCACTCCGCCACTCCTCCACTAACCTCTCTCCTTTCCAGTGTGTACTGGGGTATCAGCCCGTTCTGGCACCATGGCATCAGAGCCAGATCGAAGCTCCCGCGGTGGACAAATGGTTTAAGCGCTCGGAGGAGACCTTGGACGCCGCCCATGTGCACCTACAACGGGCCGTGAGGCGGCAAAAGGCGAGCGCTGACCGCTACCGCAGCGAGGCTCCGGTGTTCGCACCAGGGTTGACCGGTTCTGGCTCTCGACCCGAAACCTGCCCCTCCGCCTGCCCTGCCAGAAGCTGGGCCCGCGGTTTGTGGGGCCATTCAAAGTCCTGAGGAGACTGAACGGGGTATGCTACAGGTTACAGCTTCCCCCAGATTACCGTATTAATCCTTCATTCCATTTGCTCTCCTCAGGCCGGTGGTGGCTAGTTCACTCCAGGAGTCTGAGGTGCAGGAGGTTCCTTCGCCCCCTCTGGACATCGAGGGGGCCCCGGCGTATGCTGTTTGAGTCATTCTTGACTCGAGGCGTCGGGCGAGGGGCCTTCAGTACCTCGTGGAGTGGGAGGGGTACGGTCCGGAGGAAAGATGCTGGGTGCCGGTGGAGGACATTTTGGACCCTTCGTTGCTGCGGGAGTTCCACCGTCTCCATCCGGATCGCCCTGCGCCTCGTCCTCCGGGTCGTCCCCGAGGTCGGTGTCAAGGGGGGATTACTCTCATGACTTCCGCCGAATACGGTCCCTCTAATTGTTCGGGCGGCGTTCGACGTCACCGGCTTTCTAGCCACCGCCGATCCCCTATTCATTTTCCATTTGTTTTGTCTATGTCTTACACACCTGGTTTCACTCATCCAATTACCTGTTTATTATTTAACCCTCTGTTCCCCATGTTTGGTTGTGAGTGATTGTTTGTTGTATTGTGGTCCGTATTGTGGGCTTGGTAATTCTCTTGTATTTTTGATGACTTTGAGTAAAGTTACATTTATTTAATCATCTCTGCTGTCCTGCGCCTGACTCCTCTGCACCAGCTACACATAGATCCTTACACAAGTGAATAATACCAGTGATTCATAGCTACACAGACACTGCCCCCATAGACGGGGTGTGACTGGCCTGTGGTCTACTAAAGGTCTTGAATCTCCTGAGACTCTCGTCAAGAACATTGGGTTTGAGAGAGAGAGGGTCGAAACAGAAGATCCGGACAAGCTAGCACTACCGGTGAACAGGTCAGGGTTCCATAGCCGCAGGCACATTGACTATTACAGCATAGATACTGGAGACTGAGATGGGGGGGCGGGGGACAATGTGGCCCCGTCCAAAGTTAACCCCGGACAGGGCCAACCAGGCAGGATATAACTCTACCCACTTTGCCAAAGCACAGCCCCAAAGCCACTAAAGGGATATCAACAGACCACGAATGTACTACCTTGAGACAAGGCCAAGTATAGCCTACGAAGATCTTCCCCACCGCATGATCCCGAGGACAGGAAGGATGGGAGAGCGCGAGCAAGCCAGTGACTCAGCCACCATAATAGGGTCAGAGGCAGAGAATCCCAGTGGAGAGAGGGGAGCCGGCCAGGCAGAGACAGCAAGGGTGCTTCGTCACTCCAATGCCTTGATACTCACCTTCGCACCCTTGGGCCAGACTACACTAAGCTATTTCCAAGTCCTATTCTTGAAGATCAGGCGGTAATGCATTAAAATCTGTGTTCTATCTTTCAAAATGTTTTTCTATATTTTCAATATATTTGGTATTTTATTAGGATCCCCATAAGCTGTTGCAAAAGCAGCAGCTACTCTTCCTGGGGTCCACTTAAAACTTGACACTGCACACAATACAGAACATTAATAGACAAGAACATCACAAGGACAGAAACATAAATAAAAATACAAAAGGCACACTTACCCTACATATCAATACATACAGACAAACTTTCTAGGTCAAATAGGGAAGAGGTGTTGTGCCGTAATGTGTTGCTTTATCTGGGGTTTTTTGAACCAGTTTTGCTGTTACATTTACATTTACGTCATTTAGCAGACGCTCTTATCCAGAGCGACTTACAAATTGGTGCATTCACCTTATGATTTCCAGTGGAACAACCACTTTACAATAGTACATCTATATATTTTGGGGGGGGAGGGTGGGGGGGGGGGGGGTTAGAAGGATTACTTAATCCTATCCCAGGTATTCCTTAAAGAGGTGGGGTTTCAGGTATCTCCGGAAGGTGGTGATTGACTCCGCTGTCCTGGTGTCGTGAGGGAGCTGTTGACTTGAGCAATATGAGATAGAATTGAGTTCCATGCAATAATGGCTCTATATAACGTTGTACACATTCTTGAATTTGTTCTGGATTTGGGGACTGTGAAAATAACCCTTGTGGCATGTCTGGTGGGGTAAGTGTGTGTGCCAGAGCTGTGTGTAAATTGACTATGCAAACAATTTTGGATTTCCAACACATTAATGTTTCTTATAAGAAGAAGACATGATGCAGTCAGTCTCTCCTCAGTTCTTAACCAAGAGAGACTGGCATGCATAGTACTTATATCGTCCCTCTGATTACAATGAAGAGCAAGACATGCCGCTTTGTTCTGGGCCAGCTGCAGCTTAACTAGGTCTTTCCTTGTAGCACTCGACCACATGATTGGACAATAATCAAGATAAGACAAAAGTTTTGCCTGCAGGACTTGCTTTTTGGATTGTGGTGTCAAAAAAGCAGAGCATCTCTTTATTACAGACAGACCTCTCCCTATCTTTACAACCATTGTATCTGTATGTTTTGACCATGACAGTTTACAATCTAAGGTAACGGCAAGTAATTTAGTCTCCTCAACTTGTGCAACAGCCACACCATTCATTACCAGATTTAGCTGAGGTCGAGAACTTAGGGAATGATTTGTACCAAATACAATGCTCTTAGATGTAGAGATGTTCAGGACCAGTTTATTACTGGCCACTCATTCCAAAACAGACTGCAACTCTTTGTTAGGGGTTTCAGTGACTTTATTAGCTGTGGTTGCTGATGCGTATATGGTTGAATCATCAGCATACATGGACACATATGCTTTGTTTTATGCCAGTAGCAGGTCATTGGTAAAAATAGAAAAGAGTAGAGGGCCTAGAGAACTGCCCTGCGGTACACCACACTTCATATGTTTGACATTAAAGAAAACCCTTTGAGTTCTATTAGATAGATAGATCTGAAGCCATAACACATACGTTTTTTTCAACAACAGGTTATATTCAATAATATCAAAGGCTGCACTGAAATCTAACAGTACAGCTCCCACAATGTTCTTATGATCAATTTCTTTCAACCAATCATCAGTCATTTGTGTCAGTGCAGAACATGTTGAGTGCCCTTCTTTATAAGCATGCTGAAAGTCTGTTGTTAATTTGTTTACAGATAAATAGCATTGCATTTGGTCAAACACAATTTATTCCAACAGTGCTAAGAGCTGGCAGCAAGCTTATAGGTCTGCTGTGAGAACCAGTAAAGGCCACTTTACCACTCCTGGGTTACATAATTACTCTGGCTTGCCTCCAGGCTTGAGGACAAAGACTTTCCTCTAGGCTCAGATTAAAGATATGACAGAGAGGAGGGGCTATTGTGTCAGCTACCATCCCCAGTAGCTTTCCATCTAAGTTGTCAATGCCTAGAGGTTTGTCATTATTGATTGATAACAATAATTTTCCCACCTCTCCAACACTAACTTTACAAAATTCAAACTTGCAATGCTTTTCTTTCATTATTAGTTTTTTATGCATGAATGCGATGGCTCACTGTTCGTTATTGGCATTTCCTGTCTAAGTTTGCCCACTTTGCCAATTAAGTAATCATTACAATAATTGTCAACATGAAATGGTTTTGTGTTGAATAAGCCATCGGATTCGATGAAAGATGGAGTTGAATTAGTCTTTCTGCCCATAATTTCATTTAAAATACTCCAAAGTCTTTTTCCATCATTCTTGATATCATTGACCTTGGCTTCATAATACAGTTTCTTCTTCTTTTTGCTGAGTTTAGTCACATCATTTCTCAATTTGCTGTAAGTCAGACAGTTAGATGTGCAGACTTATTAGCCACTCCTTTTCCCCCCATCTCTTTCAACCATACAGTTTTTAAATTCCTCATCAATCCATGGAGCTTTAACAGGTCATCAGACCAACAAATATTTTTTAACATCATCCACATCAGAGTCACAGCAAAACCTTTTATAAGATCTCTTATACACTATTTTAGGCCCAGCTTTGGAACTTTGGCTTTCCTGGCTATAGCCACGATATTGTGATCACTGCATCCAATGGGTACAGATACAGCGTTAGAACAAAGTTCTACAGTATTAGTAAAAATGTGATCGATACATGTGGATGATCGTTTTCCTGTAGTGTTTGTAAACACCCTGGTAGGTTGATTAATAACATGAACACGATTCCAGGCACTGGTTACAGTGAGAAGCTTCCTCTTGAGCGGACAACTTGATGAAAACCAGTCAAAATTCAGGTCCCCAAGAAAGTAGACTTCTCTGTTTACATCACATACACTATCAAGAATTTCACACATATTATTTAGATACTGACTGTTAGCACTTGGTGGCCTATAGCAACACCCCAAAAGAAAAGGCTTTACATGTGCCAAGTGAAACTGCAACCACAACACTTCACTTAAGGTCTTCTCTAAGCATTACAGGGATATGGCTCTGAATATACAGTGCCTACAGAAAGTATTCAAGACCCCTTGACTTTTTCCACATTTTGTTAGGTCACAGCCTTATTCTAAAATGTATTAAATTGTTGTTTTCCCTACACACAATACCCCATAATGACAAAGCAAAAACAGGTTTTTAGAAATGTTGGTAATTTATGAAAAATACAAATGGAAATATGATATTTTATATAAGTACTCAGACCCTTTACTCAGTACTTTGTTGAAGAACCTTTGGCAGCGATTACAGCCTTGAATCTTTTTGGGTATGACGCTACAAGCTTGGCACACCTGTATTTGGGGAGTTTCTCCCATTCTTCTCTGCAGATCCTCTCAAGCTCTGTCAGGTTTGATGGGGAACATTGCTGCACAGCTATTTTCTGGTCTCTCCGGAGATGTTCGATTTGGTTCAGGCTCTGACTGGGCCACTCAAGGACATTCAGAGACTTTTCCCGAAGCCACTCATGCGTTGCCTTGGCTGTGTGCTTAGGGTTGTTGTCCAGTTGGAAGGTTAACCTGTTGGGGGTAGGGGGCAGTATTGACACGGCCGGATAAAAAACGTACCCGATTTAATCTGGTTACTACTCCTGCCCAGTAACTAGAATATGCATATAATTATTGGCTTTGGATAGAAAACACCCTAAAGTTTCTAAAACTGTTTGAATTGTGTCTGTGAGTATAACAGAACTCATATGGCAGGCAAAAACCTGAGAAGATTCCTTACAGGAAGTGCCCTCTCTGACAAGATCTTGTTCTTCTTGTCTCTGTTTAGTTCTGAACATCACATGCTAATGTAAAAAGCTGTTTTTTGATATGAATATGAACTTGATTGAACAAAACATGCATGTATTGTATAACATAATGTCCTAGGTGTGTCATCTGATGAAGATCAAAGGTTAGTGCTGCATTTAGCTGTCTTCTGGGTTTTTGTGACATTATATGCTAGCTTGAAAAATGGGTGTCTGATTATTTCTGGCTGGGTACTCTGCTGACATAATCTAATGTTTTGCTTTCGCTGTAAAGCCTTTTTGAAATCGGACAGTGTGGTTAGATTAACGAGAGTCTTGTCTTTAAAATGGTGTAAAATAGTCATATGTTTGAAAAATGGAAGTTTTTGCATTTTTGAGGTTTTTGAATAACGCGCCACAGGATTACACTGGCTGTTACGTAGGTGGGACGATTTGGTGCCACCTACCCTAGAGAGGTTAAGCCCGAGAGGCAGCCCCAATTCATTTAATGGGGGGGGGCACACGGGTAGTTCAGGTGGGCCAGGATTAACCTCTTACATCTAGACGTTCCGCTAGCGGAACACCTGCTCCAATATCCAATGATAGGCGTGGCGCGAATTACAAATTCCTCAAAAATACAAAAACTTCAATTTTTCAAACATATGACTATTTCACAGCATTTTAAAGACAAGACTCTCCTTTATCTAACCACACTGTCCAATTTCAAAAAGGCTTTACAGCCTTTGCGCATGGCATCGAGGCCGAGTATCCACAGGCCGGTGTGCTCGGTGCCAGCGTCCTGCATTTGCCAGGGGGAATTGGGCACCCAGCCAGTACGGGCAGTGCCAGTTCTGCGCTCGAGACCGCCAGTGCGCCTCTACGGTCCAGTGTATCCTGCTCCTCGCACTAGCCCTGAGGTGCGTGTTTCCAGTCTGGCACATCCGGTACCAGCACCACGCACCAGGCCTCCAGTGCGTCAGCCCAGTCCAACTCGTCCTGTTCCTGCTCCCCGCACTAGCCCTGAGGTGTGTGTCTCCAGTCTGGTACCTCCACTACCAGCCCCACGCATCAGGCTTCCAGTGCGTCAGCCTAGTCCCGAGCTTCCGACGACAGTACCTCGTCCAGAGCTTCAGCAACAGTGCCCCGTCCAGAGCTTCCGGCACAGTGCCCCGTCCAGAGCTTCCGGCAACAGTACCCCGTCCAGAGTGTCCGGCGACAGTGTCCCGTCTAGAGTCGGCCTACAGTCCGGAGCCCCCAGAGTCGGCCTACAGTCCGGAGCCCCCAGAGTCGGCCTACCGTCCGGAGCTCCCAGAGTACAGTCCGGGGTCTACAGTGACACGCTTCAGGCCAAGGTATTCAGTAGGGGTGGACTGGTCAGGTGGGGGACTAAGGCCTGAGCCACCTCCACTGTAGGAGGTTTGGGGAGGGGGGGTGTAGCACGGGAGCCATCGGTGACAGCAGCCACCCTCCATTCCCTCCCTTTAGTTTAGGGATTTATTTTGTAGATATTTTTTGTTGTTAGGTGCATCTGGGGTCTGCACCTTTGGGGGGGGGGGGGGGGGGGGGGGTACTGTCACGTCCTGACCAGTAAAGGAGTTATTTGTTATTATAGTTTGGTCAGGACGTGACAGGGGGTATTTGTTTTATATGGTTTTGAGGGTGTGTTTATGTAGAGGGGCGTTCGATTTATGTTTCCGGGGTTTTTTGGTTTAGTTCTATGTTGTTAGTTCTATGTCTGTTTCTAGGGTGTTTGTTTCTATGTGTAGTATTGGGATTGGGGCCTTCAATTGGAGGCAGCTGGTTATCGTTGCCTCTGATTGAAGGTCCTCTAATTAGGAGTATGTTTCCTTTGGGTATTGTGGGTAGTTGTATTTGCACTGCGGTTTTGTGTAGCCTGCAAACTGTCAACCTGTCGTTTTTGTTTCTTGTTTTTTCATGTTCGTTAGAAAAATAAAGTATGAGTATTCACGTACCCGCTGCACCTTGGTCTACCCTCTTTGAAGGCCGTGACAGGATCAGTCTATAATTTTAATGGTAGGTTTATTTGAACAGTTAGAGACAGAATAACAACAAAAATATCCAGAAAAACGCATGTCAGAAATGTTATAAATTGATTTGCATTTTAATGAGGGAAATAAGAATTTGACGCCCTCTCAATCAGAAAGATTTCTGGCTCCCAGGTGTCTTTTATATAGGTAACGAGCTGAGATTAGGAGCACACTCTTAAAATCTGTTAGGGACAGACGTTCCGCTAGCGGAACGCCTCACCAATATCCAATGGTAGAGCGTGGCGCGAAATACAAATACCTTAACCTCTCTAGGGTAGGTGGCACCAAATCGTCCCACCTACGTAACAGCCAGTGTAATCCTGTGGCGCGTTATTCAAAAACCTCAAAAATGCAAAAACGTCCATTTTTTAAACATATGACTATTTTACACCATTTTAAAGACAAGACTCTCGTTAATCTAACCACATTGTCCGATTTCAAAAAGGCTTTACAGCGAAAGCAAAACATTAGATTATGTCAGGAGAGTACCCTGCCAAAAATAAATCACACAGCTATTTTCAAAGCAAGCATATATGTCACAAAAACCAAAACCACAGCTAAATGCAGCACTAACCTTTGATCTTCATCAGATGACACTCCTAGGACATTATGTTAAACAATACATGCATGTTTTGTTCAATATTTATATCAAAAACCAGCTTTTTACATTAGCATGTGATGTTCAGAACTAGCATACCCACCGCAAACTTCCGATGAATTTACTAAATTACTCACGATAAAGGTTTACAAAAAACATAACAATTATTTTAAGAATTATAGATACAGAACTCCTTTATGCAATCACGGTGTCAGATTTTAAAATAGCTTTTCGGCGAAAGCACATTTTGCAATATTCTGAGTAGATAGCTCGGCCATCACAGGCTAGCTAATTTGACACCCACCAAGTTTGGTGCTCACCAAACTCAGATTTACTATAAGAAAAATTGGATTACCTTTGCTGTTCTTCGTCAGAATGCACTCCCAGGACTTCTACTTCAACAACAAATGTTGTTTTGGTTCGAAATAATCCATAGTTATATCCAAATAGCTCCGTTTTGTTGTCAGTATCCGAAAGGTGACGCGCGGGTGCATTTCGTGACAAAAGAATTCAAAATATTCCATTACCGTACTTAGAAGCATGTCAAACGCTGTTTAAAATCAATTTTATGAGATTTTTCTCGTAAAATAGCGATAATATTCCAACCGGGAGACGTTGTATCCGTTCAAACACTGAAATAAGAAAATGGAGTCATCACATGCACGCGCGCCCCAGTGTCATTGTTCTCAGAAGTACCACTCTCCAAAACCCCTACTATTTTTCGCCCAGAGACTGCAGAGTTATCATTCAACGTTCTGGCGCCTTCTGAGGGCCAATGAAAGCCTTAGAAAATGTCACGTTACAGCAGAGATCCTGTATTTTCAATAAAGAGGCCAAGAAATGGTCAGACAGGGCACTTCCCATATAGAATCTTCTCAGGTTTTGGCCTGCCATATGAGTTCTGTTATAATCACAGACACCATTCAAACAGTTTTAGAAACTTTAGCGTGTTTTCTATCCAAATCTACTAATTATATGCATCTTCTCATTTCTGGGCAGGAGTAATAACCAGATTAAATCGGGTACATTTTTTATCCGGCCGTGAAAATTCTGCCCCCCTATCCCAAACAGGTTTTAAGCAAGAAAAGGTGAATTAGAAAATATGAAAAAATATATAAAAATCTAAATGTACAGGGTATTTTTTTTTTAAATTGAACAATTTAAACACATTTTCTATTAATCAATTTGAAAGAGTGTATCAAAAAATGTAGAAATGGAAAAATATTCTATTGTTCACTTTGAAGGAGTGTATTAGATTGATAAGCATTAAACATAGGCTATAGCATTCGCACTGATATAGGGGCTAGGCCTACTGTAAATTGCAGTCTGAACATGTACATGCCAAACATGGTCAACAAGCAAGATTAAATTCACAAGGCTATTGATAAGTCCTATAAAGACAGTGTGTCCTTCTAATCAACAACTTGTTTTAAATAGGCTAATGTCTAAATACAGTTACAGGCACCATCATTGCTCCCAGTGGGCGTATATTACAGACAAGGCAATTTAAACTATGGAGGATTTTACGTACGGCCAAACTTTTCACAGGATCTGCATAAAGATCCTATTTGAAGAGAAAGGGGGAATATCCACTCACCGTCATACTGCTCGCAAATGTTGTGTTTTATAATCATCATGGAACTATTTTACAGATCATATTGGCACTTCTCCAGAAATAGCAGATGAGTCATGTACTTTCTCACCATAAGCCCACGGTGAATCTTTCCAATAAGTTTAGTTTTTAATCAAATTAAACTAAAAACAATCAATATTTATTAATAGGATCAGGTCAAAACCTTGATATCATAAATCACTTCTCTCGTTCCATGGCACTGTGTGCACACGTATGCCAAAATGTCTTTACGCATAACATTTGCACGTTTGTACAAAATACTAGGCTCCTGTCAATTGTATCATAGTCTATATGCGAGGCCGATTCTAAAATAAATTCTCTGTTGATATGGCATTATAGGACGACTGAATCATAGGTGAATTTGCCATCTGGCAATTCTGGCAAATGCCAGAAGGGCAAGACCATCTTTTATTGGGGTGGGCTGGTCCAAAAAATATACATGATATGGCCAGTGGCCCATGGGATGTGTTTTTAAAGACTTTTGCACAATTTCTCTGTTGTCATAATAATATACACTGCTCAAAAAAATAAAGGGAACACTTAAACAACACAATGTAACTCCAAGTCAATCACACTTCTGTGAAATCAAACTGTCCACTTAGGAAGCAACACTGATTGACAATACATTTCACATGCTGTTGTGCAATTAGCAAGACACCCCCAATAAAGGAGTGGTTCTGCAGATGGGGACCACAGACCACTTCTCAGTTCCTATGTTTCCTGGCTGATGTTTTGGTCACTTTTGAATGCTGGCGATGCTTTCACTCTAGTGGTAGCATGAGACGGAGTCTACAACCCACACAAGTGGCTCAGATAGTGCAGCTCATCCAGGATGGCACATCAATGCGAGCTGTGGCAAGAAGGTTTGCTGTGTCTGTCAGCGTAGTGTCCAGAGCATGGAGGCGCTACCAGGAGACAGGCCAGTACATCAGGAGATGTGGAGGAGGCCGTAGGAGGGCAAAAACCCAGCAGCAGGACCGCTACCTCCGCCTTTGTGCAAGGAGGAGCAGGAGAGCCCTGAAAATTACCTCCAGCAGGCCACAAATGTGCATGTGTCTGCTCAAACGGTCAGAAACAGACTCCATGAGGGTGGTATGAGGGCCCGACGTCCACAGGTGGGGGTTGTGCTTACAGCCCAACACCGTGCAGGACGTTTGGCATTTGCCAGAGAACACCAAGATTGGCAAATTCGCCACTGGCGCCCTGTGCTCTTCACAGATGAAAGCAGGTTCACACTGAGCACATGTGACAGAGTCTGGAGACGCCGTGGAGAACGTTCTGCTGCCTGCAACATCCTCCAGCATGACCGGTTTGGCGGTGGGTCAGTCATGGTGTGGGGTGGCATTTCTTTGGGGGGCCGCACAGCCCTCCATGTGCTCGCCAGAGGTAGCCTGACTGCCATTAGGTACCAAGATGAGATCCTCAGACCCCTTGTGAGACCATATGCTGGTGCGGTTGGCCCTGGGTTCCTCCTAATGCAAGACAATGCTAGACCTCATGTGGCTGGAGTGTGTCAGCAGTTCCTGCAAGAGGAAGGCATTGGTGCTATGGACTGGCCCGCCCGTTCCCCAGACCTGAATCCAATTGAGCACATCTGGGACATCATGTCTCGCTCCATCCACCAATGCCACGTTGCACCACAGACTGTCCAGGAGTTGGCAGATGCTTTAGTCCAGGTCTGGGAGGAGATCCCTCAGGAGACCATCCGCCACCTCATCAGGAGCATGCCCAGGCGTTGTAGGGAGGTCATACAGGCACGTGGAGGCCACACACACTACTGAGCCTCATTTTGACTTGTTTTAAGGACATTACATCAAAGTTGGATCAGCCTGTAGTGTGGTTTTCCACTTTAATTCTGAGTGTGACTCCAAATCCAGACCTCCATGGGTTGATAAATTGGATTTCCATTGATTATTTTTGTGTGATTTTGTTGTCAGCACATTCAACTATGTAAAGAAAAAAGTATTTAATAAGATTATTTCTCTCATTCAGATCTAGGATGTGTTGTTTAAGTATTCCCTTTATTTTTTTGAGCAGTATATATTGAGCATTTGGCTGACCAGTGGACAATGGAGATGAGCAGTGGAAATCCATGCTTGAGCACTGCTCAGATGCTCCACATCCTTTCCAACCACTCTGCTAAAAACTGCACAGCACCAACAGGGAAAAAAATGCTGTTCCAAATTCGCTCTATACATTAAAATCAGAATTTGACTAATGACTACCTGGACCAACCATTTGGTTTTGAAGTATTGAAACCAAACCATATGATTTGAATGAAAAGTATTTTAATAAACATGAAACGGTGAAGGAAGGAAGCATTCATCATTTCAAATAGGCTCTAAATAGGTCAGGAGCCAGAAAGGGAGCCTAAGAAGAAATGAAAATTAATTATTTAGGCTATATTAATTCAATTATGTCAAGGCTATAGCCTACAAAGAAACACAGTGTGAAGCATTTGCCAGTGGAGTCAGGGACATTAAGCGTTCAAATTTTAAACAACATTTCATTGTATTAAATCATTATAGTCTATAAATTGCACATACAGGCTGACTTACTTGGAATTAATTACAAATTCAACGAAAAATGTTGCATTAGGCTCAGTCTAGTGCCTTTAAATTCATTTTTAGAAACATGATTTTGGCCAGAGTCTGTGGCTTCAGCCTCATGAGATGGTGCCTGGAGAGCAGGCCAGCAGAGCACCTGCAGACCCACAGGGGATGCTAAACACCCTTTTGACCCTTTTGGCCACTCTTGCCAGGCTGGGAAGTTTTTTTTATATATATATACACTACCGTTCAAAAGTTTGGGGTCACTTAGAAACGTCTTTCTTTTGGAAAGAAAAGAACATTGTTTGTCCATTAAAATAACATAAAATTGATCAGAAATATAGTGTAGAAACTGTTAATGTTGTAAATGACTATTGTAGCTGGAAAAGGCAGATTGTTTTATGGAATATCTACATAGGTGTTTCAAAACAAGAATAGACTGACGAGTTTCAGAAGAAAGATCTTTGTTTCTGGCCATTTTGAGCCTGTAATCAAACCCACAAACGCTGATGCTCCAGATACTCAACTAGTCTAAAGAAAGCCAGAATGATTGCTTCTTTAATCAGAAAAACTGTTTTCATCTGTGCTAACATAATTGCAAAAGGGTTTTCTAATGATAAATTAGCCTTTTAAAATGATAAACTTGGATTAGCTAACACATTGTGCCATTGGAACACAGGAGTGGTGGTTGCTGATAATGGGCCTCTGTACGCCTATGCAGATATTCCATTCAAAATCAGCCGTTTCCAGCTACAATAGTCATTTACACAATTAACAATGTCTACATTGTACTTCTGATAAATGTTATGTTATTTTAATGGACAAAACATTTTGCTTTTCTTTCAAAAACAAGGACATTTCTAAGTGACCCCAAACTTTTGAATGGTAGTGTACATATAGTTGAAGTCGGAAGTTTACATACACCGTAGCCAAATACATTTAAAGTCAGTTTTTCACAATTCCTGACATTTAATCCTAGTAAAAATTCCCTGTCTTAGGTCAGTTAAGATCACCACTTTATTTTAAGAATGTGAAATGTCAGAATAATAGTAGAGAGAATGATTTATTTCAGCTTTTATTTCGTCCATCACAGTCCCAGTGGGTCAGAAGTTTACATACACTCAATTAGTATTTGGTAGCATTGCCTTTAAATTCTTTAACTTGGGTCAAACGTTTCAGGTTGCCTTCCACAAGTATCCCACAATAAGTTGGATGACTTTTGTCCCATTCCTCCTGACAGAGCTGGTATAACTGAGTCAGGTTTGTAGGCCTCCTTGCTCGCACACGCTTTTTCGGTTCTGCCCACAAATTTTCTATGGGATTGAGGTCAGGGCTTTGTGATGGCCACGTTTCAGGTACCTTGACTTTGTTGTTCTTAAGCCATTTTGCCACAACTTTGGAAGTATGCTTGGGGTCATTGTCCATTTGGAAGACCCATTTGTGATCAAGCTTTAACTTCCTGACTGATGTCTTGAGATGTTGGTTCAATATATCCATATAATTTTCCTACCTCATGATGCCATCTATTTTGTGAAGTGCCCCAGTCCCTCCTGCAGCAAAGCACCCCCACAACATGATGCTGCCACCCCCACTCTTCACGGTTGGGATGGTGTTCTTTGGCTTGCAAGCATCCCCCTTTTTCCTCCAAACATAATGATTGTCATTATGGCCAAACAGTTCTATTTTTGTTTCATCAGACCAGAGGATATTTATCCAAAAACTACGATCTTTGTCCCCATGTGCAGTTGCATAGCGTAGTCTGACTTTTTTAAGGTGGTTTTGTAGCAGTGGCTTCTTCCTTGCTGAGCGGCCTTTCAGGTTATGTCGATATAGGACTCATTTTACTGTGGATATAGATACTTTTGTACCTGTTTCCTCCAGCATCTTCACAGGGTCGTTTGCTGTTGTTCTGGGATTGATTTTCACTTTTTGCACCAAAGTAGGTTCATCTCTAGGAGACAGAACGCGTCTCCTTCCTGAGCGGTATGATGGCTGCGTGGTCCCATGGTGTTTATACTTGCGTACTATTGTTTGTACAGATGAACGTGGTATTTCCAAACCTATTCAGGCCTTCAGGCGCCTTCAGGCGTTTGGAAATTACTAGGTCTTGGCTGATTTCTTTTGATTTTCCCAAGATGACAAGCAAAGAGGCACTGAGTTTGAAGGTAAGCCTTGAAATACATCCACCGGTACACCTCCAACTGACTCAAATGTTGTCAGTTAGCCTAGCAGAAGCTTCTAAAGCCATGACATCATTTTCTGGAATTTTCCAAGCTGTTTAAAGGCACAGTCAACTTAGTGTATGTAAACTTCTGACCCACTGGAATTGTGATACTGTGAATTCTAAGTGAAATAATCTGTCTGTAAATAATTGTTGGAAAAATGTATTGTGTCATACACAAAGTAGATGTCCTAACCAACTTGCCAAAACTATAGTTTGTTAACAAGAAATTTGTGGAGTGGTTGAAAAACGAGTTTTAATGACTCCAACCTAAGTGTATGTAAACTTCAACTGTAGATGTAGGATCTTAAGCCAGTTTGCTACAGCAGGAAAATATTCCTGCAGCAACAAGAAATGTGAATTATTTGGTGGATTATAATTCATGGAATTTTTTGGGAGGGGTTGATACTGTTTTTGTCAAGACAAATCAAGTCGGACATTTTAAAGTGGAAATTATAAGCTGTAGGTGCCTTTTTAAACCTCAATACACAACAGGAAAATTCTCAACAACAAAAGTGTGATCAAGTTAAGATCCTACATCTGTAGTTAAGTCACTAGCCATCTACTAGACGTTTATACAGTGTTTTTTGTTATACACAAATCATCATGTATTACAATAAAGGTAAATTTGAGGACTGTCTGTGTATTTTAATTATTTTATCAATGTTTATTTGCTTCTATATCTCAGTCTCTTCAGCCCAGCAAGTGGGTTTATGAGCTGTAGTAAGGAGTGACTCTGGTGTCGGATTACATTACATAACCACCGCCACTGGAAGCTGGAAAGTCAGCCTATCTTCAGCCAATTTCATTCTCTAAAAGGCCCGTCACTTCTTGGCAGAAAGATACACATACGCGCATGGCACTGTCAAACTAAGTACAAAGCTGGAAATCTATCCTCATCCGCATAACTAGACATCATTCTATGACAAACACAGAAGGTTTTATATTGAGTTCAATATAAGAAAACAGAGAGAGACTGCCAGTTCCTTAATGTAGCCATTGTAAAACATTAAGGAACTGGTAGTCTCGCCCTCTCCCTTTTCTTCAATTTAATTATATGTAGCCTAATATTTAAACACTTAGCTATGTGGACAGGGGGGAACACATGACATGAACCAATTTGAAATATGTCGTTAGGATGTCATAAGGTATTATATAAGACAATGGTAATCTATAAGGTATTTATTCTGTGATTTTCTTCTTGGTCAAATATAAACTCAATGACCAGTTTATTAGGTACACCACCCCATTTACGAAAATGGTTTGCCCTAATCAAGCTACAAGAAACCTTCCCAGAAACCTTCACAGTTTGGAGGAGAGCCCCCTGCTCTCAGTAGAGAACAAATACCCTTTCCCCCTCCCCCCAATAAAATCTACACTCTACTTTCCCCAAATAACTGTTCTCTATGAAGTAACAATAGAAGTAGCCAATGCCAATTGGCTACACGGACACTGAAACGACAATTCAAAGGGGGAAATATAGCATGTATGTCAATAACTGTTCTATGGATGTATATGTGTGTGGGAGTATTGATGTGTTTTTGTTTATGTGTATATGAATAGAAGTTTGAGGGAAGAGTGAGGGATGGTGAATATACATTAGTGTAGGAAGGTGGGAGAGCATGGGTGCGTGGATGCATAGGGTATATGTTGGACGGGAATGAATGAGAATGGATGAGTAAGTCGATGGATGGATGGGTGTGTGTCGGAGAGGTACGAGCAGGGCCTAAAATGTACTTTTTGGTGCATGGTCCATCGGCCATTGTGGCAGGTAGATTTAAAAACCTACAAGCTAATATTACACCAACAAATCACAAAAAAATTAGGAGCATGCTTTGCAATGTTTCTAAAACAATGAATGTATTACTTGTAAGAAGGAATGTGGTACAGTGCCTTCGGAAAGTATTCAGACCCCTTGACCTCATAATGACAAATCAAAAGCAGGATTTTTTTCAGACCCTAATGACAAAGCAAATGTATTACAAATTAAAAACTGAGATATCACATTTACATAAGTATTCAGACCCTTTACTCAGTACTTTGTTGAAGCACCTTTGGCAGTGA
Source organism: Salmo salar (assembly GCF_965601325.2). Lineage (NCBI taxonomy): Eukaryota > Metazoa > Chordata > Actinopteri > Salmoniformes > Salmonidae > Salmo > Salmo salar. The sequence goes on from NC_138302.1 coordinate 49,614,338, forward strand.
TTACAGCCTTTGATTCTTCTTGGGTATGATGCTACAAGCTTGGCACATCTGTATTTGGAAATTTCATCCATTCTTCTCTGCAGATCCTCTCAAGCTCTGTCAGCTTGGATGGGGAGAGTTGCTGCACAGCTATTTTCAGGTCTCTCCAGAGATGTTTGATCGGGTTCAAGTATGGACTCTGGCTGGGCCATTCAAGGACATTCAGAGACTTGTCCCAAAGTCACTCCTGCGTTGTCTTGGCTGTGTGCTTAGGATAGTTGTCCTGTTGGAAGGTGAACCTTCGCCCACCTTCTGAGGTCCTGAGTGCTCTGGAGCAGGTTTTCATCAAGGATCTCTCTGTATTTTGCTCCGTTCATTTTTGCCTCGATCCTGACTAGTCTCCCGCTTTTCCTCCACAACATCTGGAGACTATGTCCAGAGGAAGTCTGTGAATGCGGAAAACATGCTCAATGACTAGCTGAGCAGTCTCAGGGGCAGATGGCAGCTTGGGCAGCGGAATGAAATGTGCCGCCTTGGAAAAGCGGTCCACAATGACTAGGATGACCGTGTGTCCCTCTGAGGATGGAAGGCCCGTGATAAAATCCATAGAGAGATGGGACCAGGGTCGAGAAGGTGTAGGCAGAGGATGAAGAAGCCCCAGTGGCTGCTGGCGAGGAGTCTTGTTCCGTACGCAGGTTGGAGAAGCAGCCACGAAGGTCCAAGTGTCCGCCTCCACCGAGGGCCACCAAAACCTCCTCCTCAACAACTCTAGCGTTTGCTGCCCTCCGGGTGAGAGGTGAGACGCGACGAGTGAGCCCACTGAAGTACCTTGGACCATGCCCCAAGAAGAACAAAAAGTCTGTTAGGTGGACAGCCATCTGGAACTGCCTCCTTACCTTGCACCTCCCGTACTACAGTCTCTATACTCCAGGACACCAGCGCGAGGATGAGCGATCTGGGATGATGGAGTCAGGCGGCCGATCCTCACTGGAGCTGGGGGACTGGCAAGAAAGGGTATCCGGCTTCACGTTCCTAGACCCCGGACAGTACGATAACGTGAATCTGAACCGAGTGAAGAAAAGAGCCCAACAAGCCTGTCGGGGATGGTGGCATTTAGCATCCTAGATGTAGGCCAGGTTCTTGTGGTCAGTCCAAACCGTAAAGGGATGTTCCAAGCCCTCCAACCAGTGCCGCCACTCCTCCAACACTAGTTTGACTTCAAGAAGCTCCCGATTGCCAACATCATAGTTTCTCTCCGCTGAAGTGAGACGCCTGGAGAAGAAGGCACAGGGAGGAAGCTTTTGGTATTTTGCCGAGTGCTGAGACAGAACCGCCCCCATGCCCACGTCAGAGGCATCCACCTCCACCACGAAGGGAAGAGAAGGATCCGCATGAAAAAGAATGGGTGCAGAAGAAAACCAATGTTTCAGGTCCTGGAACGCCTTCTCCGCAGCAGGGGCCGAGCCCTTGGTGAGTGTTGTCAATGGTGCCACCACAGCACTAAAGTTTCTCAAAAATCTCCAATAGAAATTAGCAAAACCCAAAAAACGCTGAACTTGATTGACCGTGCTGGGCCACAGCCAGTTGACCACCGCTCCTACCTTTTGAGAGTCCATCTGTACACAGCCCTGAGACACGATGCACCCCAGGAAGGAGATCTGAGGAACGTGAAACTCACACTTTTTGGCCTTCACAAACAAGTGATGAGTGAGGAGTCTTTGAAGAACCTGGCATACATGTTGGACATGTTCAACCATGGACTTGGAGAAGATGAGGATGTCATCTAGGTACACAAACACGAACTGGTGAAGGAAGTTGCGCAGCACATCATTAACCAGGGCCTGGAAATGGCTGGAGCATTAGAAAGTCAAAACGGCATGACCCGGTACTCATAATGTCCATTGGGAGTGTTGAACACTGTCTTCCACTCATCTCCCTGTCTGATGCGCACCAGATTGTACGTGTTCCGTAAATCCAACATAGAGAAAACCATAGCTCCCTGGAGTCTCTCAAAAACTGAAATAAGAGGAATGGGGTAACGGTTCTTGATGGTAATGTAATTTAGCCCCCGGTAATCGATACAGGGACGTAATCCCCCATCCTTCTTCCCAACAAATAAAAAACCCGCTCCTGCAGGTGAAGTGGACGGCCGAATAAAATCAGCCGCTAGCGCCCCCTTAATATAACTGTTCATAGCTGCAGTCTCTCTGAGTTCAGAGGCCGTTTCCTAAAGTTCTGTTTATCATGCCTACTCTCCTCTCTCCCTCCTGCAAGACAAGTCTCTTTCTCCTCCAAGTCGATTCAGATGGGGAGCGAACTTCTTTGACCGGTCTCTTCCCATTCTTCTGTCTTTTTAGATGAGTTTTCAATTGCATTTCCAAAGAGATGGGATCATTCATCCCATGGGTGTGGCCTCGCCTTGCAGAACTTGAACTTCTTTGATTCTTAGATTGTCCTTCATTCTAATTCCTGTTTAGTAAGTCCTTTAATTTATAGGGAGACTCACAAAAGGCCAGCTCTAATGGCCGGACATTGTGACATTGGGAACGGCCCGTTGATTCGGAGAACTCAACGCATTTAATGATCATATGAGAAAAACCAGAGATTTCCTCACAAGTATTCAAAGAATATTTTTTCTGTACAGAGAGCAACTTCACAATCTTAAAAGGAAATAGCAATCCAAAGATTCTAAAACACGATCTGAATAAGATACATACGTTTTATGTTATAGTGAAAGGGGGGAACAGATGACCTATGGTCTCTGGTGGCATTTATGGCCCGTCATTTAATAAAGCACATTCCAGCTCTTGTAACCCACTCAAGGACAGGAAGGGTGACTCTGGTTCCTGTCTTAATGTGTAATTGTAAATCACCCCTGTTGCGCATGGCCTCCTCGTGGGTCCTCATCACAACAACTGTAAGACTTTTCTGTAATTTCAACAGTAAAACACTGTAAAATGCACAGTAAAATGCCGTAAATATGTTTTACAGCATTAATGCTGTAGATTGCACTGCATTATTGGGAAAATTAGAAAAGACTGTTATTTACTGTAATTGGAAGCCTCCAGTAAAAATGACTCTAACATAGTATAGTTTTTTACATTGATAGCTTATGCCTACTGTAGATTTAAAAGATCAGTTTCAGGCGCCAACCTCATGCTGTCAGGTGAGACACATGAAGTACAGACATTTTTTTTGTATATATCTTCTTGAAGTGACTGTGAAGTGGAATAATATTTTCAGTAGCTGCTGGGTATGCACCTTGACCTGTTTATATGTATCTTTATTTCTAGCCAATGTTGAATAATGCATGTTTTCTTAGCTAACCTAGCTAGCTGGCTAACAAGCCACTTCGGTCCACTCTAAATTGCTCGTAAATATGTTGCTGTGTGACCTAGAAAAAAATCACCCAGTTAATAATTGTTTCAGATTGACGGACCGCATTTTACACAAAAATCATGTCATGGGCCGTTAAACAACTCACAAAATTATATTTGTGTCTTCAAGATACTAATGTAAAATAGTGCTATGTAAAATAGGGTAACACTTGACAGCCAGCATCATAACACGTTATGACACGGTCTTAACCATGTAATAATATGCCATAACATCTAAAACAACTTGTCATAACCTGTTATAATATGGCCATAATACTGTCATGACAGATATATTTAGACCTGTTGTGATATATATTGCATTATTTTATGGCTGGTTATGACACCTATGTAAAAGTGTAAAAACCCACAAAACCTACCACAGTAGTTATTTTATGGCTGGTTATGATGTTATATATGTTTTTTGTTATTGACCATATTAAATTAACATTGTAATTGCGTACACATTGATGTCAGACATGCACCTACCCCAATGCTCTGTTGCTGATGACTGGGATGAATGCATGAGCAGATTTCAGGAGCAGGAGAAGAAACCCAATATTTGACTGACGTAAGGGCTTGTACATGATAGGCCTATCTGGCTTATAATTATGATGGTCATAATGCTAATATTTTCCAATGGCTCAAACCGAGGAGAAAAAAAAGACTTATTTCCCTCATTAAAATGCAAATCAATTTATAACATTTTTGACATGCGTTTTTCTGGATTTTTTTGTGGGCAAACGTACAAAATCAGCAGGGGATCAAATACTTTTTTCCCTCACTGTATATGGTATGGAGAATGATAAACGAGCCTGCAGGATTATAGAAAAAGCTGTTGGGAAATTAATGTTTGAGTTTAAAATACTAAATGTTCAGTGAATGTGAGCATATTTAGGTAGTTTAAGTTATAAACTTTCCTACTAACCTTCTAAAAGTTGACGGTGCCAAAATCTTACCAATCCATTCATTATTCTACTAACTATGACTGAGTGTGAGACATGTTTTCCATAATGTACGTTCATAAACACTGAACAAAAATATAAACACAGCTTGTAAAGTGTGCACAAAAAGCTTATTTCTCTCAAATTCTGTGCAGAAATTCAAATATTGCTACCTAAGACTGAATCCAGGTGGTGAGTCACATATGAACTGTAACTTAGTAAAATCTTTGAAATTGTTGCATGTTGCATTTATGTTTTTGTTCAGTACACATTTGAACAAAGAACGTCATCATAAATAATGTTTCACCATTTATTGAGTACGAAGACAAATAGCAAAGGTGTCTCAGGCAGTATTTGATCTATCTAAATATAGTGTAACCTACCAATCAATGTACTGTATATCATCTGCCAATAACTGCTGAACGGATTTTACCCAGTGGTCAACAACAAAAAATTGGGGATTGGACACCCTACAAGTTATTTCAGAAGCTAGCTGCAGTAGTGTAATGTACTTAAGCACTACTTTAGTATTTTTGGGGGGTATATGTACTTTATTTTACTATTAACATTTTTGACAACTTTTACTTTTACTTCACTACATTCCTAAAGAAACGTATGTACTTTTTACTCCATACATTTTCCCTGACACTTAAATGTACTTGTTACTTTTTTATGTTTAGCAGGACAGAAAATGGTCTAATTCATAGTCATCAAGAGAACATCCCTGGTCATCCCTACTGCGTCTGATCTGGCGGATGCACTAAACACATTCTTTGTTTGTAAATTATGTCTGAGAGTTGGAGCGTGCACCTGGCTATCCAAGGGTGGAAAGATTTATTGGGTTTTCGCCAGACATATCATTTTGCGTTCAGGACAATAACTTAAATTTTAGTCTCATCTGACCACAGCACCTTTTGCCACTTGGCCTCAGAATCTACAATGTGCCTTTTGGCAAAGCTCAAATGAGACTTGATGTGGCTTTTTTCATGAGTGTTTTTTTTCTTGCCACCCTCCCATGGACGCCAGATTTGTGGAGCGCTTGTGATATTGTGGTCACATGCACACATTGACCAGTGTTTGCCATAAAGTCCTGAAGCTCCTTCAAAGACGCAATTGGCCTCTTGGTAGCCTCTCTGATCAGTCTAATCCTTGCCCGGTCATCCAGTTTGGAGGGACGGCCTGATCGATGCAGGGTCTGGGTGGTGCCATACACCGTTCACTTCTTAATAATGGTCTTAACTGTGCTCCTAGGGACAAAGCCTTTGAAATCTTCTTATATCCATCCCCTGACTTGTGCCTTTCCACAACTTTATCTCATAGCTCTTTTGAAAGTACCTTTCCGCCCATAGTGGATTCTTTGCTTTGAATTGCACTACTAAGCAGTGGAGTCCTCTATTAACAATTGCTTTTATTCTGAACTAATCAAAGTCACTACAATTGAGCACAGATGGAAGCCAATTTGCTTGATTTGTGATCTGGAAGTGGGTGGTTATACCTCAGCAAGTTTGCAATTGCAATACTAAGGGGGGTCTTCACTTATCCAAACAGGATATTTTACTGTTTTACTTTTCATTAATTGTCGGAGGGTTTTTTTCTCACTTAGATATTGTGGGTTACCATGTGTAAATAAAGCCGGAAAAAGTCAAATTTGATGTGTTTTCATTTCAAACTGTAAGGCAACAAAGGTTAACATTTTTAAAGGGGGTGGTGACTTTCTATACACACTGTATATTATAATTCGCTTGACATTCAATGTATTATTCAACATTTATTATTAAAATAGTACTCATTTATAGTACCTCATTCTGGGGTTTGGTAATTTCCTGTTCTATTGACGGACTCCAGTCTCCTGAACTACACAAACCTCAACCAGGCTCGAAAATGTGGGCTATTCTTGCAAGGAAAAGGTATATCCTATGGTACAACTGGTGTTCAAGCTACCTGCAAAAACAGATTGATTTACCAAGCGATTAAGTTGGATTTAAAAGGCTGTAGTACGATCTGTTAGCTAGCCAGAGTCGTCTGCGTGGCGTTCACCTGAACAAACATCAAAAGCTAAATAATTTACCTGCAACATGGTCTTTAAGTACAAATCACCTAACCTTACATGTGATTGGAAGGACTAGGACATAACTGACGTAACAGATAAATTCAGTAACTGTCAGTGTGGTTAGTAGAAGAGAATTGATCATGTTGGTACCTATTCAATGGCACGATTCATGATCTTGGTGGACACCCATTTTCTACACATTTCACTCAACCTGTCACACCCTGACCTTAGAGAGACGTTTTATTTCTCTATTTGGTTAGGTCAGGGTGTGATGTGGGGTGGGCATTCTATGTTGTCTATTTCTTTGTTTTTGGCCGAGTATGGTTCCTAATCAGAGGCAGCTGTCTATCGTTGTTTCTGATTAGGAATCATACTTAGGCAGCCTTTTCCCACCTGTGTTTTGTGGTTAGTTGTTTTCTGTTTCGTATCTGTACCTGACAGAACTGTGCGCTTTCGTTTCATTTTTGGTATTTTTGTGTTAGTGTTTTTGGTGAAAATAAACACCATGAACACTTTCCACGCTGCGCTTTGGTCTCATTCCGATAACAGCCGTTACACAACCTCTACAAGTTAACTTTCATAAGTGACCAACTGCTTACAACTGCTTCACTCTCATTTCATCCCTAGAAAATGTGGAGGAAGCTTTGTTTGCATGCTCTCTCACTGCCCCTCAAAGCGCCTTGTTTTGATCTGTCTCCATGTCGTTCAATGGTAGCTGTAATATGATGCCAACATTACATAAGTCAAGCTGGTCCCGATCTCTGGCAGTGGGTTGAGAGTCCTATTAAGAGATATATTATTTTTATACTCCACGGCCATGCCAGCCCGCCTGCCTTCCCACTGCTCAGTGCCAAATTGAGGCCTTACTTGGGCAGAGGTTTATACAGGGACTAACTGAGGGGTAAATGGCATTGCAAGTAGCATGGTGTTAATGTACGCACACACATGCACGGTACACAAACTCCTGACACGTAAAGAGACAGGCGCGCAAACACACACACACACATACTCTCAATGACTCACTCACACACAAACACATGCCCCACCCCCCCCTCTCCGTTCCTCTCCAAACCACATGGCCTGATCCCATGCTGACGGCTTTACTGTATTGGGCTGATTTATCAACAGGAGCAGAGGACAGGACAGGGTGACTTAAACAGGTTCTTGCCCTAAACAAGCTGCTCTGATCCTACTCGGTGCGTTGACCTTCACAGTTTAGCTCCCAACTCAATGGGTTTGGATTATTATCTTATTTACCTATGAGATTCACATATCCAAATTAACAAGGTGCTAGGCATGAATTAAAGGCACACTCAGTTGCTCCTTGACGGATAATAAAGAGGTAATAACCTAAGTGAATGTTAATTAACTGGGTTGCGTGTTACAATTTAAAATCGTCATATTGCCTAGTCATATTGATGCAACCTCAGTGTCGTATCAACACACTTGCTCTCAGATTATTACTATGCTTAAGACTCCATATTCCTGGATAGACTGGGCTCTTTCAGAGTACTTAAAGCTCTATTCAACGTTGTGTGTAATGTTAAAACCGAAAGTACCGAAGTCAGACCTGAAGTTGTTCTGTGTACATACAGTAGGACTGGACAGGTGTTTTAGGTTATTCCAGGAAGAAATATAGCGGACGCCGTATGCATAGCATTTATTTATAGAAAATGAATCTGCACCTATGAAAGTCCTCTCAGAGTCAGAAACTTGGAAACACAACAGCGACCCCAGTGGCCAGATCTAAGCCAATTGAGTTGTGGCCTGGGATAGAAATTAGAATTACAGTGTATGATGGATATGTGGGGTCGCAAGCCAAACAACGCGGCACAGAGCATCCTCTCAGAGTCCATTTTATACAGAACAAACACACAAGATGGAGAATGTTTCATTTGTATATACTGTATATACAGCACTGCAAATACTGTAATACTGTACATATGATGGCTTTTGACTGGACCATAGATTTCAGTAACGCAGTAAAGACTGTTGTCTTTTTCATGATAAAGTGACCTTGTCTGTGCCAGTCCAAAAATGTAGTTCAACTGTGTATCTGTTTTGGAGTCAAAACTAATGTACGATCCAAGTAGTTGTTGTTGAAGTTGCTATGTTATTAGGCCTAATGTTAGACATAATGTTACTGTACCAAATTTTGTGCCTGTGATTAGTTTCACTTTTTTATGGAGGCATCAATGATAAACCATATGATACATATATTAGGTTTATATGTACATTATGTAATAGGGCTATTTAGATACATTTAACATATACTCATGACAAAAGTTGCCAATGAAGTGTTGAAGACCTATACTACCTCACTCTACTGTAACCCTGATGAGTTTAATACATTAACATGCGCCACACACACACACACACACACACACACACACACACACACACACACACACACACACACACACACACACACACACACACACACACAAAGGTACTGCTTTACTGGAGAAATAAACAGAACAGAAGTGTGGACAGTCTTCAATGCCTGGGGTTGGATGTCAGCGATTCCTCTATAACCCCAAGCAAAACAATCCACTTGCTCCAAGGTTGGATTCAAACAACAGAGATGTTGATGAGTTGAACTCCTGGGGTTAGGCTACTTCACCCTACTGTCGAGGAGTGTTAAACATGTTTAAGGTATTAATGATTAGAACCTGAAGCAGAAGATAGAGTTATTTTCTGATACAGTGTTGCCACTCTGTGGGCTGAAATAGATATAACACCCAGTCTGTGAGATTCATTATGCCACACAGTTTTGCAACAGAAAACTAAAAATAGTGTTTCTCATTGGACAAGTTCCGGTAGTCCCTCCCTGTTTCAGTCCGCTGTCTTCTGTTCGATGCCTAATGAACATGGTAATAATGGCAATAAAATGAATGGCATTTAAATGAATGGCACTGCAAAAAAATAAGGCAGCATAGATCAATGCAATTGACACCACAGCTGTGGCACCTGACATAACTTTGTTATGATATACAGTACAAAACGTTTCAGTAAAAGGCATAAGCTGATGCACACCCAAAAATGAAACTAAAGAAGAAAGAAAGAAAGAAAGAAAGAAAGAAAGAAAGAAAGAAAGAAAGAAAGAAAGAAAGAAAGAAAGAAAGAAAGAAAGAAAGAAAGAAAGAGAAGAAAGAAAGAAAGAAAGAAAGAAAGAAAGAAAGAAAGAAAGGCGCACACTCTAATTATGCTTCCAAATATGTAATGGGTATACCAACCATAGTTGCTACAGTATACCCATTAAATGTTAGAATTATGCTCCCATTAAATATTTAGGAGCACAATTAGAATGTGCCACTTTCATTCCTTCTTTCTATACAAAGTGTTTCATACAGTAACAGCATCACGACTGTGTCATGGGTGTTATATCTGTTTTTTGTACGGTAGAAACTGACCTGTTGAGGTGTTCTCTCACACAAATTGAATAATCTACATTTAATTTCATCTGGTTCATTTAAACTTCAAAAAGAATAAACTGAATAATTGTGGAATAATTTATATGGGCCCTATTCATCAAATTTTACAGGTAGTTTGACTAACTAGTCAAATCAAATCAAATCAAACTTTATTTGTTACATGCGCCAAATACAACAAGTGTAGACCTTACCGTGAAATGCTTACTTACAAGCCCTTAACCAACAGTGCAGTTCAAGAAGAGTTAAGAAAATATTTACCAAATAGTCTAAAGTAAAAAAATTATAAAAAGTAACACAATAAGAGTAACAATAACGAGGCTATATACAGGGGGTACCGGTACCAAGTCAGTGTGCAGGGGTACAGGTTAGTTGAGGTAATTAACTTGAGTCTGATCTCAACATCATTGGACATTGTTGATCAAGAATCAATAGATTGTGTCCCTCCAGAAACCCCAATACAGTGGTTCGTCCTTTAAAAGCTGTAGCGTACTGCGACGCAGCTTGCATGGTGCCACAGAATTCTATTGCATGTTATTTAAGTGTGAACCACTGGTACCATTAATGCTAGTTAGAGATAGTTTGACCACCAGAGGGCATCTTTGAGAAGCATTTGATAGCCTTTAATAGTGGCTGTACTAGAGAATGCAAGCACACGGGAGAACGGGGTTCAATTCCCCGATGGGGAGGAAGGATTAGGCTGTCCTTGTAAATAAGAGTTAGTTCTTAACTGATTCCATGTGTGTTATTTCATAGTTGTGATGTATTCACTATTATTCTACAACGAACATAGTAAAAATAAAGAAAAACCCTGGAATGAGTAGGTGTGTCCAAACTTTTGACTGGTACTTGCTTAATTGATTTGATTATGGTGTTTCTATTCCAAGAAAAACGAAAAACCCTCTGGGTTTTCTTTTAGGATGGAATGGAAAATATGGCGCTGTACAATGTGACGGTCGGGAGTACAGTACTGGGCTATTTAGTTAAAGAATCCCTGTGTAGTGCAGGCAGGCCAATTGTGTATAGCCGTAACGAAAATTTTGGTGACCTTATTTGACCTTTTCTGCTGCTTTTGAGACACGGTTCGATCCCTCCTTGGGGCACTACTTGATTGAGCAAATAAAACAATAAACAATCACAATACAGTAACTATTGGTCACTCTATTATGTTTTATAATTCTAATATGTATTCATTATAGTATTGTGTCTGTTATTAATGATAAACCTCCCTATCTCTCTATTTTTCAGCTCCAGATGACAAAACCTACACACAGTCTAAGGGTTGCAGGTCTGCCAACTTCCTTCTGGTCACACATTGTATTCAGAGAAATATCCAATAAACCAAAGACATTGCATTAATTGTGAATGTACTTTATTGCAGATATTTTCCTCAAATAAAATGGAGCATACATAAAAAAAAAATAATTTTTTTTTTTTATTTACATTGGGTCTAGTGTGTGTGTGAGAGGGAGACATGTTTTTCAACTTAGAAAAAAGCACACAGAATTTCCTCAAACAGTACACATGAAGCCATAGTCTTTTACAATATTATCAATTACACTTTGATTTGATAGATATTTAGATGAATTATGTAGATATTGAGAATGGATATGAAGGAGTACATATCTCCAATCCTAAAATAAAATGGAGCAAACATTAAATAAACAAGTAATTACAACGTACTTACATTCTGGAAAATGTGTGTGAGTGCATATTTTTTTGTTTTTCCTTGTCAGCCACCCATCTCTGCTTTGTCAGTCTTGATAGGCCCTGTGTATGCACTTCTGGGTGAGGTTGTCAGGCAGCGGTGGAGTGCATGGCAGATCTGAAAGAGAGATGCACAAAGTGACAGTAAGTATACAGCTCAACAACATGTCTGTGTGTACAGCTGTTGGTGTGAGTGAGCATATGCAATATAATTCTGAATTACCTGTATCCATCTGGGTATCCTCAAAAGTTTCTCCCTTCACGACCAGTGTAGTAGGAACTGGTGCAGCCGATAAAATAAATACCACATCAGAGGACTGCTGTGACTGCAGCTGAACTGCTGGGCATGGTAGATCTAAAAGAGAGAGGCACAATTTTCTTAACTGACAATAATCATACAACTAAATAGACTGAATGAGTGTAAGGCCTAGATTCAATCAGATCAAGCGTTAACCGGTGATAGCCGACACCCTCATAGCTGATGTTTTGGCGGTGTCTGAGGTTTAACTGCTTTGGATCTGTCAAATCAGTAAGCAGCAGCTCTTGATCATTGTCATAAAACTACACCCGTCCTTCTCTCGTTACAAGTTCAGAACGAGAAAGTGTAGGTTATATAGAAATAATGCAGCTCAAATTCAAAATCATTAAACTAAATAATGAGGATTTCTATCAGCCTAATCGAGGTGTAGATTACATCTCCAATTGCAGTGTTCTAACTTGTAAACAGGGCTGCATGAGATTTCTGTTAATGCGACTCCGTGCAGCCAATGGCAACGTCCGCTTTAGGTATAATGCCAGGAGCCGCTTGTGAATTTGACAGCTCTAACACAGTTCCACCTCAGACACCGCCAAAACAACCGCTATGTGGATGTCGGCTTAAGCGGGCGTGATTGAATAGAGCCGCAACTGAGGAAGAGTGCATGTGTGTATACATGCATTTGATAATTACCTGTATCACCTGTCGTGGCCGGTGTAGCTGTGAAGACTGGTTGAGCTAATAGGGGAGTCAGATCTAAAAAAGAGAGGAACAATTAAAATAAATTAAAAATTTAATAATTATACAACAAAACAGAGTGAGGGAGTGTGTATACGTGTGTTTGATAATTACCTGGACCCCATCACATTGCTTCAGGTCTACAAGCCTCTGGAAGTTCCAGCGTGCCACTCCAGGCCTGGAACAGCTTGGTGCAAAGACAGTTACCTGTCACCCACCGAGCAGGTTGGCAGATCTGAAAAATGGGCACAATATCATTTTAATGACAACGCCTTGACTTCACACTAACCTAAACAGAACAGACTATGGGAGGCGCACAGTAGTACATAGAGCCATGACTACATGGAACTCTATTCCACATCAAGTAACTCGCGCAAGCAGTCAAATTTGATTTAAAAATACACCTTATGGAACAGCGGGGACTGTGAACAGAAACATGCATACACACAATAACATACGCACTGTACACACACATGCACAAGGATTTTGTGTCGTAGATATGTGGTAGTAGAGTAGTGGCCTGAGGGCGTGTGAGTCCTGCTTGTTGTTGTTGTTGTTGAAAAAATCTGAATCCGAGGTGAGTGATCGCTGTCCTGATATCCAGAAGCACTATTCTGGTGTAAGATATGGTTGCAGAAACATTATGTACAAAATAATTTACAAATATCATGAAAAAAATCCACATAATAGCACAATTGGTTAGGAGACCGTAAAACGGCGGCCATCTCCTCCGGCGCCATTCACCCACCGTGTTGTAGGCCAATCAGTGATTAGATTGGGAAAAATTACTATCAACAGTGTACAGCAAAAAGGATATCAAATATTCAGATCTGGATTGAAAAGTAGGCTAAATCATGTGAAGTTACAAACCTCTAGGGCTTAGTCTACACTCAAGTTAAAAAAAGGATGCAGGACATGAGCTCTAGGACCATGCCTCAGGACTACCTGGCCTGACGACTCCTGGCTGTCCCTGTCTCCAGTCCACCTAGTCCTGCTGCTGATCCAGTCTCTGCTGTTTCTGTCTGCAGCTATGGAACCCTGATCTGCTCAAGGCTCACCGGAGGTACTAACTTGTCCTAGACCCGCTGTTTGATCCTATCTCTCTCTACCGGACCTACTGCCTCAACCTCTAAATGCTCAGCTATGAAGAGCCAACTGGTATTTACTCCTGAGGTGCTGAACTATTGCACCCTCTATAACCCTCTATTATTTGACACTGTTGGTCATCTATGAATGTTTAAACATCTTGAAGAATAATCTGGCTAAAAGGCTGTACTCTTTTATAATCTCCACCAGCACAGTCAGAAGAGGACTGGCCACCCCCCAGAGCCTGGTTCCTCTAGGTTTCTTCCTAGCCACTGTGCTTCTACGTCTACATTCCTTCCTCTTTGGGACTTTTAGGCTGGGTATCTGTATAAGCACTTTATGACAACTGCTGATGTAAAAGGGGCTTCATAAAATACATTTCATAGCTGTATACTCAGTAAAAAAAGACAAGCAACGTCCCTTTATCAGGAACCTGTCTTTCAAAGATAATTCGTAAAAATCCAAATAACTTCACAGATCTTCATTGTAAAGGGTTTAAACACTGTTTCCCATGCTTGTTCAATGAACCATAAATAATTAATGAACATGCACCTGTGGAACGGTCATTAAGACACCAACAGCTTACAATTAAGTTCACAGTTATGAAAACTTAGGACACTAAAGAGGCCTTTCTACGGACTCTGAAAAACACTAAAAAAAAGATGCCCAGGGTCCCTGCTCATCTGCGTGAACGTGCCTTAGGCATGCTGCAAGGAGGCATGAGGACTGCAGATGTGGCCAGGGCGATAAATTGCAATGTCCGTACTGTGAGACACCTAAAACAGCGCTACAGGGAGACAGGATGGACAGCTGATCGTCCTCGCAGTGGCAGACCACGTGTAAAAACACCTGCACAGGATCGGTACATCCGAATATCCCACCTGCGGGACAGGTACAGGATGGCAACAACAACTGCCTAAGTTACACCAGGAACATACAATCCCTCCATCAGTGCTCAGACTGTCCGCAATAGGCTGAGAGAGGCTGGACTGAGGGCTTGTAGGCCTGTGGTAAGGCAGGTCCTCACTAGACATCACCAGCAACAACGTCGCCTATGGGCACAAACCCACCATCACTGGACCAGACAGGACTGGCTCTTCACTGACGAATAGAGGTTTTGTCTCACCAGGGGTGATGGTCGAATTCGCGTTTATCGTCGAAGGAATGAGCGTTACACCGAGGCCTGTACTCTGGAGCGGGATCGATTTGGAGGTGGAGGGTCTGTCATAGTCTGGGGCGGTGTGTCACAGCATCATCGGACTGAGCTTGTTGTCATTGCAGGCAATCTCAACGCTGTGCATTACAGGGAAGACCTCCTCCTCCCTCATGTGGTACCCTTCCTGCAGGCACATCCTGACGTGACCCTCCAGCAATACAATGCCACCAGCCATACTTCTCATTCTGTGCGTGGTTTCCTGCACGACAGGAATGTCAGTGTTCTACCATGGCCAGCGAAGAGCCCGGATCTCAATCCCATTGAGCACGTCTGGGACCTGTTGGATCGGAGGGTGAGGGCTAGGGCCATTCCCCCCAGAAATGTCCGGGAACTTGCAGGTGCCTTGGTGGAAGAGTGGGGTAACATCTCACAGCAAGAACGGGCAAATCTGGTGCAGTACAAGAGGAGATGCACTGCAGTACTTAATGCAGCTGGTGGCCACACCAGATACTGACTGTCACTTTTGATGTTGACCCCCCCCTTTGTTCAGGGACACATTATTCAATTATTTTAGTCACATGTCTGTGGAACTTATTCAGTTTATGTCTCAGTTGTTGAATCTTGTTATGTTTATACAAATATTTACACATGTTAAGTTTGCTGAAAATAAATGCAGTTGACAGTGATAGGGAATACATTTTTTTCCGGAGTTTATATGCTTCTACTCATGTCATTAACTCTAAATATGACATTGAGTTGTCTTACATTTCCACAATAGGAAGTTGTACCTTAATTAAGCCAACAGTTTTTGCTGGCCTTTCCTGCGGGGGACAGGGGGCTTCAAGTTTGGGAATGGAGGGCCTAGAGAATTGGAATATTAACAATAGTGTCCACATTTATGAATTATTTAAATTCAATATGGGTTAGCTGTGTATCTCATCTGATTGAGAATTGCTGATGATATACTGTATATGTCTATTTTCTTTTGAAAATGTCACAGATTATGTTGTGGTGTTGCAGGGAAGACCAAAATGCAGCGGGTATATGGATACTCATTCTTTTAATTCACAAAAAGAGTAAAGCATCCACAGAAAAAACAAAACAATAAATGATACTCACAACTAACAACAGTGTGGCAGGCTCAACAAGCAGTGCTCACAAACAATCTCCCACAAAAGACAAACAAACACACCCTACTATATGGGACTCTCAATCAAAGGCAAATAGACAACACCTGCCTTCAACTGAGAGTCCCAACCCCAATTAACCAAACATAGACATACAACCAGCTAGATCAACATAGAAATACATAAACAAGGAACAGTGCCCAAAAACCCCGGAATACATAAATCAAATCCCCTATAACAAACACACCACCCCGAACCACATAAACCAAATACCCTCTGCCACGTCCTGACCAAACTACAATGACAATTAACCCTTATACTGGCCAGGACGTGACAGAAAATCTGCCACCAAACCACACAATTCTATCTAGTGAGAGTGCACACAACCGTTAGCTTATTTTACCAAGTCAAAAATACCATAATTTTGTCAAGGGACCCAACGAATAACAACGCTAGCCTACTGCACCCATATCAACCAACTTGCCAACAAGTATTGACAACGCTATATCGTTGTCATTCAGTAATACTGTAACGTTACTGTAGCCTACTGTACATCACATTATTATCCACCTAGCTAGCTAGTGATAGCTTAGCTAGCTCCAAAGAAACAACCAACGAATGACCCCATTCCGTACAAATGTGCACAACCGCGACATTCAAACGAGGCTGCAAAGAAAACTAACAGGACTGTAGCGACTGTGTTGACATCAAAATCTGGGTTGTGAAGTGCGTTTCTATTCAAGCGTTGATTGACATGGTAATTGTAACGGTTGTCGTTGGGTAGAGAGGACCAAGGCGCAGCGGGTTGCATGTTCATTATTAATTTTATTAAATAAATGTGAACACAGAAAAACAAAGAATGACAGACCGACAGTTTCACAGGCTAATACTCACAGCAGTGCGAAATACAACTACCCACAAACTACAAACAAAACACATACCTATATATAGGACTCTCAATCAGAGGCAACAGAAAACACCTGCCTCCAATTGAGAGTCCAACACCCAATTACCTAGTCATAGAAATACAAAGAACTAGAATGAACCTAGAAATACAAAACATGAACATAAACCACGTACAGCATGCATAAAGCAACTTATTCTCTTCTTACAGCCTCTCTCCACCACTTCTCTCACCGTTTAAAAAACAAGAAAGGGACAGGGACAGGGTAAGGGGGAATACCTAGTCATTTTTTGAGTCATCACTGCTAGCGATCATGACTCTCAAAAGCCGGTTTACTTCTGAAGATCACTTTAGCACCGCCCTAAAAACCCGATTCAAATTCGACACAAACCTTGAAATAGGTATGAAATGACACATTATAAACTCTTTATAGTGTTTTATTTTAGAGGCGATAAGGTGATAAGTTGGACAAATCGAGTGAAAAAAGCCATTTCCACACACAACATTTCTCTTTCTCACAATCACGTAATAGATTTCGCTTCCCCACTCGCCATTTTTAAAAAGACCCGACGGAGCTCATTGCCTTCTTGAATCATGCAGAGATGGGCATCATGAAGGTCTCGTCATTGATTTTGTTGGAAAGGGGAGAAATTGTGCTTTATAATTGTATTGATATTACAGTTGATCGGGAAGTATTATGTTTTTTGGGCGCTAAAATAAGGTCAATTGTACAGACAGCGTGATGTACAATAGTGAGTTAGTTTACGTTACAAAGTTTGAAAGCAAAGTTGACTTAGCAGATCTCAGGATCTAGATATCAGGTTAGCTAGCGCCGTTAGCATGCGCCAGCAAGTTAGATATGAAAGCATCTATCCAGCAACAACATCGAGTTCAAAAACGAAAGAAACTATGTTAAGCCATGCTGACTTCGTAAGATAAGTCAAATCGGACTGAAATAATTAACAGGCTGAACGTACATTTATGTGACTAACTAGCTAACTTTAGCTTGCCAGCTCAGTGACTGGTTATGCACCTATTCCTGTTTACAGAGAAAGCAGCCCTCCCCCCTCCCACGTCCTACATGGAGAGGGGCCACTGAGTCAACATGTGGTCAGAAATATATTACATCCGGGTTGGTTTACAAAACCCATTGACAATGCATGGAAAACTGTTTAGGCCTGTTGAGCAAAATAATCCCCACCCCACACGCGGGTCAACCAGGTTTACTGACCTCTGCATGCCCTAAGCCTGCCTGCTGTTCTGTACCTTTCGGACTCTGCTCTGAATTACTGACCTCTGCCTGCCCTTGACCTGTCGTTTTCCTGCCCCCTGTTTTTGAAATAAACTTTTGTTACTTTGAACTGTCTGCATCTGGGTCTTCTCCTGAGCCGTGATAATATATTTGATAGTCTCTCAGTATGTGATCACACATTTTGGTACTTGTTTTTCTACGTTAACATACAACAATGTTTATGTTCAACCAAAAAGAGAAATGAGCGAAGAGCGGGATGCAGCACGGATGGGATTTGAGGATGTACTTTGAGAAAGCTATCGCACAGCATTACACTTTTAATATGTAAGTGATATTTCTTTGCATTTCCCCAGTATATTTTTAGGGCAGTTGAATTGTTGAGGTTTTCTCATTTTAATCACAGACAGATTCCCATTTTATGTTTGATTTTAATAAATACTTTGGGATCAGTAGGAGCAAGCTGCAAAGTGACCTGCTCCTGCCACTAGCCTCGCCCCTGTCCAATGGATAGAGAGGGACAACCGAGGCATCGTAATTCACCAAAGACCTGTATAAAAAAGTTCTAGGAAGGTTCAAGACATGGTACAGTAAGTGTTACGTACAGGTGAAGTAGGAAGTTTACATACACTTAAGTTGAAACTCAACCACTCCAGAAAATGATGTCATGGCTTTAGAAGCTTCTGCTAGGCTAATTGACAACATTTGAGTCAATTGGAGGAGTACCCGTGGATGCATTTCAAGGCCTACCTTCAAACTCAGTGCCTCTTTGCTTGACATCATGGGAAAATCAAAAGAAATCAGTCAAGACCTCAGGAAAAAAATGTAGACCTCCACATGTCTGGTTCATCCTTGGGAGCAATTTCCAAACGCCTGAAGGTACCACGTTCATCTGTACAAACAATAGTACACAAGTATAAACACCATGGGACCACGCACCGTCATACCACTCAGGAAGGAGATGCGTTCTGTCTCCTAGAGATGAACGTACTTTGGTGTGAAAAGTGCAAATCAATCCCAGAACAACAGCAAACAACCTTGTGAAGATGCTGGAGGAAACAGGTACAAAAGTATCTATATCCACAGTAAAACGAGTCCTATATCGACATAACCTGAAAGGCCGCTCAGTAAGGAAGAAGCCACTGCTCCAAAACCTCCATAAAAAAGCCAGACTACGGTTTGCAACTGAACATGGGGACAAAGATTGTACTTTTTGGAGAAATGTCCTCTGGTCAGATGAAACAAAAATAGAACTGCTTGGCCATCATGACCATCGTTATGTTTGGAGGAAGAAGGGGGAGTCTTGCAAGCCGAAGAACACCATCCCAACCGTGAATCACGGGGGGTGGCAGCATCAGGTTGTGAGGGTGCTTTGCTGCAGAAGGGACTGGTGCACTTCACAAAATAGATGGCATCATGAGGTAGGAAAATTATGTGAATATATTGAAGCAACATCTCAAGACATCAGTCAGGAAGTTAAAGCTTGGTCGCAAATGGGTCTTCCAAATGGACTATGACCCCAAGTATACTTACAAAGTTGTGGCAAAATGGCTTAAGGACAACAAAGTCAAGGTATTGGAGTGGCCATCACAAAGCCCTGATCTCAATCTTATAGAAAAGTTTGGGCAGAACTGAAAAAGTGTGTGCGAGCATGGAGGCCTATAAACCTGACTCAGTTACATCAGCTCTGTCAGGAATGGGCCAAAATTCACCCAACTTATTGTGGGAAGCTTGTGGAAGGCTACACGAAACGTTTGACCCAAGTTAAACAATTTAAAGGCAATGCTACCAAATATTAATTGAGTGTATGTAAACTTCTGACCCACTTGGACTGTGATGAAAGAAATAAAAGCTGAAATAAATCATTCTCTCTACTATTATTCTGACATTTCACATTCTTAAAATAAAGTGGTGATCCTAACTGACCTAAGACAGGGAATTAAATGTCAGGAATTGGGAAAAACTGAGTTTAAATGTATTTGGCTAAGGCGTATGTAAACTTCCAACTTCAACTGTACCTATTTAGTTTTATATGTTTGTTTACACATGTAAAGTGTAATTCTAAATAGATAGCATATGCCAGTCCTGGCTGCCTCATGTTAATTGTATATTATTGTTTTCAAGTCACTGCGGAGGACATGGACCTTACCAGAACAGGTGGCCATATTGCAACTAACAGCGGGGGTGAGTATTGCATTAAGTAGAGTTTGATCCTGGGGCAGGGGTGTCAAAGTCATTCCACGGAGGGCCAAGTGTCTGCGGGTTTTAGTTTTTCCCTTTCAATTAAGATCTAGACAAAAAGGTGAGGGGAGTTCTTTACTAATTAGTGACCTTAATTCATCCATCAAGTATCAAGGCGTATCAAGGCTTGGATCGTTACACTACTCCCTCGGTTCAGAAAACACAACCTGTGCTTTCTCTATCACAAATCCCTCACGCCTTAACAGGACTTTCTTTTAACCCTCATGCACTTCTGCGCATCAAAGTAGCAAAGGGTAGGAGGGGGTATTGACCTGAGGTAGACTTCAAGCCAGGTCGCTTGATCCTAAGGAAATCACATGACACACAACAACCCCAAGAGAGTAAGGGCCTCATCAAGGCTAGCATCGTTGAACTGTCAGGCAGCATGACTACCTTGTTAGGATTTTTCTAACTAGTACTACATGCAGTTGCAATATACTGACCAATTTTTGCTGGCTCACTGGCTTTCATTTCAATGTGGGATTAAGTACAAAGTAGTGCTATAACATTTTAAAATCCTCTGACCGATTGACTGTAACCTAAGCGTGTATTGAAAATAGATTCCAAATGGTGTATTACTCCCAAAATAAGAGGAACCACAGCTAATGTACATTAAAAGCACATAGTTATGCACTTGTAGTTTAATTTTTTATATATATATATATATATATATATATATATATATATATAATAATATATAACGACCTACAGTATATAATCATTTTATGACATATGTAACTCGTTTCAGGAAACTAGGCATATGTCGCACGTCACTACTTCACAGGAGAAGCATTTGAAAATAAACATACATTTTTTTATCAAAATACATTTTTTTGAGGCAGAAATGCCTTCTGGAACATGTGAACTTTCATGTGCCTTAATAACAATAAAATTGTTAAATTACGAGCCTAGTTGGTTTAGTCACGGAAAAAGTCAGGAACCTTCCCTCTAGCCATTATTGACTGAGATAATGGATGGGCTGGACATGCGTGGAGATGAGTTTGGATTGGTCTGCAGTGTAGCATGCGTCTGTTTATAACGTGAGCTGCTCAGTATGCGTTGACAGTCCCTTCAACCGTTTTTAAAATATATAACATTAGCCATCGAGAACTACAAAAGTTTTGCTTCTTTTCTCAACAACATTGATGCCCTGATCAGTTTGAAAAAGTGATTTGCTACTTTCTGCACACGCCACGGTCAGTGTGAACCTGAGTGACTTGACACAACGCTGGCCAAACAAGATGTAGCTACAAGAAAAACTGAGTTAAATGGTTCCAGTCTGCCGTGAAGTGTTCATCTAAGAGTCTAGCTACATTTTTCAAGTTTCACATTTGGTCAGAAAGTCGTTTTCATTGTAAGTTAAAGCGTACTGTGGCGTACAGCAGGTCAGCCACCAGGGGGAGACTCGTCGAGGCCTGGTGACAGACGGAGTATACATCACGAGGCGATGGCTCCATCTGCTGGACGTGCCAGGTCTCGACGAGCTCTCCGGCCAGGACTAATTGGGGCTGATTGGGAGTTTGTGAGTAATCAAGGGCTGATTGCTCACCAGCTGTGCAAGTCCCATAAAGCTGCCAGAAGGGCAGCACACAGGGAAGACTGGGGGAGGAAAGGACTCCTGTATAGTTGGAGATGGTAACAGAGGTAACAGGAGGGAGTTCAGTTTTTGTGCCCTACAGGATACAGCAAGACCCAGAGCCCAGAAGACGGTATCCCGGAGAGGGTCTCATGGCCTATCCTTTTCTTTTTGATTTATTATTTAAATAAACACTCTTGAAACTGAGCTAATCCTACTCTGTCTGTGTCTGATCTGTGTAAACGTCTTGACCAAACCCACTGGTCTGCCACAAGTGTTGGAGAATGCGGGCGTTCTGATAACGTGGTCAGATCAGGGTTGACGTTTACACAGCATCAGCATGGAAGAGCTGATAGCTCAGTTAATCCGGGCTCAACAAGCACAACAGGCGGTTCAGGAACAAACGCTGGAGGAACAGCGACTACAAAACGTCCACCTCGTTGAGGAAATCAGGAAGCTGCAAGGAGGAGCGTCTCCTGAATCACATCCCAACCAGTTTTTAATCAAGCTAACGGAAGACGATGACATCGAAACATACCTCTGTAAGATTGAAAGGACAGCGCTACGGGAAGGATGGCCAAGGCCGAAGTGGGCAAGTCTGCAGGCCCCGTTCCTCTCTGGGATTGCCCAAAAGGCGTATTGGGACCTGAACGACAAACAGGAGGCTAACTACAATGGACTCAAATGGGAGATACTCAGCCGCTATGGGTACAGCCTGGCCCATCGGGCTCAACGGTTCTACGAATGGAGGTTCGTACCCGACGCATCCCCCCGAGCCCAGATGAGCAACCTACTGCGCATCACCAGGGCATGGCTCCTAACTGACGTATCCACCCTCTCCATCCTTGACAAAGTGGGCCTGAATCGCTTCTTATGGGCGTTACCCCACGACATGAAGAGGGCAGCGAGTCTATGCGCACCCCAGACCTTGGAAGGCCTCCTGGAAGCAGTGGAGACGCATCAGAACACTAAGGCCCTGCTGATTGGGAGCCAGGACGAGTCGGCGACCCATTTGAGGGGATGGAAGGACAGCCCCACCGCTGTGTACCCCGAACCGACAGTCGGCAGGGTCAAAGGTTGGCAAACCCGTGGAGAGACGGCTGGGGTAGGGCCGACCCGCCACCGACAACCCCAGTTAGATGGAGACCAAAGGAGGTGTTTTGAGTGTGGTGCCCGGGGGGACATTGCCTGGAATTGCCTGGCTCGAGAGGAGTTGATGCCATCAGCTAGCCCCGGAGGCGAGGTGGGTCACGCCGTGAACTATGTCACCTCCTGTTGGGCGCACCACGAATCAACTGCACCCATGGTCCCGGTGAAGGTTGATGGACACGACACGGAAGCGCTATTAGACTCCGGAAGTATGGTTACGCTCGTAACCATGAGCCTGCTGAACCAGGAGACCGAACGGGGTAGGGAGATGTCCATTTCCTGTGTTCACGGTGACACAAAGCGGTATCCAACCGTATGGACAAACGTCGTGACGTCACAAGGGAGCTGCCAGATGAGGGTGGGTGCAGTACCAGAGTTGCCGGTACCTCTCCTAGTGGGATGGGATTGGCCACTGTTCGCGGCCCTATGGGGGCACAAGTTGAAGAAAAATATACGAGCCAGCCGAAGAAGAGAGCGGGGACGACCCATCGCCTGTGCGGCCCGGAAGCAACCGGTTAACCAACCTCTATCTACGGGTCCAGGGTTGGAGTCGGAGGGGGCGCCGGAACCTGACCCCCCTGGGGAACCACTGGAGGAGGAGCCCAGCATCGCCCTCCTCGATTTCGAGGGGCCAGTCGAGACACCCGCTGGGGGCCAACTGAGGGGACAATTCGGGACGGCCCAGTGGCAGGATCCAAACCTGAAAGCCGCCGCAGCCCAAGTGATGGCGATGGATGGACAGCTACCACTGGGGGTGAGTGACTGGTGATACCCCCATTTCCAAATCAAGAATAACCTTTTGTATCAGGTGTCGTGCCAACAGGGGGAACTTCGAGAGGTATTGTTGCTGCCCCGACGGTACGTGGGAACCCTTCTTCAGCTGGCCCACACCCACCTGTTGGGGGCGCACCTGGGAATGGAGAAGACCCGGGAATGGATCACCACCCGGTTCCACTGGCTCGGGATGAGGAGGGCCGTGGAAGACTACTGTCGCAGCTGCCCGGAGTGTCAACTCACTGCCCCGAAAGCACACTTCCAAAACCCACTGGTCCCCTTACTGATCATCGGGGTGCCCTTTGAACGCGTTGCCATGGACATAGTAAAAACAGCAAGAGGCCATGTCGGATTCCGGAGGCCCGAAGGAAGGCCGTGAAACAGGAAGTGGAGGCTATGCTGAGGATAGGGGTCATTGAAGAGTCCCACAGTGCATGTTGCAGCCCCATTGTGTTTGTGCCCAAACCGGACGGAAGCCTCCGCTTCTGTAATACTTTCCGGGGTGTGAACAACATAAGCTTATTCGACGCCTACCCCATGCCGAGTGTGGACGAGCTCATCAACCGATTGGGAAAGGCCCGGTACATCAGCACCCTGGACCTGAGCAAAGGATATTGGCAGGTACCGTTGGCAGCCTCCTCCCGGGAGAAGACGACGTTCTCGACACCAGACGGTTTGTATCAGTACCGGGTGCTCCCGTTTGGTCTCCACGGAGCCCCGCCCACATTCCAGCGACTGATTAACAGAGTGCTTCGACCCCACCAGGAGTACGCAGCGGCCTATCTGGATGATATCATCATCCACAGCCAAGGTTGGAAAGAGCACCTGACGCGCCTCCAGGCAGTGCTGGACACGCTCAGACAAGCCAGGTTGACCGCAAACCCCAAGAAATGCAAATTATGGTTTGAGGAGGTGGAGTACACGGGGTATTTGATTGGATGGGGGAACGTCAAGCCCCAGGAGAGGAAGGTTCACGCAGTACGTGACTCGCCCGTTCCACGCACCAAGACACAGGACAAGTCCTTCCTGGGACTGGCAGGATACTATAGCCGGTTAATTCCCAACTTTGCGGCTATAGCTTCCTTCATCACCGATCTAACAAGGGCTCACCTCCTGAAAACAGTGAAATGGACGGACGAGACAGAAGCGGCGTTCAGCCGTCTGATGGAAGCGCTGTGCTCCCATCCGATTCTCGTAACGCCTGATTTCCAGGTGCCGATGGTGGTCCAGATGGATGCATGTGATACGGGACTAGGGGCCGTTCTGTCTCAGATACAGGATGGGGAGGAGCACCCCATGTACATCAGCCTAAAGCTGGTACCTAGAGAAAAAAAGTATTCTATTGTTGAGAAAGAGTGTCTAGCGGTGCAGTGGGCGATAGACACTCAAGTTTTACCTGTTAGGTTCTCATTTCACGCTGGTCACGGACCATGCTCCTCTGGTCTGGATGGCCAGGGGAAAGGACATGAACGATCGGATCACCAGGTGGTTATTGTCCCTTCAACGCTTCTCTTTTTCTGTTGTGCACAGGTCAGGGGCGAAGCATGGAAACGCGGATGCCCTATCGAGAAGGGAGACATACTTCGCACTGATGACAGTCCCCTCCCTGACAGAGCTAACATACCTCAATTCAAACTTTTGTTATAAAATTCAACTTAGACTATAGATAATAACAGGCAGCGCTTGTTAACTGTTCTGTTGCGTAACGATCACGTTTTGGAACAGTGAGTGCATTCTGACATCACGTGCATATAACGACTCACGCTGGGGCGACCGTTAGAGATATTCGGAACTCACGTATGAAAAGGTTAAATGTCTATTATTTTGAGATTAACATGTAATGTGCTGAATTTATAAAATACATCAGCTAATTCAGAAGAGAAGAGAAACCTTGGATGGAGCTTCCTTTTTTAAGGTAGCTCTCGAGACTAGAGTCTCTTTCTGGGATCAACTTTCACAATAACTGGGCTTGCACTGTCTATCAGTCCCCTATAGATGGCGTGCTCTGTCCATACTAAGTCTCTACCTAGCAAGTTAAACTCTCAAGTTAAAGTACTTTATAAAATTCTGTAACCCATTATACTATTAATTTCTCTTAATACATTTTATACTACTTACGTACATCTACGTGTGGGTGTGCAAGTTGTGTGTGTGTATATATATATTGTTTTATTTTCTATTGTTACTTCATCAGATCTCTAGTAACACATTATACTCAATATTATGTTACTTTATCTCTAATAACCCATTATACATGTGTGTTACATCACAAATTCCTCCTCTACACCAGTGTTCTATTCAGACAGAGGTTTAAATATTCACTCTAGTGTTCCATTTAACAGCATATTCGGAAATAGTACTCTCTTCTTTCATATCTCCATACAGAATCCCTATATAACGTTATAAATCTCAGGTATTCACATCCACACCACCAGCAACGATCACAGCGCAGCAGCCCGAGAGGTACACATATGATTGTCTCTAAGAAATCTCAGTGTCCGGGGGCATCAATGAACATTGTTACAGCCCTTACCCATCTCAGCTGTTACCCTCTCAAACTTTTCAATGGCTTCTCCTATCAGTGCTCACTACCTGTAGATCAACAGGCGGTGGTGGACAGAACCCCTAGATAAGGTTATAGATCTAAACGTTATAGCTCTAGATCCCTTACATACTACTTACAGACATGTTGCATAGGCATAGTTCATAGAGTTGGTTCCGGCATGTGTCTGGCACCGTTTTCCATCTCTTATATAACATATTCTGGTTATGTGCCCCCCCACACAGGCAGGAACCAAGGATTATTTATGACACTAAAACAAGATTAACATTTGCAAGACTGTCACTTCACAAGAGAACATTTTCCATCACAGGATTCAGAAGAAAGACAACCCCAAGGTAGGCCTGACCCTGACCAAGGACCGATGCCCTGCTCCTGCCATCTAACATTATCTTCAACTCACAAGAACAGTAAACCACTCAACTACTCCTGTAATACTATGTTTGAGATTACATGTTTGGGACCACATATTTCCCATAATTTGATTCAGATAGCATTTCTGTCTAAGTTGATTGCAGCTAATAGATAATGCTAAAAAGACTTGTGGTCGATGTTTGTCTGTAGATTGACTGGAACCAGTCTACGCCGGCCCTACACAACTGGATCAGAGGAAAGTGCCTGGCGTCTGAGTGGAGGTTGATGGACAGGTAAGAATATTGCCACGGTCTCACCTGTCCAGTTCAGTGACATCAGTGCAGATGAGGTAAAGAAGAAAAGGAAAGGAGGCCACTCTCTAAACCTCAACTAAATCTTGTAATAAATTTAAAAAAATAGCAAGTTGAGGAGACTAAACTGCTTTGAGTTACCCTGGATTGTAAACTGTCATGGTCAAAACATATTGATACAACAGTAGGTAAGATGGGGAGAAGTATGTCCATGATAAGGGGCTGCTCTACATTCTTGACAGCACGGTCAACAAGGCAGGTCCTACAGGCCCTAGTTTTCTTGCACCTGGACTACTGTTCAGTCGTGTGGTCAGGTGCCACAAAAAAAGGACATTGCAATTGGTTCAGAATAGGGCAGCACGGCTGGCTCTTGGATGTACACAGAGAGCTAATATTAATAATATCAACGTCAATCTCTCCTGGCTCAAAGTGGAGGAGAGATTGACTTCATCACTGCTTGTATTTATGAGAGGTATTGACATGTTGAATGCACCGAGCTGTCTGTTTGAACTACTGGCGCACAGCTCGGACACCCATGCATACCCCACAAGACATTACTCAAGAGGTCTATTCACAGTCCCCAAGTCCAGAACAGACTATGGAAGGCGCACATCACTACATATAGCCATGACTACATGGAACTCTATTCCACATCAAGTAACTCATGCAAGCAGTAAAATTAGATTTAAAAAACACCTTATGGAACAGCAGGGACTGTGAAGCAACAGCAGGGACTGTGAAGCAACACATGCATGCATACACACACACACACACACACGATAACATACCAGGGGCGGAAATCCCGGGGGGGACGGGGGGAACACGACCCCCCCCATCCTGGGAAAAATATGATTTGTCCCCCCCAATATATCACTGAAACATAACTATGTAATTTCAATAATATTAATAATACGCAATGAAAGCAATTGTGCTGATTATAGACACTTAATAGCGCGTTCTTAAGTTTCAAAAGATTGCGACCCCCCCCACCCTTTGCCTCACAATGGTTTGATCCACTGCCAGTTCCTTAGTTGGCAAGGTAACAGAGGGGTCGTATCCACTGTCTGAAAGGCACTAAATGAACGTAACTGACATGAGGTTAATCCAGTCAATCGCGCACACACACTAGCTGAATATGCAGAGCTAGCGCGCAAATATTAACTATTAAGCTAGCTAGTACCTATTCCATTTATGTGGCCTCGTCAAAGATGGAATCTTTGCTATCGTCAATTTATTCCAAGATCAGCATGCAGATGATGTAAGTTAGTGCTTCAAAGTCCCTGTGATAAGGTTAGCGATAAACTGGAGTCCAAACTGAACAGAACTACACTCTCTTCTACCATTGTCTTAAATATATTTAATAGTCTCGTTGCAAAAGCTAAATTGTCGCAAGGGAACTTTTATTTATTTATTTTATTTCACCTTTCTTTAACCTGGGTAGCAAAGATTATAGCAAACACCACTGAAACGGAATTGGTGCTCGCTAGCTTTGCAAATTCAGCTATTGTTGGAAGCCAGCCAATATGAAACAAACTATTAAAATTACAAAAGGTTGCAGCATATGTTGTGTAAATGGTGAACTCATACAGCTGTCAACTCTTGTCATTTTAATCCGTTTCACATTTGCTAGCTACCTTTTAGATCGAAGCCCAAATAGAATGATAAAAGATAAGATGATAGAAGCCCATCTCCTACTGTAAATAACCTACACACTGTGTGTGTGTGTAGCCAGCCAGCCAGGTAGAAAAATGGCAGAAAAATAAAAGACGGACATCAGAGTATTTTTCAGTACACCAAAACGCAAAGTAAGAACCCTAGTAGCCTAATATCTCAAAGACTAGTTGATAAAATGTTCATAAGAAAGAAAAGAAATTCTAATGGAAATGTTTCACAATGATGTCATTAGGCAGAGCAGGCAACAGATGGCACACAGACAGCAGAGTTGGGGACAGATATGCAGGGACAGACTGGCAGAGACAGGGAGTCTCAGGTAAGTTTGTTGAGTCTTTGTTTGGCAACATTATGAAAGGTTCTCCATTTTTTTTACTTGTAAAATAGGAACATAATTGGAAAATGCCATGGATACCCCCACTCTCAACTTAAACTGGTGACTGAACTAAGATTTGTTAAAGGCAATGGTATTGCTGTTGTGATTAGTTGTGTAGTTTTGGGTACCGGTAGTTAGGAGTACGGCAAACACCTTATTTCTTTGGTTCCTCAATATACATTTACCATATTACAATGTAGGCTATGTGTTACAGCACTACTTTTGGTGTCCCCCTCAGGAATTACTCTTGAGAAAATGTCATGTAATTGTCCCCTCCAAAGTTGATATCAGATTTTCACCCCTGTAACATACGCACTATACACACACGTACACATGGATTTTGAACTGTATATATTTGGTAGTGGTGGAGTAGGGGCCTGAGGGCACACAGTCTGAATGTATTGTAATGTTTTAATTGTATAAACTGTCTTAATTTTGCCTTGGCAGCAGCTAATGTGGATCCATAATAAATACAAACACAAATTGAGATGCACTCAAAAGGCTGATTCCACTGTGGTCTCTCCTACTGTCTCCCTTCTAGAAAGTGATGTTCTACGGCTCCACTCTGGTTGACAACGGTGCGGCTGCTAACGTACAGCCCCTGGAGATCCCTGGTGTCAGTCGACCCTGTCTGGTCACTAAGGCAGGCCTGGTGCAGTTTGGCCACGACGGCAAGACGGTAAGTCGCCTAACGTTACACAAATGTTATTTAGACATACATTTTATTACCAGTGTTGCTACCATAGATTGTCTTTTTTTTCTTCTTTTTTAAGCCTTTCGACATTTTTTTCTTTGGCCCTATGCTTTGGAAGAAGAAACCCTGTCTATTTTTGCAAATACAAAATGAACTTCAAAATCTTTTTGAAGGCATTTCTTTCTAACTTTTTGGCTTTAAACATAGGCCTATGTAGCATCCCTGCATGTAGACATGCTGTACTACCTGGCCTTGAGGTCAGGACTATCATGGCACAGTTTGAGTGGTGTTCATTCCCTGCAATCTCTCGGGGTCTGGTTCCCGCCCCGATTCTGGCTGTACCCCTCAATGGCAGGAGAAATAACTTTGGATGTTTTCCAGTCGAACCTTAGGCCTGCTCTGAAAAGCTCTCTGTGAGGTGTTATGTATTCTGTAGGAGCAACTGAGAGAAAGAGTCATGGAATAGAGAGAATGTTTCAGAGATTGAGTCAAGGAAGTTAATAAGAAAGATTGGGGCCAGTGTGAGTGAGTTTGTTAGTGTTGCATCAGTTTATGGGAAATGTGTTGATAGAGAGTTTTGGGGACAGAGGATTGGAGATTAGGCTGTGTGTGTGTGGAAGCAGGGAAATTGGGCCGGGTCCCGCCGGGTCCGAGACCCGGCACCTATGGTTATTTGAATTATCTAAGGAAAAATTGTTGTCCACATTTTATTTTCCAACACGAGAAGCAACAGCAAAATCAGACAACCCCATAGTAGAATAGTTTACACATTCAATTGTTCAGCATATCAAATTGTGAGTGCCGCACAGGGAGAGAAATATGCATGTTATACTACACTGAACAAAAATATTAACCCAACAGGCAACAATTTCAAAGATTTTACTGAGTTACAGTTCATATAAGGAAATCAGTCAATTGAAATAAATTAATTAAGCCCTAATCTATGGATTTAACATGACTGGGAATACAGATATGCATCTGTAGGTCACAAATGCCTTAAAGAAAAGGTAGGGGCGTGGATCAGAAAACCAGTCAGTGTCTGGTGTGACCATCATTTGCCTCATGTAGCAAGACATCTCCTTCGCATAGAGTTGATCAGGCTGTTGATTGTTGTCCCACTTTTCTTCAACGGCTGTGCAAAGTTGCTGGATATTGGTGGGAACTGGAACACGATGTCGTACTCGTTGGCTCAGAGCATCCCAAGCATGCTCAATGGGTGACATGTCTGGTGAGTATGCAGGCCATGGAAGAACTGGATTATTTACAGCTTCCAGGAATTGTGTACATATCCTTGCGAAATGGGGCCATGCATTATCATGCTGAAACATGAGGTGATGGCGGCAGATGAATGGCACGACAATGGACCTCAGGATCTCATCACAGTATCTCTGTGTATTCAAATAACATCAATAAAATGCAATACTGTTCGTTGTCCGTAGCTTATGCCTGTCCATACCATAACCCCCCGCCACCATGGGGCACTCTGTTCACAATATTGACATCAGCAAACCGCTCGCCCACACGACGCCATACACACTGTCTGCTATCTGCCTGGTACAGTTGAAACCGGGATTCATCCATGAAAAGCACACTTCTCCAGCGTGCCAGTGGCCATTGAAGGTGAGCATTTGCACACTGAAGTCGATTACGATGCCAAACTGCAGTCAGGTCAAGACCCTGGTGAGGATGACAAGCAAGCAGATGAGCTCCCCTGAGACAGTTTCCAACAGTTTGTGCAGAAATTCTTTGGTTGTACAAACCCACAGTTTCATTAGCTGTCCGGGTGGCTCGTCTCAGACCATCCCGCAGGTGAAGAAGCCGGATTAGGTCCTTGGCTGGCGTAGTCTGCAGTTGTGAGGTCAGTTGGACGTACTGCCAAATTCTCTAAAATGACGTTGGAGGCGGCTTATGGTAGCGTGGCATTGTGTTTCGTAACAAAACTGCACATTTTAGAGTGGCATTTTATTGTCCCAAGCACAAGGTGCACCTGTGTAATGATCATGTTTAATCAGCTTCTTGATATGCCGCACCTGTCGGTGGATGGATTATCTTGGCAAAGGAGAAATGCTCACTAACAGGGAGTAAACAAATTTGTGCACAAAATCTGAGACAAATACGCTTTTTGTGCATATACACTTTGTTTTATTTTTTACCTTTTATTTAAGCACTGAGGCCACGGTTTCTTTCGCAGATGCATGAACACATCAATAAACAACAATTATACTATACATATCTGTATACACATCAATTACACAATGCATGAAAAGCAAACACAAAACACAAAAAGCAAAACACAATCATATGAAACGCATACATCCGCCTGAATTGCCCAACATGAGTATAAAGACTAGCTGTATTTTTAAGATATGCTATTGAGCTGCAAACCACACAAGGTTTATATGCAGACGTGATATATCCAAGCCCAGAATGAGTGCTGCAACAAAGGGGTTTATTTGCCCAATCTGGGCTAAGAGGACTTTTGACCCAAGTCTACTACACATGGTCTCGGTCTAGATAGGGGAAATACACTACTCCTCTCTACCACTCTTTGAAAGAAAGACAGGCTTTTCTGGCCTCTACTGGTCATATAACTGTAGTACAAGTGGAGCTAAATTCAATGATTATTTTATCTTTATTTAACTAGATAAGTCAGTTAAGAAGAAATTCTTACTTACAATGATGGCCTACCCCGGCCAAACCGTAATTGTGCACCGCCCTATGGGACTCCCAATCACGGGCAGTTGTGATACACCCTGGAATCAAACCAGGGTCTGTAGTGATGCCTCTAGCACTGAGATGCAATGCCTTAGACCGCTGCAAACTTCACGTGACTCATTGTAAAAACGGGGAGAATCTAGTCATGTTCATAAAGCACCACACTGAAGAAAATGTACTAAAATGGAGGGACTACATAGTCTTGTTCAATAAGAAATGCTATATTTTTTTTACTTTACTTGATTGAGTTTATTTTTACAGGGACAGTTAACATGAATCAACATTTCAGTAATGTATTTTACATTTTTTACGTTAAATTGTTCAATGTTTTCCGTTGTGTGCACTAATGAACACGCCCCTGGAGTTTTAAGTGCCCAAAATCATACTGCAATAGATAGGACTTGCTATAACTATTTATAAAGTTACCCTGCATGCGTGTTTGGACAGTAAAGTCAAATTTGAAGTCTGTCTGAAAACACCCTTTCAGTGAACATATTGGTAATGACATTCCCTCCATAGTTGAATTGGTAAAGCAAGTTAATTCCCTTTTAATAATATGTAATATTTTCCTACTATACTGTAGCTGTCAGATTGAGAACTGGCATTCTTTGAATAGGCGTAAGTAAAATGTTAGGCTACGTTGTTTACATTTTAAATATATAAACCTCTCGGTCTTCCACACATAGAAAGCTAGGAGGGAAGAGAATGACATCCAAGATGTACAGATTTTTAAAAATATGTTAGACACAGTGATATGCACCCAGTTAGTGACTCCCCCGAGCTATGGATTTCCATCTGTTTGTCTACCTAGAAGTGCTCCAAGGATCCATAAATGATAGATACAATACAAGATAGCAGAGAACTAGTTACATTGACTTAACTTTTTCCTCATGGAACTTCCATCCAATTGGCGACAGATTTTCATGTGAATATTCAAAAAATTTCCCACCAGAGATGTTTACATCAAATTGACTTGTTGCGGATATACAGCTATGTGTGATGATGATGATGATGATGACATTTGGAAAGTTAACTGTACCGACAAATTAGCGGCTTCCATCAGGGCTGTCGTGACATATTTTTTCCCGACGGACTTTACTCGCTTAAAAAGATTGGATGGAGAACCACATACAGTGCCGTGAAAAAGTATTTGACCCCTTTCTGATTTTCAAATTTTTGGGGGGGGGACTGAATGTTATCAGATCTTCAGCCAAAACCTAATATTAGATAAAGGGAACCTGAGTTTACAAATAAGTATATATTTGTTGTGTTATTAATAAAGTTATGCAACACCCAATTCTCCTGTGTGAAAAAGTAATTGCCCCCTTACACACAATAACTGGTTGTTATAGACTTGTGTGTTTTGGATCCATAAATTCAGCTCTGTATCAGAATTCTACAGAAGAATGTCAGGCCATCCGCCTGTGAGCTGAAGCTGAAACGCAGCTGGGTCATGCAGCAAGACAATGATGTAAAACACACAATCAAGTCTGTATGAAAATGGCTAAAAAGCAACACATTTGAAGTTTTAAGTCCAGACCTAATCTCAATTGAGAGGTTGTGGCAGGACTTGAACGAGCAGTTCATGCTTGAAAATCCACAAATGTCACTGCGTTAAAGCAGTTCTGCATGGAAGAGTGGGCCAAAATTCCTACACAGAGACGTGAGAGACTGATCAACTAACAGGAAGCGTTTGGTTAGAGTCATTGCAGCTAAAGGTGAGTTATTGAGTGTAAGGGGGCAATTACTTTCTCACACAGGGGCATTGGGTGTTACATAACTTTATGAAATACACTACATGGCACAAATGTATGTGGACACCTGCACGTCGAACATCTCATTCCAAAATCATGGACATTAATATGGAGTTGGTCTCCCCTTTGCTGCTATAACAGCCTCCACTCTTCTGAGAAGGCTTTTCACTAGATGTTGGAACATTGCTTCCATTTAGCCACAAGAGCATTAGTGAGGTTGGGCACTGATGTTGGGCGATTAGGCCTGGCTCGCAGTCGGTGTTCCAATTCATCCCAAAGGTGTTCGATGGGGTTGAGGTTAGGGCTCTGTGCAGGCCAGTCAAGTCCTTCCACAACGATGTCGACAAACCATTTCTGTATGGACCTCCCTTTGCGCACGGGGGCATTATCATGCTGAAACAGGAAAGGGCCTTCCCCAAACTGTTGCCGCAAAGTTGGAGGCACAGAATCATATAGAACGTTATTGTATGCTGTAGCGTTAAGATTTCCCTTCACTGGAACTAAGAGGCCTAGTCCGAACCATGAAAAACAGCTCCAGACCACTATTCCTCCTACAACAAACTTCACAGTTGGTACTATGCATTGGGGCAGGTAGCGTTCTCCTGGCATCTGCCAAACCAAGATTTGTCCATTGGACTGCCAGATGGTGAAGTGTGATTCATCACTCTAGAGAACGCGTTTCCACTGCTCCAGAGTCCAATGGCGGCGAGCTTTACACCACTCCGGACGACGATTGGCATTGCGCATGGTGATCTTAGGCTTGTGTGCGGCTGTTCGGCCATGGAAACCCATTTCATGAAGCTCCCGACAAACAGTTCTTGTGCTGACATTTTTTCCAGAAGCAGTTTGGAACTCAGTAGTGAGTGTTGCAACCAAAGACAGACGATCTTTACACACTTCAGCACTCGGCGGCCCCGTTCTGTGAGGTTGTGTGGCCTACCACTTCGGGGCTGAGCTGTTGTTGCTCCATACCCACGTCACAAGAACAGCACTTACAAGGCAGCTATGATGGTGCCACATTGAAAGTCACTGAGCTCTTCAGTACGGGATTTTTATACACCTGTCAGCAACAGGTGTGGCTGAAATAACCTAATCCACTCATTTGAAAGGGTGTCCACATACTTTTGTGTGTGTGTGTGTGTGTGTGTGTGTGTGTGTGTGTGTGTGTGTGTGAGTGTGTGTGTGTGTGTGTGTGTGTATATATATATATAAATAAAATTGTTCACTCAGGTTCCTGTCATCTAATATCAGATTTTGGTTCAAGATCTGATAACATTCAGTATCCAAAATATGTAGCAGTAGAGAAAATTGGAAAGGGGGCAAATACTTTTTCACAGCACTGTACAGACAACCAACCACATAGGCTACATGCTTTCTAGAAATGCACTCCCATTTATGAATTTAGGCAAAGATAGGAGCTTCGCCCTCAAACTTTTCTTACTCCATGGACAGATTATGCTTCCTTTTTTCCTTCAATAACACATTTCAATTGTCCTTATCATGACTGCCAGACTAAAACGTCTGTCACCAAAGGCATCAGGGAAAGGACAGTAATGTCAAAGGCCCAGGACAATCGGACCACAGGCCACTGTCCTATGCACTTGCAGCTCTCCCATCTGACTGAAGCTTTCGCCACAGTCATGGCATCGGTATGGGTTCTCCTTGTGAGTCCTCCTCAAATGTCCTTTCATATGAGCGTCCTGCCTGAACGCTTTCCCGCAGACTGGGCAGACAAACGGTTTCTCTCCTGTGTGAACCCTGATATGCTCGTTCAGATGACTCTTCACTTTGAAACCTTTCCCACAAAGGTGACAGCTGTGTGGTCTCTCCCCTGTATGAGTCGTCATGTGGTCTCCCAGACCCTTCCTTGCTGGGAACCCCTTTCCACAGAAATGGCATCGAAATCGCTCGTACGAAGCACGTCTCTTCATTAATTCAGACAGTGTTCCTATATGCCTAAATGGTCGTCCTCTCTTTGTTTTCCGTTGCAGAGGGCTCATGTTTTCACTCGGAGCTGCAGAACAGTGTGCATTTACTGCAAACAGGAACTGTGGGTCACTCGTTGGTACTGCGCAGCCCTCTCCATCAGGTTCTGTTTTCATGTGTTCCACTAGGGTACTCGACAGATTATTAATCTCATTGTCCTCCACAATCTGGGTTTTAAAAAGGTGCGAGGGCCAAGGGTCCTGGTCAAATCCACTTTTCACACAAGGAGGAGTGAACACAAACTCTATGTTATGACTATGAGACTCAGGCCCTTGCAGTTGCTCTTCTACCAGTCTCATCCTGAAGTCCTGTTCCACTGTACTTTGTTCGGGCTCTGAACTTTGCCGCAGACTGAGGCTCCTCATCTCTTCTTCTGAGACATGCTGCCTAGGGTCTGGAGGGAAGGAAAGGCAAATAAATGTTAGTCAACAGAGAGCCATATTAATATATCTTACCGAGACCAGCGGAGTAAAAAAAAATCATAATTATCAGCTTCAATTCAGTTAGCGCATAAAAGCACTTTGTCAGGCAAATACAGTGTGTGTGTATATATATACATACATACAGCCAGTCTTGTAAGAGCGTCTGCTAAATGACTAAAATGTAAAGAAATGTGTGTGTGTGTGTGTATGTGTATATATAACACACACACTCCTTTCTTGAAACATTTATATATTTTCCCCTATTAAACTGGGATTCATAGTTTACTGGTAACATTACTGTCCTTTACTTCCATTGAAAAATATCCCTCAAACGTTGTTAGAATTCCCTTGACTTGCTGGTAAGGAAGAGTCGGGGAAATTGTTGGAAAGTTGAGCGCTCACAGAATCGTTGGAGGCACAGAATTGTCTAGAATGTTATTGTATGCTGTAGCATTAAGATTTGCCTTCACTGGAACTAAAAGGCCTAGCCCAAACCATGAAAAACAGCCCCAGACCATTATTCCTCCTCCACCAAACTTTACAGTTGGCACTATGCATTGAGGCAGGTAGCATTTTCCTGGCATCCGCCAAACACAGATTTATCCGTCGGACTGCCAGATGGTGAAGCGCGATTCAATACTCCAGAGAGTCCAATGGCGGCGAGTTTAACACCACTGATCTTATGCTTGTGTTCGGCCATGGCATGGTAACCCACTTCATGAAGCTCCCGACAAACGGTTCTTGTGCTGACATTGCTTCCAGAGGCAGTTTGGAACTAGGTAGAGTGTTGCAACCGAGGACAGACGATTTTCATGTGCTTCGCACTTCAGCACTCGGCGATCCAGTTCTGTGAGCTTGTGTGGCCTACCACTTCACGGCTGAGATGTTGTTGCTCCTAGACGTTTCCAGTTCACAATGAGAGCACAGTTGACCGGGGCAGCTCTAGCAGGGCAGAAATTTGACGATCTGACATGTTGGAAAGGTGGCATCCTCATCAGGGCCAGCAGGTAGCCTAGTGGTTAGAGCATTGGGCTGGTAACAGAAAGGTTGCTAGATTGAATCCCCAAGCTGAAAAGGTAAAAATCTGTCGTTCTGCACCTGAACAAGGCAGTTAACCCACTGCTCCTAGGCCGTCATTGTAAATAACAATTTGTTCTTAATTAACCGACTTGCCTATTTAAATAAAGGTGTGTGTGTGTAAATATACAAAAGTATATGGACACCCCTTCAAATTAGTGGATTTGGCTATTTCAGCCGGTCTTGTATGAAATTGAGCACACAGCCATGCAATCTCCATAGACAAACATTGGCAATAGAATGGCTTTACTTAAGAGCTCAGTGACTTTCAATGTGGTACAGTCATAGGATTTTATTTTATTTAACTAGGCAAGTCAGCTACATTGGCCTAGCCAATGGCTGACTTAGTTAGCTAAATTTATCTCCCAAGAGACCAAAGACAAATCCTGATTCTAACTTATTTCTCGTCGTTTAACCTTTTCCTTTCTAACAAAAACTGAAAAGATTCAAACAAAACATAAGTGAAAATAATATTATTATTATTATTTTATAAATCCTTAGCCTTTCTCTGAAAGCATAGCAGGCCCTCATTGTTCCCCACTGTGTTTGGGTTAGTAAACATTTGTAGAGTGGCTCTATTTGCCCTCAGCATGCATTATTTTCACCATTGTTAGTGTCTAAAGAACCCATAAGTTCTTCTGAAATATTAACATGAATACTAAACATTTTGAACTCTTATTATGGTGACGATTTTACAAAATTCGTCATGGTCTAATTGGACTCGCATTTTTCTGGTGTCGGTCTTGACTCGGTCTCGGTATGGACTCGATTCGCTCCGGTCTTGAATCGTTCTCGCTTTAGGTGGTCTCGAACACAAAACTGTCCAGATATTGGGTTCTAGCAAGTTGATTAACAGGTGACAAGAGAAGTGACACACTGTGGGCTTGCGGTGCGCGGAAAGTCAAGCGAGGGCAGTGAAAGAGAGTAGACTACAATCCAGTAAGTTGAAGTAGTCGTCACAAACCTGCTCTATGTAACTTTATTTGTGGTTTAATGACCAAATCCAACAGCTTCTGTAACCGTTTGTTCTCCGCCTTCGAACGGGAGATTTCTTCTTGATACTCTACTATCGTATTTTCAACTACTCCAAATATCTCTACAGCAGCCGCTATCAATCGCTCACGCAGAAACACATTGAGCAATTGTATTTTTGACATGTTGGGAATGCACTGTCGCTAGTATTTTTAGTATCAATTTAAAGCTTTTTTGAAACCCTTCTTGTTAAATGTGCCTGCCAGGAAGTAAACACTGCTCGCTATACTTTTTTTACAGCGCGTGCACGGCAACACAATACCGCACTACCGCCGCCTGTTGTCCGGAGTGGAAACAAAGGTTGACAATGTGCTGACGTTTTTCAACCTATATTTTTGGTTCACATGTGAGAGGAGACAGACAGGACTCTCAAATGGCTATTTCTTCCAAAAACACTTTCCAGACTGGAACTTGGGCTGCACGCTGGCTATTGGTTAAGATTTTGGTAGTTCCATATAGTCAATAACCTTTCTGGCCTCTGTCCTAGTACTGTACACCGTTTATGAATACAGTTCAGTCCTGATTCAGGGTATTATAATGGCATGACTTTGGACTGTTTGAAATAAACATAATAAACTGCAGTGCATGCAGACATGTTGAACTGCATGCTTATTTTTGAATGAATATGTGTGCACGGTTTACAGTTGAAGTCGGAAGTTTACATACACCTTAGTCAAATACATTTAAACTCAGTTTTTCACAATTCCTGACATTTAATCCTAGTACAAATTCCCTGTCTTAGGTCAGTTAGGATCACCACTTTATTTTAAGAATGTGAAATGTTAGAATAATAGTAGAGAATAATTTATTTCAGCTTTTATTTCTTTCATCACATTCCCAGTGGGTCAGAAGTTTACATACACTCAATTAGTATTTTGTAGCATTGCCTTTAAATTGTTCAACTTGGGTCAAACGTTTTGGGTAGCCTTCCACAAGCTTCCCACAATAATTTGGGTGAATTTTGGCCCATTCCTCCTGACAGAGCTGGTGTAACTGAGTCAGGTTTGTAGGCCTCCTTGCTCGCACACGCTTTTTCAGTTCTGCCCACAAATTTTCTATATGATTGAGGTCAAGGCTTTGTGATGTCCACTCCAATACCTTGACTTTGTTGTCCGTAAGCCATTTTGCCACAACTTTGGAAGTATGCTTGGGGTCATTGTCCATTTGGAAGACCCATTTGCGACCAAGTTTTAACTTCCTGACTGATATCTTGAGATGTTGCTTCAATATATCCACATCATTTTCCTCGTCATGATGCCATCTATTTTGTGAAGTGTACCAGTCCCTCCTGCAGCAAAGCACCCCCACAACATGATGCTGCCACCCCCATGCTTCACGGTTGGGATGGTGTTCTTCGGCTTGCAAGCATCCCCCTTTTTCCTCCAAACATAACGATTGTCATTATGGCCAAACAGTTATATTTTTGTTTCATCTGACTAGAGGACATTTCTCCAAAAAGTACAATCTTTGTCCCCATGTGCAGTTGCAAACTGTAGTCTGGCTTTTTTATGGTGGTTTTGGAGCAGCGGCTTCTTTCTTGCTGAGCAGCCTTTCAGGTTATGTCGATATAGGACTCATTTTACTGTGGATATAGATACTTTTGTACCCGTTTCCTCCAGCATCTTCACAAGATCCTTTGCTGTTGTTCTGGGATTGATTTTCACTTTTTGCACCAAAGTACGTTCATCTCTAGGAGACAGAACGCATCTCCTTCCTGAGTGGTATGACGGCTGCGTGGTCCCATGGTGTTTATACTGGCATACTATTGTTTGTAACAGATGAACATGGTACCTTCAGGCGTTTGGAAATTGCTCCCAAGGATGAACCAGACTTGTGGAGGTCTACAATTTTTTTCTGAGGTCTTGGCTTATTTCTTTAGATTTTCTCATGATGTCAAGCAAAGAGGCACTGAGTTTGAAAGTAGGCCTTGAAATACATCCACAGGTACACCTCCAATTGACTGAAATCATGTCAATTAGCCTATCAGAAGCTTCTAAAGCCATGACATCATTTTCTGGAATTTTCCAAGCTGTTTAAAGGCACAGTCAACTTCGTGTATGTAAACTTCTGACCCACTGGAATTGTGATACAGTGAATTATAAGTGAAATAATCTGTACTTCCATCTCAAGTCAGCAACAACTATCCATCTGCAGGTTCACTGAATTCTGCAAAGGTGGCCAGCGCAGGGACAGAAGGACAGAGCAGCATTGACTCATTCTTGACCACCACAGGTGTTCATGTGTACAGCCAGGGCCACCCCAGGCAGAAGGCCATAACAGAGGCTATACTGCAAGACCTGATCATTTCCTGCAAACTGCCTATGTCCTTAGTGGACAACCCTCACTTTAGGCATTTCCTGTCAGTGGTAGATGACAAATATAGACCAGTAAGTAGGCCCACGTTGACCAGGTGCCTGCATGACTTAACACTGAACAAAGAGGCTAAAATCAAAAGTGCCCTAGAGAAGACAGAATCAGTATCTGTCACTGTAGATATATGGACTGACATGATCATGAGGGGCTTCATGGGAGTAACGGCCCATTACATGGCCATGGCAGAGAAAAAAAAACTCCCCGACTGGAGTCAGTTCTGTTGAGCTATGATAGATTCACAGGGTCACACACTGGGGAAAGTATCAGTGATACATTTGAAGTAATATGTGATCATTTTGGCATAAAACATACATTAGATTATATCATATGTGATCACACTGCAAATATGAAAAAGGCCTTCACAGTTTGTTTCCCCAAAGCAAGCAATGATCATGATGATGATAATGTGGATAACCCCAGCCTATGGGAAGAATTTGGTGAAGAGTACAATGCTGATGTAGAAGCTATCCAAACCAACTGCAGGCAACAGCGCTTACAGTGCTTTACCCATTCATTACAACTAGTGATTAGAGATGGACTAAAGGAAACAAAAATCATAAACAGTCTGATGGCTAAGGTAACTAAACTTTGCAGCTTACTACATACTACCTGTGGTCTGAAAGAAGCATTTGAAACTGAGTTCGGAGCCAATTGTTGTATCAATGCTGCTGTGTCTACCAGATGGAATTCCATCCTCCCAAGGACACAAGGAACTCTGCTTATCACCAAGGGAATGGAGCCAGCTATTGGAGCTAGTGGACATTTTGGACCCTGTGGTGACTCTCAGTGCTGCCTTTCCTTGTGTACTGTCACTCAACTATCATCTGCAAAGTATACTGAGCACAAGTCGTCACCTAGTCAGTCTTGATAAAGCACTGCAGCAGTCACTCAAACGCCGATTCCGGGGGGTGTTTGTGAATGTCAGAATGGAGCACTCGGATGAACAGGCAACAAAACTTCAATTTGGTGACAATGTATACATAATGGCTGCACTGCTGGACCCATCTTTCTGCCTGTTCTGGCTTGATCATAATGTCCTCATACCACATGAAGATAAAGCTGAATTGAATAAGTCTGATTGGTAGGTACAATGCAT
Organism: Salmo salar; assembly: GCF_965601325.2. NCBI lineage: Eukaryota > Metazoa > Chordata > Actinopteri > Salmoniformes > Salmonidae > Salmo > Salmo salar. The sequence continues at coordinate 49,656,500 of NC_138302.1, forward strand.
TGCAACATGCAAAGTTTTCTATGTCACTTGCAATCAAATAATAATGTCTTTTTTTTTCATATATACTGTATACTGTTATTCTTGATCATATACATCATTTTATGAAATTTTTTCAGACATTGTTTTGGCTGAGGCACGGAAAGTCACCATTACGGAGAGCAGTAGTGGAGAAGAAGAAGAACAACCACCTGCCAAAACCTCTAGACTGTTCTCTGGCCTCTGCAACAAGATCAGCAAGAAGAAAGGAGACATAAATTCATCTGTCAGAGCAGAGATTATTTGCTATATTGAAGTATCTTCTGATGAAAATTAAGTTGATAGCTTGGATTTTTGGAGAATCCATGCAAGACTTTCCAAGGCTCAAGCAGGTAGCAATGACAGTGTTGGCTATGCCTGCCACCAGTGCCCCAGTGGAGAAAGTGTTTAGTCATGGAGGCCTCATCATGCACCCTCATCGTGCCAGGCTTAGTGCAAGAACACTGACAAACTTGATCTTTCTGAAATGTAACCTGTCTACAACATAAATGTTCTCTGTCCTAGGGCATAGGATGTAATTTGCTACTTGTTACAGGAAATTGTATTTCTGTTGTTAAGTTTCCTGGTCAGTAAGTATATTTTAGGGATAAAGCTCATTACGCTTGATATATAGGACACTTTAGTAGTGCAGTTATTGAACAGTTGTCAGTCATTTTGGTTTACATTCATGCTTGTCATTTAACTTCCCTCACCTACAGATTTTCTGTTTGTGTGACAGAATGAAGTGAACTATAGACAATGTCTGACACAAAATACCATGCACTTTAAAATGTTGTGTTTGCTTTTTTTCATATCCGGTACAATTGCTTTTATTAATGTTAATGTAAACTGTCTACATTTTAAAAGGACATTTATTTTGATTTAAATAGTGCCTGATGTGCTTTCTTTCATACAAGTATGGACTAATGAACAAGGGAGTCTCTTCAAATAATTGACAAGGTTTATAGGCCTAACCCACAGCAGGCAGAAAGCCATTGCCAAAAGGGACTTGAGACTTGACTTAGACTTGGCCCTAAAAGACTTGACTTGGACTCTACCTCAAAGACTTTTGAACATCGCTGCTGTTATTGACACAGAGGTTTGGAAGTTTCTTTCTAATTGGTCTATTAACTAATTTACCGCCTGGTGACGTCACCAGGCAGGCCAAAACTCCATCCCACCTAAACGTGCTGACATGTCAGGGGGTCTTTTCAAACACCTTTTACATTATCATCATTTCAATCATTTCACAGTATTTTTCCAACCTGGAAACGCATATAAAACACAGGAAAATCACATTTTTGACTGCACTGGGCCATCACCACCAAAATCATCCTCAGTACTCGGATAAAGCCCTATTTACGTTAGTAACAAAAAGAGATTCAACATAAATTACATTTGTACGTAAAACTATTGTGTATTGATTAGTAAGGCACTACTATGAGTTAGTAACAGGATACTAAAGAGATTATTAAGAGCTACTAAATGCAAAAACTGTAGCTAGCACACTTAGCCTTTGGATTAGGTAGCACAGGATAGGAACAACTTTATTTAGCATAACAAATGTATGTGTCCTGTAACCAGGTGGAGAAGAACAACAACATAACCATCCGGATGCCCCACCAGCTCTTCATCAATGGGGAGTTTGTGGACGCAGAGGGTGGGAAGACCTACAAGACCTTCAACCCCACAGACAGAACGGTAGGGAGAGAAGATATAGGAGAGACAGTTTGAATACTTTAGGAATTTGTCCCTCTTTCCTCCATTGCTTGATCTGCTCCTTGACAATGACAAGGCGCCTGCAGGCTGACTTCAGTCGTCAGTTGAACAGTGTTTCCTCTGACACATTGGTGCAGCTAACTTCCGAGTTAAGTGAGCAGGTACATTGTTATTGATGCTTTAAAATATTCAGAAAAATGTATATTAAAGAATACATAAAATATTCATATTTTTATATTACTGTTAGGTACTGACCAGCATTAAAATTGCGGTAACATTTGAATGATTTAATGAAGACACAGTGAAGGTCCACTGACCATGTGCACAACCTTGTCCATGTCACAATCACTGAAGATGATGAAGAGATTTACCCCCCAGTTCTAGGTACACCTTCTTCACATTACTGACTGCACAGCTAGGATAGAGGAAAACACAAACAGGTGTCAAAGTATACACACACAGAGACAGATAATGTACTGCATACACATCCTGTACAAACAGTATGCTATTGAAAGTCAAGGTCAAAGCCAACCACTCAGAGCCTAAGGTCATGACCTCTCTGGACTAAGGTTAACCCCCAAAATAGTGACCTCGCACCTCTTCATGATGTGCTTGCCTAGCTCAGTGGAGCCGGTGAAGCCCAGCATCCGGACGTCCGGGTGGTCGGACAGACGCTGGCCCACCAGAGCACCTGAAAGACAGCAGAAGATGTACCAGCAAACTGTCAGCATCACAACACAGCCTTGTATAAAGTCAACCTGTCGGGCATCTAGGAATTCTTTTTGCACTTTCCCAGATTCTCTATTGAAGGGGGTGAGACGAGAACTGAGATGCAGCTGAAAATCGAAGGTGTGTAAAGAAAAACATAGGCGCAACTCTCTCTCGATATGAACATTTTTGTAAAATGTACCTGATCCAGGGGGAATGTTGATCACTCCCTTGGGGAATCCTGCCCTCGCTGCTAATTCAGCAAACTTCCCTGCTGTCAATGGAGTCACCTGGGGAATGGAGTCACCTGGGGAATATAGGAACATTTTGGAATAATCACAATTATTCAACATGCTAGCTATGTGTTATTTCCAAACATATTTCATATTCCTTGACAAATGTTTTCATTTCTATTGCAAAACGTTTTGCTACTGTGTGACCTAATGAACATCACCTAGATGAAAGGTAGTCTGATGGTTGGAGGTATTGGGGGTGCTCCTCAACTGAGCAGGTTTGAGGACCACAGTGTTGCCAGACAAGCAGACGTTTTCTATGCCAGCATCATCAGAGCGTAGTTCCACTGAATAACAATGGCGCACAATCTGAGAGGTCAAAGGGCAAACAACATGTTTATTCTCAAATTCTGGTGGTGTATGTCACCCAATTAGTTCTTTCATGGTGAAGGAGAGGTTACGATTGGGCTGGGCCTGGTTGATGGGGATGGTGCAGCCCTGTCGAAAGAAAACTGTGATCACCTTTACACCTGTGTACATCATGAAGTGTTATATTGCTTTATAAATATTTATAGCACTTTATAGATGCAGTCATAAAGCATTATGAAACTGTAGCCTTTAATAAATGTAACAAGAAATGACCGCCCCTCTGTCTGTGATATTCACAGTAGAAGTAGTATTATGATGATGAAGGTAAGGATAATATTCACTTTTCTCGAAGCACCTTCTTATGAGTTGCTATATAGCCTATTGTTGCACAAAATGAAAAATACTGGACAATGGACATTGTGTCCATGTTCCTCTCTCTCTCACCTGGTGCTTGTCACACCAGCCAGTGAAGTAGCAGAAGGTCTGGATGGACATGTATATGAGTATGCCTCTGTCACTGGGGTTTATCTTGCCCCACTCTCCCTCCTCGAACGCCTCCTTGGCGGCTGTCACAGCTCGGTCCAGGTCACTGACTTGAGCCAGAGACACATTACAGATGGCCTAGAGCAGTGGTTCCCAACCTTTTTCGGTGACTGTACCACCAACTGAATTTTGCTCTGCCCGGATTACCTCTGAAGTACCCGCTCATGTGCATTTTACCAATAAGCCTATTGTCTCATGAGACTTCTCAAGTACCCCCTGTGGATAAGCCAAGTTCCCTGGTTGAGAACCACTGGCCGAGAGAGAGAGAGAGAGAGAGAGAGAGAGAGAGAGAGAGAGAGAGAGAGAGAGAGAGAGAGAGAGAGAGAGAGAGAGAGAGAGAGAGAGAGAGAGAGAAAACACACTCAATACACTGTCAAAGTGATGTAGTAGCTTTAAAACTACCAGGTTGTCCCACTGTGGTCAAAGTACCTCGTATATCTATTTTGTTACCTCCTTTTTCTCCCCAATTTCGTAATTTCGATGTTGTCTCATTGGTGCAACTCCCCAACGGATCCGGGAGATGCGAAGGTCAAGTCATGCATCCTCCGAAACATGACCCGCCAAGCCGCGCTTCTTAAAATATCTTAGGGCTAGGGTCCTTTTTTCAGAATTTCCGCCTGACTGATGTGCCCAAAGTAAACTGCATGTTATTCAGGCCCAAAAGCCAGGATATGCATATAATTGGTATCATTGGATAGAAAGCACTTTGAAGTTTGTATAAATGTTAAAATAATGTATGAGACTATAACACAATTGATATGGTAGGCAAAAATCCAAGTAAAAACCAACTAGAATTATGTTTTTTGAAATCCCATGCTCTTTCAATGGAAAGCTATGGGTCCTATGCAATTCCAACTCTCAGATTGCAATTCCTATGGCTTCAACTAGATGTCAACAGTCTTTGTTCAAGGTTTCAGGCTTGTTTCTTCCAAAATGAGAAAGAATTTTGAGTTTTGGTACCGGGAGTCACAGTTGGAAATCAGTCTTGGTTTCGAAGTGTACACGCACTTGCTAATTTTACTTTTCTATTGAACATACTTCTTTCCGTATGAAATATTATAGTTTATTTACATTTTAGGGTACCTGAGGATTAAATAGAAATGTAGTTTGACTTGTTTTAACAAAGTTTAGTGGTAGCTTTTTGGATTCCTTTGTCTGCAGGTTGAACGAGTGGATTACTGAAATCGATGGCGCCAACTAAACAGACTTTTTGGGATTTAAAGAAGGATTTTATCTAACAAAACGACCATGCATGTTGTAGCTGGCACCATTGGGATTGCAAACAGAGGAAGATTTTCAAAAAGTAAGTGATTATTTAATCTCTATTTGTGATTTTATGAAGCCTGTGCTGTTTGAAAAATATGTTGATGTGGGGCGCCATCCTCAAACAATTGCATGGTATGCTTTCGCTGTAAAGCCTATTGTAAATCGGACAATGCAGTTAGATTAACAAGAATTTAATCTTTTAACCGATATAAGATACTTGTATGTTCATAAATGTTTAATATTACGATTACTTATTTGAATTGCGCACCCTCCAATTTCACCGCATGTTGTCGACAGGTATCCCGCTGATGGGACGCCTAGCCCTAAGAAGATTTATTAATATACATTTTTCTGAATATTTCAAGGCACCAATAACCAGTGTATTTACGTGTGTATTTCATGGCATGAGCTCAGTATTCTTCAACAAGGGAGAGAACTTTTGTTTTGTTATAAATGTCATCACGCACGCTGATTGACTCAAAGTCGTTTATTTTAAACAAATGAATGCAATGAAATATTTTCTCACATAGAATCATATCTAACGTCTGAGTATTCCCCCTTCATATTGAACACATTGAATTTCACCTCACAAATCCTGGGTTGATGTCACGTTATTTTGAAGTCATTCCTAGTACATGTAAGAGAGATTTCCTTCTTGTTTAGTCGGCTTTGAGCTTGTTATCTCTGATGTGTGGACTGTACCAAAGAGAGAGGGCAGGCTGTTTACACTGCGTGGTCAACAGACAACAGTCAGGGAGGACCCCTGGTTGGAAGCAGGTGTGGTTGTGTGTATTTGTTTCTGCATACTTTTGTGTGTTCGGCAGTTTGTCTCACGAACCGAGGATGATCCTCAGTGGAGGTATCCTGACCTGGACTAATAATAGGATGGAGGATGAGAAAGACAAGCCCATCATGGTTGCCATAGAGAACTCCAATAGGATCTGTCTACAGGTGGTGGCTCCGTACCTGGTGGCCGGGCAGGGGATGCTGACGGCAGGCATGGTTCTGGATGCTGTGCAGGTGGGTGAAGGGATTCTAGGTCTGGAGGGGAAAAGTTTGAGTTGATAGACGGTATGTAGGCAGCCTGTTGTAATGTCATCATACTTTATCTATTAAGTTGATATACAGTATATTTATCTGGCTTAATGAAAGCTAATTACGATAGATGCCAAGAAAAGGTACAACATAAAAAAACTGGGCCTACCAACACTCATGTACTTCTTACTTTTAATTCAATAAAACCCATCAAATCAGAGTGGGTAGTAGCACATTACACATTTCTAAGTCACAGTAATACTAGTAGAGAAAATCATCTGTGACTCTCCGGTGTTTACATTTTGCACATTTGATAAGTGTCTTCCTATTTAGCCTCTCACTCCTTCTCTCACATAGTCTGTGTAGACCGTAGATGCTTATATTCTGGATTCTGTTTGTGTTGTTGTGAGGTGGCTGAATGGTGGAAGAGGGGAGCTGGGGGGGGGGGGGTTAGGTCGCTGTGATCTAATGAACCTGATAAGGTGACCTCGCTGGCGCGCCGTCACTAACACACCAGTCTTGGCACAATGGGATGACCGAGGTCTGTTACTTTGTGTCCAGTTTTTACGCAGCTTAAACTTAACGCAGCGTTTGCATACGTCTAAAAGTTTAGAAGAGTTCAACTTTTCATGGACCACAGTCAGACAAAGTAGGATGTATAAGCATACAAAAATGCAATGCATCCGTCTCTGTCTCTACAGGCCCTATTAAAAAAAATGTCACCAAGTACAACCTCAGACCAAAGGCAAGTTCTGCATAGCAAGTGCCAGACAGTATTCCCTTGGATTTCATTATGCAATCCTGGAACCCAGTCAATGTGTTTGTAATGCGGTCTCTAAGCTGTGATATACAGTCCCATAGACCTGTCACTTTGTCATTTAACAACAAACCCCCGAAAGGCCATTGCTATAAATAATCCAGTGTGTACTTGTACGTTTGACTAAGGGCTCTATTCAATCTGTAAAGCTGAAGCGTTACAGATTCCGCAATATAAATGTAAAGGTCATTTCCGATTGAACCGACGTATGCAGCGTTTACCATGAATGCAGTCTCCACTAAAGTGGGAACATTGCCGTTTAATTTCAATCATGCTGTAAAGCTGAACGTCCGCGATGCAGATTCAGTAGAGCCCTAAACTTTGTTTTTACTGCACACTGCACACACTGAGGATTATATGGTCTAAAAAGGCCACGTACATACTCAAGTTGTACAACTGATGTACAGCACATTTGGCACAATGGTTTTGATACAGCAAAGTTTTTCTTCAGAAAAATAATTATACAAGCATTGTGGAGACTGCACAATGGTTGTGTTTACTAATTGTGTTAGCACTAATAATAGCAGTCGTAATTGTGTTTACTAATAATAGCAGTTGTACCACAACCATTGTGTCAAATGAGTTTAGTATTTTAGAATGTTATTAGGATCCCCATTAGCTGCTGCTGACGCAGCCACTACTCTTAACGGGGTCCTCACAAAACATTTAAAATCGGAATTCACACTTTCATACACTTAGGTCGAACATTCCATGCTTAATAACATTACACATACGCCGGCACATACTCCTTCGTTAATCGTAATATGTTACATATACCACCCAGTGAGTCATACTGGGTCTCTTGCGGTATAATGTTAACCTTGGTGGAGTCTTTCATATAAAAAACAAATAGAGTCACACCGGATTGGAGCCATTCACCCAGTGAATGGAGTCCCATACATATGTTCCCTCAACACAACCGTGACAGCGTTGACTTTTTGTTATATGTTACAGTCATCTCCAGACATAGTGGGTTTCTTTTACGGTGAAGGGAGACAGATTAGTTGTACAACCTATGTGTATACGGGGCCATAGAAGCTAAAGTGATTAGTATTTTGACATTTCAGGTTAAGATTTTGTGTTTTCCGCTGACTTTGTTTTGGCAGTTGTTTTCTGGTCATTTTCTGGCAGTTGTTTGGTTGTTGTTTTCTGGTCATAGAGGAAACCCCTACCGGGACTTACTGGCACTACCCTTCTCCTAAATGTGTCCTTGTGGAATCTCAAGAACTGGATTTACTGTACTTGTCACGCCCTGACCATAGAGAGCCCTCGGGGTTCTCTATGGCATTTTAAGTCAGGGCGTGACTAGGGGGGTTTCTAGGTATAATATTTCTATGTTGAAGTGTGTGTATGGTTCCCAATTAGAGGCAGCTGATAATCGTTACCTCTAATTGGGGATCATACTTAGTGTGTCCTTTTTCCCACCTGCTAGGTGGGATATTGTTTTGTATGAGTGCCTATGTGCGCTACGTATTTCACGATCGTTATATCTTTGTGGTTTTGGAAGTTTCACTATCATTAAAATGTGGAACTCTACTCACGCTGCGCCTTGGTCCAATTATTCATACGAAGGTCGTGACAGAATATCCCACCTTTACAGGACCAAGCAGCGTGCCCAGGAGGTGAAGGAGAGTTGGTCATGGGAAGAGATACTAGGTGGATGCGAGATCCATCCTTGGTGGGAGTCGCCGAGGAGTAAAGGAGGACAGCGACAACGCCGGGGTCCGCGGCCACAAACAGCCCAAGGGTAACCCCAAGTTTTTTTTGGGGGGGGCACAAGGGGCGGTCAGCCGAGGAGAGAGCCAGAGACCGTCTGGGAGTCGATGGAGCAGTTTGAGGAGGGATATCGGAGAGAGATGTTGGCTAGGAGTATGCTGCAGCGCAGGCGTTTTGAGGAGTGTGTCATCAGTCCGGTGCAACCTGTGCCGGCTCCACGCACCAGGCCTCCAGTGGGCCTTCCCAGCCCGGTACGTCCTGTGCCGGCTCCCCGCATTCGCCCTGAGGAGCGTGTCATCAGTCCGGTGCAACCTGTGCCGGCTCCACGCACCAGGCCTCCAGTGCGCCTTCCCAGCCCGGTACGTTCTGTGCCGGCTCCCCGCACTCGCCTTGAGGAGCGTGTCATCAGTCCGGTGCAACCTGTGCCAGCTCCCCGCACTCGTCCACCAGTGCGTGTGTACAGTCCGGAGTCTCCAGCGACGGTCTACAGCCCGGTACCTCCAGCGACGGTTCACAGTCCAGAGCTTCCAGCGACGGTTCACAGTTCAGCGCCTCCAGTGACGGTCCACGGTCCGGAGCCTCCAGTGACGGTCCACGGCCCGGAGCTTCCAGTGACGGTCCATGCCCGGAGCTTCCTGCGCCGGTGCCATGGCCGGAGCCTTCCACTGCGCCGATGCCCAGTCCAGGCACGGTATCCAGTCCTGCTCCATGGCCGGAGCCTTCCTCTGCGCCGGTGCCCAGTCCAGGCACGGCATCCAGTCCCGCTCCATGGCCGGAGCCTTTCTCGGTGCCGATGCTCAGTCCAGGCACGGCGTCGAGTCCCGCTCCATGGCCGGAGCCTTCCTCTGCGCCGGTGCCCAGTCCAGGCTCCACTAGCCACCGACGCTAGTTGCCCACCCTAACCCTCCCCATCTAGTTTCAGGTTTTGCGGTCGGAGTCCGCACCTTTGGGGGGGGGGGTACTGTCACGCCCTGACCATAGAGAGCCCTCAGGGTTCTCTATGGTGTCTTAGGTCAGGGCGTGACTAGGGGGGTTTCTAGGTATTATATTTCTATGTTGAAGTGTGTGTATGGTTCCCAATTAGAGGCAGCTGATAATCGTTACCTCTAATTGGGGATCATACTTAGTGTGTCCTTTTCCCCACCTGCTAGATGGTATATTGTGTGGTATGAGTGCCTATGTGCGCTACGTATTTCACGATCGTTATATCTTTGTTGTTTTGGAAGTTTCACTATCATTAAAATGTGGAACTCTACTCACGCTGCGCCTTGGTCCAATTATGCATACGAAGGTCGTGACAGTACCACAACTAATCCTTCAGAAGCTTATGTTGTGAGACTCCAATGTAGAGATATCTACATGAAGTACAAGAAGTTGCATGACATTTCCGGGAGACTCTCTCTGTTTGTGTCCCTCAACAATTAGATAACTTATTTTTTTTAAATTCCAGGCTAATCAGAGCAGGCAGTATCATATAAATAGAATTACTAATTAAGTAATTATAATTCTATGGGAATTACCTTGTGGGCACAAGCAACACATAATCTCTCAATTATAACTGCGTCCCAGAGTCCTCTAAGCCCTGAGTTTACAGTCCGTATTACAACACAGTGTCAGTGGGGGGAGCAGGAAGGAGAGAGCAGACTCTACACATCACGTCTCAGGGACACCTTTCAGCTGAGTCACTCTGTGTGTGTGTGTGTGTGTGTGTGTGTGTGTGTGTGTGTGTGTGTGTGTGTGTGTGTGTGTGTGTGTGTGTGTGTGTGGGTGGGTGGGTGGGTGGGTGGGTGTGTTTGTGGGGGGGGGGGGGATTTTTGTGTGCGTGCATGCGTAATCACTTAAAAGGGAGAGAAAGAGCTGGGCTCAGTTTTCTCTCTCCCTCTTTAACAGCATGCATGACTCAAATCTCTGTCATGGTCATGGATGATTTTTACTTCACTTCCAGTGTTTTGCTAATATTTACTAAATATCTTTCCGGTCGATAATGTCGTTTTTTAAATCTGAATTTAAGTGAGAAGGAGAGGGGGATAAAGGGAGGGGGAGGGAGAGAGGCAGACTTGCTAATAAAGACTGATGCAGAAAGAGCCAAAACCCCATTAGATGCCACGCCAATGGAGGGGAGACAGTCAACCCACCAATCAAAAAGAAGAGGAGATGTCCTTTAGAGGAGACCGGGCTAGTGCCACGTTTTGTGAGAGGTGAAACACCTGCTGGCACAGAGAATGTGTCACAGTGGGGACAGGGAGGGTAGGAGGGCGAGACAAGAGAGAGAATAAAGAAAACAGAGTTGAGAAAAAGAGAGTCGTCGGGAGGCAGAGATAGATAGAAAATAAAAAGAGAGTAAAGGAGAGATTTAGAAATAGAGACAGAGTGAAGCAAAGCAATAAAACTACAGAGAGAGAAAGAAAGAGACCCCGTTTCAGTCTGATAGCCCTGCTCGTACAGACGCCAGCAGCACCCCCTCCCTCCCTCTCTCACAGAAGCACCATCCCAACCCACTCTGTCTGCATACCAGAGTACAGAAAACCCCTGGTAGCGATGGTACAGGTACTCTAACGCTTTGCCTCGTGACTCACACCTTATCGTTCTCACTTAATGTCTCACTGCAGTCCTTCTTCGGAGCCTTAGAACCACAGACCATCACCTTATTACCTCATTTCACTTCTGCGACACACCGATAAACAACCACCGTCACGTCTCTCCGACCCAACATGAGGAAGGGGCTCCAGGGAAGCCAGGCTGCTCACACAGGGCAGTGGGAAGAAACGGAGAGGAAAGAGGAGCGCCATCACGAGCAGCAGCAGCAGCAGCTGGGGAGGGCAGAGAAAAAGTTAGTAGCGTTCTGGTTGTCCTTGTCCCAGAGGACGTGGACATTTTTCAGGCCCCGCAGTGGCGAACGCACCGGCTGCTTCCAGCGGAGCCCTTCGGCAGCTCGCCTGCTGAAGAGCGAGCGGTGAGGAGTGCGAGAGGCCAAAGGCAGTCCGTGTCATTCTTCAGCTTCGTCCACCATTAGCAAAAAAAATTTTTTGTTGTTATATTAGTAACGTTGGCTAAAGACAGAAGCACAAGAGTGAGCGACAGGTGAAAGACAAGAGGAGGGAGGTTCGTCGAATGCCCTCTTCTTCTTTTCTGGGCTCCTTCCGGATTCTTTCCCTTAGGGAAAAGCGTTAGGCAGCAGCTGAACTGTTACTTTTAGAACATTACGACAACAGACTGTCATTACTTTTACTTCACATTCAGAACATTAAGGAAACAAACTGTGATTCAAAAGGCGTCGTGCTGCTGTCGACTGGAAGAACTTCCTGCTCTCCTCTTGTTGTCGTCAAAGCCAGGCCTCCCTCCTCAGAAGAAACTTCCACTCACTAAACTATAAAGTTACGATAGAGGAGATATTAGTGGTGGAGATTGTTGGAGGTTAGTGTGACAAGGGGCAGGTGTCGCTCCCTAAACCCCCACTCGTCTTTCCAGGAAGAGATGGGGTAACTGGGACCTGCTGAGACCATGGTGGTCACCCATCTGGAGCTGGAGCTGTGCTACCAAGGGAAGAAGCTGAGAGGCTTCACCTGTAAGCTGACCCGCTCCCCCTATGGCTACTTGCCTGAGAGTTCCTGGCTCATCGCAGCCCAGATCCTACTGCCCTTCCTGGTGGCCGGCCTGGGCATGGTGGCGGCGGGCATAGTCATGGACGTGGTGCAAGTATGGGATAACTTTGTGTTTGTGTGTTTGTTTGTGTGTCTTGTAAAGTACATTTCTGTGTGTGTGTGTGTGTGTGTGTGTGTGTGTGTGTGTGTGTGTGTGTGTGTGTGTGTGTGTGTGTGTGTGTGTGTGTGTGTGTGTGTAATATCTGTGAACAATATCCATGTATGTATGTATTTTCTTGACCTATTGTTAGGCTTTGAAACAGTATATTTGTGTGTATCAGGGCATGATGTAATGTGTTGTAAATCCCCTTGCATTTAAGCAAAAAACAGGTGAGAGAGGTGCAGCTCCACAGATGTTTGGGCATCTACATTGTTACATTGCTTTGGATCAGTGATAGCCCACATTCCCTGGTAGATAACCCACCAGTGGTGGGACTGGTGGGGTTAGAAAAGGGCACACTGGCTACATCCCAAATGGCACACTGATCCCTTTAAATCTCAGACACACCGGTTTGTCTGCCACAGTACTTAGCACTTCTGAACAGTGTCGGCAGTCAATCTCTTTTATGTTTACACAGCAAAGACCTTGAAGTCGTCAGCCACCCAGCCTTGTTAGGATACTCCAAACCAGAAGGCGGCAGTAGTGTTGTTTGGCAATGCATGTCTATGTGTGTTGCTATATGGTGTAGTCAATTTTAGCTATCTACCTAGCTAGCTGCACTCATTTTGCCCTTGTTGATAATAGTCAGATGGCAAGATCACAAATAAACAATTGAATTCACTCTCCATAATCACATACAGGCCTTAGATAAATGTTTAGCTATCTGGCTAATGTTAGCATGATTAGCTAACTAGCTGTTGTGCTACCTAGGTAAAGTAAAGATACTGCATTGACTCAAGCAGCTGCTACAAGCTACAAGCAGCTGCTACATTGAAACTAATCCATTGTGATTTAATTATAATGTTGCTAGCTACAGTGGCCAGATAGCTAGCTTGGTAAAGCATTAAGTGATGTGTGCATTGTGATTGTGATTCACTTAAAACCCCATTTGTTTAATATGAAGTGTGTGACTGCATTGCTCAGTTATCTAGCTAGCTAACTAATAAGCTAGTGCACATTATCAAACCTTACAAAAAAATCCTTCTTCAAGCACAAAACTCCTTACCTAGATGTAAAATATGTAAAGACGTCCTCTAGAAAAAAAATGTATTATGCAGCTTTATTGTTTTAGTTAGAACAATTCTGATGAAAAGGGGGTACATTAGACCTGAAAAAGAGACCTATTTCTTTTCCTTTTTCTTGTCACTCATATCGGCTCCCCACATGGAGGTTCAAATCAAATCAAACTTTATTTTTCACATGCGCCGAATACAAGTGTAGACCTTACCGTGAAATACTTACTTACAAGCCCTTAACCAACAGTGCAGTTCAAGAAGAGTTAAACAAATATTTACAAAATAAATTATAGTAAAAAATAATAAAAAGTAACACAATCACATAACAATAGCGAGGCTATATACAGGGGGTACCGGTACTGAGTCAGTGTGCGGGGCTACAGGTTAGTTAAGGTAATTTGTTCATGTAGGTAGGGGTGAAGTGACTCAGCTTAGATAATAAACAGTGAGTAGCAGCAGTGTACAAAACAAATGAAGGGGGGTGTCACGTCCTGACCAGTAAAGGGGTTATTTGTTCTTATAGTTTGGTCAGGACGTGGCAGGGGGTATTTGTTTTATGTGGTTCAGGGTGTGTTTGTGTATGTGTTCATGTAGAGGGGGTATTTGGTTTATATGGTTCGGGGTGGTTGTGTATGTATAGGGGTATTTTATTTATGTATTCCGGGGTTTTTGGGTTATCGTTCTATGTTAGTTTATTTCTATGTTCTGTCTAGGCGTTTGTATTTCTATGTTTTGGTAATGGGGATTGGGGCCTTCAATTGGAGGCAGCTGTCTATTGTTGCCTCTGAAGGTCCTATATTTAGGAGTGTGTTTGTTTTGGGGTTTGTGGGAGATTGTTTCTTGTTTTGCTGTGTGCTTGACGAGACTGTCTAGTTCGTTTGTTTTTGTATACGTTGTTTGTCTTTTTCCTTCTTCACTAATAAAAAGAAGATGAGTATACATTTTCCTGCTGCGTTTTGGTCTACACCCTACGACACTCGTGACAGGGGGGGTCAATATAATAGTCCGGTGGCCATTTGATTAATTGTTCAGCAGTCTTATGGCTTGGGGTTAGAAGCTGTTAAGGAGCCTTTTGGTCCTAGACTTGGCGCTCCGGCACCACTTGCCGTGCTGTAGCAGAGAAAACAGTCTATGACTTGGGTGACTGGAGTCTGACAATTTTATGTCCTTTCCTCTGACACCGCCTATCATACAGGTGTTGGATTGCAGGAAGCTTGGCCACAGTGATGTACTGGGCCGTAAGCACTAACCTCTGTAGGGCCTTACGATCAGATGCCGAGCAGTTGCTCGGTGATACAACCGGTCAGGATGCTCTCGATGGTGCAGCTGTAGAACTTTTTGAGGATCTGGGGACCCATGCCAAATCCTTTCAGTCTGCTGAGGCGGAAAAGGTTTTGTCGTGCCCTCTCACGACTGTCTTGGCATATTTGGACCATGATAGATCGTTGGTGATGTGGACACCAAGGAACTTGAAACTCTTGACCCGCTCCACTATAGCTATACTATTTTGTCCCCCCACACCAAACACGATCACGACACACAGGTTAAAATATCAAAACAAACTCCAATTATATTAATTTGGAGACAGGTCGAAAAGCATTAAACATTTATGGCAATTTAGCTAGCTAGCTTGCACTTGCTAGCTAATTTGTCCTATTTAGCTAGCTTGCTGTTGCTAGCAAATTTTTCCTGGGATATAAACATTGAGTTGTTATTTTACCTGAAATGCACAAGGTCCTCTACTCCGCCAATTAATCCACACTTAAAAACAGTCAACCGAATCGTTTCTAGTCATCTCTCCAGGCTTTTTTTAATAATCTCTTCCAGGCTTTTTCTTCTCTTGACTTTAGATTGCGATTGGCAACTTTCATAAATTAGATGCATTACCGCCACTGACCTCATTTGTCTTTCAGTCACCCATGTGGGTATAACCAATAAGGAGATGGCATGTGGGTACCTGCTTCTATAAACCAATGAGGAGATGGGAGAGGCAGGACTTGCTGTGCGATCTGCGTCACAAATAAAACTGACTTCTATTTTAGCCCTTGGCAACGCAGACGCTCCTGGGTGCAATAATTGAATAATATAGATTTCTACATTTATTTTGCAACCCTCGAGCACGCGAGTGTGTAGTCAGCCTGTTGACAATTACAGGTATTACATTTGCAACAGCTGTCACAGCTCTCCAGGGGCATTTCATTCCCGACTATCAATGTTGTGGTCGAGGACCACAAATTCCGACAAAGAGCACAGAGACCTGATGAGTCCATAGCAGATTACTTTGCTGCCCTGAGAGAGTTGCTTGTGAACTGTTTTTTTGGTGATAGATGAGATGCTGAGAGATAAACTTGTTGAAAAGACCTCTGCTCCCTTTTATTGCAGGTTAATTTCACACTGTGGTGTCAAAAAAAAGAGGAACGTGGCCGGAACTTGCAAGCCATTCTCAGCACCTTGGAGAACGCCAGTCTGCTGCTAATCAAAGGAAAATGTCACTTCAACAAAATGAGCCTGACCTTCCTTGGTCATACCATCACTGCACAATGACTACTACCTGATGATGGACTTGTCAGTGCCATTCTCAAGGCCCCTGCTCCTTCTGAAGGTACCACCCTGCACTCTTTCCTTGGCTTAACTGGGTGGTACTCCAAATTCGTCCACAACTACTCTACAGAGGTTGAGCATATGCTTGCCTGTCTCAGGACACATGCTGACGTGGATGGATGCTGCGCAGGAGATCTTCGAGAAAGTCAAGCAGCTGATTGTCAATAGATCTGCCCTGGCTATATTTGACCCTGCTCTTCCTATCCTGGTGTCCACAGATGCATCAGATTATGACTTGGGTGGTGTGCTTATGCAAATACATCCAGATGGAACAGAGCGCACAATGGCGCTTACATCCCGTACTCTCTCCTCAGCCGAGCGCAAATACTCCATAGCAGAAAAGGAAGCGCTTGCCTGTGTGTGGTTGGTTGAGCGGTGGTGAACGTTCCTGCGAGGTACACGTTTTACACTACGAACTGATCATCAGGCACTTACTACTGTAATTGCATCAAAAAGTGCAGGAATGCGCATTGCGAGATGGTCTGCTTGCTTACTGTGCTTCTCATATGACATTCTGCACAGGCCTGGATCAGTAAACCTAATTGCTGGTTGCCTGTCGAGTCTACCCCTCCCTTCAGACAAAAATGTTGTCCGCTTGTCTGAACCTGAGTTAGTGGCCCTGCTATCCACTGAGCTTAACACATTGGCTGAGTTCTCCTCCGAATGTGCTACATGCCCAGAACTGCTTTACACAGCCAGATTGAAAAATATGGGCCCAAAACAAGATTTTATTTTCTTCCCAGACCTGTTACCTTCCTTTCCCTTTCGGGAGGAACTCTGTACAAGACTGTTTAGTGTACCGTGTACCAAACCACCTGCTAATGCCCATTACGCTGCATCACAGAATGGTTTCACAAGCTCATAAAAACAACCAGGGAGTCTTCCGAACAAAACAACAGCTGTGTGAGCACTACTGGTGGCCTGGAATGGACACGTCCCTACAAACTACAATATCAACATGTCAACTCTGTCAGGCAAATTACAAAACTAAAAAACTACAAAGACGCATGTTGCACCTCTCCAGCCTGTTCCCCTTTCTGAAGGCCATGATAAAAATAATAGAATTGACATTGTTGGTCCATTTGAAACTGCCCCAGCAGATTGGTGGTCAGATGAAGTAGATGCTAAGCAACAGGACTGTTTTGCTAGCAGAGACTGGAATATGTTCTGGGATTCCTCCAATGGCATTGAGGAGTACACCGCTTCTGTCATTAGCTTCATCAATAAGTCCATCAATGACGTTGTCCCCACAGTGACCGTACGTACATACCCCAAACCGGGGGTCGGCAACCCGCGGCTCTAGAGCCGCATGCGGCTCTTTAGCGCCGCCCTAGTGGCTCCCTGGAGCTTTTTCAAAAATATGAAAATGGAAAAAGATGGTGTGAATATATTTTTTGTTTTAATATTTTTGTCAGTATATATTTGGAATGACACATAGGGATATTATTGTGTTTTGTTGCTCAGGTCCGAGGATGGCTGCATTGTATTGTCCGTGTCAAAAGAGAAGAGGGTGCTGCTGCATTTTACCCTTGCACATTTGCAGAAAACTAAAGAGAAGAGGATAATGCACAGAAATCGAACTTAAACTGTATTATTTAAATTTTATATACTCTACCTTTTCAAAAGGCTGCTGTTTTATTGCACGCTGTCTGTTGCCCAGATAAGGGGGAAAAGAGAAGAGGATTGTATCGTATTATTGAGGATTGAAAAGGACTGCATTTTATTTCCATGGGGAGGTCTGAAATTACAGGAGGCTATTATGCATGTTGCACATTTTGTTGTTTTTTTCGAATCCTAAAATAAAAATGACATCAAAAATCTGATTTCTGTATTGTATTTCTTTAATTTCATCAATGCAACGAAACATAATACATTAATATTATAATGGAAGTTAAACTTAAAGCACCATCGTACAGCAGAGTAGTCACGTGGTGCGTCATTCTCTCCAGGATGCGCTGCAGGTAAAATAAACGATTAATCATGAATGCTCATTATGTATTTGTAGCCTACTTATCATTTTGATAGTAGGCTAATATAGCTAATATAGACACTTACAGCATGTGTTGCCTTCATTATAAGGCTTATATAAGGCTTTTAATTTTTTGCGGCTCCAGACAGATTTGTTTTTTGTTTTTTTGGTCCAATATGGCTCTTTCAACATTTTGGGTTGCCGACGCCTGCCCCAACCAGAAACCATGGATTACAGGCAGCATCCGCACTGAGCAAAAGGCTAGAGCTGCCGCTTTCAAGGAGCGGGACTCAAACCCGGAAGCTTATAAGAAATCCCGCTATGCCCTCTGACGAACCATCAAACAGGCAAAGCGTCAATACAGGACTAAGATCGAGTCGTACTAAACCGGCTCTGATGCTCGTCAGATATGGCAGGGCCTGCAAACCATTACAGACTACAAAGGGAAGCACAGCCGAGAGAGCTGCCCTGTGACACGCGCCTACCAGACGAGCTAAACTACTTCTATGCTCGCTTCGAGGCAAATAACACTGAAACATGCATGAGTGTACTGGAAGACTGTTGATCACGCTCTCCGTAGCCAATATGAGTAAGACCTTTAGACAGGTCAACATTCACAGGGCCGCAGGGCCAGACGGATTACCAGGACGTGTACTGCGAGCATGCACTGACCAACTAGCAAGTGTTTTCACTGACATTTTCAACCTCTCCCTGTCCGAGTCTGAAATACCAACATGTTTCAAACAGACCACCATAGTGCCTGTGCCCAAGAACACTAAGGTAACCTGTCTAAATGACTACCGACCCGTAGCATTCACGTCTTTAGCCATGAAGTGCTTTGAAAGGCTGTTCATGGCTCACATCAACATCATCATCTCAGAAACCCTAGACCCACTCCAATTTGCATACCACCCCAACAGATCAAAAGGAACACCTATGTGAGAATGCTATTCATTGACTACAGCTTAGTGTTCAACACCATAGTGCCCTCAAAGCTCATCAATAAGCTAAGGACCCTGGGACTAAAAACCTCCCTCTGCAACTGGATCCTGGACTTCCTTACGGGACGCCCCCAGGTGGTAAGGGTAGGTAACAACACATCCGCCATGCTGATGCTCAACACAGGGGCTCCTCAGGGCTGCGTGCTCAGCCCCCTCCTGTACTCCCTGTTCACTCATGACTGCACGGCCAGGCACGACTCCAACACCATCACCAACAACAACGAGAGCCTATAGGGAGGTGGTCAGATACCTGGCTGTGTGGTGCCAGGACAACAACCTCTCCCTTCAACGTGATCAAGACAAAGGAGATGATTGTGGACTACAGGAAAAAGAGGACCGAGCACGCCCCCATCTCATCAACGGGGCTGCAGTGGAGCAGGTTGAGAGCTTCAACTTCCTTGGTGTCCACATCACCAACAAACTAACATGGTCCAAGCACTCCATGACAGTCATGAAGCGGGCATGACAAAACCTATTCCACCTCAGGAGACTGAAAAGATTTGGCATGGGTCCTCAGATCCTCAAAAGGTTCTACAGCTTCACCATTGAGAGCATCCTGACTGGTTGCATCACTGCCTGGTATGGCAACTGCTCGGCCTCCGACCGCAAGGCACTGCAGAGGGTAATACGAATGGCCCAGTACATCACTGGGGCCAAGCAATCCAGGAACTCTATACCAGGCGGTGTCAGAGGAAGGCCTTGAAAATGGTCAGACTCCAGCCACCCTAGTCATAGACTGTTCTCTCTGCTACCACACGGCAAGCGGTACCGGAGCGCCATGTCTAGGTCCAAGAGGCTTCTAAACAGCTTCTACCCCCAAGCCATAAGACTCCTGAACATCTAGTCAAATGGCTACCCGGACTATTCACATTGCCCCCCCCCCTCCCCTCTCCACACCACTGCCACTCTCTGTTGTCATCTATGCATAGTCACTTTAATTAACTCTACCTACATGTACGTACTACCTCAACTAACCGGTGCCCCCGCACATTGACTCTGTACCGGCACCCCCTGTATATATTGTTATTTTTTACTGCTTTACCTTTTACTTTTTTGCTCCTTTAATTACTTGTTACTTTTATCTCTTATTCTTATTCTTTTGAAACTGCACTGTCGGTTAGGGGCTCATAAGTAAGCATTTCACTGTAAGGTCTTCACCTGTTGTATTCGGCACATGTGACTAATAAGATTTGATTTGAGATTGTCGTTACGCAATCAGATCATTTGCTGGTTAAACTTCCTTTTCATGTCAAAAAGGGTGTACCAAATTGCAGTGCGCCACCAAAGTTATCCAAAGGAAAGGACCAAACACATATGTCCTTGGCGACAGAACGGAAAAACATGGAATGTGTCACATCTCTCACTGTGGCCTGAGCTGGCCACATTATGAAATGGTTCTGCTCATCCAGTGGAGATTTTAGCTTGTAAATCTTGGTGGGGGAAAAAAATTATGTGGGATGCATGCCAGCAAAGCCACTGCACAACACTAAACAATACATTAATTGCACTGGAACGGTGACAAACGGTGCCCACAAACTGTTAGGGCCTACAAAAAGCTGTCCCAACAGTAGAGTCCCAACAGCAGTCCCAACACCTTACCACTGCTACACCTGGCTATCAGCGGAGCCTTGTCTGGCAGCAAAACAGTTCATTCAGCCTCATTTACTGCCTTTTAAAAAAACATAGCTACTATATGGCTGTCACAACTTCCGCCGAAGTCGGTCCCTCTCCTTGTTCGGGCAGCATTTGGCGGTCGACGTCACCGGCCTTCTAGCCATCGCCGATCCACTTTTCATTTTCCATTTGTTTTGTCTTTGTCTTTTGTCTTTGTAATTGGGAGTTTCAATCCCCCAATTACCTGTTCATTATTTAACCCTCTGTTCCCCCATGTTTGTTTGTGAGTGATTGTTTCTATGTAGGAAGGTCCATTATTGTGGGCTCTGTTTTTGTATTGCATTTATTATATGTTGAGTAAAATACGGTTATTTACTCATATCTGCTGTCCTGTGCCTGACTCCTATACACCAGCTACACACAGACTTCCTTACAATGGCTGACTTGCTTAAACAAATGTGGTTTCTTCTGACAATTGAGATGTACAAACTATGGCATAAGGGGTTGACAAGCGGTTAAGAGGCAATCGTTATTTCGATTAAGACATTAATGAGCGAGCTAGGACGGACGTAGTCAATATAACTATTTGGTCAGCACTTTTGAAATGTACAGAGACAGAATTCAGAACATGGGGCGTTCTTACAGTGTTCTCCCTGTACACCAAGTCAGAACCGTAGGATAAATAAAGGGGGCATATAAGCAGACAATGAAAGCTCTTACAATATTTGATGATTACATTTCTCAAAAACAGGTTATAGCCTACATGTGCACCACCAAGTCAGAACAGTAGGCGAAATTAAGATGTGAAAATATACCAAATTATTTGGGTGAGGCACATGGGCTACTAACAGCTTACTACACAACATACACTTAGTATTACTTTCTTAGCTACAGTATACATATCTCCCTGGTAAATTACATAATTTATGCAGCAGCATACAATACATTTTTAGACTCACCTTGTTGTCCTGTGCTCACTTGAACAGAAAGGTGGCACAGCGGTCCTTGATGGGCGAACTTTGTCATCAAATTCTGTCATTCTCTGGATTTATGGTGCTTTCCAGAATTGGGAACTTGAAAAAAAAGGTCATGATGACGTCAGTGATCTTCAGGTTGTAGTTCTAGAAAGAGGCCCGAGTTCCCCCACCTGCCCTGAATGACAGGTTGTCACTGTGCTCATCCCAAAGTGCCCTTGCATTCACAACAGACTATTCAAATTGAGTCAGAAGAAGCCCGGCTTGGCTAAATAACTATATTCAATAAAATCAGAAAGATTGTGAGTACTATAATTGACTGCTAAAGTGTCAATGTGATATTCTGATGTTACTGCCGTTATGGTTACTATGCTGTGCATTTTAACAGGGTTATTATTCTGACCTTTGTATAAGAATAACTGTTCAATTTAAGAATTGCGGAATGCTTTAGTAGCGTTATGCTTGGAGGAGCTTTACTTTCACAAGAGGGAAATATTTTGTGTTCTTCTGCTCTACCCAAGTTAACCACTAGAGACATACAGGTATTTTATTCTACGTATTCTGTCAGAGAACGGAAGTACAATAAGAACAGGATTTCAGATAGGGAGGAGAAGAGGGTGTATGTGCTGATTATGTATGCTGTGATGGAGTGCTAAGCAAACTTAACCTTAATTTTGGAAAACTCCGCTTGGAGTTTTCCAAAAGGCACCTAAAGGACTCTCAGACCATGAGAAACAAGATTCTCTGGTCTGATGAAACGAAGATTGAACTCTGACCTGAATGCAAGCGTCACGTCTGGAGGAAAGCTGGCACCATCCCTACGGTGAAGCATGGTGGTGGCAGCATCATGCTGTGGGGACGCTTTTTAATGGCAGGGACTGGGAGACTAGTCAGGATCGTGGGAAAGATGAACGAAGCAAAGTACAGAGAGATCCTTGATGAAAACCTGCTCCAGAGCGCTCAGGACCTCAGACTGGGGCGACGGTTCACCTTCCAACAGGACAACGACCCTAAGCTCACAGCCAAGACAACGCAGGAGTGGCTTCGGGACAAGTCTCTAAATGTCCTTGAGTGGCCCAGCCAAAGCCCGGACTTGAACCCAATCAAACATTTCTGGAGAGACTTGAAAATAGCTGTGCAGTGACACTCCCCATCCAACCTGACAGTGCTTGAGAGGATCTGCAGTGAAGAATGGGAGAAACTCCCCAAATACAGTACAGGTGTGCCAAGCTTGTAGAGTCATACCCAAGAAGACTCAAGGCTGTAATCACTGCCAAAGGTGCTTCAACAAAGTACTGAGTAAAAGGTCTGAATACTTATGTAAATGTGATATCTCAGTTTTTAATTTGTCATAAATTTGCAAAAATGTTTAAAAATTAAAACGTTTTTGCTTTGTCATTATGGGGTATTGTGTGTAGATTGATGGGTGTCATTAGTGTCGTAAGGATTGGACCAAGGCCCAGCGGGTAAAGTGCTCATCTTCTTCATTTATTAGAAATAACACTTAAACAAAAGAAACAAATGATGAAACAGTCCCATAAGGTGCACAGACTATACAGGAAATAACCACCCACAAAACACAAGTGAAACAAACCTCAACTAAATATGGCGTCCAATTAGAGACAACGACAACCAGCTGCCTCTAATTGGAGATCCTACCAAAAACCCAACATAGAAATAGAAAACTAGATTTAAACATAGAAATAGAGAACATAGAACCTAAACCAAAAACACCAAAACACACAAAACAAACACCCCCCTGCCACGCCCTGACCAAACTACAATGACAAATAACCCCTTTTACTGGTCAGGACGTGACAGAGGGAAAAAAATGTTTAATTCATTTTAGAATACGGCTGTAACGTAACAACATTTGGAAAAAGTCAAGGGGTCTGAATACTTTCAGAATGTACTGTATTGTCATTTTGCTTGTTTGATGGCTCTGTGGACGTCGTAGCTCAACTCCTTGTACTAAAAAGAAAGGACGCCTATTTAAATATAGGTGTTTCAAGATGGATCGTATAGAAAATGCTGTCTTGCCAATTCACATGTTATTTTCAATAGGAGTTGGCAAGACAGCACAATAAGATCTGGGACTCAGGGTACTTGTGGCTATACCCCATGGAACATTTTGGAGATGATGACACTTTTTTTGTATTTTTTTCTAAGTATACTCTGTAAGACATGCAGATAGGCATAGTGCGTGTAGGTAGTAGTGTAGCAAAAGGACATAGAGGCAGATAAGAGTAGAGCAGCGCAATAGCTCTTTCCCTGGTTTACCTTTTGGAAAGATCCCAGCAGTTGCATGGCATGACTAACTCCCTGAATAATGGAATAGGTTGGTGGGTTGGTAGTCACTTTGACTGAAGTTAGCCTTGAAAGCAATTTTTTCCCACATTTTTATTGGAAATGACAAAATGTGTGTGTGTGTGTGTGTGTGTGTGTGTGTAGTCGGGGGGGGGGGGGCAAATACATCAACCATGAACACTGGTTGGATTCATTCAAACATTCACCTGTAACTCATAATATCAAGGCAAAACAGCAAAACATACTGAGTCATTTTAGTTTCACTGTAACGTCAATCTTCAGATTCTAGTTATTAGTTATAAGTGTCGTGACGTGACTTGCATTAATCTGATGACTGTATTTATCTTATCAACTAACTATGTTTAGTTGTTACCCAATTAAATGAATAATGTAACAATTAACTCATTAGGAATTTGGGGCAACACGGAATAAGTTGTTTATCAGTTACCATCTCCCGAATTAAACTCTAAAGATATATATATATGTATCGATAACAGTCACTTATTAATCATAACCTCATATCAGTCTCATTCTGAACGTTGCAGACTTCTTGAATCTGCAAGAATACCAGTCTTTTCTGATTATTCAGTACTACACAAATTAATTGTATTATTTATTTACTAACTAACTAAATAATAACACAGAATACACATACACTCTATCATGAGACAAAAGTCCCTAGTGGACTGACAAGATATGACGGCTTGTTACACACATGGAGAGAGGGTGGGGGAAGAGAGAGATAGAGAAAGAGACATTTATTGTGGATACATTCTATAACTCTCCTCAAAGTAATAATAATACTTTGTTCATGAACCATCGCCCATTCGGATAAGAAATGCAATGTATATATTTACGCATAGATGTCTTTGTTCGTCGTCTATCTCTGTTGAACCAATCAACCCTTCTATGGGGACTGGGTAGCTGTTGTTCACACTTCGGTGTTAGGCTCGGCGTCGGTATAAGGCTCGGCTTGTCTACCAGAGGTCACAATGTCCTTCTTAGTTGTAGAGCTTCTCTGGTAGTGGTGTTCAAATAGAACCGCTGCTCAGATTTAACAGTGATTGTCTGAGATGTGATTTCTTCCTTTCCACCTTGTGTCTTTAGTCAGTTCTAGGACCACTTTTACATGCACAGCTGCAGACTGTGAATGTTTTTGGTCTTGTCGTGGAGGTTATCTTCTCATCTCGTGTTGGTTTTCAGAGTTTCCAACCATTTCAATGTGTGGACCATGGACTTACGTCTTCTGGCATGGTATGTTAATTCTTGACGAGTCCATTTAAGCACTCTGGTCGGAAAGCCGGTTCCATCACACTGACACACTATTCTGACCTCATTAGGGGCATGGCTTAGTTAATGTGCCAGGAACATGAAAAACCATTTACGACAGGGTGTGAAGGTGTCATAAAACTGGCCCAGCCCCCCACCTCTGAGGCCTTGGATCCTTGACCAGGAGAGTCATGACAACAGCAACAGAGTATGCTTTTAATCTGAATAAAGAAATGATATAATAACAGTATTAATCATGTCCTGTTACAGTGAATTATTCTGCTTGCCAGATCTGTTTGTGCTTGAGCCAACTCCTTTCTGTTTTGGCATGACAATGACCAAACAGTTGGCTAAAGCACAAGTACTGTATATCTGGCAATCAGTCTAGCAGAAAATATGTTTGAGGGATTGGGATGTTTCATCATCGAGAGGTGTTTAAGGAGATCATTGTGAATGTTTCAGCACTGGCAAGTTTATATGGATATTATTCAGAGTAGTATGTTTCAGTAGTAGCTAGTGTTTAATTGTGTATTTTTCAGCACTGGGAGGTGTTTAAGGAGATCACAGAGGTGTTTATCTTGGTGCCAGCCCTGGTGGGACTTAAAGGCAACCTAGAGATGACACTGGCATCCAGACTGTCTACAGCAGTGAGTGGACACACAATGACACACACACACTCAAAGGCATGCATGCACACACACAAACACTGACGCACACACACTCAATGCTGGCACGACATGCTTAAAGCTCAAACTAAAACATGTGATTTTACACACACACAACCATTTAGAGGCTGCTGCCATATATACATAGACTTGGAATCACTGGCCACTTTAATAATGGAACACTAGTCCCTTTAATAATATTTAAATAATGTTTACATACTGCTTTACTCCTCTCATATATACTGTATTCTATTCTACTGTAATCTACTGTATGCCACTCCGACATTGCTCAATCGAATATTTATATATTTCTTAATTCCATTCTTTTAGTTTTAGATGTGTGTATTGTTGTGAATCGTTTTTAGATACTACTGCACTGTTGGAGCTAGGAACACAAGCATTTCGCTACACCCACAATAACATCTGCTAAATACGCATATGTGACCAATACAATTGTATTTAATTTAATTGAAATGTTATATCTCACCCCTTTTCCTCTCTAACTCCCCCTCCCTCCTACCTATCAGGCTAACACTGGGCAGATGGATGACCCGAAGCAGCAGTGGAGGATGGTGTGTAGCAACTTGGCTCTTATTCAGGTGACACTGACGTCTCCGTCCAGCAAACACAGCCAATGGCATTTTATCAAACCAGTGCTGTCACTTTCGCTAGCGTGTACAGTCAACCACACAAGATATTATGGAGCAAGTTTATCTGTGACTCCAACAGAGGGCACAAGAGGGTGCCATTGTTTCAAGGCAATGACACGTCTCAGTACCATGCTTCATTCTCTCTCTCTCTCTCTCTCTCTCTCGCTCTCTCTCTCCTCTTCCCTCCCTTACTCTAACCTTTCCCCCTCGATCTCCCTCCTTCCTTTCCTGCCTCCCATACCCTTCCCTTGCTGACTCACCTGTTCCCTCTCTCTCCCTTTCCCTCTCCCTGCCTCTCCCTCTCTCTCACTCTCTGTCTCTCTCTCTCTCTCTCTCTCCCTCTCTCTCTCTCTCTCTCTCTCTCTCCCTCCCCTTCTCTCACTGCCAGTTTCTTATTCCCCCTCTCTCTTCCTCCATAGGTCCAGGCAACAGTGGTGGGTTTCCTGGCTGCGGTAGCCGCAGTGGGGTTGGGTGCGTTGACCAGGGGTCATGTAGACTTTCTACAGGCTGCTGTCCTATGTGGCAGTAGTGTCACCACAGCCTTTGTAGCTGCCCTGTCCTTGGGTAGGTCAACGTGACAAAAGCACAACAGTATACTTGCCACTAGCTGATATACAAGCTCTGACTAACACCAGTAATTCTAGGTAGAATTGTAGCGAACGGAAAAGTGAACCCAGGTTGCTAGCGTGAAAGGCAAGCAAATTACCCATTGCGCCAGAGTAATCCTATATACCACCCATGGTTAAGCCACTTTGTGAGAATTGTAACAGGGCTCATTACTGAAGATTGCTACACCATGTCGTCACTTCGATTGTTCCGATGTTTAGCAGCTGTATATTTACTAGGTAAACCGGATATTGAGAGTGATCTTTTCTATCTTTTGGCAATAGATGACAGTCAGGAACCCTACAAACCTTAAGAGTTGTCCTGCTGAAGTGTTTGAATAAATAAATTAATCTAGATATGCACTTTGATATTGATGATTCTATTTTAGATTGACAGTAGGCCATAGTATGTGTGTCCACTCTCTGTGTCGGTAGGACTAGTGATGGTGGGAGTGATCATTGGCTCCAGGAAGGTGGGCATCAACCCTGACAATGTGGCCACACCCATCGCCGCCAGCCTGGGGGACCTCATCACCCTCTCTCTGCTGGCCGGGGTCAGCAGCTTCCTCTTCAGGTTCAAAGGTCAGATCAATCGCCATAGAATAACTGGAATGTGCCGGAATCTGGTCGAGCTGTAACTCTCTCAACAGCCGGACCACCTATGCTCCCCCCACCAACGGGGTTCCAGCCTCGGCTCGGCCGCTGTCTGTGCCCTTCCTACCTGTCATTCCTCCTTCATTGTCTGTCCCCCTCACTTCATACTGTCCTGTTGGGAAAAAAACTGTTAAAGTACAAAAGGATGTTTGAATCTCACATTTTATCTGAACCTTCACACCTACCACTGACTAGACCCATCTTGATGATTTCCAGGACTGGATGCAATATTAAGCTAAGCATAGGTAGAGCCAGAGCCAATATTATATTAAATATATGGCTCTGGGTAGAGCTATTTTCATATGCCTAGGTTCCGATTCCCTACACTTCTCCCCAAAATGGGCACTTGTTCCCCCCCTCATGGATTTAAAAGAATTGGATGAATGTATGCATGGACTAGACCATAGCCATGGGAAGTAGGAGTGCTGAGGGTGCTGCAGCATCCCCTGATTAATTCATTTTTTGTTTTTAAATGTCCCTACTAAATTAGTACTTTTATTACTTTTATTACTCCTGTATGAAATGAGAAAAATACTTGTCAGCAGAGCGGAGAAAAATACTCCTCAGCAACCCCCCCCCATGTCGACTGCACCTCCGTCAACAGCACCCCACCTCATAACACATTCCCACGGGCATGGGCTAGACTAGATGGAGTTTCCACAATATGTTTTACACCAGTCCATGAAGGTGAATTAGTGACTGCACACTTTGAGGAGAAGTGTAAAGAATCAGACAGAAGCCCAGTTCTTTCAGATTTTCTAGGAAAGTGCTTGGTAGAAAAGAGTTGATTTAAAACTGATCTCTCATTGTTTCCAGCTGGAATAGACTATGATCACAAAGTAGGTATTTTACATTACTTCATCGTTATTTCATTTTACATTTAATTTCCTTTCCAGGCAAATCTTGTTGACCTTTGCAGTGAATAAAAAATCTTACGCCTGACAAGGCAAATGAAATCTGCGTCTCGCTGGAAGCCCCGCCTTCCACAGGTGACAAGCCCAAGGCTCGGATTCATTCCTTTAATTCTTCTGCTCTTCACTTCGATGTGAGCAGCAACGATTCACACTACTAAAAACAAACACTTTTGGAATACTTTGTGGTAGTGCGTGCTCACCCCCTGGGCTTTGTGGGCCGGAGTCTTTGTATTTGTTCTCCTCGTTTCCTAACCACAAACCAATGAGTTTTTCTTCGGATTGCTTGGCCTGACTGTAGCAAAGAGTAAAATGGCTAACGCGACCGAAAAGACGAAGGCTAACAAGCCAGGTTTGGGTTCACAACTATGCCCAAATTAATATAAAGATACTCACGTTTGTTGTCTTGTATGTCTCAACGCATGCTTTGGCTGCCCTCGCTTGAATCAGTTTGTGTGCGGGACTAGGGGATGGTGTCAGTAACAGTGGCTTGCCCGCGGCTGGTACTGTTCCCTTAGTCCAGGGCGCAGGTTCTCTTGACAATTGTTTAGCATTCTTGAGGGGGCTTGGTGTTTCTGATAGTGACTTCCTCTCCCTGGTGCTCGTATCTCGGCTGAGTCTGAGTTGCGGAACGCAGAGATGGATTGGGTCTGGTTGGAGCAAATGTCTTGTTTGCCTGGGCGTGGTGTATGCGGTAGCTGTCGCTGGTTACGGGAGGCTACTCGAAGAGAGAGGGTGGCAAGGTTCGGTGGGTACTCCTTGCCGCCTATATCTGCCTCGGTCAAGCACCGCTTGTCTCTCTTCCCAGACTTGACAATGATGGGTCCGGTCCTACCTCTGTGATCCAGTCCTATGCAGACTTTCAAGAACAGCCTAGCTAAACAAGTGCTGCATAGCGTGCTAGCCAGGTTAGCTAACTCGCCAAGCTATTGCTGCCACCCCACGTGGAGTTGCTAGGGTAGCTCTCTTGTATATATGTAGCGTTAAGTCGCTTGGTTATTCTAAACAGACCGTGTTGCAGTCAAAGAGGCTATCTTGCCTAGCTTAGACTAAAATGTCTCCTGGCTAAAGTCAGCTAGCATGCATAACTTCTGGTGAATGAAACTTCCTAGCTTTCCCCCAGGATTATGGCAACTCATTCCTATTTCCAATTCCTGGAGTGGGAGGGAGTGGAGGAAGCGGGGCTTGAGTGCACCTTCAATAAGGAAGAAGCCCCCAAGCACTTGGCTTGGGTAACACATGGAGCAGGGGGCCTTAGCACGGGTCTGAGGGACCAGTGCGCACCTCCACAAAATCATTACTGTGACAACAGTACCTCCACATTTGGTTACGGCCAAAACAGGGTACTACATCAGCCATTGCCAGAGCCCTCTATGCAGGCTATACAGCCTCAAGGAACGTATTTATTTAGTTTATCTTTCTTTAAATAGGCAAGTCATTTAAGAACAAATTCTTATTCACAATGTCAGCCTAGGAACAGTGTGTTTGTTCAGGGGCAGAATGACAGATTTTTATCTTGTCATCTCGGGATTTGATCTGGCATCCTTTCAGTTACTGGCCCAACGCTCTAACCACTAGGCTACCTGCCGCCCCTAGGATACCTGCCTAGGGGCGGCAGGTACCCAGGGTGAGAGTAATAGGTTTGCTCTCTGTCCACAAGGGGGCACCCCTCCCCATAGGTGGCTCATTTCTGGGATTCATTGCTGATTCATGCCTGTAGCTCACTAGTCCCTATGAGGCATAGTCACCGGAAGTAGGGGTGCTGAGGGTGCTGCAGCACTCCCTGGAAAATCAAAAAGAAAGAAATAATAAGAATTTTTGCACAGTATGTTTTGCACAAAAGTAGTGCCCTGGGCCTTTAATAGTCCTTGTATTAGCGGACCGAAATGCCATGGGTCATTTCATTTGGTATCCATTGGGGCCGGCTTGGGGCGGGATTTCCTTTCCCCATAGTTGTGTTGTACCAAGAGTACCGACTGAAAAGGAATGTAAAGTTATGACTATAACTACTGTTTCCTGAAGGAGGGAAACGAGGTACAGCCCAACTATGGGGAAATGAATTAAAGGAATGAATCCGAGCCTCGGCTTATCACCTGTGGAAGGCTGGGCTTCCAGCCAGGCGCGGATTTCATTACCCTTGTCAGGCATAAGTGCGACTCCCCATAGTTGTGTTGTACCTCGTTTCCCTGCTTCAGGGAACAGTAGTTATAGTCATAACATTACGTTTGCTGGTTATTGCAGGTCTGCTTGATAAATGTCTAACACTGCCCGGTGTGTTCCAGATACACATTTTCTATGGAGGTCTGCACTGAATATGGGATGGCTTTATCATGTTGATATACAGTATGTCTTGCAGTTGTAACACTTATTTTATACCTGTGTAAAAAATGTGTATGTGGAATGTGCTCACTTTCTCACACACACTCGCTACCTGTCCTGTCTTCCAGAGATGTGGTACCTGCCTGTGCTGGTGTGTGGCTTCTTCCTGGTTCTCATCCCGCTGTGGGTGGTCATTGCCCGGCGCTCTCCTCCAATTAGAGAGGTCCTGAGGTCTGGGTGGCAGCCCGTCATCGTGGCCATGTCCATCAGCAGGTAAAGGCCTGGGGCTTTCAACAATCTATTGTAATTCAATCAACATTCTAGCAATATTCAATCAATGTTCTATTCATGATCTACAAAAGACTCAGGAGTTTCCAACTAGCCTTCAAGGAGACAACCGTGCAGTATACACACTTAAAGTGTAGCTTGAAGGACTTAATCGCTTTCTCTTTCATCACCTTTATCTAAACTGATTTGATATAACTGGACAAGTAAAATATACTTCTCAGTAAGCTTCCATGCACCATATCGCTTTCATCTATCCTCTCCTTTCAGATCAGTGCAGATCATTTAAAAAAAACTTTATTATGACACCTTTCAGCTTTGGACATGTTAAGTGACGTTTGTGTCCCATTGTGTCCTTTTAAACCACAGTATCGGAGGCCTTATACTGGACAAGACCATGAGTGACCCGAACTTTGAGGGCATGGCGGTGTTCACCCCAGTAATCAACGGTGAGTGGACCGAACCTTACTCCTCAAACAAATGAAAGGGTGGGACCTGTGTGTAATTCAATGTTGAATAGTTCTTACTTCCTCCTAACTAACAAATATCCTCAAGAAACCACCCGAGAAACAGCTGTCCTACTGGGAAAGTACTGGTCGAATCAACGTCGTTTCCACATCATTTCAACCAAGAAAATCAATGTGATGACATTGAATCAACATGGAAAACTGATTGGATTTGCAAAAAGTCATCAACATAAGGGCATTTAGTATTTTTTTTTCACCCAACTTTTAACCTAAATCCAATGATATGGTGACATTGTTGTTGATTTCACGATGAATTCATGTTTGTTGACAACTCAACCAAATGTAAATCAAAACTAGAAGTTGAACTTACGTCTGTGCCCAGTGGGGTATGGGGAAAACCAGAAACAGGTTTAACCTTTTTGCAATGCTGCTTACCATTACTAAATATGTCTCTTATAAAACCACCATTAAATCTCATTTGTGCTCATGTTGGGAAATGGGTTCGAGTCGAGAAGCCATAGCTTAATTGGTCTCAAATGGTTATAAGCAGAGCATTACTTTACTTATGTCTGTTATCCTTAGCCTGTCCACTACTGTAACATATTATGTAAGCTTAAATGTAAAATCTGGTACTCTTTTCCCTCAAAGACAACATCTGGTTTTCTTGGTGGAGAGATATATGACGTATGACAAAATAGACGGGCGTGGGATCTTGTCCTATTTAAACAGTCTTTGAAGTATGACAGTAAATTACTATAATTTGTGTGATTGTTTACAAAAGCACAACGGCTTGATGCAAAGCATCTAAATGGCATCCACATTTATTTCATTAGTCATAAGTTGGTTCCACACAAGTTGCAGAGTGCCATGTCACTAAAGGCCTAGTCTGTGATATTTACAGCCATTTTTTAGTGATATATACCCATTAATTGTGAAGAATATCACTTATAAATGCATTATGAGTCTTGAAAGCCATGACTACGAGGCCTCCCGAGATGTTCATTACTTATACGGAATAATAGGACACTAATTTAAACCACTCAGCAGCCTAGTCAGAACATCAGAGGAGAAGGAGGAATGTATTGAAGTTCCCACATCTTCTGTAAATAAGACTCTTAGTATGGCGATGTTTGTTACCCATGGCTAGCCACCATCGCTGGAGAGGAATAACAATAGGGTTTACATAAACCTCAGCCTGTTTAGAATGACAACTATGCACTCTCTGCTTCGGATTTCCTCTATACTGCATATTTTCCAGCCTCAGCTAGCGATACCAAAGGTTTTCGCTTTTATCTGCATTTCAAGACAGGAAGTACATTTGCATTGCCATTCAGTGTTTCTTTCACTCTCTTTCTCCCTCCATCCCTGTTTATGTCTCTCTCACCCTCTGCCTCCCTCACAATCTCTCTCTTCCTCTCTTTCTCCTGCCTCTCCAAATCACTCTCTCCCTCTCCACCTCTCTGCCTCTCCACCTCTCTCTGTTCCTCTCAACCCCATCCAATTATAAATCAAAATCAAATCAAATTTATTTGTCACATACACATGGTTAGCAGGTGTTAATGCAAGTGTAGCGAAATGCTTGTGCTTCAAGTTCTGACCATGCAGTAATATCTAACAAGTAATCTACCAATTCCACAACAACTACCTTGTACACACAAGTGTAAAGGAATGAATACGAATATGTACATTAAAATATATAAATGGGTGGTGATGGCCGAACGGCGTAGGCAAGATGTAATAGATGGTATGGAGTACAGTATATACATATGAGATGAGTATTGTAGGGTATGAAAACATATAAAGCGGCATTGTTTAAGGTGGCTAGTGATTCATTACATCAGGATGGCATAGAGTACAGTATATACATATGAGATGAGTAATGTAGGTTATGAAAACATTATATAAAGTGGCATTGTTTAAAGTGGCTAGTGATACATCTAATACATCAAGATGGCAAGATGCAGTAGATGGTATAGCGTACACTATATACATATGAGATGAATAATGTAGGTTATGTAAACATTATCTAATATAAATAATATAAAGTGGCAAGTGATAAATTGATTACATACATTTTCCCATTATTAAAGTGGCTTGAGTTGAGTCAGTATGTTGGCAGCAGCGACTCAATGTTAGTGATGGCTGTTTAACAGTCTGATGGCCTTGAGATAGAAGCTGTTTTTCAGTCTCTCGGTTCCAGCTTTGATGCACCTGTACTGACCTCGCCTTCTGGATGTTAGCGGGGTGAACAGGCAGTGGCTCGGGTGGTTGCTGTCCTTGATGATCTTTTTGGCCTTCCTGTGACATCGGGTGGTGTAGATGTCCTGGAGGTTAGGTAGTTTGCACCCGGTGATGCGTTGTCCAGACCTCACTACCCTCTGGAGAGCCTTCCGGTTATGGGCGGAGCAGCTGCCGTAGCAGGCGGTGATACAGCCCGACAGGATGCTCTCGATTGTGCATCTGTAAAAGTTTGTGAGTGTTTTTGATGACAAGCCGAATTTGTTCAGCCTCCTGAGGTTGAAGAGGCGCTGCTGCGCCTTCTTCACCACGCTGTGTGTGTGGGTGGACCATTTCAGTTTGTCCGTGATGTGTACACTGAGGAACTTAAAACTCTCCACCCTCTCCACTACTGTCCCGTCAATGTAGATAGGGGGCTGCTCCCTCTGCTGTTTCCTGAAGTCCACGATCATCTCTTTTGTTTTGTTGACATTGAGTGCAAGGTTATTTTCCTGACACCACACTCCGAGGGCCCTCACCTCCTCCCTGTAGGCCGTCTCGTCGTTGTTGGTAATCAAGCCTACCACTGTAGTGTTGTCTGCAAACTTGATGATTGAGTTGGATGCGTGCATGGCCACGCAGTCGTGGGTGAACAGGGAGTACAGGAGAGGGCTGAGAACGCACACTTGTGGGGACCCAGTGTTGAGGATCAGGGGTGAAGATGTTGTTACCTACCCTCACCACCTGGGGGCGGCCCGTCAGGAAGTCCAGGACCCAGTTGCACAGGGCGGGGTCGAGACCCAGGGTCTCGAGCTTAATGACGAGTTTGGAGGGTATTATGGTGTTAAATTCTGAGCTGTAATTGATGAACAGCATTCTTACATAGGTATTCCTCTTGTCCAGATAGGTTAGGGCAGTGTGCAGTGTGATGGCGATTGCGTCGTCTGTGGACCTATTGGGTCGGTAAGCAAATTGGAGTGGGTCTAGGGTGTCAGGTAGGGTGGAGGTGATATGGTCCTTGACTAGTCTCTCAAAGCACTTCATGATGACGGAAGTGAGTGCTACAGGGCGGTAGTCATTTAATATTTAATATGCAAAACTTAGCTGTAGGCTGTGGAAGCACGGCTGTTGAGAATGTCATTTCAAGAGCTATTGCAGGGAACTACAGCAAGACACGCTCAAGGCTATTAGACATGTTTTTATTCCTCTCAGAGAGATGCGCTCAAGGCAATAAGATATGCATTCATCATCCCATCACATGTTTCTGAGTGAGGATGTTGTTAGGATTATAAGGACGATATTGAGTTTCTCATGACTGGATGATACAAAGGATTAAGTAGAGGAACATCAGTCTTCAACAACACCTGTAGCGTTGTGCTTGCTACCACGCTTTTAATACTTCTCTGATTTGAAGAGAAGCAGTATAATCTCATGCATACAAGATCATGCTCTCTTTTTGCACGAACTCACTTTAAAGATATGCCATTACAGTTACAGCCGAATAAGCCCTATTTGATGAACTATAAAAAGTTGCAGAAAACCAAAACTACCTACAATTACCTTAAAGATGCTTCATAACCTTGAAAATACCTATAACTTATTAAACCCAGAGCTCAAGCATAAATATGTAACAGACAATTTCGACAAATGATCCCACAAATAAACACCAACCTCTATTTCCAATGATTGTTCTGTTCCATCCCTTCACCCAGGTGTGGGAGGTAACTTGGTGGCCATCCAGGCCAGCCGCATCTCCACCTACCTCCACTACTGGAGCATGCCTGGGACCCTGCCTTCCAAGATGGCACAACACTGGCCTGGCCCCTGTCTGACCTTCTGCTCCTCAGGTCAGCAGTCAAAACACACTTCAACTTCAAACACACACATACAGTTGAAGTTGGAAGTTTACATACACTTAGGTTGGAGTCATTAAAACTCGTTTTTCAACCACTCCACAAATGTCTTGTTAACAAACTATAGTTTTGGCAAGTCGGTTAGGACATCTACTTTGTGCATGACACAAGTAATTTTTCCAACAGCTGTTTACAGACAGATCACTTCACTCATAACTGTCACGACTTCCGCCGAAGTCGGTCCCTCTCCTTGTTCGGGCGGTGTTCGGTGGTCAACGTCACCGACCTTCCAGCCATCACTGATCCATTTTTCATGTTCCATTGGTTTTGTCTTGTCTTCCTTCACACCTGGTTCCAATCCCATCAATTACATGTTGTGTATTTACCCTCTGTTTCCCCTCATGTCCTTGTCGGAGATTGTTTTATTGTATGTGATTGTGCTAGTATGTGTTGGTGTGCGAAGGGTTTTGTACCCACTTTGTTATTTTTGTATATTTTGGTTTTTGGAGTTTGGTCAGCACTTATTAAACGACTCCGTTTATACCAAGTTCGTTCTCCTGCGCCTGACTTCCCTGTCACCAACACGCACCCATTACAGAATCTCCGACCACAACTATGGAGTCAGCAGGAGAAGGTACCCCGGCAATTAAG
The DNA here is from genome assembly GCF_965601325.2 of Salmo salar. Classification (NCBI taxonomy): domain Eukaryota; kingdom Metazoa; phylum Chordata; class Actinopteri; order Salmoniformes; family Salmonidae; genus Salmo; species Salmo salar. The sequence goes on from NC_138302.1 coordinate 49,692,750, forward strand.
GTGGAGGAGCGCATCCAGTAGCATGCAGTTATGCTTCACCATCTTGGCGTCGCCATGGATCGCGTTGTCCAGACAACGGACAGCTGGGAGAGACAGGGAGTTCTTCCAGCGCCTCCACCCGCACAACCGGGGTCTCTCTTGAGTTCCCCTTTCCCGCCTGAACCCAGTGGGATCCGTCTCTCCTTGCCCCAGGAGTACAACATGATGGCTGCGAACTGCCAGGGGTTCTTGTTACAATTAAACCTTTATCTGGCCACCGTCCACCCGGCTCCATCGGACCGTGAGAGGGTGTCCGCCCTCGTCTTGTGCCTCACCGGGAGAGCCCTGGAGTGGGCCAACGCCGTGTGGAGAGAGGGAGATGCGGCATTGGACCAGTTTGAGGAGTTCACCCGCCGTTTCCAGGCAGTCTTTGACCATCCGCCCGAGGGTAGAGCGGCGGGTGAGCGCCTCTACCATCTGAGGCAGGAGATGAGGAGCGCCCAGCAGTTCGCCCTGGAATTTAGGACCCTGGCTGCCGGCGCGGGATGGAACAACAGGGCCCTGATCGACCATTATCGTTGCAGTCTGCGCGAGGACGTCTTTCAGGAGCTGGCCTGCAGAGACACCACCCTCACATTTGACCAGCTGGTGGACCTGTCCACCCGGGTGGACTACCTGCTGGCTGCTCGCGGACGTTCAGATCAGGGTCTGGTGGTTCCATCCTCCCGCACCCCCTCTCCAATACCCATGGAGCTGGGAGGGGCGGTGCGCAGGGAGACCGGAGGGGGTCCCCGCTCGTGCACCATCGGTGGCCGCAGAGGTCACACTGCCGGTCGGTGCGGGGTTGGTTCCTCTGGGAATCGAGGCAGCAGGCAGGGCCTCTGTTGTACATATGTTTGTGTCTGTTACGTTCCCTGAATTTTCCCCGCATTCCCAGCATAAGGCCCTCGTCGATTCAGGCGCGGCTGGCAATTGATAGTGCTTTAGTCTATCGTTTAGGGATCCCTATTGTTCCCGTGGATGTGCCCTTCCCCGTTCACGCCTTAGATAGTCGACCATTAGGGTCAGGGTTAATTAGGGAGGTCACCGCGCCATGGTGCGGCATGGTGACGCAGGGGGGTAATATGGAGAGAATTAGTCTCTTCCTTATTGACTCCCCAGCGTTTCCCATGGTGCTGGGCCTACCCTGGTTAGCTTGTCATAACCCCACTGTTTCTTGGCCACAGAGGGCTCTCACAGGGTGGTCGCGAGAGTGCTCAGGTAGGTGTTTAGGGGTTTCTGTTGGTGCTACTATGGTGGAAAGTCCAGACCAGGTCTCCACCGTGCGCATTCCCCCTGAATATGTCGATTTGGCTCTCACCTTCTCCAAAAAGAAGGCGACTCAATTACCACCTCATTGACGGGGCGATTGTGCGATAGATCTCCTGGTAGACGCCTCACTTCCCCAGGAGTCACATGTATCCCCTCTCACAGGCGGAGACGGAGGCTATGGAAACATATGTCTCCGAATCCCTGCGTCAAGGGTACATTTGGTCCTCCACTTCACCCGCTTCCTCGAGTTTCTTTTTTGTGAAGAAGAAGGAGGGAGGTCTACGCCCGTGTATTGACTATCGGGGTCTGAATCAGATCACTGTGAGGTATAGCTACCCGCTACCGCTCATAGCCACAGCGATAGAGTCAATGCACGGGGCGCGTTTCTTCAAAAAACTAGATCTCAGGAGCGCTTACAACCTGGTGCGTATCCGAGAGGGAGACGAGTGGAAGACGGCTTTCAGTACCACCTCTGGGCACTATGAGTACCTCGTCATGCCGTACGGGTTGATGAATGCGCCATCAGTCTTCCAAGCCTTTGTAGACGAGGTTTTCAGGGACCTGCACGGGCAGGGTGTAGTGGTGTATATTGATGACATTTTGATATACTCCGCTACACGCGCTGAGTATGTGTCCCTGGTTCACAGAGTGCTTGGTCGCCTGTTGGAGCATGACCTGTACATTAAGGCTGAGAAATGCCTGTTCTTCCAACAGTCTGTCTGCTTTCTAGGGTATCGCATTTCCACTTCAGGGGTGGAGATGGAGAGTGACCGCATTGCAGCCGTGCGTAATTGGCCGACTCCCATCACGGTAAAGGAGGTGCAGCAGTCTCTTAGGATTTGCCAACTACTACCGGAGGTTTACCCGGGGTTTTGGTCAGGTGGCGGCTCCCATTACCTCACTGCTGAAGGGGCGCCCGGTACGCTTGCAGTGGTCAGCTGAGGCAGACAGGGCTTTTAGTCACCTGAGGGCTCTGTTAACCCCGGCTCCCATGTTGGCCCATCCGGATCCCTCTTTGGTGTTCATAGTGGAGGTGGACGCGTCCGAGGCTGGGATAGGAGCCGTGCTCTCTCAGCGCTCGGTTACGCCACCTAAGCTCCGCTCCTGTGCCTTCTTCTCGAAGAAGCTCAGCCCGTCGGAGCGAAACTAAGATGTTGGGGACCGGGAGCTGTTGGCTGTCGTCAAGGCCTTGAAGGCGGGGAGATATTGGCTTGACCACCGCAATCTGGAGTACATCCGGGCGGCGAGGAGACTGAACCCTCACCAGGCAAGGTGGGCCATGTTTTTCACCCGTTTTGTGTTTACCCTTTCCTACCGACCAGGCTCTCAGAACGTTAAGGCAGACGCATTGTCCCGGCTGTATGACACAGAGGAGCAGCCCATGGATCCCACTCCCATACTCCTGGCCTCTTGCCTGGTGGCACCGGTAGTGTGGGAGCTGGACGAGGACATTGAGCAGGCGTTGCGTACAGAGCCTGCTCCCCTTCAGTGTCCGGCTGGGCGTCTGTACTTTCCGTCTACTGTCCGCGACCAGCTGATCTATTGGGCCCATACGTCACCCTCCTCTGGTCATCCTGGTACCGGTCAGACGGTGCACTGTCTTGGTGGGAAGTACTGGTGTCCCACTTTAGCTAAGGACGTGAGGGTTTATGTTTCCTCCTGCTCAGTGTGTGCCCAGTGCACTGCTCCTAGACACCTGCCCAGAGGGACGTTACAACCCTTACCCGTTCCACAACGGCCATGGTCGCACCTGTCGGTGGATTTCCTGACTGATCTTCCTCCTTCACAGAGTAACACCACAATCCTGGTCGTTGTGGATCGTTTTTCTAAGTCCTTTTGTCTCCTCCCGTTGCCCGGTCTCCCTACAGCCCTACAGACTGTGGAGGCTCTATTTACATGTATTCCGGCACTACGGGGTGCCTGAGGATATAGTGTCTGATCGGGGTCCCCAGTTCACGTCGAGGGTCTGGAAGGCGTTCATGGAACGTCTAGGGGTCTCGATCAGCCTTACCTCAGGTTTTCACCCCGAGAGTAATGGGCAGGTGGAGAGAGTTAATCAGGATGTAGGTAGGTTTCTGAGGTCATATTGCCAGGACCGGCCGGGGGAGTGGGCAGCGTTCGTGCCCTGGGCAGAGATGGCCCAGAACTCGCTCTGCCACTCCTCCACTAACCTTTCTCCCTTCCAGTGTGTATTGGAGTATCAGCCGGTTCTGGCTCCTTGGCATCAGAGTCAGACCGAGGCTCCTGCAGTGGATGAGTGGTTCCGGCGCACGGAGGAAACATGGGAGGCCGCCCATGTCCACCTTCAGCGCGCCGTACTGCGCCAGAAAGTGGGCGCAGACCATCACCGCAGTGAGGCCCCGGTGTTCGCACCGTGGGACCGGGTCTGGCTCTCGACCCGAAACCTGCCCCTCTGCCTGCCCTGTCGGAAGCTGGGTCCGCGCTTTGTGTGGCCATTTAAAGTCCTTAGGAGAGTGAACGAGGTATGTTACAGGTTACAGGTTCCCCCCGATTACTGCATTAACCCCTCGTTCCATGTGTCTCTTCTCTTGCCGGTGGTGGCTGGCCCGCTCCAGGAGTCTGAGGTACGGGAGGTTCCTGCGCCCCCTCTAGACATCGAGGGGGCCCCGGCATACTCCGTTCGTTCCATACTGGATTCGAGACATCGGGCGAGGGGCCTTCAGTACCTCGTGGACTGGGAGGGGTATGGTCCGGAGGAGAGATGCTGTCTTCCGGTGGAGGACGTGTTGGATCCTTCAATGCTGCGAGATTTCCACCGTCTCCATCCGGATCGCCCTGTGCCTCGCCCTCCGGGTCGTCCCCGAGGTCGGTGCTGAAGCTCGGCTGGAGCCGTGCGTCAAAGGGGGATACTGTCACGACTTCCACTGAACTCGGTCCCTCTCCTTGTTTGGGCGGTGTTCGGCAGTCGACGTCAACGACCTTTTAGCCATCACTGATCCATTTTTCATTTTCCATTGGTTTTGTCTTGTCTTCCATCACACCTGGTTCCAATCCCATCAATTACATGTTGTGTATTTACCCTCTGTTTCCACTCATGTCCTTGTCGGAGATTGTTTTATTGTATGTGATTGTGCTAGTATGTGTTGGTGTGCGACGGGTTTTGTACCCACTTTGTTATTTTTGTATATTTTGGTTTTTGGAGTTTGGTCAGCACTTATTAAACGACTCCGTTTATACCAAGTTCGTTCTCCTGCGCCTGACTTCCCTGCCACCAACACGTGCCCATTGCAATAACTCACTGTATCACAATTCCAGTGGGTCAAAAGTTTACATACACTAAGTTGACTGTGCCTTTAAACAGCTTGACAAATTCCAGAAAATGATGTCATGGCTTTAGAAGCTTCTGATAGGCTAATTGACATCATTTGAGTCAATTGGAGGTGTATCTGTGGATGTATTTCAAGGCCTACCTTCAAACTCAGCCTAAAAAAAAAGAAAAAAAAAGAAAATGCATGAAATGAAATGTATGCATTCACTACTGTAAGTCGCTCTGGATAACAGCGTCTGCTAAATGATTAAAATGTTAAAAAAAATGAAGCACTGGGGTGGCATCATGAGGTAGGAAAAGTATGTGGATATATTGAAGCAACATCTCAAGACATCAGTCAGGAAGTTAAAGCTTGGTCGCAAATGGGTCTTCCAAATGGACAATGACCCCAAGCATACTTCCAAATTTGTGGCAAAATGGCTTAAGGACAACAAAGTCAAGGTATTGGAGTGGCCATCGCAAAGCCCTGACCTCAATCCTATAGAAAATGTGTGGGCAGAACTGAAAAAGCGTGTGTGAGCAAGGAGGCCTACAAACCTGCCTCAGTTACACAAGATCTGTCAGGAGGAATGGGCCAAAATTCACCCAAATTATTGTTAGAAGCTTGTGGAAGGCTAACCAAAACATTTGACTCAAGTTAAACAATTTAAAGGCAATGCTACCAAATACTAATTGAGTGTATGTAAACTTCTGACCCACTGGGAATGTGATGAAAGAAATAAAAGCTGAAATAAATCACTCTCTACTATTATTCTGACATTTCACATTCTTAAAAAAAAGTGGTGATCCTACCTGACTTAAGACCGGTAATGTTTACTAGGATTAAATGTCAGGAATTGTGAAAAACTGAGTTTAAATGTATTTGGCTAAGGTGTATGTAAACTTCCAACTTCAACTGTAAATACAGATTGTTAAATACCCACACGGACACAAAACATGACACAACACTGCCCTCACCCTTGCCCGACCTTCAGCTCCTAAACAGTCAAAACAAACTTCAAAAGTAGCACAAACAAGCACCGGGGGGCAGGGAACAGTGCTCCACCACCTTAGGATAGGTGAAAGTATTTTTGTTGAATTGATTTTGGAATTGAAAGGCAACCAGTTATGGGAAAAATGTATTCACTTACAGTACAAAATCCCAATTCGACTACTGCACACATCCACACACAATCTTACTTACCCATAGCAGTTGTCTTGCACACTTCATCCGACCTAGACAGTAAAAAGATAGTTAACTTTTTTAAGTTTTATATTATTTTTAATTGACCTAGGGTGTTGTCATTTAATCTAAACCGTTTTTAAGTCCTCTAAGTTTCCTCTTTACATCCACAGGAGTCAACTCCAAGTCAGCGAGAGTTCTGGTCTTCTTGGTGGTTCCGGGTCACCTGCTCTTCCTCTACACCATCCACTTACTGAAGGGCGGCCATGGCGCCCTCACGTCTGCCTTCGTCTGCCTTTACCTGTGTGCAGCCCTGCTACAGGTCAGAGGTCAAATATATATGTACCACAGACATTAAGACTGTATACAACTCCTACTGTAACAGCTGACATACTGTACATTGAAAAATCTATAAATAATAAAATATCACAAGAAAAGCTGACATATGGACATAATAATAATTAATTAAAGTGCAATTATTTATTTAGGCTTTTGGGTCTATAACTAAACTTCAATGATAGAAACCAAATAGGAATTGTATAGAAATGATAATGGTGCTTTGTCAGTGCGGCCTCTGGGGCAAAATGAGTTTCACACCCCTGTGTTAGTTATAGTATTTTATTCTATATCATTTTATTTAACCTAATTATTCCATAGTGACACACTGCAAAAATAAAGTAGGACACCTTTATTGCCATAAACCTGTGAACTTTGTGAAAAAGTTAGGTCAGTTTCATGGAGGAATGTTTATTTTCTCTACACCTCTTTTTTGTTTGGATCTCACACATTAAGGAGGGTTTGAGTCGAGGGAATCATAGGCGTACACTAAGAAAATCATTTGGATGACTATCACGTCAAGATAAACAATGGCCTTAGAAGAAATGTTTCATAAAAAAAGATTTACAGTTTTTCAGCCCTCTTGCTTGCCCAAACTCCAGTGCTGCAATTCAAACCACATGTTGCTGAAACAGGTCAACCAACAGACTGACACGTCTGTTTAGACCAAAACAGTGTTTCAGTCCTGGCATTTATCACATCAAATGGTCTTTTTCAGTGCAGTTGAAATGACCAGTGTTGTCATTTGCAACTTTTTAGTGTTAACTTGATAGCCGCTTATCAGTAGGGGACTTATAAATATAATTATACACTGTAATGAGCAACAGACAGATGTGCCTTACAAAAACCATATGTGATATAAATGTGCTGACTTGTACAAGAACATATGTGTAATAGTAACTATCTAAACCTAGACCGTATAAAAACAAGATCTAAACCAAGAGGCAATGGAATGATTACTGCTCAATAAAGAGTCAAGGATTGGGTTTGACTAAAGTCCAGCATACACAGTGGGTTGTCAGGCCCAGTGTTGCCAAATTACTGTATCAGCTCTTCTTCTCAGCGTTGCTCCATGCACATAGCCAAAGCTTAATCATTCAGTTCCAACCAGTATGAACATAACAGTGGTATAAAATGGAACAGAGGAGCGCTTGTTTGGTAATACAGTTGAAGTCGGAAGTTTACATACTGTCAGAATGGTGGGTGTAGCTGGTGTATGCAGTCAGGCGCAGGAGAGCAGAGAAATGGGAGCAACGTACTTTATTCAGAATAATTAATGGTACAAGGTAACACAATACACTTGCCCAAACACGAAACACAAAACATCAACTTTTACGCATGGGCAAGAAACAACACCCGTCGAAATTACCAGTCACCAACATACCGAACATGACATAAAACAATCCCGCACAACACCATGGGGGAAACAGAGGGTTAAATACATGAACAATAATTAGGGGAATGAAAAACAGGTGTGTAGAAACAAAGACAAAACAAATGGAAAATGAAAAGTGGATCGGTGATGGCGACGCCGACCGCCGAGCGCTGCCCGAACAAGGAGAGGCACCGACTTCGGCTGAAGTCGTGACAGTACCCTCCCTTGACACGTGGCTCCAGCAGCGCGCCGAGGCCGGCCTCGGGGATGACCCGGAGGACGAGGTGCAGGGCGATCCGGATGGAGACGGTGGAACTCCTGCAGCATCGAAGGGTCCAACACGTCCTCCACCGGCACCCAGCATCACTCCTCCGGACCGTACCCCTAACACTCCACGAGGTACTGAAGGCCCTTCGCCCGACGCCTCGAGTCTAGTATGGACCGAACTGCATACGCCGGAGCCCCCTCGATGTCCAGAGGGGGAGGAGGAACCTCCCGCACCTCAGATTCCTGGAGCGGACCAGCTACCACCGGCCTGAGGAGAGACACATGAAACGAGGGGTTAATACGGTAATCTGGGGGAAGCTGTAACCTGTAACACACCTCGTTTATTCTCCTCAGGACTTTGAATGGCCCCACAAACCGCGGACCCAGCTTCCGGCAGGGCAGGCGGAGGGGCAGGTTTCGGGTCGAGAGCATGACCCGCACCGGGGGACCGGGTCTGGCTCTCAACCCGAAACCTGCCCCTCCGCCTGCCCTGCCGGAAGCTGGGTCTGCCTCACTGCGGTGGGGGTCTACGCCAGCCTTCTGACGCTTCACGGCACGTTGAAGGTGCACATGAGCGGCGTCCCATGTCTCCTCTGAGCGCCTAAACCAGTTGTCCACCGCAGGAGCCTCAATCTGGCTCTGATGCCACGGTGCCAGAACCGGCTGGTACCCCAGTACGCACTGGAAGGGGGAGAGGTTAGTGGAGGAGTGGCAGAGCGAGTTTTGGGCCATCTCTCCCCAGGGTATGAACGTCGCCCACTCCCCCGACCGGTCCTGGCAATAGGATCGCAGAAACCTACCCACATCCTGGTTCACTCTCTCCACCTGCCCGTTACTCTCGGGGTGAAAACCTGAGGTAAGGCTGATCGAGACCTCCAGACGTTCCATGAACACCCTCCAGACCCTTGACGTGAACTGGGGACCTCGATCAGATACTATGTCCTCAGGCACCCCGTAGTGCCGGAAGACGTGTGTGAACAGAGCCTCCGCAGTCTGTAGGGCCGTAGGGAGACCGGGCAAAGGGAGGAGACAGCAGGACTTAGAAAACCATTCCACAACGACCAGGATCGTGGTGTTACCCTGTGAGGGAGAAAGATCCGTTAAGAAGTCCACCGACAGGTGTGACCACGGCCGTTGTGGAACGGGTAAGGGTTGTAACTTCCCTCTAGGCAGGTGCCTAGGGGCCTTGCACTAGGCGCACACTGAGCAGGAGGAAACATAAATCCTCACGTCCTTAGCCAAGGTGGGCCACCAGTACTTCCCATTAAGACAGCGCACTGTACGACCAATGCCCGGATGACCAGGAGGGTGACGGGTGGGCCCAATAGATCAAACGGTTGCGGACAGCAGACGGAACGTACAGACGCCCAGCTGGACACTGGAGTGGAGTGGGCTCTGTACGTAACGCCCGCTCGATGTCCGGGTCCAGCTCCCACACTACTGGTGCCACCAGGCAAGAGGCCGGGAGTATGGGAGTGTGATCCATGGACCGCTCCTCCGTGTCATACATCCGGGACAGTGCGTCTGCCTTAATGTTCTGGGAACCTGATCTGTGGGACAGGGTGAAAACAAAATGGGTAAAGAACATGGCCCACCTTGCCTGGCGAGGGTTCAGTCTCCTCGCCGCCCGGGTGTACTCCATATTGCGGTGGTCAGTCCAGATGAGAAAAGGGTGTTTAGCCCCCTCAAGCCAATGTCTCCACGCCTTCAAGGCATTGACCACAGCCAACAACTCCCGGTCCCCCACGTCATAGTTTCGCTCCGCTAGGCTGAGCTTCTTCGAAAAGAAGGCACAGTGGCGAAGCTTTGGTGGCGTACCCGAGATGTTGCAGCATGGCCGCATGCTGCTGGATGCGCTCCTCGACCCCTAATACGGGGTTGTCTGCTCCTGCTGACTCCATATTCAAGGGTACGGGATTCTTTCAGAATGGTGGGTGTAGCTGGTGTATGCAGTCAGGCGCAGGAGAGCAGAGAAATGGGAGCAACGTACTTTATTCAGAATAGTTAATGGTACAAGGTAACACAATACACTTGCCCAAACACGAAACACACAAACATCAACTTTTACGCACAGGCAAGAAACAACACCCGTCGAAATTACCAGTCACCAAAATACCGAACATGACATAAAACAATCCAGCACAACACCATGGGGGAAACAGAGGGTTAAATACATGAACAATAATTAGGGGAATGAAAAACAGGTGTGTAGAAACAAAGACAAAACTAATGTAAAATTAAAAGAGGATCGGCGATGGCTAGTAGACCGGCGATGCCGACCGCCGAGCGCCACCCGAACAAGGAGAGGCACCGACTTCGGCTGAAGTCGTGACACATACATCTTAGCCAAATACATTTAAAATCAGTTTTTCACAATTCCTGATATTTAATCCTAGTAGAAATGCCCTGTCTTAGGTCAGTTAGGATCACCACTTTATTTTAAGAATGTGAAATTTCAGAATAATAGTAGAGAGAATGATTTATTTCAGCTTTTATTTCTTTCATCACATTCCCAGTGGGTCAGAAGTTTACATACACTCAATTAGTATTTGGTAGCATTGCCTTTAAATTGTTTAACTTGGGTCAAACGTTTTGGGTAGCCTTCCACAAGCATTTCACAATAATTTGGGTGAATTTTGGCCCATTCCTCCTGACAGAGCTGGTGTAACTGAGTCAGGTTTGTAGGCCTCCTTGCTTGCATATGCTTTTTCAGTTCTGCCCACAAATTTTCTATAGGCTTGAGGTCAGGGTTTTGTGATAGCCACTCCAATACCTTGACTTTGTTGTCCTTAAGCCATTTTGCTACAACTTTGGAAGTATGCTTGGGGTCATCGTCTATTTGGAAGACCCATTTGGAGCTAAGCTTTAACTTCCTGACTGATGTCTTGAGATGTTGCTTCAATATATCCACATAATTGTTCTACCTCGTGATGCCATCTATTTTGTGAAGTGCACCAGTACCTCCTGCAGCAAAGCACCCCCACAACATGATGCTGCCACACCAGTGCTTCATGGTTGGGATGGTGTTTTTCGGCTTGCAAGCCTCCCCCTTTTTCCTCCAAACATAACGATGGTCATTATGGCCAAACAGTTCTATTTTTGTGTCATCAGACCAGAGGACATTTCTCCAAAAAGTACAATCTTTGTCCCCATGTTCAGTTGCAAACCGTAGTCTGGCTATTTTATGGCAGTTTTGGAGCAGTTGCTTCTTCCTTGCTGAGCGGCCTTTCAGGTTATCTCGATATAGGACTCGTTTTACTGTGGATATAGATACTTTTGTACCTGTTTCCTCCAGCATCTTCACAAGGTCCTTTGCTGTTGTTCTGGGATTGATTTGCACTTTTCGCACCAAAGTACGTTCATCTCTAGGAGACAGAACGTGTCTCCTTCCTGAGCGTTATGATGACTGCGTGGTCCCATGGTGTTTATACTTGTGTACTATTGTTTGTACAGATGAACGTGGTACCTTCAGTCATTTGGAAATTGCTCCCAAGGATGAACCAGACTTGTGGAGGTCTACGATTCTTTTTCTGTGGTCTTGGCTGATTTCTTTTGATTTTCCCATGATATCAAGCAAAGAGGCACTGAGTTTGAAGGTTGGCCGTGAAATACATCCACAGGTACACCTCCAATTGACTCAAATGATATCAATTAGCCTATCAGAAGCTTCTAAAGCCATGACATCATTTTCTGGAATTTTCCAAGCTGTTTAAAGGCACAGTCAACTTAGTGTATGTAAACTTCTGACCCACTGGAATTGTGATAGAGTGAATTATAAGTGAAATAATCTGTCTGTAAACAATTGTTTGAAAAATTACTTGTCATGCACAAAGTAGATGTCCTAACCGACTTGCCAAAACTATAGTTTGTTAACAAGAAATTTGTGGAGTGGTTGAAAAAACGAGTTTTAATGACTCCAAACTAAGTGTATTTACATTTCCGACTTCAACTGTAGATGTCCGACAAGAGGTGGCCTTTGAAAAGGGGGATGAATACTTGCACAAGCAAAAATAAGTTGGTGCTGGTAGTGTGAAGAATACATATGTTTTTGTATGTGAACCCTTTGTAATTCCTGAATTTATGCATCAATTGGTCATCAAATTAGATTTTATCTTCATCTAAATCACAACAATAGACAAACATAGTGTGCTTAAACTAATAACACACAAATTATTGTATTTTTCTTGTCTATATTGAATACATCATTTAAACATTCACAGTGTAGGTTGGAAAAAGTATGTGAACCCCTAGGTTAATGACTTCTCCAAAAGATAATTGGAGTCAGGAGTCAGCTAACCTGGAGTTCAATCAATGAGACGAAATTGGAGATGTTGGTTAGAGCTGCCTTGCCCTGTAAAAAACACTCACAAAATTTGAGTTTGCAATTCACAAGAAGCATTGCCTGATGTGAAACATGCCTCGAACAAAAGAGATCTCAAAAGACCTAAGATTAAGAATTGTTGACTTGCATAAAGCTGGAAAGGGTTACAAAAGTATCTCTAAAAGCCGTGATGTTCACCAGTCCACGATAAGACAAATTGTCTATAAATGGAGAAAGTTCAGCACTGTTGCTACTCTCCCTAGGAGTGGCCGTCCTGCAAAGATGACGGCAAGAGCACAGCGCAGAATGCTCAATGAGGTTAAGAAGAATCCTAGAGTCAGCCAAAGACTTACAGAAATCTCTGGAGCATGCTAACATCTCTGTTGACGAGTCTATGATACACGATACGTAAAACACTAAACAAGAATGGTGTTCATGGGAGGACACCACGGAAGAAGCCACTGCTGTCCAAGAAAACCATTGCTGCACGTCTAAAGTTTGCAAAAGTGCACCTGGATGTTCCATAGCGCTACTGGCCAAATATTCTGTGGACAGATGAAACTACAGCTGAGTTGTTTGGAAGGGACACACAACAACATGCGTGGAGAAAAAAATGCTCAGCACACCAATATCAAAAGCTCATCCCAACTGTAAAGTATGGTGGAGGGAGAATCATGGTTTGGGGCTGCTTTGCTGCCTTAGGGCCTGGACAGCTTGCTATCATCGACGGAAAAATGTATTCCCAAGTTCATCAAGACATTTTGCAGGAGAATGTTAGGCTATCTGTCCATCAAGAAGTTGGGTGATGCAACAGGACAACGACCCAAAACACAGAAGTCAATCAACAACAGAATGGCTTCAACAGAAGATAATATGCCTTCTGGAGTGGCCCAGTCAGAGTCCTGACCTCAACCCAATTGAGATGCTGTGGCATGACCTCAAGAGAGCAGTTCACACCAGACATCACAAGAATATTGCTGAACTGAAACAGTTTTGTCAAGAGGAATGGTCCAAAATTCCTCCTGTCCGTTGTGCAGGTCTGATCCGCAACTATGGAAAACGTTTGGTTGAGGTTATTGCTGCCAATCTAGGGTCAACTAGTTATTAAATCCAAGGGTTCACATAATTTTTCCACCCTACACTGTGAATGTTTGCATGGTGTGTTCAATAAAGACATGAAACGTATAATTGTTGTGTGTTATTAGTTTAAGCAGACCGTGTTTGTCTATTGTTGTGACCTAGATGAAGATCAGATCAAATTTGATGACCAATTTATGCAATAATCCAGGTATTTCCAAAGTGTTCACATACTTTTTTTGCCACTGTAATATGTTTATTGTTATTCACAGGTGGTGATTCTGCTGTACACGGCTGACCTGATGGTGCGCTGGATGTGGCGGCGGGGGCTGGACCCGGACAACTACTCTATCCCGTACCTCACGGCTCTGGGGGACCTGTTGGGGACTGGCTTCCTGGCCCTGACATTCAGAGCCGTTCTATTGGGCATTTCCTCTGGGATGAAGGGGGTTTGAGAGAAGGGGCTAATCCATTTCTGTCCAACATGGTCTTATTGAATATATTAAAATAGAGTAATTTAGCTATTGTAGGTATATGTCAGTTATGCTGACATATTATATGTTGTTCTGTTCATCCATTAGCAACTCTGTTCAGGTCATATTTAAGTGATAATGCCCGAGAAGCCAATGTTCAGAGGATATATTGGCAGGGGTGTTGTTAGGCCCGAGACGAAATGCCAATACATCCTCCAAACACCGGCTTCGAGGACATTATCACTTTTAAACAACAGGTTACCAACATATTCATATAATGATTGACATATATTCATTAAAAACATATTTTTTATGAATTTATTCATACCATTTCATCCTTCAACAAGATATAATCCCGACACAAATCTAGGGTTGCTACCCAAGCTGTTCTATCGGTTCGGGTGCCAGAGACGCGACCCAGTCGTTCGTTCTAAATGTTCCACTGCCATACTGGCTGGCAACGTTCTTATCCCTTGCTTGCTAGCTAGCCAATTAGTGCTAACTTACGGTCACGTCAAAAAGTGCAGCCAGAACAACAGCAAAGTAGCTGCATTTGCATTTGTTTAAGCTGTTTTCAAAATACATTTATTTGGATACATCCATAACAATGAGCTAATGAGGCACGATTTCCCCTGGCATAGAAAATGTGCTCACTCATCAGGCCACTGTTGTTCAGAGGAGCTAGCCAACAACACAGTAACACAATCACTTCAAACTGAAGCTGGAAAACCTGAAAACTAGCTGCACTTGGTTTTGTTTGACCTCGTTTCAATTTACATTTATTTGTATATAACCATAAAAATTATGCCAGCTGATTCATGATTTCGACTGGCTAAGAATCGCTGCCCGTCTCGTCACGATCATTACTATGGGACAGCTGAAGATCAAATTTGAATATTGAAACAATATTGCAAAATGTCGGAGAGACAGACAGCAAGGTTTATACAAATCTCCGCTGTTGAAAACAAAATGTTAGTCTAAAAGAAATGTGAGATAATGTCTAGATGCTTTTTATAGTGGAGATCAAGTTTATAAACTGCTTGGCTGGGTTGATGAGACAATGGATTGCGCAGTCAGAAGGGTTTGGATTGCGCAGACATTTTCATTTTATAGATTTAGCCGGTGGTAACTTGTGGAATAGACACCGGCTGGAATGCTGTTTTAACCAATCAGCATTCAGGATTAGACCCACCCGTTGTATAAACTACTGTATGCAAGTGGCTGGAATTAAGAAGTGAGGGAGAAAAGATTCAACAACATAGCTTACCGACAACCACCAAGCTTGACTTCACATAGTCTTTAGTCTCCGATAACGAATGAATGCTGCTGGGCCTCCCAAGTGGCTAGCGATCTAAGGCACTGCATCACTACAGATCCTGGTTCGATCCCAGGCTGTGTCGCAGCCGGCCACGACCAGGAGACCCATGAGGCAGTGCACAATTGGCCCAGCATTGTCCGGGTTACGGGAGGGTTTGGCCGGCCGAGTTGTCCATGCCCCATTGCGCTCTAGCTCTGGCGCAATGCATGCTGACACGGTCTCCAGGTGTTTCCTCCGACACATTGGTGTGGTTGGCTTCTGGGTTAAGCAAGCATTGTGTCAAGAAGCAGTGCGGCTTGGCGGGGTCGTGTTTCGGAGGATGCACGGCTCTCGACCTTCACCTCTCCTGAGTCTGTAAGGCAGTTGCAGCGATGGGAAAAGACTACCAATTGGGGAGAAAAATGGGTAAAAAAAATATATATATATATATATACTGCTCCAAAAAATAAAGGGAACACTAAAATAACACATCCTACATCTGAATGAATTAAATAATCTTATTAAATACCTTTTTCTTTACATAGTTGAATGTGCTGACAACAAAATCACACCAAAATAATCAATGGAAATCCAATTTTTCAACCCATGGAGGTCTGGATTTGGAGTCACACTCAAAATTAAAGTGGAAAACCACACTATAGGCTGATCCAACTTTGATGTAATGTCCTTAAAACAAGTCAAAATGAGGCTCAGTAGTGTGTGTGGCCTCCACGTGCCTGTATGACCTCCCTACAACGCCTGGGCATGCTCCTGATGAGGTGGCGGATGGTCTCCTGAGGGATCTCCTCCCAGACCTGGACTAAAGCATCCGCGAACTCCTGGACAGTCTGTGGTGCAACGTGGCGTTGGTGGATGGAGTGAGCCATGATGTCCCAGATGTGCTCAATTGGATTCAGGTCTGGGGAACGGGCGGGCCAGTCCATAGCATCATTGCCTTCCTCTTGCAGGAACTGCTGACACACTCCAGCCACATGAGGTCTAGCATTGTCTTGCATTAGGAGGAACCCAGGGCCAACCGCACCAGCATATGGTCTCACAAGGGGTCTGAGGATCTCATCTCGGTACCTAATGGCAGTCAGGCTACCTCTGGCGAGCACATGGAGGGCTGTGCGGCCCCCCAAAGAAATGCCACCCCACACCATGACTGACCCACCGCCAAACCGGTCATGCTGGAGGATGTTGCAGGCAGCAGAACTTTCTCCACGGCGTCTCCAGACTCTGTCACGTGCTCAGTGTGAACCTGCTTTCATCTGTGAAGAGCACAGGGCGCCAGTGTCGAATTTGCCAATCTTGGTGTTCTCTGGCAAATGCCAAACGTCCTGTACGGTGTTGGGCTGTAAGCACAACCCCCACCTGTGGACGTCGGGCCCTCATACCACCCTTATGGAGTCTGTTTCTGACCGTTTGAGCAGACACATGCACATTTGTGGCCTGCTGGAGGTCATTTTGCAGGGCTCTGTCAGTGCTCCTCCTGCTCCTCCTTGCACAAAGGCGGAGGTAGCGGTCCTGCTGCTGGGTTTTTGCCCTCCTACGGCCTCCTCCACGTCTCCTGATGTACTGGCCTGTCTCCTGGTAGCGCCTCCATGCTCTGGACACTACGCTGACAGACACAACAAACCTTCTTACCACAGCTCGCATTGATATGCCATCCTGGATGAGCTGCACTACCTGAGCCACTTGTGTGGGTTGTAGACTCCGTCTCATGCTACCACTAGAGTGAAAGCACCGCCAGCATTCAAAAGTGACCAAAACATCAGCCAGGAAGCATAGGAACTGAGAAGTGGTCTGTGGTCACCACCTGCAGAACCACTCCTTTATTGGGGGTGTCTTGCTAATTGCCTATAATTTCCACCTGTTGTCTATTCCATTTGCACAACAGCATGTGAAATTTATTGTCAATCAGTGTTGCTTCCTAAGTGGACAGTTTGATTTCACAGAAGTGTGATTGACTTGGAGTTACATTGTGTTGTTTAAGTGTTCCCTTTATTTTTTTGAGCAGTGTATATATATTTTTTTTTTTATGCTGCTAAGGGAGTACCTGTATACTGTAGCTCGATATGCTTTGAGCACCCAATAACCATATAGACGCTAACTGTTGAGAAGTGCTCTGATGTCTGTAAATGCTTCATAGTAAACTGGCAAATGCACTGTACTGAAGCAATAATGTTGTCTGTACTTGTTTTGTTGACTGTCTGTACATCTATACTCATGCTAAAAAATTGTCACAACTGCACTCTCTGGATGTACACAATATTAATCAATAGATGACATAGGGTGTATCCAGTGTCACAATTTCAATGATCAAGCACTGCTATTTTCAATTGTGCCTTCAAACCATTACTGTACAAGCTAGAGGAGTCATGTATTTTTTATGACATCAGCAATGTTGCTTATTCGTCAGTTAGTCTGCCACATTTAATTGGTTTAAAAGTTAATGTTTGTATCAATGTATCTAAGACATACCACTGCTTGACATTGCTCACATTTCCCAATGATCATTTATTTGTGAATAAAGTAAGTGTTATGATTTCTCTTCAAATAAATCGGCCCTTTTAAATAAATGAATACGCACTTTTAAAAACAGGCTTAAATCATATTAGCTGTTCTGCATTGAACATGACAATATGACTTCCATAAAAGATATCAATTGTATAGAATTGTATTTTAAATTGTACAGGACCCATGTTGACTTAGTATGTATGCTAATGACTCATCTGACTAGATCATACCTAGAGCAGGTTATTTTAGTAACACAATTACTTTGTTTCAATGTGTTCCTTTGTTGGAATAAAACCATTCACATACAATGCCTGTCTTCCATTTTATGACCCCACTTATATTACAGGACAATCAATACGTCATGTGATTTTACAAAACAGATTTAAAAAACATAACCTCACCACTAACACTCAAATGCGCGTCTTTGTGGCAGCCCTGTATTTCAACACCACGGTACACAGTGCATGTTGGGAAATAACTACTAAACTATCTCCATATTTGAGTGATGCGCAGAATCACTGATCTTCAAATCACCTTGTGTTCCAAACAATTACATCCTAAGTGATGTAGATGAGCAAATCAGTGCAAAAAGAGCATTGCTCAGTCCCATCCTATGCAACACGGAGCGAAGCTTGTCAGTCTCCACCTCCAGACCAGAATGTGCCCAGGGGATATACTGTAAATACCTGTGCTGAACACAGTTATCCCAACAGTTACTTCACACAATACGGTAAAATGCCAGTTACAACTGTGCAGATTTCCTAAAGCAATGCCTGTGCTGGTGCTGTAGGTATAGAACCGTGTCGGGGTCAAGGTTCGTGGCTCTCAGCTGTGTATGGAGCACATACAGTACACATACTGTAGAAGAATACACATACAGCACTCTTATAAAAAAATTGTTATTCAGCTGTCCCCATATGAGAAACCCTTTTGGTTCCATGGAAAACACTCTGTGGAAATGATTCTACATGGAACCCAAAAGTGTTCTACCTGGAACCAAAAAGGGTTATTCAAAGGGTTCTCCTATGGGGACAACTGAAGAACCCTTTTAGGTTGTAGATAGCACCTTTTTTTCTGAGAGTGTAGAGGAGCCTTGTTGACCTTGTGTCAAAGAACATGACAGGTATCCAGATTAAGTGAAGCCTTTGACAAATGGCGAGACCTTTGCTTAAAGTGGAACTGACAGCATTTTAGCAACATGAAATCTCATTCAAATCTGTTCATATACACCCCCAGGAAGAATATGACCCCTTTAAAAAAAAAATAATCTGACAAGCGAGCACTTAGATATGGTTTTCATAAGTTCTTAGAATGGAATTACATATACTAAGGCATTTGTGAAAATTCTATAGGAATATTGAGTGGGAAAGCAGCCTTGCGTTTGGACAATTAATACACTGCAGCAAATAAAACCGAATAAAAAACATCTGTCTCGTCTAAGACCTGGAGTCTACGCAGACTGGTGCGCCATAGCCAATCAGAGCTACAGTAGGCGTTTATGCAAACAAGCCATTTACCACACAGGTCTGCAATCATTCACTTTGAACTGGACTGTTTGTTTACAGGCAGTTGCAACAGCATGACTTTAGATCATTACAACACATTCCCCAAAAGCCACAAAATACACCTGAATGGATTTATGCAAATATGTAAATACCACGGGAGTCTTCTTACATTTTGGAACTTTACTGTCCTATTGATCGAACAACCAGTGACGGAGAGAGGCTCGAGGCCCTCTCGCCGTCACATCAGCAACAACAAGATCTACAACTAATGCTAGCCAGAGCAAGAATGAACACTAGATAAACCCTCAAACTTTTTTTATCTAGTCGCCTGTCAAAATTGCACTAATAAATTATGGGGAATTGTAGCGTACTCATCCTTCTGCAGCAGCTTGCCTGCCAATGCATTAATTATTGTCCCAACCAAGCACCCAAGCTAACTGGCTAAAGTTGGCTCGCTTGCTAGCTAGCTACTTCCAGACACAAATGAATGCCTCACTCTGACCATTTTACTCTGGTTAAGCCCCTGGTTAAGCTGTTTACATGTTATCTAGAGCATTCATGACTAACAATTACATTTTTTGCCTAAGTTTACTGACACCGGTCATATCTAGCGGGTGTTGAGCATTTGTAAATTCATCAGTTATTCTGCACTCTGGCACACTCAGACGAGAGTGCTCTGAAATCTGAGTAGATAGCCAGAGTGAATTTGCAAACGCATGAGATATGGTAACTGGATAACAGTCATTCAAGTTCTTGCTAGCTTACCAAATGACACCTGCATCCCTAGCTGTATATAGCCACCGAAAAACGACATAAGGGGAAAAGGTCAGTCACTCACCAACTCCTCCAATTACATTACATGACATCCTCCTAGCAGCTATATAGCTTACAGTGGGGAAAAAAAGTATTTAGTCAGCCACCAATTGTGCAAGTTCTCCCACTTAAAAAGATGAGAGGCCTGTAATTTGCATCATAGGTACACTTCAACGATGACAGACAAAATGAGAAAAAAAATCCAGAAAATCACATTGTAGGATTTTTTATGAATTTATTTGCAAATTATGGTGGAAAATAAGTATTTGGTCAATAACAAAAGTCTCTCAATACTTTGTTATATACCCTTTGTTGGCAATGACACAGGTGAAATGTTTTCTGTAAGTCTTCACAAGGTTTTCACACACTGTTGCTGGTATTTTGGCCCATTCCGCCATGCAGATCTCCTCTAGAGCAGTGATGTTTTGGGGCTGTCGCTGGGCAACACTGACTTTCAACTCCCTCCAAAGATTTTCTATGGGGTTGAGATCTGGAGACTGGCTAGGCCACTCCAGGACCTTGAAATGCTTCTTACGAAGCCACTCCTTTGTTGCCCGGGCGGTGTGTTTGGGATCATTGTCATGCTGAAAGACCCAGCCATGTTTCATCTTCAATGCCCTTGCTGATGGAAGGAGGTTTTCACTCAAAATCTCACGATACATGGCCCCATTCATTCTTTCCTTTACACGGATCAGTCGTCCTGGTCCCTTTGCAGAAAAACAGCCACAAAGCATGATGTTTCCAACCCCATGCTTCACAGTAGGTATGGTGTTCTTTGGATGCAACTCAGCATTCTTTGTCCTCCAAACACGACGAGTTGAGTTTTTACCAAAAAGTTCTATTTTGGTTTCATCTGACCATATGACATTCTCCCAATCCTCTTCTGGATCATCCAAATGCTCTCTAGCAAACTTCAGACGGGCCTGGACATGTACTGGCTTAAGCAGGGGGACACGTCTGGCACTGCAGGATTTGAGTCCCTGGCGGCGTAGTGTGTTACTGATGGTAGGCTTTGTTACTTTGGTCCCAGCTCTCTGCAGGTCATTCACTAGGTCCCCCCGTGTGGTTCTGGGATTTTTGCTCACCGTTCTTGTGATAATTTTGACCCCACGGGGTGAGATCTTGCGTGGAGCCCCAGATCGAAGGAGATTATCAGTGGTCTTGTATGTCTTCCATTTCCTAATAATTGCTCCCACAGTTGATTTCTTCAAACCAAGCTGCTTACCTATTGCAGATTCAGTCTTCCCAGCCTGGTGCAGGTCTACAATTTTGTTTCTGGTGTCCTTTGACAGCTCTTTGGTCTTGGCCATAGTGGAGTTTGGAGTGTGACTGTTTGAGGTTGTGGACAGGTGTCTTTTATACTGATAACAAGTTCAAACAGGTGCCATTAATACAGGTAACGAGTGGAGGACAGAGGAGCCTCTTAAAGAAGAAGTTACAGGTCTGTGAGAGCCAGAAATCTTGCTTGATGGTAGGTGACCAAATACTTATTTTCCACCATAATTTGCAAATAAATTCATTAAAAATCCTACAATGTGATTTTCTGGATTTTTTCTTCTCATTTTGTCTGTCATAGCTGACGTGTACCTAATTACAGGCCTCTCTCATCTTTTTAAGTGGGAGAACTTGCACAATTGGTGGCTGACTAAATACTTTTTTCCCCCACTATATGTTAGGCTCCGTGTTTTTAGCTTGGTACATAAATAGAAATTAGTCATTTGAAATAAATTCATTAGGTCCTAATCTATGGATTTCACATGGCTGGGAATACAGATACATCTGTTGGTCACAGATACCTCAAAAAAAGGTAGGGCTGTGGATCAGAAAACCAGTCAGTATCTGGTGTGACCAACATTTGCCACAGGCAGCGCAACACATCTCCTTCGCATAGAGTTGATCAGGCTGTTGATTGTGGCTTATGGAATGTTGTCCCACTCCTCTTCAATGGCTGTGCAAAGTTGCTGGATATTGGCGGGAACTGGAACACGCTGTCGTACACATCGATCCAGAGCATCCCAAACATGCTCAATGGGTGACATGTCTGGTGAGTATGCAGGCCATGGAAGAACTGGGACATTTTCAGCTTCCAAGAATTGTGTGTAGATCCTTGTGACATGGGGCCATGCATTACCATGCTGAAACATGAGGTGATGGCGGCGGCTGAATGGCACGACAATGGGCCTCAGAATCTCGTCACGGTATTTTGGGGCATTCAAATTGCCATAGATTAAATGCAATCGTGTTCGTTGTCCGTAGCTTATGCCTACCCATACCATAACCCCACCGCCACCATGGGGCACTATGTTCACAACGTTGACATTAGCAAACTGCTCGCCCACACGACGACCGGGATTCATCCGTGAAAAGCAAACTTCTCCACCATGCCAGTGGCCATCGAAGGTGACCATTTGCCCACTGAAGTCAGTTACGATGTTGAAATGCAGTCAGGTCAAGACCCTAGTGAGCATGACGAGCAAGCAGATGAGCCTCCCTGAGTTTGTGCAGAAATTCTTTGGTTGTGCGAACCCACAGTTTCATCAGCTGTCTGGGTGGTCTCAGACGATCCTGCAGGTGAAGAAGCCGGATGTGGAGGTCCTGGGCTGGAGTGGTTACACGTGGTCTGCAGTTGTGAGGCCGATTGGACATACTGCCAAATTCTCTAAAATGACGATAGGCGGCTTATGGTAGAGAAATTAACATTCAATTATCTGGCAACAGCTCTGGTGGACATTCCTGCAGTCAGCATGTCAATTGCACACTCCCTCAAAACATCTGTGGCATTGTGTTGTGTGACAAAACTGCACATTTGAGTGGCCTTTTATTGTCCCCATCACAAGGTGCACCTGTGTAATGATCATGCTATTTAATCAGCTCCTTGATATGCCACACCTGTCAGATGGATGGATTATCTTGGCAAAGAAGAAATGCTCACTTACAGGAATGCAAACAAATGTGTGCACAAAATTTGAGAGAAATAATATTTTTGTGTGTATCTAAAATTTCTGGGATCTTTTATTTCAGCTTATGAAACGTGGGACCAACACTTTAAAAGTTGCGTTGATATTTTTGTTCAGTGTACATGAAACAACTCAACAACTTAAAGTCTATTGTTATCAATTTAACAACAAGAGCCAGTCCAGTCCGTCTTTTGTTGACCAACAAGAGGGCTGCACCATTAGAATGCAATTTTATGTGGGCCGAATTAAACATTTGGTGGAAAAAATATTGTGAAACACTATCATTCCACTATTACTGTTGTAGATACAGTATATTCAGGACATTTTCTGAAATTACAATGCAAGAATATTACATATATCTCCTTTAAAGGGATATTTTGGTGAAATTACATATTTAGATATATGTTTCTTTACCTTGAAAGCAGTTTATAGACAAGGAGTCCACACTTTGCTTTTGTTAAACTACCCACTGCCAACAAATGTAATTTCTAGGTACTATCCCTTGTCTTAAGGCCTTCCCACACCATACTTTGGATTCAGTCTTTTACGATTATTACATGTCACACTGTGCGATGTGACCAAATTAAAATCTTGATATCAACCTGGCCAGATTATAGATTTGCTTCAGTTCTGTCGTCACATTTTGTGATTGGCTTGCGAGGCTACATCAACTGGGCTTGTCAAGCATGGGGTCAAAAGAACAACAACAAGTTGTTGCTGTGATGTTGGCAGTGTTTTGTCTCGAGAAACCCAAGAAAAATAAAAATGGTATGGACCCGTTTATGGCTGGGAACGAGGGCAGTATGGGCACGCCAGCATGGCGTCATCGGCCGTGTTCCTATTGGTCAGTCACCGGGATCGGCTCGCAACACCAGCCACACTACACGATGAAGGTGGCAAAAAAAATTGGACACTGACCGAACTTGACGGAGCCTACAACCGCACGTAGTTGTACTTAATTGGCAGACCTAGGCCCTGTCATACTGAACGAGCCAAGACGTCCGACAATCATTTACGACCTACGAATTTGCCTACATATTGTCTGGGACGGCAAAATCGTGGCATAAAATGGCTAAAATCGTACAGTCGGTGTGGGCCTTTAGGTATACTTTATCAGACAGGGCTCCAAGCCTCCAGAGGTGTCACTGTTGATACTAGCACAATGTTAAGAGTATAGACATGAAGACTGGTAATAATAATGCCTATCATGACAGTTAATCTTTCATAACATTGGACACAACTCGGATTTGAGTGAAGTAAAAGTGCTCTCTTTCCATACTTTCTTTCAAAACAACTATAAAACAGCTTGATTTTACCTCAATATTTCAAACATTCACACAGTCAATTCCACATATTGCACGGCTGGATTCTCATCCTTGATGTTGACTGGTCCACCAGCATTCCAGACAGGGACACACAAAAACAGCTGTGTTTATGTGTTTATTTGAATATGTCTGAAGTTATGGTAGATATTCCAGATGTCTCAGTGTGATCTAACCGCAGTTTGTTGACATTGAGACCCAAATATTACAATAAATAAACTGCCTAATGATAGTCAATGCCATGCTCTGTACACACCAGAGACACTCTCTACAGTACAAAGAAGACGCTGATGTCAGTGACATTTCCAAAGGATGTCATACACATTTGAGTCATAAGGCCCACACTCAAAGGCACTAATAGGAAGACTTTCAGTACCCCTGTGAGATAAATATTACTTTCAGACAGCTTGTGTTCCTCTTAGTCTGACTGTAGAATGGAAAATTGTTGGTGACAATAGAAACTTTGAAAGAAAAAAACTAAGTTTGTTGGTGGTGTCATAGAGTTTGGTTATTTTGAGTTAATGTGCACTATACTGTAGGTGCATTTTACACATACAAAGGCAACAGTTCAATCTCCAGTGGCTCATTGTTACAGTACAAAATAATTTGCCTAGTTTAGTCAACTTCTCCATCTTGAGAAAGTGTCCATTCCCGGTTGTGAGGACGTCTCATCTTAAAGCCTCTCTTACCTTTGATATGAAAGATATCTTTATTTAGTTGCTTAGAGTTCACCAGGTTAGTTCTC
The DNA here is from genome assembly GCF_965601325.2 of Salmo salar. Classification (NCBI taxonomy): domain Eukaryota; kingdom Metazoa; phylum Chordata; class Actinopteri; order Salmoniformes; family Salmonidae; genus Salmo; species Salmo salar. The sequence continues at coordinate 49,717,499 of NC_138302.1, forward strand.
TCAGTAACAAGCATTATTGTGCTTTGAAGAGTCCCGGGATCCATGTTAAAATTGTCTGTAACAATTATCTTGAGCCCTCTGTCATAGGTTATACAAATGTTGTTATAAGCAACAGCTGCTAAAAGCCATACAAATAGCTGATATCAGCTGTCTGATATTTGACCACTTCAAGCTGCCACGACACAAGCAATAAGCTAGTGGGGACTGGGCATGACTTCATGCTTACAACTGCATTACCTAGTCCTTATGACAGACGGTTCAAACAAAGCCTACTTCTAAGAAAAGTTACTTCATTGAAACTTCAGGTACTCCGGCGTGGAGTAGTTGAACAGCAGGAAGTCCATGTGGTATAGGTTGTACAGCTTCTTCTGGTAGAAGGGGCTGATGCTGTGAAAGAACTGGGCGGCCATGTCTCCCGTAGTCCTGGTGCTCTTGGCTGAGGTGGGGAAGGTCACCTGGCCCTTCACCCCGGCCAGCTGCAGCACGTAGCGGGAGTCCTGCTCCAGCGTCTCGTACTTGCCCACCACATCATAGTGGATGAGGCAGGGGTGGCACAGCGAGTGCACCCGCTCCCAGTGCTCGTTGAAGGGCTCCTCACGCTGCGTGGCCGGGTCAACCAGGTAGTACACAAATTCCTTAAAGGAGACGTCGTCGCCCCGCTCCAGCGCCTCGGCCTGCGGGTCAGTTCGATGCTGGCGGATGATCTTGGTGCCGTAGCGCTTGTGGAAAGCCGTGTTGTAGCTGCGTGTGAACTTGTTGCGGTAGGCCGAGACGAGCCGCTCAAAGGGCTCGCGCACAAACACAAACTTCAGGTAGGAGCGCAGCCGCTGATTGATCTGGGAGGTGGAGTACTCAGAGAGGGTGCGTAGGTTGCCCGGCACGTGGGCCTCGTTGGCGGGAATGGCAAGGGGGTCGCGGCGGGGGCCAGCGGCGCCTGTCAGGACCATGAGAACTCGTTTCCAGTTGGTGCAGGCCACCTTGGGCACGTAGCAGTAGAGCAGGCCATGCTGGTCGTCCACAATGATGTGCTTGAGGTCCTCAGGGATGAGGACGCGGCGCTTGCGCGTGTACGAGCGGCAGGCGTCTTCCAGCAGCTCCCGCCGACCCTGGTGGGTCACCTGCACTGCCGACTGCTCCAGCTACAGGAGAAGAGAGGAGAGGATTCAGTGAGTATTCCAGGTAGTGACATAAAAAAACAGCTAGAATTTGTCTGAAGTTCTGGTAGATGTCTCGTGTTGTTTGATCACAGTTTGTTTTCTTGAGGTGAGTTGAAAGTGAGATGGCCAATGGTTCTGGCTGTTACTGAACACATTGGCATATTTCAACAGGTTAACGTAGGGAGTTTCAACACTCATCAGATTGCAGAATGGGAGACAAGAAACTGGTCTACACAATACAAATAAAATCTATTTAATGAGGCTGAACACAAGGCTGAACAATCTACGAAGGGTTTTGGCCCCACAACAACCCCTAGCCCAAACACACTTCAAGTACATCCAAAATAATTGGATAGGTATAAGCAATGTTGTTGTAGCGCCACCTTGCCCCTATCTTGATTAATCAACAAAAGTATAATAACACCCTTGCCTTTCTCGAACTAACAACTGTCTTAGTAGCACTGGCTTTGCAGATAATTTATTGAGGAGAAATGTACTTACTATGACATGTGGTTGTCTCACCTACATATCTTAAGATGAATGCACTAACTGTAAGTCACTCTGGATAAGAGTGTATGCTAAATGACTAAAATGTCAAATGTAAAAATGAAGGAGAAAGGGGATACCTAGTCAGTTGCACAACTGAATGCATTCAACCAAAATGTGTCTTCTGCATTTAACCCAACCCCTCTGAATCAGAAAGGCTAGATGGATGGCATTTTTTTACATATTGCTTATACCCATCCAATCCTTTCAGATTTACACAAGTGCCTTATAGGGGCTAGGGGTTGTTTCTGTATGGGGCCTTTTTCAATATGAGAAAAAAACACCCTTTCAAAAGTAAGGCTCGGACCTCCTCAGTCTATTGACATTAGGAAGTTACTTGCAGGGGCAGAAACACTCCTCGCATTCCAACGTCACTTCATAGAATTCATTCTCCACCTTGTCCTTACCCGCACAGAAAATTCATTCTGAAAAGGAGTTAGCTACGTGCTTATGTAATAGTATAAATGTCTGGGAGCCATAATAGGCATAATCTGTCCAAGAATGGAGTTAATCTCCAGAAAATTGAGAGTAGGAGGAGAGGTAGAAAATAAAATGAAAATGTGTGCATTAGGGAATCTGCAACCAAGACAAGAGTATGTTCGTGCTGAATGACTCTGAATTACAGCTTCTCTAGATTATCTTATTGTTTGTCAAACTTAAGACTTGATAGTTGAGTTTTGATAGTTGAGTTTTAATGACCCATTTCTATCCCACGTACACACACACTGTAACTGGATGTCATAATCATATTTACTGTAAATCTCTCCCATCGACACACCGCCAATACCAACAGTACTGGTCAACCAGTTCAACTCCTTCCATTTACTTACTCCTTCCATTTACTCAGACAAATGCAGAGGCTCTCAGTTTGTCTCTGTGTCTGGTGGCATATGTGGTCCTCTGAGCTGGTTTGAGAAGACACTGTTTACACTGAAAGCTCAAGGACACACTTAAGCAGGCTACAACGATGCCAACTCTGGACTTTCACTCATTGTGTAGCTGGGAAGTTATATCTTTCTATAAAACACTATTTTGTCAAGCAGAAGTTATCATTAAAACATCAAGTAAAACTATTACTTTATCTTTTGGCGCCAGGTAAGTAATTACTTGTCAATGTCACTCATTATCAATAACAGTGTAAAGACTATCTTATATGACAATCTTGAGTGGAATTAGTGGAGCAATGTGTATTTTTATGGTACATACTCTTACCTTGTCGGCTACGACTGACCTCAAGTAGATTCAATGGGTTCCTCATAAACCTAACACGCAAACCACACCGGCCAAGTTGCGTGTGCAAGCGTTGCAAAATACATTTACACATACATATTATTCAATCATTTCACCCACACCGCACACGCGCGTGAACGAGCGGCTGCATAGCCAAGCTCTAAAATACAACTTGTTTCTATTTGACACACATTGATGCACTGCAAGTCCCGCCTCTCCCATCTTCTCATAGATTTTCAGGAGCATAGAACCTCTCATGGACGAGCGATTAATCATAGATAACTTACTAAAAATTCTGAGATCATAATTTTGAGGTCATATGAATAAAAAAAATGTAATTGCCTATTTCAAAGTCATGTCCCCCCCCCCCCCCCCGTCCTTCAATTTTCCTAAATAAGTCTATTCAACACACTGTCATTGTTTGTGATATTGAAATTCGAACAGAGTTTGTGTTAAAAACAGTTTTAGGAGGACATATCATTGCTGCCCCCCGCCCCCACCCTTCCTTCACCAGTTGGCTGCCATCTTACAATGGCTCATCAAAACTATACCTAAACTATATCAAAACTAATTTCACATCTGGGCTTATAATAATAGATGTAGCTTAAATACAAGATTAAATTGATAATAGTCTGATGGGCGACAATATTATCAATTGCCTTGTGAATGAAGAGACTGAAGTGCAGCGCTGGTAATCGACAAAGTGGGGGAACAGAGCTTACCAAAAACCAACTTTTTCAAATCATCTTTCATGCAGGTAAGTCGTTTTGATTTCATAACCTAGCGGAAAGAGTATGTTGTAATGTTTCTAAAACACATACATTTGCCAAACAACTTTTTTTTTTAAAAGGGGGATAAATACATAAAAATTTGAATAGTTTCCTGATCTTTCTTATATCTCTCAGATATACTGTAGGACAGACACTTCAGAACAAACTTCCTTTAGATTTTTTGGGGGACTATCTGTTGTTCCCTGTAGTGAATCTGTTATTCAATGCATTTCTATTGCTAATAGCAATAAAGCCAAACTCAATGTTTAATCTAATAATTATTTCAATATTTTTTTTGATAAATTAGACTGGGCTTAGACTCTAGAGGGTTTTAATAGTCAGAGTAGAGAAACACATGATTGACACCGATGAAGTGTGTGTCAGTCATGCTGGTGTTGGCAGTAGAGAGTAGAGAGAGTTACGCCGCTGCTGCAAAACACGCTGGTGCTTTATTGTTCATTAGGGGATATGTTTTCTTGGTCTTGGATACACAAAGTGATAGCAATTCAGAACCTTCCCTTTATTCTATGGTTCTTCCCTTCCCTTCTTCTTTCTGGGACACATGTTCAGGTTTAGAGATTGGCACTGGCAGCTCTTTCATCTCTATGTGAACAGACGGATCATTCACCTTTCTGTTCTCTCCTGATCTCAGGGGCTCCTCCACAGTACGATCATCATCCAAACTCTATTCTCTCCTGATCTCAGGGGCTCCTCCTCAGCACGATCATCATCCAAACTCTCTCTGCCTTCTTCTGTCGTCTGATCGATAAGGTGTGCTAGACGTGATACCAATTGGCAACATTCCTGTGTCCTCAGAGCGCTTTTCTTGAACAGGGACAGGGACTGTAAAGGTGACAGCATCTGGAATTCCCCTCTGGTAAATGCCCTGATCAGAAAGGTTTAAATTGGTAAGGGTGAGGGAAAGGTCTCCCTGTCGGTAAGCATCTTTGATATTTGAGACAGATACCCTGTTCTAAAATCTAGGGCCATAGGTAAAAATGATCTCCTATGACAGACAAAACATTCTTCTGATCTTTTTCCAATAGACCTGCACCTCACTGTCAGGAGTAGGGTTGCAAAGGGTCAGAAACATTTCGGTAAAGTTCAGGAAATTCTCCATGGGAAGTTAAGCTCTGGAATTTGGGGAATTTTGCTTAAAATATCCCCAATTCAATAGAATTGCAACCCTCTGCATGCACAGTGCATTCTTCCATCACATGTGCAGAGCACTCTTCCATCACATGTACAGCTGATTCTCAAGATCTTCCACACTAATGAGATGCTGTCACGACTTCCGCCGAAGTTGGTCCCTCTCCTTGTTCGGGCGTCGTTCGGTGGGCGGCGTCACCGACCTTCTAGCCATCGCCGATCCACTTTTCATTTTCCATTGGTTTTGTCTTGTCTTCCATCACACCTGGATCCAATTCCATCAATTACATGTTGTGTATTTAACCCTCTGTTCCCCCCCATGTCCTTGTCCGTAATTGGTTGTTGTAGTGCTTGTGCACGGTATGCTGGTATTTACCGGGTTTTGTTTGACCCATTTATTGTATTGTTCTGTTTACGGTGGTTTATGGTTATTAAACACAACCGTTGTAAATCAGTTTCCGCTCTCCTGCGCCTGACTTCTCTGCCGCCAGTAGCATCACATTACAGATGCTATTGAGCCCACACTACTACACTGTCTGAGCCAAAGACTACATGCTTTCTGGTAAGTTTTGATTACAATACTGGGTGGGGTGAATATATTTTAAATGACATACTAGATTTTTTGTTAACTAGTAAATAGTAGCCTACAGCAAAGTGTGTTTAAATCATTTCTAACTTGTTAACAATTTCTGCTAGTTAGTTTTTGCTACCATGTGGGTTTTAGCTTGCTTGAGCCTGCTAACTGAGGAGTGTTAATTCACCTGTTCTCATACATGTTTCATTTTAAAACATTTATCTTACAAAGGAGTTGTTTAGTCTAACTGCTTTACTATTTATCTGTACATGGAACTGTATTTGGGTTTTTTTAACTCATTTTTTTCTAATCTTTACAGGAAAACACAACAGGCACTATCTGATGTGTGGAGACATTTCACTGCAGCTAATGAAGGAAAAGCTGTATACATTTGCAAATACTGTGCCAAATCATATGTGAAGAATGCAACAAAGATGCAGAATCATCTGGCCAAGTGCATAAAGTTCCCTCAGCACTCATAACAAGCAACCTCTGACAAAAGTCCCTCTACTTCTTTTCGAGGTGAACATTATGAATCAGAAACCTTATTGATAGCAACAGCTCATGGTCCTCTTGGAATCATACGTTTTTTTTTCTCAGTGGAGGAACGTAGTCAGAGAAATGTTGATGAATGTCTTGCTCGAGCTGTGTATGCAACTGGTTCACCTCTGATGCTCACAGGCAATGTGTATTGGAAGAGATTTCTGAATGTTCTTCGCCCAGCATACACCCCTCCAACCAGACATGCTTTATCTACTCATTTTCTGGATGCAGAGTTCAACAGAGTTCAAGTGAAGGTCAAGCAAATCATAGAGAAAGCAGACTGTATTGCAAACATCTCTGATGGGTGGTTGAATGTTCATGGGCAAGGAATAATTAACTACATCATCTCCACCCCTCAACCAGTATTCTACAAGAGCACAGACACAAGGGACAACAGACACACCGGTCTCTACATTGCAGATGAGCTGAAGGCAGTCATCAATGACCTTGGACCACAGAAGGTATTTGCACTGGTGACAGACAATGCTGTGAACATGAAGGCTGCTTGGTCTGAAGTGGAGGAGTCCTACCCTCACATCACACCCATTGGCTGTGCTGCTCATGGATTGAATCTGCTCCTCAAGGACATCATGGCACTGAAAACAATGAACAGACTCTACAAGAGAACCAAGGAAATGGTTAGGTATGTGAAGGGTCATCAAGTTATAGCAGCAATTTAAGTGAGAAGAATAAGAGCACCACATTGAAGCGGCCCAGCAACACCCGTTGGGGTGGTGTTGTCATCATGTTTGACAGTCTCCTGGAGGGGAAGGAGTCTCTCCAAGAAATGGCCATAATCACAGTCTGCCGATATGGACAGCCCCATCCAGAGGATCCTCTTGGATGATGTATTTTGGGAGAGAGTAGTAAGCAGCCTGACACCTATAGCAGTAGCCATTGCAGAGATTGAGAGAGACAATGCCATCCTGTCTGATGTTCAGACTCTGCTTGCAGATGTAAGAGAAGAAATCCGTACTGCCCTGAAGACTTCTGCCTGAAGCCCATACACGCTGCAGCGTACATGTTGGACCCCAAGTATGCTGGCAAGAGCATCCTGTCTGGTGCAGAGATCAACAAGGCCTATGGTGTCATCACTACCGTGTCTCGCCACCTTGGCCTGGATGAGGACAAGGTTCTTGGCAGTCTGGCGAAGTACACTTCCAAGCAAGGGCTTTGGGATGGAGATGCAATATGGCAGTCGTGCCAACATATCTCATCAGCCACCTGGTGGAAGGGACTTTGTAGATCCGAGGCTTTTTCCCTTGTTGCCTCCATCATCCTCCAAATCCCACCAACATCAGCCGCCTCCGAGCGCAACTGTTCCTTGTTTGGGAACACACACACCAAAGCACGCAACAGGCTGACCAATACAAGGGTTGAAAAATTGGTGGCCATCCGGGCAAATTGTGGGCTTTTTGAGCCTGACAACGAGCCATCCTCAACAAGGTTGTAAAGTGACAGTGAAGATGAGGCCTCAAGAGTCTGATGTTCAAGAGGTGGACATTGAGGAGGTCCAGGGAGAAGACGTGGAAGCCTGAGAGGAAGACAACCAAAGCTTTAGTTTTTAGACTATCATTTTACAGATGTATGTTGAAAACGTTTTTGGGAGATGCGATGGATCATTGGGAATCATTCAATATTACCTTTCTTTTGTTTTTCAGTGAAATCATCCCATGTGAAGAGTCAACTCATTTAATTAAAGTTTAATTCATAACTAAAACATTTTTATTTTTTTATTTCAATTGGAAGGATTGAATAATTTGCAATTATGTCTACTTATGATAAGGTAAAATGTTTATGTTTCTGTCTCTATATGATATGGTAAATATATCCAATGCTAAAAACATCTACATTTAAATGGTATTAATATTAATTTGCATATATTTCCATTATATTCCTGTTAATTCCCACAGAAAGTGTCTAAACCCTAGTCAGGAGTTTGTTTTTCAGTTGAGCCGTGGCAAGTAAGCTTCACGTTATCTCCTACATGAGCAGATTTTACATTGGGGCCCAAAATGACTAGTTCTACATCCTGTAAAATGTTGTTATTGCATATACACTCATAGTAGCCCAGCTGAGGTAATGGTGAGAGAGAGGTCTCAATTCTGGAGTTTAACCCTGTTTTCATAGCCCTCTCCTGGGGTGAAAATCTTGTTGATCAACTTTAGCCACCATCTTCTGGTTATAGTACATTGGTAAAATAACAACCCAGTGTTTATCTCCCAGGACAAATAAGTTAGCAATTGAAGCTAGATAAATGTCCATGAATAGTTCATGTGTGTTTGACATGACCCGAAATGAATATAGTTGGTTCACAGTTGGTTTAAATATTTTTACCTGCGAGTCATGATCGCGTCTGGTATGGATGAACAAAATCTAAATGCTTGCGATGACGCATGCGGACGTACGTGCATGGCCAGTGTAGTCAGCATATAAGGGTAACTTAAGCATACAAGATCAACTCTCCATGCATTGTAAAACCTTTGCTTAAGTTAAATTTCCAGTATAAAGTAATTACACCCTTTCGTTTTCCAAAACTGAAGTTAGACAAATCAGGATAAAATTTGTTAAAATCTTCCGCCAGTTTTGCTTGCTGCCTGCATAAATTCAAACATTTTTCCTCAAAGTATAGCAAGAGCACAGAGTAATAACAAAAAGAAAACTGCAAGCGATTATAAAGTAAATAATGTCTCAAGCAGTTGTTCTGTCTTTTGGCATGAGCCTCAGACTACCCTCCCTGTATGATTTAATTGGCAATAGCCAAGCTAATTTCTCTCACATTCTCTCCAAGTCTTAGTTCTGGAACAGTCCCTACGTAATGTCATACTGTATAATATACTACAACCTGTACATACAAAACACATCCCGGAACTGTGTATGTTTTTTTACATTACAGTTACCCTGGAGTAACGCCCATGTAATGTAAAATGTTGCCATAAAGTTTTAGCGAACCTTGTGTTGATGAAAAGTAATTGCAGAGAGTTTCAGGCCACAGGTTAGCTTTTTGCCTCTGCTGACACCAGAACGTCATAGTGTCACACTCTATAGATGATTGTTTAGAAGTAGACATGACATGAGATATTTAAGTAGCCTATAAAGTACAACTCTATAGGCTTCTTATTAGGGATTCATATTTTCCCGTTTAAATACTGGAGTTTAAATACCGGGAATAATTCCTACTAACAGAGAGAGTCCGGGGAAATACTGCAAAAATACCCACTTGAAGTACCCACTTAAAGTGTTTAAGACCAAGTCGCTCTGGATAAGAGCGTCTGCTAAATGACGTAAATGTAAATATGGTCACTATGCCAGGGTTAAGAGGGGCGCTGCACCGGCTTGGTTGTGCCACTATGTAAAGATTTCAGAGCAAATGAAACTGATATTTTAGTAATGTTATAGTAATTATCTTTGATCGCCAATGCCATTGTTGTGAATTGCAAAACAGGCCATTTATAAATTCTGAGCGTTATCATAGCAACAGCCAGGCCCTACTGTCTGCAGTGCACTACTAGTTTTCATGCCAAGTTTTTTTTACTGGAGAACCTTTGTATGTGGACACCTTTATTCAATGGCCTTGCTTCCATGATAATTAAATGTCAGCTTTTCTCAACCAATAAGGTAAACACTCTCACATTATACAGAACTTTCAGCAAGTAAGCAGCAAAGGCTCTGAATATTTAAAAAAATGGCACCTTGAAAAACTCACAAAATATGACCAAAAACAAGTTCAGTGGTCATCAACAGTCATGTAGCTATAAATTCATCAGCCAATGATGTGAACGCTACCTGGTGGTGGGTGGGACTTACCTGGTCACTGTCATAGAGCATCTGGAGTGGACTTCTCCCTGACTTTCCCTGGCCACTGCTCCTCCCACTGCCCTGCGCTGAGGCTGAGAAAACACACACAGGTACACACATCAAGGTCAGTACAGGCAGATTACCTATAGTACACACTCAAGACCGCTAGCCATCTCTGCTGCATTCTAAATTGGTATCCACACACTCCATGTTATGCCAATGTGGCAAATCATCAGGTATGGCAAGTTCTTACTAAATTTTCAATCTAAATGCAAATTTCATGTTTGTTTAATGTTGAGCCCAATGCTTGATAAGCAACCACTCTGACACAGCCTAGTTGAAACTAGGGCAAAACGTTCTTTACATCCGTGCCATAGTTTAGTTAGTGTTAGTGAAAATGTGCAACTTCCTAAAAAAGGGCAAGAGAGATAATCATGAACCGTGTTAAATGTAAAGGTATGAATGTAACCACAACCAGAGACTTTAATATAGCCTAATAGAAAGTCACAAATCCAGTTGAGTCACAGGGAGACCAGAAAGAAAAACTCACCCATGTGTAATTATTTTACATACTATACACACTACTACACACCTGAGGGTCATTAAACACTAACAAACAGGTGCACACCCAAACGACATTCCATACAACACTTACCTACAGGTTGTCATAGAAGCACACAGAGAAGAAAGATGATTTGTTATGTAAAACCAGGCCTCAAAAAGGACTGTGCATCCATTCAGACTACAGCTGTATCTTTTACTGTAGCTCTCTCCTAAACATACAACGCAGCAACACTACTGAGAACAGCACTCCTTTATGGGAGCAGAGGAGGAGGTGGAAGGAAGTATGAGGGGGGGAAAGGGTGGAAATTTGCTTGCAATCATAGAAAACCAAGAGAGCAGATGGAGGATAAACAGCGGTAGGAAGCCTCTGGGACTACTTTAGAGTTACTTTAAGAAACATGATGTGGCATTTAGATTGTTGTTGTTTAGACTATTGTCTTCGTAGCCTCTGTTTCGTATGCTGTTGCTCATGTGATGTTCTATTTAAAAAAAATGGTTGGCGGTGCAAACATGCAATTTACTGTGTTTGAGTTAGATAGTAAAAAATGTCACATTTGTCAGACAGTGTGGGTTGACAAGAAACGTTCACATCGGAATTGAGAGAGACAAAGAGTCACAGACATGGTCTCTCGAGACAGGGGAGGGTTGGTGAGGGTGCAGCCAGACAGGGCATGGCTGAGATAATTGTCTGTGTTTCAGTACCATCAAGCACGACTTCAGAAATCCGACATCATAAATGGCATAGGAAACCACAAATGTATTCCTTAATGTTACTGTACAAGAATGGAGCATTCACCTACTGAGAATAATTTGGTTTAAACTTAAATTAATTAGCAAGACTTCCAGTAACTAATTAAAAACTAAATAGGACTGAGATTGAATATAAAGGTATGAAAAGGATAAAACAAACTGATGTGTCACTCTGACCAAATGAGTGGAACACACAAACCCACACTAAGGAGGTCAACAGGACCAACTCAGCCACCATACAGTACACCAGTCTGGTGGAAAGATTTAGACTGGAGAGACTACAACTGGTGGCATACAGTCTTCCTCTATGTACCCAACTGTCCTCTGACCCAACCACTGTAGTTTGGTCTAAAATTGTCACATCTACTCCCGCTACGGCACTCAACGTCACCAGTCTACTAACCACCGGTCCTGGCAACCCATCATTACGCTCACCTGGCAACCATCATATCACACACCTGGCAACCATTATTACACACACCTGCGCCCCATCATGAGGCACACCTGGACCTTATTACTACCCGATTACTTCCCCTTTATCTAGCACTCCATTGTATCACCTAGTAGGTAGCATTGTTTCCTGTTTAGACGCGACTCCTGTTTTTGTATTCAGTCCATGTTCGTTCCTATTAAACTCACAGACTGCACCTGCTTTCTGACTCCCTGTGTCTCTGTTACAAAAATGTAACATTCTCGTACTAGTCACTACTGTTGGGTTCTGAGAATACAAAATATACTTATTCATGTCACTGAGGAAGAGAGGGTAATGTATAATGGTTTACATTATGTCAGGATATGTTATTGTTAGACATCAGATCCTATGGGAGGGATCATCTGGGAGAAGAGACACAGTCTGGTACCAATCACCATGACAGCCTTGAGTTGGGGAAGAGTGAGCACTTTGGGGTAGAGGTCAGGTCAGATGAAGTGAGGAAGAACAGATATCACAAAGGTTCTGTCTAGCAACAGAGATGCATCGTCTGTTCAGATGTGTAGGAGGAGACTCAGCCTAGGAGAAGGGGTTAAATATCAGTGCTTGTGTGAAAATGTCTTTGTCTAATGCAGCTGTATTGATCCTCTGGGAAGAATAAACTTGGTTTAAGCTTTCATAATGTCAACGTCTAGTTTTGGTTTACATTCGGTTTAGTTGTCAACTAGCGTGACTTCAACAACAAATATTACCATGTGATTGGATTGAGGTTAAAAGTTGTGTGAAATAAAGATGAAATTCCCTTACGTTGATTACTTTTTTCAAACCCAATCAGTTCCACGTTAATTCAACATCACAAAAATGTTTTTTTTTTGTTCAAATGACCTGGAAACAATGTTTATTAAACCAGTTTTTGCCCAGCGGGTAGTGCTTGATTAAACCAATTTGTGCAGTCTACTCACTACACACCAGAGATCCATCAGCACATGACTTCAAGAGGACATCAACATTGAGAAAATATGTTTATATAGTCATCCCATATGTTTATATATGTTCAGCTCTTTCGGCAAATGCAAGACAGTGTTTATGTTAAGTTTTAGGACATTGCAAACAGCTGAAGCACATACTGTAACCATGCCATAACATTTTCAGGAAACACTTCTTCTCTGGTGTGTTCTTAGTCCTTGCATCAAGACATTGAAAAAGGTATAGGGCTACATATACACAGATTACATTTTACACAGTCATTCCCAGCTCGTTAGACCTGTCCACCTGCTTTCCGTATACCCGATTTGAATATATTATCCCCTGCTTTAACGACCTCCACTGTTCAAGTCAATATGACTGGTACTAACTCAGCCCTGTTAAGGCTGTAAAAGCAGTCAGTCTCTGTCAAGTTCAAAGAGAAAGAGAGGGCCTCTTCTGACGTTGATCTGACATGTTTCAACTCCAGAGTAAAGCTATACGGAGGCACTTCTCAAACCTGTCAAAAGGAATAGAGGAGACTTTCTACCTGCGAAGTTACGACCGTCATAAATTTGTATCACTGTATACATTTGTATCGCCTGGATTTTCTTATTCCACTTTACAATTGACTGCAAAACTTGAGATGTGATTTTTACGGCATAAAAGACGCTGACACATGCAGTGTTTGACACTTGGCAAACTAGTATTTTCGATATTTTGTCCGTTTTTCTTTACTGGGAGAATTCACAATTCATATTCTTTAATGGAAGAGAACTGGTTTAAGAACTGGCATCACAATTTTAAGTGGCATCTGTATGTTGACCCAACACTAGCCTCAATTTCAGGAGTATGGGAGTATGGTAACGTGAGACTAACCTGATGCAAATGACTATGCATTTAATCCGTTTTAAGAGGTAACTTTAACAGCTTTGCTATAACTTTCACATATAAGTTATTGAAAGGCAGCTATTGCATGAGTCACTTCCACCTTGACTGGGATGTAATAGCTACTGTGAAAGACGATGAAGAGGTTGTAGTTCTATACAGAGGAGCAATGACAACAGGGTAAGATAGAAATTGTCCTATAACAGTTAAGATTAGCTTGATCTCCCCCTTTAAATAAAGGACGCAACGTGGCTGCATTCTAAGCACTGGGGAGAGACATCACACAGAGAAAATATAAATATACATTGTGGTATGTTTATTTATTTTATTTGTATTTAACCTTTATTTAACTAGGCAAGTCAATTAAGATAACATTCTTATTTACAATGATGGCCTACCAAGGCAAAAGGCCTCCTGTGGGGACGAGGGCTGGGATAAAAAAAAAAAAAAGTAGGACAAAACACACATCACGACAAAAGAGGCACCACAACATTACATAAAGAGAGACTAGAGACAACACAACATGGCAGCAACACGACAATGGTAGCAACAAAACAATGGTAGCAACACAACATGACAACAACACAACATGGCAGCAACACAACATGGTAGCAGTACAAACATGGTACAAACATTGTTAGGCACCGACAACAGCATGAAGGGCAAAAAGGTAGAGCCATTCTTCTTATGACCTTTGTTTTGGAGGTGTTCAGAACAAGGTTAAGAGCAGAGAAAGCTTTGGCCATGTCAATAAATATAGCAGCAATATTGCTTAGAGTCAAGTGCAGTGGTGACATAATTTAGGACCTTTAAGGTTGCAGTGGCACATCCATAACCTAAGTGGAAACCAGATTGCATACCAGAGAGAATACTATAGACATCAATAAAGCAAGTCAGTTTATTTTTGACAAGTTTTTCAAACACTTTTGACAAACAGGACAAAATAGAAATAGGCCTATAACAGTTAGGATCAGCTTGATCTCCCCTTTTAAATAAAGTACGCAACGTGGCTGCCTACCAAGCTCTGGGAACCTCCCCAGAGAGGAGAGACAGGTTAAAAAGGTCAGAGATAGGCTCGGCGATGATAGGGGCAGCAACCTTAAAGAAGAAAGGATCTAAACCATCAGACCCAGATGTTTTTTTTAGGGTCAACTTTTAAGGAGCTCCTTTAGCACATCAGACTCAGTGACCGCCTGAAGGGAGAAGCTGTTTAGCGGGTCAGGGGAAAAAGAGGGAGGGGCATCAGGGTTAGTCGCATTAGAAGGGGTGGGAGATGAGGAAATGTTGGACCGGCAAGGAGACGTGGCTGAGTCAAATAAGAATCCTGACTTAATGAAGTGGTGATTAATGAGCTCAACCACAGTAACAACCAGATTATCAACATTAAGTGACATGGGCAGCTGTGAGGAGGAGGGTTTATTCTCAACGTATTTCACCATTTTCCAGAACTTCTTGGGTTTAGACCCACAGAGAGAAAACTGCTCCTTTAAGTGGAGCGGTTCGAGAACTTCAAGTTCCTCGGTCTCCAAATCACTAAGGACATAAAATGGTCCACTCACACACGTACAGTCATGAAGAAGGCGTGACAGCGCCTCTTCCCTCTCAGGAGGTTGAAAAGGTTTGGAATGGGCCCTCAAATCCTCAAAAAGTTATATAGCTGCACCATTGAGAGCATTTTGACTGATTGCATCACTGCTTGGTATGGCAACTGCACCGCCCTCAATCACATGGCGCTACAGAGGGTAGTGTATACAGCCCAGTACATCACTGGGGCTGAGCTCCCTGCCATTAAGGACCTCTATATCAGACAGTGTGAAAGGAAATTCTGGAAAATCGTTAAAGACTCCAGCCTCCCAAGTTATAGACTGTTGTCTCTGCTTCCGCATGGCAAGCAGTACCAGTGCATCAATTCAGACACCAACAGGCTCCAGAACAGCTTCTATTCCCAAGTCATACGACTGCTAAATAGATAACAGAATGGCGAAACAGGCTATCTGACTTGACCCTTGTATTACATTTTTATTTTGGACTGTCTCTGTAGACACTCACAGGACTCTACACACTCACGCACACTGACACTCCAACACACACATAACATGCACACACATTTATACTAACTACACTCACTTGCAATCATCATTTACTCTGCTGCTACTCTGTTTATCATATATCCTGATGCCTTACCCCTATACATACAGTATATCACTCCAGTATCCCTGCACAATGTAAATATGGTATTGAAAGTGACCCTGTATATAGCTTCTTACTTTCTCGTGTTTTTATTTCTTATTTTTATTTATTTTGTAATTTTGTTCTACCTTATGTTATTTTTAGTGATATATTAATATTGATTACTGCAATGTTGGGTTTAGAGCTTGCAAGAAAGGCAATTCACTATACTTGAGCACATGACATTTAAACTTGAAACCAGGTGCCCCATGTCTGTTAACGACACAACTCAACGTGCTGTGGCTGGATTAACCCTAAAAGGCATACATTCTAAAAGAGGGAGGAAAGTGACACCTAACTGCAGTGTGGATTAACTTAAACACACACACCACTGACAGAAGAGGAAAGGCTGGGTGCATCAGGAATCCAGCAGAGTAAGACCGCCACACAATCAAACCTTTCCCTGCAACAAGGATGAGGGAGAGTTAAGAATAGGTGCCTTGTGCGTGTGCACGGGTATACACTCTAGGAGTCCTGATGTAATATGCCAAATAAGATATAGCGTAAAGAATGGCTAAGGAAAAATGTTTTGTTTCTTAGCATTCATGCTATCACATCGAATGGACTGGCTCTGATAGCTTAATCTTGTCCGATCCCAATCCAATCAACCAAATAGCATGCCATCGCAATATTTATAACGCTGTTGAACTCCAAGCTCTATAAATACCCATTAGGCTAAGCAGCATTAAATCCAATTTGATGATGCTGCTGTGACATGAGTCAGGAGTGAGTGACTTTGTAGAGATACACCGTATAACCAGGAAGCAACGTGTGCAGCAGGGTCAAGGAGGGGAAATGCAATAAACACTCTTGACCTGCAAACCAATATTTAATTTAAGAATTGGTTAAAAATAGGTTACGGTTAGGGTCATGGTTAAGGGTTTAGTTAAGGTTAGGGTTAATTTAAGGGTCAGGGACAGTTTTAGGGTTACGTGACAGCCACTGTGGTCTACAAGGCTGTTTCTGCATTACATGGTAGTTCCACCAAGGATAAAGGCAATTGAATACTACTTTTGTAAGATGAATAGAGTATAGAGGGAAAATGTATGTGTGTGTGGCAAGGAAAAAGGCAAACGGACGATGTGTGTGTCTCTCTCTCCACACCCGTGTGAGACTCGGCAAGTCTGAATGCCAAGCCACTTGTGAACAATGAACACACTCACACTCTCCATGCCACAGCAAGGCATGCGGGAAATATATACTGTAGACCACTGTAGCTGGGGATAACCTATAAACTATGCACTTCCAGGAGGTAGGGGGAGGGAAAGAGTACGAGAAGCAATAGATGCAACTATACATATTAAAACAAGTCTCTAGGCTTGCCATCTGCAGTCCACCTGCACTTAACCCAACAGCTACTAAGTTGGCAAGTTAGATCTGAATAACTGCATGTTAAAATATAATATTTAAAAAATAACTTGCTAATGTCTTGCTAACCGATGTCTTGCTAATAGAAATTACATGTTATTTGTGTGGAGAAACAACCATTTCCATGCTGAACAATTGACCTTGTATATACAGTAACTTCTTACTTTCTCGTGTTCTTCTTATTTTTTTTATTTCTCGTGTGTTTTTGTTCTACCTTATGTTATTTTAAGTACTACATTGATATTGATCATTGCATTGTTGGGTTTACAGCTTGCAAGAAAGGCATTTCACTGTACTTGCGCACATGACTGTGAAACTTGAAATTATACTGACCAAAAATATAATCGATCACGCAGGTGAAGAAGCCGGATGTGGAGGTCCTGGGCTGGAGTGGACGTACTGCCAAATTCTCTAAAACGATGTTGGAGGCGGCTTATGGTAGAGAAATTAACATTCAATTATCTGGCAACAGCTCTGGTGGGCATTCCTGCAGTCAGCATGCCAATTGCATGCTCCCTCAAAACTTGAGATATCTGTGGTATTGTGTTGTGTGACAAAATTGCACTTTTTAGAGTGGCCTTTTATTGCCCCCAGCACAAGGTGCACCTGTGTAATGATCCGGCTGTTTCATCAGCTTCTTGATATGCCGCACCTGTCAGGTGGATGGATTATCTTGGCAAAGGATAAATGCTCACTAACAGGGATGTAACCAAATTTGTGCACAAAATTTTGAGAAATACGTTTTTTGTGCGTATGGAACATTTCTGGGATATTTTATTTCAGCTCATGAAACATGGGACCAACACTTACATTGCGTTTATATTTTTGTTCAGTATAGAAGACCATTTAAAGGTTACTTTCTCTACAGACATTGGCCCACAAATGGTAAACCTATCACAATGACAAAAATAATGTTGATGCTTAAATAATGTTGATGATAAAAAAAGTGTTTCCACTGCCACATTTGTCAATGGAGCCAACTGGTACAGTAATAGAGAGAGAACGGGTCCCCAAAGGGCAATTTTGTCACTTTGGCCTGGCCCTTGCCTAGCGTGTGCCAAGGTGTGGAGGCATTTTGTGGTGAACAGTGATACAGTACATTGATGTATTTCAAACTGTTTTATAAACACATTACAACTTCCTTATGGAAATTGCCACTGTAAGTCAAGGCAGCACACATTTTAAATACGACCACTCCCAAACCTTTTAAATGTTTTCCTAATTAAATGCCAGGAGTACAGGTAACGTCAGTACTATTTTTGAATATACGACGCAGGACCTGGCAGAATGTCACTATAGCTACTGTATTCCAGGAACAAGCAGAGATGACACATTGAATCAATGTGCTCTTAGTACCTTAACTTCCTGTTGTTATTATTAGGGCCGGGACGATACCAGTATCTCTATACTTATTAGTATCGTGGCAAGGAAATAAAACATGAAGTGAATGTAACTTATTTAGGAAAACAGCCATAATGTTGGAAACAGACATCATTATGTTGTCTTCCAGAGTAATTTTAATATATTTTCCAAGCTACAGAACACAATATTTTACAAACAGCAGGTTTTTAAAGGACCAAAATGATCTGCTTCGTGTTTTCATTTTAGCCATGAAAAAAAAAATTCAATACTGGTATTGTCACAGCACTAGTTATTATCATTCTACAACCATGGAAAGCTACACAAAAAAATCTACAAATCACTCTATTTGCTATTCTTCTGATGAATTAACATTTATTCGGATGAAAACTAATGAGCAATACGTTCAGGAGTTTCCCATCCAATTACAGAAGATAAATTGTTGTATTTGCTGAAGATCTAGGCCTAAGTAAAGCCCAAGAATTGCTCATTGTATATGTTGACTGAGTATTGCTCAGAATAAGATCTGCTAGCTAAGTGACAAAAAAATGTAACCCAAGTACAGACTTGTCTACCTAATGGAGCCCCACAGTGGAGGTGTCATAATACCCATAAAACCTAGTGGTCAAACAGGGAAATGGTTCCAATCGTTTTCCCACGATTCATTTTTCCCATAGGGAATTTTAGAAACACTTAAAATAAGAGCTGTGTTACGTCCCGGCTTACCTTTGCGTGACATTTTGATAACCAGGTAAATCTCAATCGGACAAGATGAGTTTTATCAATATATTTGGCTCTATTTATTCTCCGATTCGAAAATGCTAATTAGCATCAAAGTAGACATTGTGCAAGACCACAAATCCTTGAAAGCTCCTGCACGTTATCTCTAGCTGACACCTTTGCTAACAGGTATTTAGTCAATTTAAAACTTGCACAAAACAGTTCACAGAATTGTCAATTTAATGAAATGTAGCCAATTTATTAATTACTAAATTTAGCTAACATTAGATAGTTAATCCAGAGATTCTGACCATTGCTTCTGTTTGGCAGTCTCGTCCAGATCATCATGGCATTTGTAGTTCTTTATGATAGCCACATTAGCAGATAATTAGCATTTCATTTTGGGGGAGTAAATACAGCCGCATACTGTATATGGATAAAAGTCACCTTGTCCTAAAAAGATTTACATGTTTATAAAAACGTCATGCCAAGGTAAGCCTACATGAAACGCAGCCCTTATTTTAAGTGTTTCTAAACTCCCCTAGGGGAAAATGAATGGTGGAAAAACGATTGGAACCATATCCTTGTTTGAACACTTGGTTTTATGGGTATTATGACTCATACCGAGGTACTCTATAAAGGTTTTCATAGCACTCAACCAAAAACCCATTTAATGTGAGCTGACCAAGTCCTATTAGTTTACTTGACTAGACCCCATGCTGATCCTCTCTCTTTCCCACTCTCCCTTTCTGGTACAGTAGCAAGAGCTTAGGAGATGCAGAACGTAGAAAGGCCAATGTGTGTTTCTCCTGTCCCTGCCATGAATGCTGCTCTTTGTGGAAATCCCTCGGGGAGCAGGGGCCCCATCCCCTTCCACGGGCTCTCCAGGTCTGCCAAAGAGAGGAGCTTTACTGAGAGAGACACCGCTGTGTGGAGGCCGATCCCCGCTGCTGCTGCAATGTATGTGAAGGATGTTAGTGCACATCCACGGGTGCGTGGGTGGTGGGGGTTATCTCTTTAACGAGAGTGAGAGTCTTAGGAGAGTGCAAGCAGATGTGGGGCAGGTATCTTCTTGGTCTTTCCCCGAGACACATAGTATGGATTACAGAACAGGTGGGGGCTTATATTGTCTATAGGCACATTTGTGGGGGTAAAAAGAGTACCAAGGCTGCTATAGCAGCAAAGCAGGCTATGGATGACCCTCCTTCCACAAGGAGGGTCATCTTCCAGGCGGTTCTTTGGGTCATCACCAAGGTTTAAGTCTTTAATTGCGTGCCAGGTTGATGACATGGGAACACCTTACATGCTACGCCTGTTATGTGCCGATCAGGAGACAAGTGTTTCGCCTAGTGAGGAGAACAAGCCTCTCAAAGCGCTCAACGGTGATCTGCGAAATTGCTGAGTCAGCATGGGCAGTCTAGGGTGGATAAGGTGACCTTCAGCACAGATCTAGGAACAGTTTTAACTCCAAAGCTAACATTTAGGTGAAAACTGGGGACAAAACAAGAACACAGGGTTGACAGAGCACATCAAAATTCCACAAAACTAAATGACGGAGAGAATTCCCATTGCCATTCCCAGGAGTCCTCTGTGTGGGAAGATAATCCAATCCTACATAGGGATTTGTGCCATGGTGAGAGCAGCTGGAAGTAATAGAGGCCAATTATGAACAAAACCAGAGTGAGCGAAGAAATCCGTGTTCCTGCATCACACAAACTAATCTAATCCTGGAGCGATTGATCTACATCATTGGAGGATGTTGAGCAGGAGGATGGCTCATAATAATGGCTGGAACGGCGCAAATGGAATGGCATCAAACACATGGAAACCATGTGTTTGATACCATTCCACCCATTCCGCTCCAGCCATTACCATGACCCTGTCCTCCCCAATTAAGGTACACCAACCTTGTGTGATCCACATGAATTTGCAACTGGCAGGGGGAAAAGAACAGGTTGGAACAGCAGGGCTGAACTGAACTGACGTCAATATCCCAAGATGGCTACAGATCTGACGGCAATCTCAGGCAGAACTAATTTCACTTGGCAACCTGAGACTACCATCGAGATCTACATGACAGACAGTCAGTCAGTATCTCTTCTGGGACACGCAGTACTAGATTGAAGTCAAACAACAATGACAAACATATGAGAAACTGGAACATTCCCCAGAACAAAGTTCAAGACAGTTTGTGCTCATACTCTTCTAAAAGGTAAGACAATGTACAGATTTGTGGCTAAGGATATTTGTATTAGTCTGGGGTACTGAAATAGTTTTTGACACTCACGTGTTGAGCAGATAAGTATTTTATGACCCCAATGCTCTTGAATCAAGCCCAGGCAAGGCAGGTATGAGGTGGGGACCAACTTCACATTCATACAAAGTTGATAGTTGCCCCAAGCACTGATCTACGGCCAGGATTCCTTAGTCAGCCATAATGATTATGGTTGGGACCAAGATAGGGCAATCAGGCCTCAGATCAGCACTAAATCAGTGAAATCATTGGTTGGAGCCTTGTGTGTCTTCTTTCCCCCTTCCCCCTTCCACTTGTAAAACATATATCTGACTTGTACACCACAGAAGCATGCACTGGCTTACAGGGCATATAGAGAGGTTAGTGGTGGAAGGATCCTGGCAGTATGTCTGTGTTATAGACATAACATTCCATTGAGGTTTAGTGCCACGTATGCTGTCTCACATCTTTTCAAAAGTCGTGTTGTTCCACCAAGGCTTTTGTCTGACCCTCAAGATCCACTGGCTTTTGCTGCAAACCACAAAGGGTATATTGGGTTGAATACACGTTGATTTTAGCATGGCCACCACAAACATTTGATTTGTGTCTCCTGGGTCAGGGGATCAGAGGCTATAGCCAGCATCTGGTGCAGTCTATGTAATTATCTTCCTTGAACTTGAGAGTGAGGACTGTGCACACAGAAATCCCATTCAGCAAGTGGGAGAAAATGACCCTGCCCTTTTGTAAGTTAAACAATGCTGTGCAGCGTGATATGATACTCTCCCTTTGTTAACATAGTAAGACATTACGTCAGACTGGGGTCTGACAAAACAGACTTAGAAATTGAAATGTTCCCAAAGTCTCATCTGCACGCCCGACTGCAACATTTTGAAGCCTATCCAAATTCATTTGGCCAAAGGACACAGATTTTGTTCCCCAGACCTGTGCATTGGTATGAAAGTGTGCTCTTTCATGTAGATCTATTGCATGCTCAGTGGCATTTCCTGTTACAGAAAACCATGCACACATTTGTGCTTATGTCATGCTGAAGACCTACAATAAGATACACCCGTAAAATGCATTTTGGTTATAAATGTAGTAGTGACAAACCCATATTGATTGACCTTAGCTTGAGCAAAACCTTTCATGGCATTATGCTAGATAGAAAGGGAGTAATTTCAACAACATTTGAAGTTTAGAACTTTGATTTGATAAACGGAATAAGTTCTTTCAAAAAATGTCATACGTAGAGCAACATGCACCTACAGAGCTCCACAAAGGTGACCATTCTGTTCAAAAGTTTTATAAAAATTCCAAAATGTTACCTTGTAGGACCACATGGACTTAGTATGGTTGGACATGTTTGAATGAGGCCATTGTACGGGCAAAGAGGGACCAATGTGGGCTACAGGAGAAGGCCGGGTCTCACAGTGAACGGATACACTAACAGTAGCAAACTCTCACCACGTTATTCCACATAGCAGAGGAAACACTGAACCAATCAGGTGGGTAATTAAAGTTTTCCTCCATTCTGCTCCAAGTCCCAAAGGGAAACGGAGACAGGGTGGGACATGAGGTAAAACATTTGTGAAAGCTGTTGTGAGAGTGGGGTGGGGAGACACAATACAACAATAACACACACTTTAAACATATAAGCTCTGTGGTTTACTCACTGACAGCAAGGCAATGGAGATGTGTTTCTATAGTAGTATAGCGTGTGGTGTAGGTCTAGTCAGGCCAACTTGGCCAAGTCTGCAAAATGACAAACGTTCTCACTGAAGTAGAATTTCTGTTAAGTAAATGGGCATACACACTGTGTACAAAACATTAGGAACATCTTTCTAATATTGAGTTGCACCCCCTTTTGACCTCAGAACAGCCTCAATTGGTCAGGGCATGGACTCTGCAAGGTGTTGAAAGCATTCCACAGAGATGCTGGCCCATGTTGACTCCAATGCTTCCCACAGTTATGTAAAGTTGTCTGGATGTCCTTTGGGTGGTGGACCATTCTTGATACACACGGGAAACTGTTGAGCTTGAAAACCCCAGCAGCGTTGCCGTTCTAAACACACTCAAACCAGTGTGCCTGGAACCTAATACCATACCCCTTTCAAAGTACTTAAATATTTTGTCTTGCCCATTCACCCTCTGAATGGCACACAAACACAATCCATGTCTCAATTGTCTCAAGGCTTAAAAATCCTTCTTTAACCTGTCTCCTCCCCTTCATCTACACTGATTGAAGTGGATTTAACAAGTGAAATTACATTTACGTAATTTAGGAGAAGAGCAACTTACAGTAGTGAGTGGATGCATTTTTGTACTTTTTTGTACTGGTTCCCTGTGGGAATCAAACCCACAACCCATGCTCTACCAACTGAGCCACATGGGACCAACATCAAATAAAGGATTATTGATGTTGGTCAGTCTATGTAACAGAAATAGGTGTTCCTAATGTTTTGTACACTGTGTACACCTCTATTGAGCCTTTTTAAACCCATTATAATGAAAAGTATGAATAAGTGCTTGCATGGAAGGCTGCAGGCTACTTGGCTATCATCCATGGTTTGGATATGACATGCCCCTGGTATCTATTCACATTGTATTAGATCACAGGAGACATTATTATTATTATAATATTATTCATTGTCTAAATACAATAGATTTTTTTTAACTCCTAAAATATGCCATTTAAGAGTTTTAATAGAGATAAATTCAAAAGTCACTTGGGAACACATGGGAAAACATGCATATTCCATTCAATGTAGTGAAATATGACAAATTCATGAATACAGTAAAAGGCTTGTGCAGGATATTTGACTCACCTGGTTTCAGGTTGCTGTGAAAATAGAATATAACCATTATAAAACACCACAAGCACATTGCAAGAACCATCCGATTAACTTTGGGTTTTCTCATCCTGAATCTTTAGGAACGACAAAGCCGACCCAAGTCCTTCTGTGGTTCATGCGAAAAAGGACCGTGCAACGCTCAAGTAACGTTAGGGATTTGGAGATTCGAGTACATTGCTCGGGTACAGATAGAACCGTCTCTTCAAGTCAAATTGCTGGTTGTTACTTGTGCGATTCATCATTTTGATGTGCATCCACGCATATCCTGCGCCGGTGAAAAGTTACAACAGTCCAACCGCAAAAGGAGCGACAGTTACGCGAAGTCAGCAAATAATTAGTAGCAGAACACTTGCCATGCCAGTCGCTCGAGTTCTGAACAAATTTACTGGCCAGGGTAGAAGGTATTTTATTAGAAATTAAAACGGCAATCGACTTCTCTTACGAAGAAGGGGTTTATATGCTCTTCAGCAACCCTTCAGAGCTTAAGATCTTTCCAAATGTTAGCTTTGCTGTTAACTCTTTACTTTCCAGAAACATGTATGGTACGGGTGACGCTTTGGCTACATACACCCCCAAGCGTTGGAACATTTGGGAAATAAATATGATACGTATTCAATGAACTATTCTGGTATCAATGCAATATCAATGCAATGCTATTGATAATGATATGATTCCAGTGATATTTAGGCTATATAAGGCCTTTTAGAAATCAAGCAATATTTGGCATGGGTTTATTGACCCTGCATCTACCAGTAGTGGCTAACTAAACGTTATCAGTAATAAAGTAAGATAATGATGCATTCTAGTATTTAGTATTACATGGTAGCTACATACGCTGTTATAGCGTAATTACAGTCTAGGTACAAATTGTTGCATAGCAGCCTACTTATACATCTCTTATACCTTCATCCCCGTGGCTCAGTTGGTAGAGCATGGTTGCACACAGCAGGGTGGGTGTGCGGTGTGTGCAACGCCAGGGTTGTGGGTTCGATTTCCACGGGGCCAGTACAAAAGAAATGCATGAAATGAAATGTATGCATTCACTACTGTAAGTCGCTCTGGATAAGAGCGTCTGCTAAATGACTAAAATGTATATGTAACCTCTCACCAAAGGCATGTATATTCAACAATCTACTCGTAGTTACAGCATACATGTATTAGGGATACTTATTCTTAAGTGGACATGCGGTTGTTATAGGGACTGTATAATCTGTTTGCTGATCATATAGTAGTGACCTCAATACCTAGCGACCTCGTCAAGAGGTTTTGACCTCTTGGCAGAGCGGTTAAGGTGTTGGCATGACAGTTGCTGGACCCGAAATTGCTACATTGGTGTCAGAAGTGGGGCCATTGGAGAGGCGTGTACACATGAGGGACATGGTAAAGAGAAGCGTGGGGACACACTCTCCCAAAGGAAGAGGGTAATGTAGCGACTTTAACCCAACACCTAGCAACCTTGTCAAGATGTTCGGATCACTTGGCGTAACGATTAACTTGTTGGCATGACAGTCGCTGGACCCAGGTTCGGGTCAGGGCATGCACAGCTAATTAAGAGCTAGTAACATGTCCTGTCCTGCCTTTGCCTCTTGACCCCCCCCCCCAGATATTTGGCACCTCCGCTTCCCACTGGGTCTCAGGGCAGAAGGTCCTGCTCGGAACCAGTGTGGATTAGGAACCATGCAAGTGATCAAACGAGGGAGACGGTGTGAAGCTTGGCAGTTTGAGGGAGATAATGGTGAGTGGTCATTGTCAGCTCTGAGGCCAATTAGTCTGTTGTGTTTGACTAGACATTAAACCTGTGTTTAACTAGACCCCCCCCCCCCCCCCCCCCATTTTTTTTATTTTTAAATAAATAAAACCTTGCCAGTCTTTTCTTACTAGCACTGCCTTTGTTGATAACTTCTTTACTGAGGAAAAATGTACTTACTATGACTGTGATATGTGGTTGTCTCACCTAGCTATCTTAAGATGAACGCACTAAGTCCCCCCGATCCCTAAGGCACTGCATCTCAGTGCTAGAGGCGTCACTACAGACACCCTGGTTCAAATCCAGGCTGTATCACAACTGGCTGTGATTGGGAGTCCCATAGGGTGGCGCACAATTGGCGCCAGTGTTGTCTGGGTTTGGCTGGAGTAGGCCGTCATTGTAAATAAGAATTTGTTCTTAACTGACTTGCCTAGTTAAAATCTGCTGTGGTAACTGTTTTAGCATTAGTAGGGCAAAGGAGAAGGTGACAGCAAAGTGCAAGTGAGCGAGAGCCTGGCATGGTCTTTTGCTCTGCACTTGACACAGGTCCAAGGCTGAGCTCCCTTCTGACAGTGTTGAGGTATATGAGCTCACTCACTCCCTCACTTCTTACCTCCCCGTTACCACCTCTTCCTCCTTGAAAACCCTACACTGGCTCCAGGGTTTCATTGGAAACACATTTTCTCCGGAGGAGGAGAAGAGTACATTTGTTTATTGGGAATATCATGTTCCCACACAGTACAGCAAACTGTAGCCATTCCAAGGTAATTCTGGGGGGAAAAGTCCAAGACGTTAGCTGATAATGGTGCTTCTTGAATAGTCCCAAACGCATACAAGGGGTAAAAAATAATACAATCAAAAGTATTGGTCTTTACGCAAATAATTGTTTTGCTCTCACTTGAGCTAGACAAGTTGCAAACTCTTATCTGTTCGGCTAAAAACCTTCACCTTCTCATGCTGATGAACAACAATGACCTTTTCATGCTTGATTGATCACTGGCTGTCAATTTGGACCCACCCTCAATTTAGGGACCAGGAGGCTGGTATTGGAAGGGTGTAGGAATAACAGTAATGCTCTCTGAGATCAGTTGATTGATGTATTGGAATGAGAACACACTAACCCTTCATGGACTTGGTAGTGGTTGGAGAGGAATATAAGACTGTGCTGCCCCCTACTGGACATCAATGATAACAGTGAAACATGAGACAAGGAGAAACAAAATGATTCTCCTTATTCGTAACTCAGTCTGTAACTGAAAATGTTACTTATTTTACATCTCTACTTATTTTGTATCAAAGTTATCTACTGGTCACATTCATACAAGGGTGTTTGGTAGAGCGGTCACACTTTAACCTAGTCTAAATACATCCGATAAAGGCTCATGGAAGCCTTCAAAAGCTTCACTCTACATAGCACCTAGGCTTTTCATCAGTGACTTTAATAGTCCAAAACATCAGTAGGGGGGCAACGTTGAGTCCATGTCCCACACTCTGCCACAGTGTGAACAACACAGTAGATCATATGAGGAAGAAGTGGGAAAATGAACCCCCAAATACAAACACTACATTACCTCAGTAATAAGGAATGATCAATCCATTCATACTAAATGATAGGATCAGTGAGTCACTGATGCAAGAGTCAGTCACAGCTCAAGGAAGTTTGAAAAACATTGAGTTGTAATACAGCAAACTACATTACCTGTTCAGGTTGCAATCCAAGCTACTTAGCATATTTCCATTGAATGTAATTAAGTTAACCACCACTGATTGTTTGATGAAAAGAATAACATATTGGCACGGAAAACCAGATTACCTTGTTTTAGACTATAAGACAAGGACATTTCAACAAAAGACTCCTTCATTACAACATAAGATGTGGTAAGGGCATGTTGATAAGGAGGGCCAGCCATAACTGTGGTCATGGTTTGCAGTGGGACAGGACTAATATTTGTCTTGTCATTGATAGCATATCGTGAATCAACACAGGAACTGCCAGCCGTGGGTCCTGTAACAAAAGTACACTGTGGCTTTGGGTCTTTGCACATTTGCAATCCTTGACACAACTTCCTTCTCAGTGAGAGACAACCGTATGGAGAACAAGCCTCGTTCTTGAAACAATGTTAGTCAAAACAGCAGCATTTTCCTACCTGGGCCTGTATTCATAACGCGTCTCAGAGTAGGAGTGCTTATATAGGATCAGCCTTTTATCTCATAACAAATAAAATCACATGGACGGGGGGCCTGGACTCATTTCCACAAAGACTGAGTAGGAGTGTTGATCTAGGGTCAGTTTGGCCTTTTAGAGCATCATGAATACAATTTGAGATCAGATCTAGGATCTGTCCATACAAAGGACAGAACAAAACTGGAAGAGAGTCTACTTCCCACTTTATTCAACCTCTGGATTGTTCGTGGTCACACATTTCTAATAACTGTCTTATGCCTTGAATTACTCATATCACCCTGAACAAACTCAGGGAAAAGGTTGACTAACAGAGGGGTAGAGCTCCGGACAGTGGTGGGAAAAAGTACCCAATTCTCATACTTGAGTAAAAGTAAAATATACCTTAATAGAAAATGACTCAAGTAAAAGTGAGTCACCCAGGTAAATACTATTTGAGTAAAAGTCTAAAAGGATTTGGTTTTAAATATCAAAAGTAAATGTAATTTCTCAAATATACTTAAGTACCAAAATTAAAAGTATAAATCCTTTCAAATTCCTTATATTAAGCAAACCAGACGGCACAATTAGTTTTTTTCATTTATGGATAGCCAAGTGCACACTAACACTCAGACATAATTTACAAACAAATAAGTGTTTAGTGAGTCCGCCATAGAGGCAGTAGAGACAACCACAGATGTTCTCTTGATAAGTGTGTAAATTGGACCATTTTCCTGTCCTGCTAAGCATTCAAAATGTAAAGAGTACTTTTGGCTGTCAGGGAAAATGTATGGAGTAAAAAATACATTTTCTTTAGGAATGTAGTGAAGTAAAAGTTGTCCAAAATATATAAAACTAGTAAAGTACAGATAGCCCAAAAAACTACTTAAGTACTACTTAAGTATTTTTTACTTACATACTTTACACCACTGGCTCCACATTTGTTTAAAAAGCTCATCTGAATGACAGATTAATTTAATCATATCGCTGGTAGATTGAGTTTCAATTAAACTGTAGTACTAAAGTAAATTAAAATTCACAAAGGCCAGAGTTGTCATGGCAGCGTGTGCAGGTGACAACGTTCGTACAGCTAAGCGTAGGACGGGAACCACTAAACCCAACAAAAGCGTCACACCAGTCTAGGTTCTTTTGATCATAACCGCCACTTGGCTGGCTGAATAGACCCATAGAAATAAATACACAAAATGAAAAGGGAAATACCCCATTTTAAAATGTTCCAAAACATCCATTTTCTGATGTTGGGTGCCCACTTCAACAGACTGGCTTGATCCACTGTACAGATGTGGGTGATGAATGAAGATAATTAAAATAATCCATTAATGAGCTCATCACTATTAAACAGCACGCCCACTTGTATGGAAAGAGGGTTCTCAGCAAACAATGTGAAATCGAGTTGTTTTTCCTAAAATCCTCCCTCAGTTGTAATTAAACTTTAAAACGTACAGGTTCAATAATATAGGTTGAAGAACAATTGCCTCTAAAAATGGCCAACATATCTTTCCCTTTACCAATACACTTGTACTAATAATAATTTTTGATATGCAAGTAATGTCCCAGCTCCAATGTCAGTCACACATGGTAAGATGACACAAGCGGATCACGGTGTAGGCTGGCCCTTTCCAGTAAGAAGGAAATGACACCGCAGACTGAAGACTACACACCCGACTCCGTATCTCTGGAAATTAAGAGGCAGGTTGCTAAGGAAAACCTAAATCACCCCACGTCCTTCAGTACTTTCCTGTAAACTTGTGCATGCAAGAATGTCAAGATTTCACCATGAACCACTAACCCCACTTAGGCAACCACACAGAACAGGTCGCTTCATGATAAAAGCAAAAATAAAAGGTAACAGATATCTTCAATTTGAGACAGCAAACGAACAGCCAAGATGATCTTGCATGTTGACATAACTTTTATTTGTCTTCAAAAGATAATCTACAAAGGTGATACCAGTGAAGCAGTCATTTATACAGTTTGACCGGTGTCACTGCTCAACAACAGTAGTCATAGGAATTTATTTAATCTTAAAATACTGTCCTCTACCAGATTGGCTACATCTTAAATACACAAATAATGCAGAGGCAAACGAAACAGCAAACTGATACAAAGAAGCATTTGTTTAATTCTCCACTGTAAACTTAAGATGTATTTATTTTTTAACATTCAGTACAATTCGAGTTATGTACTCATTCCTTGGAAGTCCTAACAGAAAGTGTTTCCTGAAGCAGCAGAGCTTTGAATGTCGGAGGCTCTTTTTCTCTTGACTTCTGTCACTTTTTTGGGTAACACTTTGGTAGAAATTGGAACTGGGAGGCGTCTTTAATCTAAGGCTAACGACCTTGATGTGGAGAAAGGTCGATACCATGAGAAATGCAGATTAAAAACAAACATACTTTGCCAACCACATTAACCTCAATTATGTTTTTTTTTCTTCATATCTAAGATATTTGATAATACACTTCTGCCAAGAATGTTGATGGCATGACAGAAGAGAAGAGTCGTGATGACAAAAGA
The DNA here is from genome assembly GCF_965601325.2 of Salmo salar. NCBI lineage: Eukaryota > Metazoa > Chordata > Actinopteri > Salmoniformes > Salmonidae > Salmo > Salmo salar. The sequence continues at coordinate 49,748,065 of NC_138302.1, forward strand.
AACAATATCTTACGTGAGTGTATGTATGCGTATGTAAAATGTGTTTAAGTTGGGGAGTTGGACGAAGGGTTCGGTTCACCCCATGTGCATTTGGACACAGAGGGACATCGGTCCTAGCCCACCACAGTGACTGGGTTAAGGGCCAGGACGTCAAATAGCACTCACACATCCCTAGAGGGGTGGTGCACCTCTGAGCAAGACACAAGTGGCACCTTGTAAAAAGCAGCAGAGTAACCCCGCTGTCTAGTAGGCTGTCCCATAGATCGTAACTCACCTCATCTCATTATCTCACCTTGTATGTCCACGCTACAGGCCCCCTCAGTGCATCTTTTGGCTCAATCTTTCAGACAGCGAGACATATTTCCCCATCCACCCCTATTCCCAAAGGAGTGGTTTTATTCATTCAGACCCCACCACCCTGGTTTCTAATCACCTCATTGTTTTTTCCTGAGAAGAGATTGGCCTTGGATGTAGAATTTGAGTGGGGGCCAGGTTGGCAGAGATACGAGGTGAGAGGGAGGGCGAGATGGAGATATCTAAGATGAAGAACGGGACAGCCTGCTAAACGAGCAGGGTTTAACCTCAGCAGCCCGCCTGGGTGATGTCACCGCCCGAGCTCTTGGTCACCTCCATGGTGGTGAAGATCTGGAAGAGAAGAAGCAGAACAACTGTTGATCTCTGGTTTGGTGAGGCGCTGCGGCTCGTTCACAAATGTAAAAAAAACTGGACAAAAGCAACCGATTAAAGTTACAACCATAGATAGATGGATAGAGGGAACACTTCCTACAAAATACTGTGATAACATTAACCTTAAACGTAACGGCAATTGTTACCTGTGGTACTAACTGGTCAGCTGTTACAGTAGTTAGTTTTCCAGCCTTTAGTTAACAATTAAATTCTTGATTTGATAGGCTCTAAGGTCGAATAACTGGTCATGGCTCACTGCCAGATCGACTCAGACAATCAGAAAAAGTTCTGCAAGTTACTTTTTTGCACCGTGGAGGGACTTGCATGTTATACATTCACGTTTTTTTTTTATGTCTATCAAAAGCAGTCATAGAAGTGATTAATGGGAAAGATGGAGATGGATAGAAGACACACATCTTGTGTCTACAACCGATCCAAGGAGGACAGAAAACGAGGGCAAAAATGGAGGAGCAACTATGGAATGAAACGCGGCCTGCAGCTGGTGTGCGGTCAGTCTTACCTCAGCGCAGGTGGGGTGGATGCCGATGGTGTTGTCCAGCTGCTCTTTAGTCAGTCCGCACTTCATGGCCACGCCATAGCCCTGCGTCACCTCGCCTGCGTTGGGCCCCAGGTAGTGGAATCCGATCACACGGTCCTGCAGAGAGAGAGTGATGTTACTGATAGATCAGGTGTATAGGTAATCTACTAGTTTGTTAGCCAGACCCTGCATATCGGAACTTGTATTCTTCTTCAATATGGCTATTGAATTTGACGTGTGTCCATTGTTATTCTAGAATAGCTTTCAGAAACATGGGTGTCAAAAGTGACAAAGTGTTCACATAGCTTCTTGACCAGAGACAAGGGTGGAAGATTTTTGTTCCTCTAACAAAATCATTGTTCGGGTTTCCTGAATTTTTCAGTGTGAGAACCTTTGAACTCTATACAGCAAAAGTGACAATTGCAGTATCCACAAATCAAACAGGTAGTCAGGTGAGTTAGGAGAGAGGGTTCCTACATTGTCCAGTTTATTGCAGATGATCTTGGAGTAGCACTTGTTGTTGTCCCTGTTGGGGACAGTGAACTCCAGAGGCCAGAAGAGACTGTGGTACACCTACACAGTTAAGGACACACATTAAATACACACGCATACAGAAAGGGCAGAATAACTTGCATATTTATTTTTAATGTGTCATGCATGTATGTTTCTAGAGTGTGAGAGGGTGGTGTTATAACTAGGGCCATGTGTTTTGCGCAAGCGTGTGACATATTTAATTTAACCATTATTTCAATATTTTTTCATCAAACTGTCACCTTTTCTTTTTATGCCAGAAGGTCCAGCACCATCCTCAGACAATACCTTTCATTTAATGGGAAATTCTCATGTCTGGAGAACCTGTATTTTAAGCCTCATGTCAAGGCTTAAAATACAGGTTAAATCCTGCTATGTCACATGATTGCACAAAACACAGGGCCCCATTTATAACAGTATTACTGGTATTGAACTTGACCTTAGAATGACTTACAAAAAACAAAAAACTAACTGCATCTGTCTCCACGTGCATATGTTACAGTACGGTGTCAGTGGGACCCACTTCAACACAAAATGTAAAGTTCTTCATTGCAGAAACACTAACACCACAACATTAACCTATGATACGTTAGGCCTATATATGATAGTATTATACAGTCAGTGGACATTTTATTAGGTACACCCATCTAGTACTGGTCAGACCCCCAATTGCTTACAGAACAGCCTGCATTTCAGGGCATGGAAATGTTGCTCAATTGGTATCAAGGGACCTAACATGTGCCAGGAAAACATTTCACCACAGCCACCAGCCTGTACAGTTGAAACCAGGCAGGATGGGGCCATAGACTCATGCTGCTTACGCCAAATCCTGACTCAGCCATTAGTATGACAGAACCAGGATTCGTCAGACCAGGTAACATTTTTCCACTGCTCAATTGTCCAGTGTTGGTGAAAGCGTGATCACTGGAGCCGCTTTTTGTTTTTAGCTGATAGGGGTGCAACCCGGTGTGGGTGTCTGCCGCAATAGACCATTCGTGACAAGGATCGACGAGTTGTGTGGTCCGAGATTCCGTTCTGCACACCACTAATACGCCGTTACTTGCCTGTTTGTGGCCCGCCCGTTAGCTTGCACGATTCTTGCCGTTCTCCTTCGACCTCTTATCAATGTGTTGTTTTCGCCCACAGGACTGCTGCTGACTGGATGTTTTTTGTTTGTTGCGCTCCTGTGCGTGAAAAGCACAGGAGGACACGTCCGTTTCTGAGATACTGTAACCGGTGCGCATGACACAACGATCAACCACGCTCAAAGTCACTTAGGTCACTAGTTTTGCCCATTCTAACATTCAATCGAACAGTAACTGAATGCCTTGATGCTTGCATTATATAGCAAGCCATGGCCAAGTCACTCACGGTCTGTAGGAGCGAACCATTTGAACGGGGTGGTGTACCTAATAAACTGACCACCGAGTGTATATGATCGGTATCACTGTTTAATAGCTGGCGAATCAATATCAACATTTAAACTGGTATGCTAGAATGCATATTGGAGATTGGAGCAGAGCCTAAATGTCAGTTGATTTCGGTCTGTAATATTCAGTGCAAGATGTCTGGCGAGTGTGTGATGTGGCTGTAGTACCAATAGGCTGGAAGCGGGCTCTGTGTCTGTGTGTGTGTGTGTGTGTGTGTGTGTGTGTGTGTGTGTGTGTGTGTGTGTGTGTGTGTGTGTGTGTGTGTGTTGCGTCAGCAGCTACCTCCAAGTTGTCTTGGCCGTACAGCTCAATAGCTTTCTCCTCAGAATGCCCACAGGCGCCATACTCCAGAGGGGTGAACACAGTGGTGGGAACGTTTACGTAGTCACACTGCACACAACATCATTCAACCGCAGTTAATAATAAAACAACAGGGCATGACAATTTACAGTCTGTACCAGGTGGTGTCACATTGGAGGTTCACCAGACAGAATATACTACAGTAGGATGATAGAAGCTAGGGAACATTTTTACATGGTCTCTCTTAGTTTTTACATTTTAGGTGGAGAGCAAAGGCCCCACCATATAACATCGAGGGCCAACATTAAGATTTGAAAGCAACAAAAGCCAATCTTATTAAAAGCAGAGGGACAACAGAGAGAAGAGTCACACTGACAAACTGCCATGGTCTATCAATAGAAAAGCATGTTAACTCCCAAGGGGTGAAATCGAGGCCCGCTGTCCAATAATTACCTTGAGCGAGGCTCCCGCGTACAGCCGGCGTGCCAGCAGCTTTCCGGCCTGGATGGCCACGGGTGTCAGCTCCCACTTGCCCTCCAGGATGTCTCCGATGGCGTAGATGTGCGGCACGTTGGTCTGTTCCTCGTCGTTCACCGGGACCTTACCGTTCCTGGGGGAGAAGAGTGTGGAAGCTTAGCTAGGGTAAAATGACTGACGACTCCCATATGACTAATTACAGATCCCCATGGAGCCACAAGTTGCAGATAGATCCCTGGTCTAGACTTACTACACATACATGTATAAGAACAGTTTGCAGAATACATACGCACCAATCTATTTGACCTTTATTATGCAGCAGACGGATTGAAATATGTTTAGGGCATCATAGGAACTCATTGGGGAACAGAGAAAAGTCAAACAAGTACAGAATGTGGTCAATAAATCCCACTTGATGATTAAGTGGAATACAAAGTAAATATTTTACCATCCCCAACGTGCATTCCAAATTAAGCTAAGACTATACGGTGAAAATATTCACACTGTTCGCAAATGAAAGTATCAGACCTTGCGACAGACATTCTCAGTGTAATGTGAAAGAATGATGTAATGTGACCATAGGATGTTGACAAAAGTGGTTGTGTTTTTCCCGGTTGAGAAATGTCTATGCAATGAACGCCATTGTTCCGTGATTGAGGGTAAACCAATAATAAGGCGTTCGGGTCACAGCTTTTAGTGGTGCATTATTTAAGAAAATACCATATACAGTGCATTTGGAAAGAATTCAAACCACTTAACTTTTTCCACATTTTGTTATGTTACAGCATTATTCCAAAATGGATTAAAAATCACCGCCCGCCTCTCAATCTACACACAATATCCCATAATGGCAAAGCAAAAATAAGTTTAGAAATGTGTGCAAATGTATAAAAATAAAATAGCACATTTACATAAGTATTCAGACCCTTTACTCAGTACTTTGTTGAAGCACCTTTGGCAGCGATTACAGCCTTGCGTATTCTTGGGTATGAGTTTACAAGCTTGGCACACCTAAACTCAGAAAAAATAAAATAAATGTCCTCACACGGTCAACTGTTTATTTTCAGCAAACTTAATGCGTGTAAATATTTGCATGAACAGAACAAGATTCAACAACTGAACAAGTTCCACAGACATGTGACTAACAGAAATGGAATAATGTGTCCCTGAACAAAGGTGGGGGGGTTGAGATAGCTTGTTGGCATTGCAGGCACAGTCCGATGATGCTGTGACACACCGCCCTAGACCATGACGGACCCTCCACCTCCAAATGAATCCCGCTCCAGAGAACAGGCCTCGGTGTAATGCTAATTACTTCGCCGATAAACGCGAATCCAACCATCACTCATCAGTGAAGAGCACTTTTTGCGAATCCTGTCTGGTCCAGTGACGGTGGGTTTGTGCCCATAGGCGACATTGTTGCCGGTGATGTCTGGTGAGGACCTGCCTTACAACAGGTCTTCAAGCCCTCAGTCCAACCTCTCTCAGCCTATTGCGGATAGTCTGACCACTGATGGAGGGATTGTAACTCGGGCAGTTGTTGTTGCCATCCTGTACCTGTCCTGCAGGTGTGATGTTCGGATGTACCGATCCTGTGCAGGTGTTGTTACACGTGGTCTGCCACTGCGAGGACGATCAGCTGTCCATCCTGTCTCCCTGTAGCGTCTTAAGCGTCTCACAGTATAGACATAGCAATTTATTGCCATGGCCACATCTGCAGTCCTCATGTCTCCTTGCAGCATGTCTAAGGCACGCTCACGCAGATGAGCAAGGACCCTGGGCATCTTTCTTTTAGTGTTTTTTCAGAATCAGTAGAAAGGACTCTTCAGTGTCCTACGTTTTCAAAACTGTGACCTTAATTGCCTACCGCCTGTAAGCTGTTAGTGTCTTAATGACCATTCCACAGGTGCATGTTCATTAATTGTTTATGGTTCATTGAACAAGCATGGGAAACAGTGTTTATACCCTTTACAGTGAAGATATTTGGATTTTTACAAATTATCTTTGAAAGACGGGGTCCTGAAAAAGGGGAGTTTATATTTGAGGAGTTTCTCTCATTCTTCTCTGCAGATCCTCTCCAGCTGTCAGGTTGAATGGGGAGCGTCGCTACACAACTATTTTCAGGTCTCTCCAGAGATGTCAGATCGGGATCAAGTCCAGCCTCTGGCTGGGCCCCTCAAGGACATTCAGAGACTTGTCCCCGAAGCCACTCCTGCGTTGTCTTAGCTGTGTGCTTAGGGTCATTGTCCTGTTGGAAGGTGAACCTTCACCCCAGTCTGAGGTCCTGAGAGCTCTGGAGCAGGTTCTCGTCAAGGATCTCTGTACTTTGCTCCAATCATCTTTCCCTCGATCCTGACTAGTCTCCTAGTCCCTGCAGCATATGAACTGCCAGATAGCTGCAACAAGATGTTGACATGCTCACACCAACATCTTGTGGCATCTGACCAGGCTTAGTGAACGGCAAGAACGTGCTCGTGACTCAATGGTCGACCAACTGCTCTCTCCTTGAGTGACAGCGGGCAAGACATTTTGGGAAGCGGCATGCAGAAGCGAGGAAGACGACTCAAGAAACAAAACAGAGTAAACTATAAAAACGGACATTACACATGCCTGAGTTGCATATCACACTTAACAAACCAAAACATAAAAATATCATCATAGAAGGTAAAGTAAAAACACCAACCGGCCCATGCATCAACAAAGGTATAGTCAAATAGGGCATACCGCCCAGCCCTAGGTTGTGGCCATGAAGAATGGAACTGATTGTCTGGGTGGGGCTAAGATCTTGCCATCACCAAAACGGAGACAAAGTATACAACAACGAGGATGATTCATCATCAACGACAGTCATGTAGCGCAAATGAGACTCAGTCTATGCATATACACTGAACAAAAATGCATAAAAATGCAACAATTTCAAAGATATTACTGAGTTACAGTTCAAAAGAGGAAGCCAGTCAATTGAAATAAAAGCATTAGGCCATAATCTATGGATTTCACATGACTGGGAATACAGATATGCATCTGTTGGTCACAGACACAGTAGGGGGATGGATCAGAAAACCAGCCACTATCTATATTTCCCTTACGCTGCGTGACACATCTCCTTCGCATAGAGTTGATCAAGCTGCTGATTGTGGCTTTTGGAATGTTGTCCCAGTCCTCTTTATTGGCTATGCGAAGTTGCTGGATATTGGAGGGAACTGGAACACACAGTCGTACACGTCGATCCAGAGCATCCCAAACATGCTCAATGGGTGACATTTCTGGTGAGTATGCAGGCCATGGAAGACCTGGGACATTGTCAGCTTCCAGGAATTGTTTACAGATCCTTGTGACATGTGGCCGTGCATTATCATGCTGAAACATGGGAGGATTGCAGCGGCTGAATGGCACAACAATTGGCCTCAGGATCACGTCACAGATGTCGTCACAGTATTTAAATTGCCATCGATAAAATGCAATTGTGTTTGTTGTCCATAGCTTATGCCTGACCATACCATAACCCCACTTCCACCATGGGGCACTCTGTTCATAATGTTGACGTCAGCAAACTGCTCACCCACACGACACAGTCTGCCCGGTACAGTTGAAACAGGGATTCATGCGCAAAGAGCACACTTCTTCAGCGTGCCAGTGGCCATCGAAAGTGAGCATTTGCCCACTGAAGTCGATTACGACGACGAACTGCAGTCAGGTCAAGGCCCTGGTAAGGCCGACGAGCATGCAGATGAGCTTCCCTGAGACTGTTTGACAGTTTGTGCAGAAACTTTGCAAATTGTACAAACCTACAGTTTCATCAGTTGTCCGGGTAGCTTGTCCCAGGCAATCCTGCAGCTGAAGAAGTCGGATGTGGAGTTCCTGGGGTGGCATGGTTACACGTGGTCTGCGGTTGTGAGGCTAGTTGGACTTGCTGTTAAATTCTCTAAAAACAGAGGCTGCTTATAGTTCAGAAATTAACATTCAATTCCTGCAGTCAGCCAAGTCATGCCAATTGCACGCTCCTTCAACTTGAGACATCTGTGGCATTGTGTTGTGTGACAAAATGGCCTTTTAAATGGCCTTTTAATGTCCCCAGCAAAAAGTGCACCTGTGTAATGATCATGCTGTTGAATTAGCTTCTTGATATGCCACACCCGTCAGATGGACGGATTATCTTGGCAAAGGACAAATGCTCACTAACAACGATGTAAAAATACACATGTAAACTACTAGTCTGGTTGATACCAAACTCAAAGTCCATCTGACATGGGTCGCTTTAGCCAGCCTGGTAAGCTGCACTCATGTAGTGCAACCGAGAGGCCGAACCTGGTGCACCTTAAACTGTGTCAGTCAGCCCCATGTTAAAGAGATTCTCCGTTACGTTTGTATAATTTCTTGCCAGTAGTTCTGAAAGGAGCACTCACGAGCCAAAAGTGGTCACCGAAATCTGCGTGCTACGTCACATATGTTCATCACGTCATTGCTCTCTCTCTCTCGCTCTGCATCTGTCTAGTTGTCACTCAAATGGTGAGGTGCAGAACCTCATTGCCTGGAACACGAATTGCTAGGGGGCTGGCCCACGTGGGGGAAACGCAAGGAAAATGGCGCTGCACAGCTTCCAGTAAACAGTCACTTTCAAACTACGGATTTCGTAGCTAATTGAGGTAAAACAGTAATTCTTCTCATAGATTATGCATTTATGAACTACACATTCATGTCCTTAAATGCTGCTAGGGACCAGGTCATATGACTGAAGCATTTGACTAACTAAGGCGCACTCACTCCTAAGTCTGGCTCATGCGCTTGCTTAATCCCGTTGGCCTAGAGAGCACTCTGTTGGGCTGACCCATTCATAACTGAACTGCATGTTAGAAACCCCATGAAAACACTTCTTCCTCAATCAATCCGGATAACAATATTTTAAAGAAGCTTGAGGTTTTTTTAGAGACCGTTACGTCCCAATGTAACAGCAAAAGGGGGTTTCTCTCCTTACAAAGCAAACACAAAAACTCTTATCCCCACAAAACCCCTCCCTGTCAGTTCTCACACACACACACCTCTGGTGAGGCAAAAGTGCTGAATCACCATGACTGTAGAGAGCCTTAAAGGTACAGGCGTGCACACACACACCCTTGTCTGCGTCTCATTGGTGACAGCCGCAAGGGTGCATGGGTGGATGAATGAAATAAGAGAGCGAATAGAAGAAAATAAAAGGAACGTTAACTTAAGGAAATGTAAAATATATATATATATTTTTATCAACCTAAAATGACATACACAAATCTAACTCCCTGTAGCTCAGCCCCTGAAGCAAGGACATGCAAATTCTTGGTACCATTCGAAAGGAAACACTTTGAAGTTTGTGGAAATGTGAAAGGAATGTAGGAGTATATAACAATAGATCTGGTAGAAGAAAATATAAAGAAAAAAACGGTTGTTTTCTACCACCATCTTTGAAATGCAACAGAAAGGTCCAACATCTAGCCATCACTCTGGTTGTAATTCCGATGGTGTCCACAAGATGGCAGTGTATGTGCAAAGTTTCAGACGGATAACTTGAAGTATGAGCAAACTACATGACATTTAGTGTGAAGTCACCCAGGTACGTTTGGGCAAATCGTGAAGGAGACATTTACATTCATATTACATTTGTCTGCAAGAATATCGTCAAATCTGTATACTTGGACTTTGATTTAGCTTTTCCAGTATTAGTAGCCATATTATAAGTTCAACATTTGCAAAACACCCAGTTTTCATAACTCTCCATATTCTTAATTTTTGTCCAAAAGGAGAAGCTTGACGTCGCACAAGGTTAGCAGCAACATTTTGCGACAGATACTGGGGTTTCCGCATACTCCCGTAAAGCCCCGCTCATTGGCTATCTAGCTAGCTTTGTTTGACCCGGATTGGTGCTTTTTTATGAAGTTAAAGTCAATCAAGTGAAGACCGCCCGTGTCATCGGCGTGCCAAGAAGGCGTCGCTCTCTGACCAAATTTGGTGTCCTATAAGATATACTACACTCCTAATGATATAGTGAAGTCTGGTTACGTTCTAGGATCTCTGAGGAATACATACAAATGTGATTTGACTGGTTGAAACAACGTTTAGGGTTAGATTTTCACCGATTCCTTTCTTCGCAAATTGAACGAATGTAAATACAAAATTGATCGTGCATGCTATATGGACCTTTTTAGGATATGGAAAATTATTTTATCTAACAAAACGACACTTCATGTTATCTCTGGGACCCTACGGATGATACATTCTGAAATCTTGCTCTGATTTAAGTACACATTTCACCTTCAGAGGTGAATTTATCAAACCTAACGTGGTGAAAAAAGTGTTTTGTTGTTAGGAGCTCTCAACTAAATAGCATGGCATTTCTTTGCAGTAATAGCTACTGTAAATTGGACAGTGCAGTTATATTAACAAGAACTTAAGCTTTCAGCTGATATAAGACACTTATATGTACCGACATTTGTTGTTTCTCTAAAATCTGCGATCGTGACACGGCGCTGCATGATTTACAACTGTCCCGTTGACGGGATGCCTATCCCTAAGTTAAACTTACTTGGGGTTGACTTTGACTCCGGCTTGATCCAGGCCGATCTTGCCTGTACACGCGTCACGCCCCACGGCTATCAACACCTGCGGGAGGACAAGGAAGTCACCGGGTTAACGGGACCATTCTCCCAAAACAATAAAGCCCCGTCATCCCTACAGAGCAAAAATGACTAAATTTTGCTGGACAAAACATCTTATAGTTAAGGCTCAAAGACTGCCAATCATGCAGAGTTTGATAATGCCTAATGCCATATGTTAAAGTACTTTGTTTGCAGATTTAACTAACAGTATTGGTTTCATTCATAAGTGACAGATTTACTTTGGCTATTGGAGGTTAAGAGGACTTTAATGCGTACGTACAGTGTTGTATTCTCCCTCGATGGTTTCGTCACTCTCCGTGCTCTTGGCTGTCACCTTCAGCCTCCCAGGAGTGCCTGCCTCCAGCTCCTCCACCTGATATATAAAATGAATTGTATGGGGGGGGGGGGAATTGGTGTATCTAGCTACAACATTCTCTATAATACTAGAATGGCCAAGGCCGGGTGAACTGACGGCATCTTTCACTCTGAAAGATCACGTGGTTTTTAATTTAGTTCACCTTCATGGATGTTAGTCTTTGAACTTTAGACTTAAACTGACTCTTCCGATAAATAGCAAAATATTACACAACTTCCCAGATGACAGAACAATTTAGCCCAGGCATTTCCAAACCATAAAAAGGCCATAAAGAAAGCCCTGAACAGCTGAGTAAAGATACAAAGGGTGTAGTAAGCCTTTGAAAGCCTTCAAATACTATTTGAACCCAGGTATGGTAGTAGATGACTCACCTTGACAGGGACGTACTTCCGGAGGAACTTGACACCATGCTCTTCCATGTGCTCACCGGCGCGGTTGGCCATGTCCTGGTCGAAGCCCCTCAGCAAGATGGAGCGTACCATGACCGTCACATCCAGGCCCAGGCCGGCAAGGAAACCCCCGCACTCGAGCGCCACGTAGGATGCCCCGATCACCAGGGTCTTGCCGGGGCAGTGGGGGAGCGAGAACAGGTCATCGCTGCAGCATAGACACCCACAGACAGGGGAAGATCAGCCATAGTAGGGTGCACCTCCGTTAAACCCATAATGCTCTTTAAATGTATAAAAATGCCACAATTCACCCATTCTTTCTGCGATTAGCACGTGAAATACCTGGAATGTCAGATTCATTCACTAGACCAGTGGTCACCAACCGGTCAATCGTGATCGACTGGTTGATCTTCAAGGCATTCCTAGTCGATCGCCAAATATTTCCGTAGAAATGCCAATGATAAAGCCTTGTGCTCCTATGTTTTAAATTTGTCCCGCGCGGTTTGTGGTAGGTGCACTTGATTCAGCTGCCCTGCACGTCGGGTACGCGAATTGTTCCCATTTAGAACCATTTCATTTGTCTCAAGGTATAAAACCTGGCGGACCCGGAGGGCTAAATCAAGTGCACCTATTACTGGCCAATCGGATTAGGATAGCTCAAAATCACTGTGCCTGCAGCTTCTACGGACCGTCCGCTGCCGTCTCCTTCCATTCGTTGAGACTAACAATTGTAAAACATTTTTTTTTAAATGTACTGGATTTAAGAATGCTCAGCTTACAGCTGATCTATTTAGCTCATGTTTTGAAATATAATATGGTCTGAGAAGAACAATATTGTCAGACCAAGCATGCCCAATATGACGTGATAATGTATTAGGCCTACTGCACAAACCTCATTCTTACAGAACAGCTTTTATTCGGTTAATGTTGCATAGGCTTACATTTTATGAGTCATGCTTAAAAATAAAATAAAAATCGGTGGTAGACTTTGGATTTTGACTCAGAAAGTGACCTTGACTCAGAAAAGGTTGGTGACCACAGCATTAGACACAATAACTTCCTTTAACTGTTAAACTCCCAAACTATAAACAACAAAAAAGTCTGGCTAAAGACTGGTTATGTAGTCTGAAATGGGTCTGGGCGTGAACTTTGACACCAGTAGACAAGTATGTCCTCTGAAAATGTATTCAGTCACAAAACAACTACTAGGCATAGAATTTGCTTTAAAAGGGTACAGAGATGGATACCAGGGTCTGTCCCTATGACATGTAGGTTAGGAAAAGCCCACCAACACAGAGGTTCATCTTCTAGACAACCTGTGTTTAGACAGGTGGGAGATTATAGCCTTATTAAATGAATGACCTGAGATACAAGACCTCCTGTGGTGGGAATTAGATATGTGAGCTTGCCTGGGGAAGGTATGTGTGTGTTCCAGAGCACAAGCTTAGCTGCAATGTTCCACATCCCTTATGTCCATCCACATTTCACCTGCATGTCAGTGTTAGACAAATCTAATGCTTTTTCTTACTGAAGGGAGGGGATTACCTGAACTTGTCCAATGAGAAACTTCAGTTTCTAATGCCGATGGAAATAGTTTTACTACAGTGTACACTAATGAAACCACCTGCAGTGTGTTTATACAGCGCATTCGGAAAGTAGTCAGACCCTTTGGCTTATCCAACATTTTGTTACGTTACAGCCTTATTCTAAAATTGATTCAAATTATTTCCCCCTCCTTAATCTACACACAATACCCCATAATGGCAAAGCAAAAACAGGTTTAGAAATGTTTGCAAAGTTATCAAAAAAACATTTAAAAACAGATACCTTATTTACATAAGTATTCAGACCTTTTGCTATGAGACTTGAAATCGAGCTCAGGTGCATATAAGGTTCCACAGTTGACAGTGCACTGCAGAGCAAAAACCAAGCCATGAGGTCAAAGGAATTGTCCGTAGCACTCCGTGTAAGGATTGTGTCGAGGCACAGATCTGGGGAAGGTCCCCCAAGAACACAGTGGCCTCCACCAATCTTAAAATGGAAGAAGTTTGGAACCACCAAGACTCTTACTAGAGCTGGCTTCCCGGCCAAACTGAGCAATCGAGGGAGAAGGGCCTTGGTCAGGGAGGTGACCAAGAACCCAATGGTCACTGACAGAGCTCCAGAGTTCCTCTGTGGAAAGTACAGAGATCCTTGATGAGAACCTGCTCCAAAGCTCTCAGGACCTCAGACTGGGGTGATGGTTCACCTTCCAACAGGACAATGACCCTAAGCACACAGCCAAGACAACTCAGGATTGGCTTCAGGACAAGTCTCAATGTCCTTGAGCGGCCCAGCCAGAGCCTGGACTTCAACCAGAGCGAATATCTCTGGAGAGACCTGAAAATAGCTGTGCTGCGACACTCCCCATCCAACCTGACAGAGCTTGAGAGGAATGGGAGAAACTCCCAAAATACAGGTGTGCCAAGCTTGTAGCGTGATACCCAAGATGACTCGAGGCTGTAATCGCTGCCTAAGGTGCGTCAACAAAGTACTGAGTAAAGGGTCTGAATACTTATGTAAATGTGATATTTCAGTTTAAGTTAAAACATTTGCAAAATTAAAAAAAATACAAAAATAATGCTTTGTCATTATGGGGTATTGTGTGTAGATTGATGAGGGGGAAAAAAGTTAATTTTAGAATAAGGCAAAATGTGGAAAGAGTCAAGGGGTCTGCATACTTTCTGAATACACTGTATCTTGTTGATTGTATAATGATCTTGAGACTGTATAATCTTGTTGATTCAATGAGGGCTTTCCCCTGGCTGGACAGCAGTCAAATTGGATTGTGGGTTAAATAATGGGCACATTACTCTGTCCAGGTGTTGCTGATGCATGCCAGATCTGGATAGGTATTTTACCTATCAGCTACCCACATCATATGTTATTGCAATCTGGTGCCCGACGGCAGTCAATGACGTGGTACACAACCATTGGTTGATGCATGCAACGTCTGAGCAAGTGGGGGAGGGGAAGGGGTCTGGTCTCACCTGGTGATGCAGTACTCTTTGTCTCCGGGGACGCCCAGGTAACGCGGCCTCTCGCCCGTCGCCAGGATAAACTTAGCTGCTGTATGGAAGGTCTCCTTTCCTCGCTTGTTGGTCGCCTGCGGACGGAAAGTAGGGTGTCAAACGCTCTCTTACACACCGAAAGAATACTCGATAAAAGTAACCTAGCGTATCCCCGTCTGTTGTGTCAATCCTACAGTATGGTTTAAATCGATGCATCAATTCAAGGGTGTGGTTTGAAACCGTCCACGAGAGGGACATTAGCTGCTGTACTAACTGTTGTGATGTGTTTGTACGGAGCTATTACATATCTTTGGGGTTTGTTTACGATAAGCCAAGGAACTAACAGTTTCAGAATACATTGTGCATCTATAAAAAAAAAGTTCACATCAATTTTACCCATTTAAAAGACAATCAATTCAGTATGAAAATGGAAGGCAGTAAATTCAGTATGAAAATGGAAGGCAAGTCAATTCAAAATTAAAATGCATCAGAAAAAAACCATGGTTAGACATTTGCTTATAAATTCATAGGGTGCCAACCTTGATTTTGTGTGGCTCGATGAACTCTGCGTAGGAGTTGACGTAGTTGACGTTCTTGTCACGCAGCGCCACCCGGTAGCCCCAGTTCAACGAGCCAATGTAGTTGTTCACCGCGGTCTTCATCGTCTCCCAGTTGTGCTTCACTGGGAACCAGACCAGAATGACAAAGTCAACAAAAATGTCTTAAAGTTTTTTTTTGAAAGTATTTAGTAATTTATTACCCTTAGTGAAAAAGTTCTCAGCTGGAAGTTTTACATTTTGACCTCTTCATTATATGAAGAGAGCTAAAACAAGAGAATGTTTGTTTTCAAAGGGAAAAAAAAGTGTACTTTTACACCTTCATGTTTCATGCCTAGCACTGACCATGGCTCTGTTCCAAATATCCTTAGAAACATACAACTTTGGATGAGGCCATGTGTTGAACATGCTTTCCAAGTGACTAATACAGACACTGTAACCTAACTAGACACAGTAACCTAACAGACGCTACCTGTCTCCTCAGGCAACTCCCAGCCAAACTTGCGGGCATCCTGCATGGAGGTCCCTAGCAGGGCTGTCTGGTGCATCAGCTTCTTGGGGATGCAGCCCACGTTCACGCACGTGCCACCCAGGCCTGTCCAGGGACACATACAGAGTCACACATTTGGAGATTTATTTTAGATCCCATTGAAACATGCAGACATGTTGCAACTGAAAACAGCGGTATTCTGCTAGCTATTTTGATTTATGCGTCGGTGGCCCTGCAGCAGTTTCTGTAAGATTGTATGTCTGAAACAACTACAAGTTAGGTCGAAGACACACACGCTCATAATATAGTATAACTATCTTCAAAGTAATGACTTGGGACGTCGGGTATAAGATGACAGCTTATTTTAGTAATAATACTTCGTCACGCTACATTTCACCACTTTAGACAGTTCAAAACAATAAAGAAAGTTGTTAGCGCAAGCCAGGCTAATCACTCGTCACTTGTTTATAACTGGAACACTCATTATCACTTCCTGTCGCAAAGCATTCTGGTACTTGCAGTCAATAGCATAATCCAATACAGATGGAAGATAGTATTAGTTCTCAATTACTCTTGTATATATGTAAATAACTGTAGATAATTCATTGAGATTATCTAAAGATATTAACTGTAAAACTTAACTCCGTAACCCATTCAAGTTACCACAACCCCCCCAATAAACAACTGTTCATATAAATCAACTGAATAGGTCTCAAAGTCCCTGAGGTAGCACAAACTGAACATGACCTAACTAGGCCATCTCGGCCTGGAAAAAAAGTTACTTGATCTTCCCTAGTTTCTAAGTTTGTCTGGGTGTCATCTTCTCCGATGACTGCAACGTCACCCACTTTTAGTGGGGTGGGCTGACTAAATCCAGCAAGTAGTCTCTTCGCCAGCTGTTCCAGAAGCTGGTCACAAGTCTCTGCCTGTACTTACTGCATGTTATTTCCTCCTTGTTGAGCATCATTCAGAAATAGATTGGGCGCCAGGAAGTGGGCTGGTGTCAGGAGTTGTGGTTCATCCACTTCATTGTACTCGGAAGGTCAGAGGCCTAGAGATTAGGATTGCATCAACCCGTCAGGACTGTGCACATTACATTTACATTTTTGTAATTTAGCAGATGCTCTTGTCCAGAGCAACTTACAGTAGTGAGTGCATTTTCATATTTTGTTTGTACATTTCTTCAAAAGTTGAGTGAAGCTCTCCCAAGAACTTCTCAGGCATGTTTTGACGAGTCTCACAGAATCCGCCCCCACCAGGCTGCTCGCTCGCGATGATCCTCCAGGCAATGCCTCTTTCTGAGAAGAACTCCAAGAGTTGGGGATCTTTTATTGATTTCTACAGATCTTTCAAGTCCTGACCACCTCTCGAACATTTTTGCATTGTCAGAATGGATTACTTTGCATAACCGAACATGAATGTCTCTTGATTGACCTGAGATCCAAATCTATTGCTCTGGGTACAGCACAATGTAGGACTTCTTCACAGAACCATTTGCTTTCATGTAGAACGGTCCTGCAAGATCCACATCTGTGGTGGGGATTCAGTTATTCTGTCTTTTGGTAAAAGCACAGTGACCTGCTGTCCGGCCTTTGCTTTGAATCTCTTGCAGGCTGTGCATCTAGCCATGGTGCTCCTGACTAGCACGCAAGATCCAGTATCTTTGATTTGCACTAGAGTGACTGATACTCCAGAATGCATCTCCTTCTCATGATAGTACTACATCAGCATTTCTGAGTTTGCTGGGCAGAACCCATTGGTGCTGCTCTCTGAATGGGATGTTGGACTGTTGCAAACTTCCTGTTACAGTGGGGGGGGAAAGTATTTGAAACCCCTGCTGATTTTGTACGTTTGCCCACTGATAAAGAAATTATCAGTCTATAATTTTAATGGTAGGTTTATACACTGCTCAAAAAAATAAAGGGAACACTAAAATAACACATCCTAGATCTGAATGAATGAAATAATCTTATTAAATACTTTTTTCTTTACATAGTTGAATGTGCTGGCAACAAAATCACACAAAAATAACCAATGGAAATCCAATTTATCAACCCATGGAGGTCTGGATTTGGAGTCACACTCAAAATTTAAGTGGAAAACCACACTACAGGCTGATCCAACTTTGATGTAAATGTCCTTAAAACAAGTCAAAATGAGGCTCAGTAGTGTGTGTGGCCTCCACGTGCCTGTATGACCTCCCTACAACGCCTGGGCATGCTTCTGATGAGGTGGCCGATGGTCTCCTGAGGGATCTCCTCCCAGACCTGGATTAAAGCATCCGAAAACCCCTGGACAGTCTGTGGTGCAACGTGGCGTTGGTGGATGGAGCGAGACATGATGTCCCAGATGTGCTCAATTGGATTCAGGTCTGGGGAACGGGCGGGCCAGTCCATAGCATCAATGCCTTCCTCTTGCAGGAACTGCTGACACACTCCAGCTACATGAGGTCTAGCATTGTCTTGCATTAGGAGGAACCCAGGGCCAACCGCACCAGCATATGGTCTCACAAGGGGGTCTGAGGATCTCATCTCGGTACCTAATGGCAGTCAGGCTACCTCTGGCGAGCACATGGAGGGCTGTGCGGCCCCCCAAAGAAATGCCACCCCACACCATGACTGACCCACCGCCAAATCGGTCATGCTGGAGGATGTTGCAGGCAGCAGAACGTTCTCCACGGCGTCTCCAGACTCTGGTCACGTCTGTCACATGTGCTCAGTGTGAACCTGCTTTCATCTGTGAAGAGCACAGGGCGCCAGTAGTGAATTTGCCAATCTTGGTGTTCTCTGGAAAATGCCAAACATCCTGCACGGTGTTGGGCTGTAAGCACAACCCCCACCTGTGGACGTCGGGCCCTCATACCACCCTCATGGAGTCTGTTTCTGACCGTTTGAGCAGACATGCACATTTGTCATTTTGCAGGGCTCTGCCAGTGCTCCTCCTGCTCCTCCTTGCACAAAGGCGGAGGTAGCGGTCCTGCTGCTGGGTTGTTGCCCTCCTACGGCCTCCTCCACGTCTCCTGGTAGCGCCTCCATGCTCTGGACACTACGCTGACAGACACAGCAAACCTTCTTGCCACAGCTCGCATTGATGTGCCATCCTGGATGAGCTGCACTACCTGAGCCACTTGTGTGGGTTGTAGACTCAGTCTCATGCTACCACTAGAGTGAAAGCACCGCCAGCATTCAAAAGTGACCAAAACAACAGCCAGGAAGCATAGGAACTGAGAAGTGGTCTGCGGTCACCACCTGCAGAACCACTCCTTTATTGGGGGTGTCTTGCTAATTGCCTATAATTTCCACCTGTTGTCTATTCCATTTGCACAAAAGCATGTGAAATGTATTGTCAATCAGTGTTGCTTCCTAAGTGGACAGTTTGATTTCACAGAAGTGTGATTGACTTGGAGTTACATTGTGTTGTTTAAGTGTTCCCTTTATTTTTTGAGAAGTGTATGAACAGTGAGAGACAGAATAACAACAAAACAATCCAGAAAAACATGTCAAAAATGTTATAAAATGATTTCCATTTTAATGAGGGAAATAAGTATTTGACCCCTCTGCAAAACATGACTTAGTACTTGGTGGCAAAACCCTTGTTGGCAATCAGAGGTCAGACGTTTCTTGTAGTTGGCCACCAGGTTTGCACACATCTCAGGAGGGATTTTGTCCCACTCCTCTTTGCAGATCTTCTCCAAGTCATTAAGGTTGAGGCTGACGTTTGGCAACTCGAACCTTCAGCTCCCTCCACAGATTTTCTATGGGATTAAGGTCTGGAGACTGACTGATTTGGCCACTCCAGGACCTTAATGTGCATCTTCTTGAGCTACTCCTTTGTTGCATTGGCCGTGTGTTTTAGGTCATTGTCATGCTGGAATACCCATCCACGACCCATTTTCAATGCCCTGGCTGAGGGAAGGAGGTTCTCACCCAAGATTTGACAGTACATGGCCCCGTCAATTGATGCGGTGAAGTTGTCTTGTCCCCTTAGCAGAAAAACACCACCAAAGCATAATGTTTCCACCTCCATGTTTGACGGTGGAGATGGTGTTCTTGGGGTCATAGGCAGCATTCCTCCTCCAAACATGGCGAGTTGAGTTGATGCCAAAGAGCTCCATTTTGGTCTCATCTGACCACAACACTTTCCCCCAGTTGTCCTCTGAATCATTCAGATGTTCATTGTCAAACTTCAGATGGGCATGTATATGTGCTTTCTTGAGCAGGGGGACCTTGCGGGCACTGCAGGATTTCAGTCCTTCACAGCGTAGTGTGTTACCAATTGTTTTCTTGGTGACAATGGTCCCAGCTGCCTTGAGATCATTGACAAGATCCTCCCGTGTAGTTCTGGGCTGCTTCCTCACCGTTCTCATGATCATTGCAACCCCACGAGGTGAGATCTTGCGTGGAGCCCCAGGCCGAGGGATATTGACAGTTCTTTTGTGTTTCTTCCATTTGCGAATAATCGCACCAAATGTTGTCACTTTCTCACTAAGCTGCTTGGCGATGGTCTTGTAGCCCATTCCAGTCTTGTGTAGGTCTACAATCTTGTCCCTGACATCCTTGGAGAGCTCTTTGGTCTTGGCCATGGTGGAGAGTTTGGAATCTGATTGATTGCTTCTGTGGACATGTGTCTATTTTATTTTTTTACAGGTAACAAGCTGCGGTGAGGAGCACTCCCTTTAAGAGTGTGCTCCTAATCTCAGCTCGTTACCTGTATAAGACACCTGGGAGCCAGACATTTTTCTGATTGAGAGGGGGTCAAATACTTATTTCCCTTATTAAAATGCAAATCAATTTATAACATTTTTGACATGCGTTGTTCTGGATATTTTTGCTGTTATTCTGTCTCTCACTGTTCAAATAAACCTACCATTAAAATGATATACTGATCCTTTCTTTATCAGTGGGCAAACATACAAAATCAGCAGGGGATCAAATACTTTTTCCCCCCCACTGTACACTGAGTAGTTCTTCCTTGTCCAGGAACAGTTTTAGTTGTTTGATTTCACAGTCATTGTTTAGGTTTTTTCCTGCCTTCAGCAGTTTGATCTCCTGACTGAAACGCATGTTACTTTGAGCTAGTACTTTTCTGCTTCAAACAGTTTGTCAGTCAGTTCACCTTGTGTCTGTGTTTGTATGAGCATTGGCTGTGAATCCTTATATCCAGGCAGTCACTCTGAACACTCATTTCAGTTTGCTGTACCCTTCGAGCTCCAACAACGGTTCAGTGACGTCTGTGTTGTTTACAGTGACATGACTTAAGTTCTGTGATCACCTCTTCCGGAACCTTGTCATCATTAGCTTCCTCTGACTGATCGCTAGGTCCGTTCCACCATAGCTGGCTCTAAAGTGTCAAACAGTTTGTCCTCCTTTGGGAGATCAGCTGGATTTGTTTTCCCTTCATTGTGTGACCATGACTCTGTTGGTCAAGGACTGGATCTCTGTCACTGTTTGCGTCAAATGGTTTCCATTTTTGAGCTGAACTGCAAATCCAATGCAGCACAATCGAGTCTGTCCACACTGATCTGTGTTTGTACCATTGTTCTGTGTGGTCAGATTGCTTGCTAGTCTTGCTCCAATCACAGCTCCCATGAGCTCCAGGCGTGGCAGTGTCATTTTCTTGGGAGGGGCTATTCTGGACTTGTTTCTCTGTTTTGTGTTACACCTTACAGGTAAGATACTGCACTGTAAGCATTTTTCACGTGTCACAGAACGTGAAAAATGGCTGCATGTCTGTTCTGTACCACCTTGGTATGGCAAGATGGTGTAGTTCTGAACACATTCTAGTGTCAAATCAGGTGGTAACTCTTTTGTCCAAGCTGAGTCCCATGTCAGTCCCACATTTTCTGGAACACACACACACTTGATCCTGATGGTAAAGGGGGTCAGGAAACCGATAGGGTCGAAGATACATGCAGAATGCTTCTCTTTGCGTTCTCCTTTTGCTTTAGAATGCTCAGTAGTGGTCTGAGGTCAAACAAAGTAATCGGTTTCTTGTTTCCACACTAAGCCTAACACTTTCAGCACTGCTCCGTGTTTCCCTTTCCCCAACGTGTGGTCAGTTGTTGCACTCTCCTCACACTTTGTTTTCAGCTCATGAGTCATCCACTTGCAGAGGTCCATGCCTGCAGTTGATACAACTGCAAAGAAAATGCTCACAGAGTAAGCCTCTAACATGACTTAATTTCAAGTTCATGCAATCTACATAGAGTGACTCAATGCCCCTCTAGAACTTCTGTTTGTTCTGTTTTGTATTGTTTCAGATGCTTCCTGATTGTAGCTGTGAGCAAGAATGGACTTGGGGAAGCTCCAAACACCACTCGTCATCATCAGCACACAGCTCCATTTCATTTTCTCCATTTGGTGACCCACAGGAATCTCACGGCGTCACCGTCTCTCAGCTAGGGATATCTGCAGAAAGGCTTTCTTGAAGTCTGCCATGCGATCTGCGATCTCGTGCCGTCTAAACTGAAGTCGTCTCAGGTTCCAGACGTTTTTGTTTTCACGGTAACTCCACATGGTATCGTCCATCACTGGTGCCTACACCGACCATCCAAAAGTGCTCTCTAAAGCAACTAGCATCTCTGTTAGTCTCTCCACTCTGCTAGATCCTATGTGCCAGTAGTAGTCTGCCCCTATCAGGACAGAGAGTTCAGGATCGTCATCTCCTGTAAAGTCTGCGAGCAGGAGTCCTTTCCTCTTGAGCTCATGTTGAATCTGCTCAGCAGGATCTTTCCTCAAGGCTGTGCATTTCTTAGTAATAATACTTGTTCACATAAAAGTGTACCACATTAGATCATACCAAACAATAGAATAACGTTGCTAGCACAAGCCAGGCTAATCACTTGTCAGTAATTGATATTCTCATTAATTTCCAGTCAATAGCGTAATCCAATACTAACCAATAATACAGAAAGATACACATACATACATTTGAAGTCTGAAGTTTACATACACCTTAGCCAAATACGTTTAAACTCAGTTTTTCACAATTCCTGACTTTTAATCCTAGTAAAAATTCCCAGTCTTAGGTCAGTTAGGATCACCACTTTATTTTAAGAATGTGAAATGTCAGAATAATAGGAGAGAATGATTTATTTCAGCTTTTATTTCTTTCATCACATTCACAGTGGATCAGAAGTTTACATACCGTAATTTCCAGACTATTAAGCGCACCTGAATATAAGCCGCACCCACTGAATTAAAAAAAAATATATATTTTGAACATAAATAAGCCGCACATGTCTATAAGCCGCAGGTGCCTACCGGTACATTGAAACAAAAACTTTACACAGGCTTTAACGAAACACGGCTTGTAACAAAAAATAAAAAAATTGCAGTAAACAGTAGCCTACCAAGAAAGTAATTGCTCCAGACCAAGCTCCCGTGCAGCAGCTCAATTTCCTTTTCCAACAGCCAGATCAATCGCCTTCAACTTGAAAGCTGCATCATATGCATTTCTCCGTGTCTTTGCCATGATGAGGGTGACAAAATGACTACCGTAATCAGAATGATGGGAAGTTTGAGCGCGCTTAATTTAATCTAAACAGTAAAGAAAAAAGTTGTTTGACCTTAACCCGTTCGGCAATTTCATTGGTCTAATGAAAGCTTCATGCCGCCAAAACACTGAGCACGTCACAGAATGTGTTTTCTTTTTTTTTTTTTTTAACCGGGAAAAATCCATATATTAGCCGCGTCATTGTTTAAGCCGCGAGGTTCAAAGCATGGGAAAAAAGTAGAGGCTTATAGTCCGGAAATTACGGTACACTCAAATAGTATTTGGTTGCATTGCCTTTAAATTGTTTAACTTGGGTCAAACATTTTGGGTAGCCTTCCACAAGCTTCCCACAATAATTTGGGTGAATTTTGGCCCATTCCTCCTGAAAGAGCTGGTGTTTATACTTGCATACTATTATTTGTACAGATGAACATGGTACCTTCAGGCGTTTGGAAATTGCTCCCAAGGATGAACCAGACTTGTGGAGGTCTACTATTTTTTTTCTGAGGTCTTGGCTGATTTCTTTTGATTTTCCCATGATGTTAAGCAAAAAGGCACGGAGTTTGAAGGTAGGCCTTGAAATACATCCACAGGTCCAGCTCTAATTGACTCAAATAATGTCAATTAGCCCATCAGAAGCTTCTAAAGCCATGACATCATTTTCTGGAATTTTCCAAGCTGTTTAAAGGCACAGTCAACTTAGTGCATGTAAACTTCTGACCCACTGGAATTGTGATACAGTGAGTTATAAGTGAAATAATCTGTCTAAACAATTGTTGGAAAAATTACTTGTTTCATGCACAAAGTAGATGTCCTAACCAAATTGCCAAAACTATAGTTTAACAAGAAATTTGTGGAGTGGTTGAAAAACGAGTTAATGACTCCAACCTAAGTGTATGTAAACTTTCAACTGTGCATACATACCAGTATGTGGACAACCCTTAACATTTGTGGATTCGGCTAATTCAGCCACACAGCCATGCAATCTCCATAGACAAACATTGGCAGTAGAATGGCCTTACTGAAGAGCTCAGTGACGTTCAACGTTGCACCGTCATAGGATGATACCTTTCCAACAAGACAGTTCAAATTTCTGCCCTGCTAGAGCTTCCCCGGTCAACTGTTAGTGCTGTTATTGTGAAGTGGAAATGTATAGTAGCAACAACGGCTCAGCCTCGAAGTGGTAGGCCACACAATCTCACAATACAGGACTGTCGAGTGCTGAAGCGCGTAAAAAAAATAATAATTGCCTGTCCTCCGTTGCAACACTCACTTCCAAACTGCCTCTGGAAGCAACGTCAGCACAAGAACTGCTCGTCGGGAGCTTCATGAAATGGGTTTCCATGGCCGAGCAGCTGCACGCAAGCCTAAGATCACCATGCGCAATGCCAAGTGTCGGCTGGAGTGGTGTAAAGCTCATTAGACTCTGGAGCAGTGGAAACTTAAGTTCACTGAAGTAATGAATCATGCTTCACCACCTGGCAGTCCAACGGACAAACCTGGGTTTGGCGGATGCCAGGAGAACGCCAACTGCAAAGTTAGGTGGAGGAGGAATAATGGTTTGAGGCTATTTTTCCATGGTTCGGGCTAGGCCCTTTAGTTCCAGTGAAGGGAAATCTTAACCCTAAAGCATACAATGACATTATGCGTATTCAACTTTGTGGCAACAGTTAGGGGAAGTTCCTTTCCTTTTTCAGCATGACAATGCCCCCATGCGCAAAGTGAGGTCCCTACAGAAATGGTTTGTCGAGATCGATGTGGAATAACTTGAGCCTTGACCTCAATCCCATCGAACACCTTTGGGATGAATCGGAACGCCGACTGAGAGCCAGGCCTAACCGCCCAACAGCAGTGCCCGACCTCACTAATGCTCGTGGCTGACTGGAAGCAAGTCCTCGCAGCAATGTTCCAACATCTAGTAGAAAGCCTTCCCAGAAGAGTGGAGGCTGTTTTATCAGCAAAGGGGGGAACCAACCTCATATTAACGCCTATGATTTTGGAATGAGATGTTCGACGATCAGGTGTCCACACACTTTGTCATGTAGTGTAGTTCTCGATCACAAAAGTAATACAATTACTATTGCACATCAATAAAATCTTTAGATAATTCATTCAGATTAACTGTAAACATGAACTCGGTAACCCCTTAAAGTTAATAAAACGTTGATTGAAGAAGAGTGACACGTAAGGAGTACACCAGGGAAGCCCTACTCACCCCAGGTGTTCCCTTTCGGCGTGGGCACCACATAGTCCAACACCATCACCTTCTTCCCCAGCGTCGCTGCCTCCTATCCCATGAGAAGCACAAGAGGGCAGAAGTCCATTTAGACAACTTGATTAAAGGTACTCAGCGATACTCAGAAAATAAAACAGCATAGTGGGTCAATTTCCGCAACTAAGAGCATTGAAGCTCAACTTCAACGGTTTTGGTGCCCTGGCTACCATTCAGGTGAACAGGGCGAAGCGAACGCGTGCCTATGCGCAGATACTGTGTGTGACTGTGTGAGAGCGAAGTCTTGCATCTTGCTCATCTCAATATCTGCGGTGCTGCTCGTGGCGACTTCATTTCGCAGAGTCTACCTTTAATACAACCACTGGTCAACTCGCTCAGCATACACGCTTAGTTTCATCGTTGCTATGATGACCCATCTGAAATCCTGTGTCTGAAAACATTACCAGCAGTCAAAGCTCTTTAGAGAAGGTTTGAGGGAAACCTTGGATCTTCTCCTCCAATCTGTTTTGAAAGGAATTGAGGCAACAAGGACAGAGGAAGCAAGGATTGGACAGCTAGTAATGTTTTCAGACACAGCCTTCCTCCAAGGGCCTCAATACTTGAAAAGGTGCAGGCCTGGAGTTATGCTTGGTTTGAGATGCACTGTCTGGGAGGCTCTCACCTTTGAGCAGGCCAGGCCTCCCGATCCGCCCCCGATGACGATGAGGTCATACTCGTAGACCTCATTCTTCTCGCACAGTAGCTTTTGAAGGATGCCATCTTTGTGGGCCTGAGAAGAGGATGACAGGTGGTCAGCTACCACTGCAAGAACAACATTAACCCAACAAAGTCTTAAAAAAGGCACACAAACATGCTTCTGGTGGAAAAAAACAAAAACATAATGTAATGCAGTAAGGACACCCGACATGCTGATTTATGATCCCGGGGGAAAAAAAGGTGTTAATGAAAAATGTGCATGGCTGTGAGGTTATTCTACATTCAATAGCGATGCCGACACCATTCATGCCGGAGAGGGCGTTCTTCATGCCACATAAAATCCCTTCGATGGAACTAAACCAGCATTTCCAAGATAAGGGCAGGAGACAGAAAGCACGTACATTTTAAGGATAATAATACATTATACACTGAAGGAGAATGTATTGGTGGCTTCAAGTAAAACATAAGCTATTGTGTAATGCTGGCAAAGTGCCACCTTATGCTACACATGAAAAGACAAAAACAGTTTAATGAGCTAATTGCAGCTCAGTGTAGAGGGAAGAGGAGACTCTAGATTTGGGTGTTCTTAAGTAGCCATTTTTATGTAAATAGAAGTTTGGCAGTGGCATCAGGCTCTTATAACCCCACTTGACCCAAATAGATCCACTCAACCCTTGTTTCTGGCAAATGGACAAAGACACTCTTCAGTAATATTACAATGCAATTAAAGCCTGCAGTGGGCATAATTTACCACATGCTAAAATGCAAGGGGAACCTATGACATCAAATGTATCTTTCTTTGCCAAAACCTGACATTTTAGCAGAAGTTTGAGTTATGGGTCCTGTGTGGCTCAGTTGGTACAGCATGGTGCTTGCAACGCCAGGGTTGTGGGTTAAATTCCCACTGGGAACCAATATGGGGGGGAAAGTATGAAAATGTATACATTCACTACTTTAAGGTCACTCTGGATAAGAGCATCTGCTAAATGACTAAAATGTAAATCAAAACAGGATAAGTCCAAAAGTTGGTGGCATTTGCAAAACCACGAGTGAAATGACAATGAAGTTGTTCTTGAAATCTTACGCTACAACGATCCATACCTGCATTGTTTTGTCACAGCCGCCAATGTGGGTTTTGTTGACGAAGACATTGGGGACAGTTTTCTGCCTGGTCATCTCAAGCAGAAGTTCTTGATAGTTTGATCCATTATCTAGACAACAGTTAAGAGATGTTAGCAGAGTAGCAGCTAAATGTATATGAAATTAACCACTCATATCTCTGACCTGTACACTAGGGTCATTATAGGTGACATTCATACAAACAGTACATGTATAACATTACAGGTGTCCCTGACAAAAGAAACTACTTGGAACACTATCAACTATTAACTTGCAACATTTTATAAAATGTTCTGGGCCCTCAGTTTCCTGTGCCAGTGAGCTCAGGACAGACCCAGCTGTAGGCTATTTGCGCAAGGGATAAAGAAGTAATCAGGTAGGCCCTATTTTATGACATTTCCAATGGATCAGAATTACATTTTTCCCTTTCACACCGAGTGGTTATCGAAAGGGAGAGAGCTGGAAAGATTTGTCAAATACATTGAGGATGTATTGTCATTCTCAATTATGTAAAAACAGACGACGTTTGCTTGCTGTTTGAGGTGAAGAAAACATTACTTTGAGAAGCTCTACAGCGGATTAGTGGTGATGCGTTAATTCAATCGGAAATACTATCAGATCCCCAAATGGGCACATTTATATGCCTATATTTGTGCGCAGGCCAGGTAGCCTATAGGCCTACTTATAGGCGTAATCAGGTGCGCGTTCTAAGGCAACATTGACAGGACCGCTCAAAACAAAAGACAATTAATAAATTGACAAAATTCACAAATGGAATGAAATAAATCAGAACTTGAGTACCGTAATTTCCAGACTATTGAGCGCACCTGAATATAAGCCGCACCCACTGAATTAAAAAAGATATATATATTTTGAACATAAATAAGCCGCACATGTCTATAAGCCGCAGGTGCCTACCGGTACATTGAAACAAATGAACTTTACACAGGCTTTAACGAAACACGGCTTGTCATCGACTCATTAAGACCAAACTCCCATGCAGCAGCTCTATTAACCAGCCAGAGCAATCGCCTTCAACTTGAAAGCTGCATCATATGCATTTCTCCGTGTCTTTGCCATGATGAGGGTGACAAAATGACTACCGTAATCAGAATGATGGGAAGTTTGAGCGCGCTTAATTTAATCTAAACAGTAAAGAAAAAAGTTGTTTGACCTTAACCCGTTCGGCAATTTCATTGGTCTAATGAAAGCTTCATGCCGCCAAAAAACTGAGCACGTCACGGAATGTGTTTTCTTTTTTTTTTTTAAAGGGGGAAAAATCCATATATTAGCCGCGTCATTGTTTAAGCCGCGAGGTTCAAAGCGTGGGAAAAAAGTTGCGGCTTATAGTCCGGAAATTACGGTAGTATAGGTTGTGCGCTCTGCAAACAACATGTCCACTCAATGAGAATGGTAAAAGACTGGAATAATAATATATTGAATGCATTAACAGAAATTAGCAAAACAAACATTGTAGATGAGAAATTATAGGAATTAACAGTAAATGTACTACTGGTGATATGTAATGGGGAACTGATTGAGACTGACAGTCAAATGCAAACAATTCACACACATGAACTTATGAAACAATGAATATACACAAATTGGCAGGAGAGAGTGCATTCTGGAGAGAGAGGTGCATTGGGCATCTTAGCCACACTCCCCTTCTTCTTGGACTTCGCCATCCCCGCGGCCTCCGCAATCGATTAGTACACTGAGATTGTCGTCGAATAAGACTAGTGTCCCATGTGTTATGAAAAATATATATACACATTTGCTTCTGCTCGATTAAAACAAATCTAGCTCGACCAACAGCCTATCGAACAAACAATCGGCCAGTCGACTAATTGGGGTCAGCAGTAAACGTAAAATAACTTAAATTGTAAGTGCTGACAGTGGGTTCAGTCTGATGTAAATGCACATTGGGTCTGTTCTGCAAACAAACAGTTTAAATACACTGCATAATTCAGTACTGGCAATCTTTTCTAAGTGTATTTTCCAGAGCAATTTATGTAGCGCCCAGTGTGTATTTACCAGAACAGCTGTGACCGGTGAGAGATAAAATGGCCAAGCATCCAGAGGAGAGAAAGAGATTGAGGGAGTGACTCAGCACATTGTGGTGGCCCTAACAAACATTGACAGTGTATTCTGTGGTAAAACATTAACATATTGACTATGCAAGTAAAAACAATGTTAATTTTATTAGCCTTTTTTTTTAACCTTCTGATCAACCATTAACAAGTGAGAAATATCAGATAAAGCAATAAGGAACAGCTTTAAGGTGAGCTTGAGGAAACAACCCATTACTAGAATAACAGGTCCTGTACATATTTTTGTTTCACCATTCAAAAGACATAATGCAAATGTGTGTATGGTCCATCAACATTTCCCAAATTAATTTAATTTACTAATTTAACCCTTGCATTTGAGATAGTCCACACTGACTGAGTGACAGCATGACCAGACAACTGGTCTGGAGGCGTGGCTCCTTAGTAGAGTACTACTTAACACCTTTTGAACTTCCATTGCCAATTCAATGATATCCCAAAACGTATAGCCAACTTTACTGAGGCTAGAAAAATACTGGTCATATAACAAAGAGAACTACATGTGGGACGTTTGAATGCTGTGCATCGGCTTTCGAAGAAAAAGCTTGCCACCACTTCCTGTGAACAATTCCTTACCAATTAGATCCAGCTCCACCACATTGCAATTCACGTTCAGTTCCTTGAACAGATCCTTCACCTGGAAAGCGAAACAAATATACTGCTTGAATCCCGTTTAATCTTCACTGGATTAACTACCCATCCACCGTGTTACTGTAGTCATTTAACATTACTTAGTTCTGTCAGAAGCTAGCGAGTAACCGGCTACTACTAACTAGCTAGCAAGGTAGGCAAAAAGTAAAAACAAATAATGTTGGACTTACTTTCACACAATATGGACAGTAGCTTTTACTGAATACCAACACTTGGTTTGAATCAATAAGTTCCTGTATCCGAGATTTTAGTTGATTCCTCCCAGTGTCATCGTCGATGGGAGGCATTGTTGGACTATTTTCGCCTGGCTTGCCTCCTGGCAAGCTTGAACGTATGGGAAAGAGCGGAGCGAAACTCCCTCCAACACGCAACCTAGCTGTTAAACGATGACCCAGCAAGTCCGATTTCTCAAGTAGTTGTCCTTGCGAATCACAGATAGATAGAAACTACCTTGCTAGCTAGATATAATTCCAACAGGTCAACTTCTGCCCTCATGTCGTTTCAACACCCGCCCGGTATATCAACCCCGCGAAATGTTCTGAGTAAATCTTGTTTAAGGTCAGAGAAGAAGAGGCAAAGCGAGAGGGTTTACCCCGCCCAAAATCTGTCCACGTTAAGCAGATCATTCATTACGCAAGTGATGTTTTTATATGGGGGGGTGACAATGAGAGTGTCCAATTTAGTCAATATAAACATGTATAGCTATTTTCGTAATGCTTACTTAGGTTGTTATGAGTGTACTGTTTATATCGGAGTTGTTCCTGTTGAAATAATTCGAGATGTATATGCATATTCATAAAGCTAGCATAGCATCTCACTCTCCATTGAATACAGGCGGTTGACGTCAACACCCCTCATCGAATATTCCAAATAATATTCAAATAACGAGATGTATCCACCAACCCAAATAGAGGAATAGGCGGGAGTTTGACAGCCCGCCGTTTCCGCTCTTTGGACAACGAATAATTTTGTTAAGGCGGAGACACAAGCATCTCGTCATTATATACAATATCTCTGGTAAAGTCTCTGGTTGGGGGGAGTATGTCTGTTTACATGCCTGAATGTATACTAACCCTTGTTTCAAACTCTACTCTGAAGAAATATATTTATATATGATCAAACCACACCATACGATTAAATTGATGAAGCAGTGAAATTGATAATCCCCGTGATATTAATCAGAATTTATAACATTGTTGGAGGACACGGACCAACAGGCAATATTGTCAGGCAGCTATAACATTACTTTTGACAGGGTCCGTGCTATCTTGAATCCTTAAGGGGGAAAGCACAAAAAAAGACAGAACTGTATCTATTTGGATCTATCCATCTACATCTATTTCCACATTTAAAAAGTATTAGCTACTTAGTATAAACTTGACTTTTTTGGATTTGTGCTTTTATTAGGCTACATTAATTATTTGATATAATGGTTGTTGTATTGTTCAAAGTCATAATCCATTACAAATAAGAAATGACTTTGAACAATACAAATGTTTTGGCTCATAGCACCATCTGCTGGAAAACAAGTATATATTTAGATTTTATTGGATCCCTATTATTTTATTTACCTAGGCAAGTCAGTTGAGAACAAATTGTTATTTTCAATGACGGCCTATGAACGATGGGTTAACTGCCTTGTTCAGGGGCAGAACGACAGATTTGTACCTTGTCAGCTCAGGGATTTGATCTGGCAACCTTTTGGTTACTAGTCCAACACTAACCACTAGGCTACGCTGCCGCCCCAGTTAGCAAATGCCAACGTCAACAACTAGTCTTTCTGGGGTCCGACCAGGGCCGGGTTACCAAATGGGCAAGGTTGGGAGCTCCCCAACCTTCTGGGGGCTCCCAAACCAAAAATAAATATAAAATGGGGTATTTTCCTAAGCATGCCTTCTAGACATGGCTGTAGCTAGATTCTGTCTGCCTACCTACCTGGGTACATTTGTACGGCCTGGTCACTGGTTGAAGTTTATGCTATATTTCTTTCTATTAGGCTAGATATTGTTCTAAATCTCTCTGTGCCTCTATGACCTAGAAATGCCTCAGACATGATGAAAACAAGCCCATATTCCCCCATGGTGAAATTCCCCTTTAAAATATAAATAAATAACATACACAATACATAAAGTGACACAAAAGAAAGCCAATTTGCAATTTTATTTGATTGTATGAGAGGCACTGTCGGAAAAAACATACAGTATTTTTTGTGTTTTGATGTTACCTTTTACATGCACTGAAACCCAAAAAGTGTCTTAAACATCAATATTCAGAGTATTTTAAAACGCATTCTGTGTATCATAACATTTATATTGGGTTTACAGCCACGAAACACCAGATCTCAGCTTAGGTGCATTACTTTTCATGGTTTCATTACACAGTGATGGTGGATTGCACTGCATTGGATTGGGTTCCTTTAACTAATGGTAGGATTGTATCTGGCACAGAAACTGGATTATTTGCGTTCAACCATTGGCGGCTGTATCTGGAACTGCATATTGCAATAGAATGATATGAAATACAATAAGTTCTGACACTTAACTATTGTTTGACTCTTTCAACATGACACTGAAAAAAGCTATCAATAACCAAAAATATGAGCTTGTTTTACTCCAATGTTTTGTGTGACACACACAAAGTGGTCACAGTTCGTGTGATGAGAAACAATATTTGTTACTTTTGATCATTCCACTGTGGGCTATTATTGTGGTCCTCCATGTTTTACATTGACTTAAATGTACAGTGCCTTGGGAAAGTATTCAGACCCGTTGACTTTTTCCGCATTTTGTTAAATTACAGCCTTATTCTAAAAAAAATCCTCAGCAATCTACAAACAATACCCCATAATGACAAAGTGAAAACAGGCTTTTAGAAATGTTTGCACATTTACAACAAAAAAAACAACAGAAAAAAAACGTATTTAGGTAGATTTAATTGATTGGACATGATTTGGAAAGGCACACACCTGTCTATATAAGGTCCCACAGTTGACAGTGTACGTCAAAAACCAAGCCTTAAGGTCGAAGGAATTGTCTGTAGCGCTCCGAGACAGGATTGTGTCGAGGAACAGATCTGGGGAAGGGTACCAAAACATTTCTGCAGCATTAAAGGTCCCCAAGAACACAGTGGCCTCCATCATTCTTAATTGGAAGAAGTTTGGAACCACCAAGACTCTTCCTAGAGCTGACCGCCCGGCCAAACTGAGCAATCGGGGGAGAAATGCCTTGGTCAGGGGGGTGACCAAGATCCCAATGGTCACTCTGACAGAGCTCCAGAGTTCATCTGTGGAGATGGGAGAACCTTCTAGAAGGACAAACATCTCTGCAGCACTCCACCAATCAGGCCTTTATGGTAGAGTGGCCAGACGGAAGCCACTCCTCAGTAAAAGGCACATGACAGCCCGCTTGAAGTTTGCCAAAAGGCACCTAAAGACTCTCAGATCATGAGAAACAAGATTCTCTGGTCTGATGAAACCAAGACTGAACTCTTTGGCCTGAATGTCAAGCGTCATGTCTGGAGGAAACTTGGCACCATCCCGGTGAAGCATGGTGGTGGCAGCATCATGCTGTTGGGATGTTTTTCAGTGGCATGGACTGGGAGACCAGTCAGGATCGAGGCAAAGATCAACAGAACAATGTACAGAGAGATCCTTGATGAAAACCTGCTCCAGAGCGCTCAGATTGTAATGGTGCCGACAGAGAGGGCTGCCTCGCTTCTCGCTCTTTGGAAACTTTGCAGTATTTTGTTTTTTATGTATTATTTCTTCTCGGCTGTTATTTCAGACAGCCGGGAAGAACTATTGGATATCAGAGCGACGGTAACTCACCAGCACTACGACCAGGAATACGACTTTCCCGAAGTGGATCCTTTGTTCGCACCCTGATTGATTCCAGAAGCTGACCGAAAACAATGCCGGCAAAGGAAAGGTACTCAGAGCGGTCTTCTAGTCCGACTTAGGAGGCATGCACACCACCCACTGCTTCCGAGATTATTACTCGCAAATGTTCAGTCACTGGATAATAAAGTTGACGAGCTCAGGGCGAGGGCTTCTTTCCAGCGAGACATCAGGGATTGTAACATACTCTGTTTCATGGAAACATGGCTCTCTCAGGATATACTGTCTGAGTCGGTCCAGCCAGTTGGGTTCTCAGTTCATCGCGCAGATAGGAAAAATATCTCTCTGGGAAGAAGAAGGGCGGGGGTGTATGTTTCATGATTAACGACTCATGGTGTAATTGTGATAATGTACAGGAACTCAAGTCCTTTTGTTCACCCGACCTAGAATACCTTACAATTAA
This sequence comes from Salmo salar, assembly GCF_965601325.2. Lineage (NCBI taxonomy): Eukaryota > Metazoa > Chordata > Actinopteri > Salmoniformes > Salmonidae > Salmo > Salmo salar. The sequence goes on from NC_138302.1 coordinate 49,782,115, forward strand.
ATGCCGACCCTATTATCTCCCAAGAGATTTACCTTCGGTTATAGTCACGGCCGTGTATATCCCCCTCAAACCGATACCACGACGGCCCTCAAAGAACTTCACTGGACTTTATGCAAACTGGAAACCACATATCCTAAGGCTGTATTTATTGTAGCTGGGGATTTTAACAAAGCAAATTTGAGGAAAAGTCTGCCAAAGTTCTATCAACATATCGACTGTAGTACTCGTGCTGCTAAAACACTCGACCACTGTTACTCCAACCTCCGGGATGCATACAAGGCCCTCCCTCGCCCTCCTTTCGGGAAATCTGACCATGACTCAATTTTACTCCTCCCTTCCTATAGGCAGAAACTCAAACAGGAAATACCTGTGCTAAGGACAACCCAACGCTGGTCTGACCCATCGGAATCCGCACTTCTAGATTGTTTTGATCACGCGGACTGGGATAAGTTCTGGGTAGCTTCAGAGAATAACATCGATGTATATACTGATACGGTGACTGAGTTTATCAGGAAGTGTATAGGAGATGTTGTACCCAATGTGACTAATAAAACCTACCCTAACCAGAAACCGTGGATAGATGGCAGCATTTGCGCAAAACTGAAAGCACGAACCACCACATTTAACCATGGCAAGGTGACTGGGAATATGGCAGAATACAAACAGTGTAGTTATTCCCTCCGTAAGGCAATCAAACAGGCAAAACGTCAGTATAGAGACAAAGTGGAGTCGCAATTCAATGGCTCAGACACGAGACGTATGTGGCAGGGTCTACAGACAATCACAGACTTCAAAAGGAAAACCAGCCACGGCGTGGACACCAACGTCTTGCTTCCAGATAAGCTAAACACCTTCTTCGCCCCCTCTGCGTTCTGAGTGCATGTGCAGAAGGCGAGGTCAGTACAGGTGTGTGTGTATACGGACATATTCAATTTCTCCCTATCCCACTCTGCTGTCCCCACATGTTTCAAAAGCAAAGGTAACTGAACTACATTTACATTTACATTTTAGTTGCAAACACCATGCTCTACCATGGTGTTTGCAACGCCAGCATGGTGTGTGCAACGCCAGGGTTGTGGGTTCGATTACCACGGGGGGCCAGTGCAAAAAAAAAAAATGCATGAAATGAAATGTATGCATTCACTACTGTAAGTCGCTCTGGATAAGAGTGTCTGCTAAATGACTAAAATGTAAATGTAAATGTGTAGTTCAGTTACATTTGTTTTACCAGCATTTAGTACCAACTTCAGGTCAACCAAGGCTTTCTGCATGATAGTAAAAGCAGATTTAAGAGTCAACAGAGCCTGAGCTGCCGTAGGGGCAGTATCGTATACAACAGTGTCATCTGCATACAAATAAAAGTTACAGCTTTGTACAGATAGACCATTGCTGTTAATTTAAATAGTTAAAAGAACTGAACCAAGAATCGAACCCTGTGGGACACCTTTTGTTATGTCTAGAAATCCTGATTTAACGCCATCAGTAAGTACACATTGTGGTCCGTATTTTAAATCATTCTCAAACCAGCTACAAGCAGCCCGATCTAAGCCAATCGTAGAGAGTTTCTGAATAAGTAAGGTGTGATCCACAGTGTCGAATGCCTTGGACAGGTCAATGAAGAGGGCAGCACAGTGTTTCTTCGTATATAAACAATTCATGACATAATTTAAAACCATAGAAGTAGCAGAGATGTTACTATGACCTGGTCTGAACCCTGACTGTTTTACATTCAGAAAATACGTAGCAGTTAAAGGGATCTAAGCTGAGTATTAATCAATGATTCCAGGATTTTTGCTAGGCAAGAGAGTTTGGAAATGGGACGATAATTATTTAGATCACTCGGGTTGCCACCTTTATGTAGAGGAAGCACATGGGCCACCTTCCAAACTCTAGGAATAGTACTCATTATAATTGTCAAGTAAAAAATATGTGTTAATGCTTCCGCAATCAATGGAGCAGAAAGCTGTAATGAGAAAGGATCAAGCATATCAGCCCCAGTAGATTTTTTTTTTTACATCAATCATAAGTAATTGTTCCAATACATCAGAAGTAGACAGTTGCTCCAGAGAGTACAATGATTCACTGGGGGTTGTCTGGTGGTCTATCAAGTCGACTAGCGGCTGGGAGAGGGACGAGCAGTTTACTGACTGACTCGAGTCTATTAAACTGATATTTCTTTCAAACAAAAAACGGCGTACATAAAATGTTGATTAAAAGCATTATCTATCAAATTTTTTCCAATAATGATGTCAGAGTTCAGTATAACTAGCTTGGGTAGGGAAGGAGAGGAATTTCCACGCTTTAGTGCCTTAACTGTTTTCTAAAATTTGTAGACGTCAGCCCTCATGAAGACACTGTCATGGAAGAGTCATGTGAAAGCTATGCAAGTGGGATGGAGGACGGCAGCCTGAGGAAAGAGATGTTATCCCTCATGAAGACCCTGTCGTGGAAGACTATGGAAGTGGGGTGGATTCACCCACTGCCTGGAATGGCAGGGGCATCAACAATGAATAATGAATCAGACCTTGACAGAATCCCTGAGGGCACATCATTGGCCGTAGATCTGGCTGCTTTGACCAGTGAGTTCCAGGTAAAGCACAATTCTGTGGATAAGCTACTGAAACTATTGCAAAGCCATGGCCATCCACAAGTGACATCCACTGCCCGCACTCTCGTCAAAACTGGAAACCGTGGAAAAGTCAGGCATTGAGATCTCCACTACCCACTAACGGAGAAGTTGGTCAAAACCCTGAATCGTTACCCAGTTCAACAGGTCAGCCCCCCCCCCCCCCCCTTAGCACTACACAGCTGATACAAATAACCAACTCATCGTCAAGCTTTGATTATTTTAATCAGCTGTGTAGTGCTAGGGCACCTGGGGGGGCCCCCAGGACCAAGTTTGGGAAACCCTGCAACAGGTGACTGACCTCAACATTCTGGAGTTGTCTTTTAATGTTGACAGACTGCCTCCATGTGGCCTGTCCTCTGAGCAGTCATGCTTAGTCCAGTGACCATTTTCCCAACAGTACTGACCTGTGGACTGAAAAGGCAAACTAACCTTGTGTTCCTAGATGACATGTGGCTGACCTAGATGAGATATGACGAATGGCCTGGACTACAGAGGGAGGAACATCAAAATAACAGTCCAATGCTTTGTGTGTGATACTCCAGCAAGATCCATGGTCAAGAACCCCAAATGTTACACGGGGGGACTGGTTCAACCGAGTGACATACCAGGAGACAACTAACCTAACCTTGCACACAAATGCATAATTCCACGCTCAAACGTAGCCAGAGAACCATCACGGCAACACACCACTGTCTGACCTCCTAGTTGACAAGGTGCTGTGTTTCCCCATCGATTACATACACCAGGCCTGCCTTGGGGTCACCAAGGGGGAAAAAGGGATGAGAATCTCTGCCGGTCAGCTGTGGGAGGTGAGCAGCAGGTTCCTACAGTTGAGGTCGTCGATCCCCTCCATCTTTGCCCGTACCCCCCGAGGCCTCTATGAGCTTGAGAAATGGAAGGCAAGAGTTCCGCCAGTTTCTCTTGTACACAGGGAAACTGGTGCTGAAGGCTGTCCTCAGAGAAGAACCTTCCTACCAGCCTTTCTTGACCTTCAGTGTTGCAGTTGGCTTGCAACACTAGTACCAACACTGGTACAGCAGCATCCCCACTATGCTCACAACCTGCTGCAGTACTTTGTTGTAAAAGGACGTGAACTTCACGGGGCCACCTTCCTTGTCTACAAAACGCACATCATGCTGCACAGCAGATGCTGTCAGGTTTGGTGGCCTGGACAATTGCAGCGCTTTCATGTTTGAAAACCACCTGCAGACAATCAAGAAGACTGTGCGATCAGGAAAGAGTCCCATGGCTCAAATAGCTAACAGACTGGAGGAGAGTCTGACCAGGCCAATTGAACAGCCAAAAAAATGAACCACAAAAAAGAGCAAGGACCAGGCCTACCTGTTGGAAGATGAAGAGAGCTGTGAGCTTGTGGAGGTAGTTGAGAAAGAGGGAAAGGTGCTGTGAAAACTGTACCACCAACCAGAACCTCTGCTATTGGACCCATGCAGCTCATCCCTGATTGGTGTGTACAAATACCACAGGAGAAACACAATTGTAAAATGGATACCAACCACGGAGATCCACGGAGATCTGGCAGAGGGCCATATGAATGGAGAGAGGACAGAAGACCACTTTTGTGTCAGTACTACATCAGGTCTGAAGATGCCTGCTGTGGAGACTAACACACACTGACACAAACACAGTGGCTGACCTAGCTGAGATCTTGACAGATGGAAGGTGTTCCAATGCCACCAGTGGCACAAAAGTGGGCCTGACAGAGCTGACTGCTGAAGATGCAAAGTTGGAACTCTCTGGAGAGGAGATGCCACTCTTAGACACACAGGAAGCCGTGCCACTGCCCAGTGGCTCTCAGAATTCACCACATTCTTGAGATGCCTGCTGTGGAGACTGACACAAACACACAAACACGGTGGCTGGCCTAGCTGAGATCTTGACGAATAGAAGATGTTCCACTGTTGGAGGTAGGTACTGTTGGACCTATTTATTGTCATTTTGGCCTCCATTGAATTCATTAACAGTGCTCCACAAACAGTCCTAGTCAGGGTTATGAAATTGCTAATGTTTTCCACATTTCAGATAGGTACTAGTTGTCCTTCACTTAATGTTCTTCTATCTTTTTAGATTACTTACCAAAAGCTGTGAAGTGTTCTAAGGTTCCGGAAGTGAAGTCAGCAGTTGAAAGCGTGGATGAAACGCTACCTGACAAAAGGCCAGTGAAAAGACAGAGGGAATACCGTGACAGCAGCTGTGATGAGGGTATGACACAAACTGATCTGGTAACAGATCAATAAACCCACTGAATCTGATCTGGTCTCTGTAACCCTTAACCCTGACTGCATTTTTGACCAAAGTATCCTGTATGCTATTTAGACGAGGGCTCTGAACTAAACACACAAGCAATGACCACAATGGAACCCTCGTGCCAAAAGACAACAACAATTAGAGGTATGATTGTAAAAATGTATCTTCAACATTTCAAAAGTATAAGAAAATAATATACACACACATGAAATGTTGATTAGTCAGTTCATCAAATGGACAAAGATGTATATGTGCCCGTTAAGAACTACTGATTCATCACAGTATCTTGTTCATGTAAATAAGGTGATTCTCCACAGTATGTTGATAATTCACACTACTACTAGGCCTATTTGAAAAATCCTCAATATTTATCTTCAATAACATTTATCCAAAACCTAATGAGAAATAGATAAACACAGAAGAACTGAAACTGGATGGCCCACTTGATTGCAGTGTATTGAACATGTATTTTTTTAGATAAGTGTTCAGGACACCTTCCCACCAAAATTCCTCTAGTGAAGCCTAAGCTACCCACCACCCCCTCCTGCACCCTTCCTTTGAAGAAACACAACACCAAATGTAAGATAACATTGTTGCAGGAGCATTATAAATATCAGATGTCAACCTTATCAACAAGGAATTATCAAGACACCATTGACACAATGGTTGTGTTGCAATTCTGCTCTTTTGACATCACTTACAACAATGGCAAGTTGTTACTAATACTTGCAATTTTGCACACAGTCATTGATGGACCCTCAACATCTTGCAACCTGGCAGCAGACAATATCTTAGATACAGACTACTCCCAGACAGACATGTTGCATGGTATTACTATTTTGCTATACTGTCTTTATTTTCAGTGTCTGGAAAGTGTCTGACACCAACACAGGAAAAGTAGCCTATTGGCCTAGTGATTATTACGGTTGGAATTCTGCCATCATCTAGTTGTCACAGTGGATAATGACCTGATTTCAAACTTTTAAAGCTGCAACATGTAAATTTTTGGATGCGAACCTACCAAATTCACATAGAAATGTGTGTTAGAGATCTGTCATTCTCATTTAAAGCAAGTCTAAGAAACAGTAGAGCTGTTCAATGTGCTCTATTTCTATACTAACCTTTCTAACATTTTGTTGTTGCATCTTTTACTTTCGGTTTTGTATACCAGCTTCAAACAGCTGAAAGTACAATATTTTTGGTTATGGAAAATATATCTGACAGCAGTCAGATATTCAAATTTTAGCAACCAGGAAATGGAGGAGCGATTTCTGCATAGTGCATCTTTAAGTGTGGAACTTCACTGCTTGTATTTTATCTACTTGTATATGTGTGCACAGAAACTGACAGACCCTAAACACCATTCTGAGATGGCAAGTACGCAGCCACCCAGCCAACAGCTCCTTCCCTGGCACTAGAGATTAAATTAATTAATTGTATTTTACCCTTTTATTTTAGTTTTATTTTAACCTGAAACTTAGATACTAGTAAAAGTGACAATGACTGTGGAATTGTTCATCTACTTTGAAGTCCCAAATTGTCCAAAACATGTTTACTGTACCAAAAGTATGTGGACACCTGCTCGTTAAACATCTCATTTGAAAATCATGCACATTAATATGGAGTTGGTTCCCCCTTTGCTGCTATAACAGCCTCCACTCTTCTGGGAAAACGTTCGACTAAATGTTAGAACATTGCTGCAGGGACTTTCTTCCATTCAGCCATAAGAGCGTTAGTGAGGTGGGGCAGTCGGCTTTCCAATTCCATCCCAAAGGTGTTCGATGGCGTTGCGGTCAGGGCTCTGTGCAGGCCAGTCAAGTTCTTCCACACCAATTTCAACAAACCATTTCTGTATGGACCTCGCTTTGTGCACGGGGGCATTGTCATGCTGAAACGGGAAAGGGCCTTCCCCAAACTGTTGCCACAAAGTTGAAAACACAGAATCGTCTAATGTCATTGTATGCTGTAGCGTTAAGATTTCCCTTTGCTGAAACTAAGGGGCCTAGCCCGAACCATGAAAAACAGCCCCAGACCATTATTCCTCCTGCACCAAACTTTAAAGTTGGCAGGATGGATTGGGGCAGGTAGTGTTCTCCTGGCATCCGCCTAATCCAGATTTGTCCATTCTACTGCCAGATGGTGAAGCGTGATTCCTCACTCCAGAGAACGCATTTCCACTGTTCTAGAGTCCAATGGCTGCAAGCTTTACACCACTCCAGCCGACGGTTGGCATTGCGTATGGTGATCTTAGGCTTGTGTGTGGCAGCTTGGCCATGGAAACCCATTTCATGAAGCTCCGTCTTGTGCTGACGTTAATTTCAGATGCAGTTTGGAACTCGGTAGTGAGTGTTGCTACCGATGACAGACAATTTTTACGCGCTTCAGCACAAAGCGGTCCCGTTCTGTGAGCTTGTGTGGCCTACCACTTCGCGGCTGAGCCGTTGTTGCTCATAGATGTTTCCACTTCACAATAACCGAACTTACAGTTGACCGGGACAGCTCTAGCAGGGCAGAAATTTTACAAACTGACTTGTTGGAAAGGTGGCATCTTATGACCGTGCCACATTGAAAGTCACTGAGCTATTCAGTAAGGCCATTCTGTTGCCAATGTTTGTCTATGGAGATTGCTTGACTGTGTGCTCGATGTTATAGACCTGTCAGCAACGGGTGTGGCTGAAATAGCCAAATCCACTAATTTGAAGAGGTGTCCACATACTTATGTATATATAGTGCATATGGGTCCAACTGTAGTTACAAAACATGTCGAAAATATGTTGTCTTGATGGCAGTGTGGGAGAATAAAGAAAATTTTTGTTATTTTCAAATCAAATTTTATTTGTCATATGCACTGAATAATTTCACAGGTGTAGACCTCACCTGTGAAATTATTACTTACAAGTAGGGCTGTTACTGGTGACCGTATTACCGCCACACTGGTCGTCACGAGTCAAGAAGGCAGTCAAATTCCACGTTACCATTTAGTCATGGTAATTAGGCTTCTCCAAGCTCTGATGCTGCTGATGGTCATTAGTAGCCTACCAAACTTGCTAACTGCCTGGCACTCAGCACTCTATTGTCCCTCTAATCACTCTGACATCAATGCAAATGTCATCGAACATCTAATCAAACACTTCATGAGAGCCCATGAGCTCATGTTATGCAACATTTCTATAGGCTATGCAATTGCATGAGAAAACAGAGTGATGGCCTGTACTAGAAAGAGGAGGGTCCCATCAGCTTTCTATAGGCTAGCCCTACTATATTTATTTATCTTTCCTAATATTAAGCACATTGCTTCTATTTACACCAGGAGTATAGCCTACCTGGCTGACATGAAAATGAACCATGGGAAAAGCATCCTCCATTCGCTATTTAAGTACATAGATGACATGTATTTTTTCCCCCTGCCCCTGTTTCGAGACAGGTGCGTGATAATGGTTCATTCTAAATCAAAACAAATTTCACACAAATTATTTAGTATATGTAAAGACAAGATTAAATCAAGAATAGTCTGATGGGCGACAATATTAACCTACAGTATCACTTGTGAGTTATATAATATCACTTGTGAATGATGCCCAGCATAAGGCAAGAAACAATGCAAAACTTTTTTTTGCGACTTTTTCAAATCATAGTCACACACCTCATGTAGCCTAGCCTATAGCCCTATATGTTTTGATAAGGTTTGTATCATGGAGCGGCAGGTAGCCTAGTGGTTAATGTTGGGCTTGTAACCGAAAGGTTGCTAGATCGAATCCCCGAGCTAACAAGGTAAAAATCTTTCATTCTGCACATGAACAAGACAGTTAACCCACTGTTCCTAGGCCGTCATTGTAAATAAGAATGTGTTCTTAACTGACTTGCCTTGTTAAATAAAATAAAATCACAACTAAAGTGGCCAAATAACTTCTTAAAATTAAGCACATAAATCCACTTTACAGAGCGTAACTAGCATACATACTCAGCATGTGAGTTTGAAGTTTGGGGGACATCATTTTCACCATAAAAATGCACCTTTATTAAAAAAGCATTAAATGCATAACCGCATTTGCTAATGGAACAAAAGCCTACTGCCGTGTGCGCATTGCTGCGCTTATATTGTGAAGAAATAGCCTAATAGTTTATCAACATTTTAAGCTAAACGTTCTAATCTGTTGCGTCAGCCTCATTGCGTAAAAAAGTTTTTTTGATGCTAGTGGTTGTATTAATTTGGGATCTATCGCAAATATTTCTTTCTCGTACAGAATAGAATAGGTTTACTTTTGTACTATGTGGGATAGTAGATTGACATAGGCTTGTGCTTTTGCTGTTCGTTAGGCCTACTCATCTTGTTGGCTGACGAAAAGTAAATGTGTACATTTCATCCAATATCTTCAGTATGAGCCTCGGAATTGGATAAGGACGCATGCAGTTGCGACCCCGATGTGTCTGTCTTCACTTGTAGCCTATGAGAAAGAACCGATCACCTGACAGAGAGCCATGTGAGTGAGAGGTGCTTCAGCCGCAAAAGCCATGGATTTTTTTAGGGGATTCCGCTGGGAATTTCGAAGTGCTTGCCAAATTGTGAATGAGAGACTGAGGAAGTGTGTACAGCCTGTAACAAAAACAAAGCATAACTAAAGGCCTTTCATGCAGCTTTTTTTCCAAATCATCATTAGAGTCGCATCATGCAGCCTTAGAACGTATTAAAAATCTAAACATATAGCCCAATGTTTGTATAACAATTAAAGTTACATAAATAACTCTAAATTAAGCAGATAGTAGCAGCTGTTTCTTTGCTAAACTCAGCAAAAAAAGAAACCTCCCTTTTTCAGGACCCTGTCTTTCAAAGATAATTCGTAAAAATCCAAATAACTTCACAGATCTTCATTGTAAAGGGTTTAAACACTGTTCCCAATGCTTGTTTAATGAACCATAAATAATTAATGAACATTCACCTGTGGAACGGTCGTTAAGACACTAACAGCTTACAGATGGTAGGCAATTAAGGTCAAAGTTATGAAAACTTAGGACACTAAAGAGGCCTTTCTCTTTAGTGTCTCTGAAAAACACTTAAAGAAAGATGCCCAGGGTCCCTGCTCATCTGCGTGAACATGCCTTAGGCATGCTGCAAGGAGGCATGAGGACTGCAGATGTGGCCAGGGCAATAAATTGCCATGTCCATACTGTGAGACGCCTAAGACAGCGCTACAAGGAGACAGGATGACAGCTAATCGTCCTCGCAGTGGCAGACCGCGTGTAATAACACCATCACAGGATCGGTACATCCGAACATCACACTTGCGGGACAGGTACAGGATGACAATAACAACTGCCCGAGTTACACCAGGAATGCACAATCCCTCCATCAGTGCTCAGAATGTCCGCAATAGGCTGAGAGAGGCTGGACTGAGGGCTTGTAGGCCTGTTGTAAGGCAGGTCCTCACCAGACATCACCGGTAACAACGTCGCCTATGGGCACAAACCCACCATCGTTGGACCAGACAGGACTGGCAAAAAGTGCTCTACAATGACAAGTCGCTGTTTTGTCTCACCAGAGGTGATGGTCATGATGGTCATATTCGTGTTTATCGTCGAAGGAATGAGCATTACACCGAGGTCTGTACTCTGGAGCGGGATCGATTTGGAGGTAGAGGGTCCGTCATGGTCTGGGGCGGTGTGTCACAGCATCATCAGACTGAGCTTGTTGTCATTGCAGGCAATTTCAACGCTGTGCGTTACAGGGAAGACATCCTCCTCCCTCATGTGGTACCCTTCCTACAGGCTCATCCTGACATGACCCTCCAGCATGACAATGCCACCAGCCATACTGCTCGTTCTGTGCGTGATTTCCTGCAAGACAGGAACGTCAGTGTTCTGCCATGGCCAGCGAAGAGCCCGGATCTCAATCCCATTGATCACATTTGGGACCTGTTGGATCGGAGGGTGAGGGCTAGGGCCATTCCGCCCAGAAATGTCCCGGGAACTTGCAGGTGCCTTGGTGGAAGAGTGGGGTAACATCTCACAGCAAGAACTTGAAAGTCTGGTGCAGTCCATGAGGAGGAGATGCACTGCAGTACTTAATGCAGCTGGTGGCCACACCAGATACTGACTGTTTCTTTTGATTTTGACCCACCCCCCCTTTGTTCAGGGACACATTATTCAATTTCTGTTAGTCACATGTCTGTGGAACTTGTTCAGTTTATGTCTCAGTTGTTGAATCTTGTCATGTTCATACAAATATTTCCACATGTTAAGTTGCTGATAATAAACGCAGTTGACAGTGGGAGGACGTTTCTTTTTTTGCTGAATTTATATTACATGGATTTATTAGACTTTTTAAATTGGAGATGTTTCAAAGGTCTGCATCAGTGGCTTGTAGGCCATGTGTGGAAGCCGGGAGTTGCTAAATGTGTTTATGTAAACATTTACTAAATTAAAAAATACATTTTAAAAAGTTACACAACAAAATAACAATAACAAAGCTATATACAGGGGTTACCAGTACTGATTCAATGTGCGAGTCAATGTGCGGGGGTACAGGTTAGTCGAGGTAATTGAGGTAATAAGTACATGTAGGTAGGGGTAAAGTGACTATGCATAGATAATAAACAGCGAGTAGCAGCAGCGGGAGGGGGTCAATGCAAATAGTCCGGGTGGCCATTTGATTAATTGTTTAGCAGTCTTATGACTTGGGGGTAGAAGCTGTTAAGGAGCCTTTTGGACCTAGACTTGATGCTCTGGTACCGCTTGCAGTGCTGTTGCAGAGAGAACAGTCTGTGACTTGGGTGGCTGGAGTCTTTGACAATTCTTTGGTCCGTTCTCTGACACCACCTATTATAAAGGTCCTGAATGGCAAGAAGCTTGGCCCCAGTGATGTACTGGGCCGTATGCACTAACCTCTGTAGCGCCTTACGATTGGATGCTGAGCAGTTGCCATACCAGGCGGTGATGAAACCAGTCAGGATGCTCTCCAGGGTGCAGCTGTAAAACTTTTTGAGGCTCTGGGGACCCATGCCAAATCTTTTCAGTCTCCTGAGGGGGAATAGGCGTTGTTGTGCCCTCTTCATGACTGTCTTGGTGTGTTTGGACCATGATAGTTTGTTGGTGATGTGGACAACAAGGAACTTGAAGCTCTTGACCAGCTCCACTGCACCCCTGTCGACGTGAATGTGGGCTGTCTTATCGGCCCTTCAGGAAGTCCAGGATCAAGTTCCAAGGTCTTTAGCTTTAGTGATGTGCTTTGTGGGTACTATGGTATTGAACGCTGAGCTGTAGTCAATGAACAGCACTCTCACATAGGTGTTTCTTTTGTCCAGGTTGGAAAGGGCAGTGTGGAGTGCGATTGAGATTGTGTCATCTGTGAATCTGTTGGAGTGGTATGTGAATTGGAAGTGGGTCCAGGGTTTCCGGGATGATGGTGTTGATGTGAGCCATGACCAGCCTTTCAAAGCACTTCTTGGCTACAGACATGAGTGCTACAGGGCGATAGTGATTTAGACAGGTTACCTTGCCGTTCTTGCGCACAGGGACTATGGTGGTCTGCTTGAAACATGTAGGTATTACAGACTCGGTCAGGGAGAGGTTGAAAATGTCAGTGAAGATACTTGCCAGTTTGTCTGTGCATGTTCTGAGTACTTGTCCTGATAATCCACCTGGCCCAGCGGCCTTGTTAATGTTGACCTGTTTAAAGTTTTTACTCACATCAGCTACGGAACAGCTGGTGCTCTCATGCATGCTTCAGTGTTGCTTGCCTTGAAGCGAGCATAGAAGGCATTAACTCGTCTGGTAGGCTCGCGTCACTGGGCAGCTCGCGGCTGGGTTTCCCTTTGTAATCCGTAATAGTTTGCGAGCCCTGCCACATCGACGAGCATAAGACCCGGTGTAGTAGGATTCAATCTTAGTCCTGAATTGATGCTTTGCCTTTGATTTTTTGTCTGAGAGCATATCGGGATTTCTTATAAGTGTCCGGATTAGTGTCCCGCTCCTTGAAAACGGCAGCTCTAGCCTTTATCTTAGTGCGAATGTTGCCTGTAATCCATGGATTCTGTTTGGGATATGTACGTACAATACTGTGGGGACAACGTCATCAATGCACTTATTGATGAAGCCAGGGACTGAGGTGGTATACTCCTCAATGCCATCAGATGAATCCTGGAACATATTCCAGTCTGTGCTAGCAAAACAGTTCTGTAGTTTAGCATCTGCGACATCTGACCCCTTCCGTATTGAGCGAGTCTGTTATTTCTCTGCTTGAGTTTTTGCTTGTAATCAGGAATCAGGAGGATAGAATTATGGTCAGATTTGCCAAATGGAGGAAAAGGCAGAGCTTTGTACACATCTCTGTGTGTGGACTAAAGGTGGTCGTGAGTTGTTTTTCCTCTGGTTGCACATGTGACATGCTGATAGAAATAAGGTAAAACGGATTTAAGTTTTCCTGCAATAAAGTACTGCATTTTGTAGTTATTGAGGCAATCATTTACTATTCAATATATATTTTAAACCTTTGTGTACAGTATCTCAAACAGACATACTACAGGTTTTCATTCAAAAAGTGGAGGTCATTAAAGAAACACAACAAGAGATCTTCCTTCATTTGTGAAGGATGTGGGCTGCTAAACAAGGAGACCTGGCCTGGCCATGTAACAGTTAGTCCTGACTGAGTTTCAATATCCCCATATCACCCCTTGGCCCGATAATTATTTAGAAAATGGGTCATGAAATAAATCAACTAGGCTCACCAATTTGCCATCAACATTAGTCTACTTCCTCAATGGCCAATGTGCACAAATGTGTGGCTGGCACACAGCTCTGTTGTCTGCCACAACTTTATGGCATTAAACAATTTCACAAGTGTGTAAATACTGACATCAAACCTGTTGTCTTAAAAACGTTATGCCCTTTCCCAACAGCATTTCTGATTCAATTTCTGTGTTACGTTGCAGACTCATCATCTCAGCCTTATAGGTGGGGCCAACCCCGGAGAGTGTACAAGGAGGGTTCTGAGGACTCCCACAACAAGCCAAGTTTGGAGGCACTATACTGTAGCCTGAAAGGGAAACGGGGGGAAATTGCACTTACTGTAAGAACATGAGTGTGTACAATGTTATCAAATGTGAGTTCAATTACAAAACAGTTACTTCACAGCAAGCCATGGTAATAGATTCTTCCCAAACACAGATTAAGCCTTGCTCCTTATGCTGGACTAGGGCTGTTACGGTGAACGAATTACCGCCACACTGGCAGTCACTGGCCCATCTACTGTTGCTAGCCCAAATTTTGACTTGTGCTCTGATATCTGCTTCACTGATTTCTGCTTTCGTAAAAGCCTGGGTTTTCTGCACATTAACACTAGAAGCTTATTACCTAAAATGGATCAATTGAAAGTGTGGGTTCACAGCTCAAATCTAGATGTGTTGGTCATTACTGAGGTGTGGTTAAGAAAGAGTGCTTTGAATACTGATGTTAACCTTTCTGGTTATAACCTTTTTCAGCAAGACAGATCTTCCAACGATGGGAGAGTGGCAATCTTTAGCAAGAATCACCTTCAGTGCTCGGTTGTGTCCGCAAAGTCTGTCCCAAAACAATTTGATTTCCTGGTTTTAAGCATTAAACTTTCAAATAGCTCTTTGTTGACTGTTGCTGGGTGCTATCGTCCTACATCAGCACCGGCCTGTACCCTACCTGCCCTAAGCTCTCTCCTGGCCCCTTACACTAAGTCTGAATTTGTCCTGCTAGGTGAACTAAACTGGGACATACTTAAACCACCTGACCAAGTCCTAAAGCAATGGGACTTCCTAAATCTTTTTCAGATTATTACCAACCCCACAAGGTATGAGCCCAAACACCCAGAGAAGGCTACTCTCCTCAATGTTATTCTCACAAATAATCCTGATAGGTATCAGTCTAGTGTTTTCTGTAATGACCTTAGTGATCACTGTTTTATAGCCTGCGTTAGTAATGGCTGATACGGAAAACAACCTGTCCTGATTTGTCATAGACGCTTGCTAAAAAAACTTTAATGTGCAAGCCTTCCTTCATGACCTGGCCTCTGTAAATTGGTATAGAATCAGCTTGATCCCCTCTACTGAAGATGCTTGGACCTTATTTTTTTGATATTTTCAGTAATATTGTTAACAAACACACCCCAGTAAAGAAAATGACAATTAAAGTTGGACCGTGATCTTGCAGAGTTACTCCGCCTCAAGAATTGCATTTTGCTCGGCAAACGCATACTCAGGCTGACTGGCTCTCATTCAGGCAAATTAGAAATAAGTGCACTCAGGCTATCCGGAAGGCCAAAGTTAATTACTTTAAGGAGTCGTTCTCTCTCTGTGGGTCTAACCCCAAGAAGTTCTGGAAAATGGTTAAAGACCTGGAGAATAAACTCTCCTAACAGCTGCCCATGTCCCTTAAAGTTGATGATGTGTTTGTTACTGGCAAGAAGCACATGGCTGAGCTTTTTAGTCACCACTTCATAAAGTCAGGATTCCTATTTGACTCAGCCATGCCTCCTTGCCCGTCCAACATTTCCTCATCTCCCACCCCTTCTAATGTGACTAGCCCTGATGCTCCTCCCTCTTCTTCCCCTATCCAGCTACAAAGCTTCTCCCTACAGGCGGTCACTGAGTCCGAGGTGCTAAAGGAGCTCCTTAAACTTGACCCCCAAAAACATCTGGGTAAGATGGTTTAGACCCTTTCTTCTTTAAACCTGATGTGGATAGGGGGCAGTATTTTCACGGCCGGATGAAAAAACATACCCGATTTAAACTGGTTACTACTCTTGCCCAGAATGTGCATATTATTAGTAGATTTGGATAGAAAACACTCTGATGTTTCTAAAACTGTTTGAATGGTGTCTGTGAGTATAACAGAACTCATATGGCCGGCAAAAACCTGAGAAAAAGTCAACCAGGAAGTGGAGGATCTGAGAATTGTAGTTCTTCTTTCTAGTCCCTTTCGAAACTACAGTATCTGTGGGGTTATGTTGCACTTTCTAAGGCTTCCATTGGCTGTCTAAAGCCTTCAGAAAGTGGTTTGAGCATTCTCCTGTCACTGGGCAGAGTATAGGAGCTCAGTTACTGAGTGGTCTACCTGGCAACAAAGGGATTGGATATGCGCGGTCCCGCGAGCACGCTGTTTTTAATTTTTCTCCTTGAATGAATACGCTATTGTCCGGTTGGAATATTATCGCAATTTTACGTTAAAAATACCATAAAGATTGATTTTAAACAGCGTTTGACATGCTTCTAAGTATGGTAATGGAACATTTTGACTTTTTGTGTCTCGAATTGCACTCGCGCGTTAGCCTTTGGATAGTGACCTGAACGCACAAACAAAACGGAGGTATTTGGACATAACTGTGGATTATTTTGAACAAAAACAACATTTCTTGTGGAAGTAGCAGTCCTGGGAGTGCATTCTGATGAAGATCAGCAAAGGTAAGAGCATATTTCTATTACTAATTCTGAGTTTAGGTTGCCCCGAACTTGGCGGGTGTCTGTATAGCTTTCTGTGATGGCGAGCTATGTACTCAGAATATTGAAAAATGTGCTTTCTCAGTAAAGCTATTTTAAAATCTGTCACAGTGGTTGCATAAGGAGTTCTGTATCTATAATTCTTAAAATAATTGTTATGTATTTTGTCAACGTTTATGAAGAGTATTTTTGTAAATTCACCGGGATTTTTGGTGGGAATACATTTTCTGAACATCACGCGCCAATGTAAAATGCTGTTTTTGGATATAAATATGAACTTGATCGAAGAAAACATACATGTATTGTGTAACATGATGTCCTAGAAGTGTCATCTGATGAAGATCGTCAAAGGTTAGTGCTTCATTTAGCTGTGTTTTGGGTTTTATTGACACATGTCCTTGCTTGAAAAATGGCTGTGTGGTTATTTTGGTCTATGTACTCTCCTAACATAATCTAATGTTTTGCTTTCGCTGTAAAGCCTTTTTGAAATCGGACAATGTGGTTGGATTAACCTGTTGAGGACAGACATTCCGCTGGCAGAACCCCGTTCCGCCAGCGGAACCCCTAGCCAACAGACAATGGCATCGCATGGCGCGAAATACAAAACCAACTAAAATACCACAATTCAATTTTCTCAAACAATCAACTATTTTACACCATTTTAAAGATAAGACTCTCGTTAATCTAACCACATTGTCTGATTTCAAAAAGGCTTTACAGCGAAAGCAAAACATTAGATTATATTAGGAGAGTACATAGACACAAATAATCACACAGCCATTTTCCAAGCAAGCATAGCCATTTTTCAAGCAAAACATTAGATTATGTCAGCAGAGTACCCAGCCAGAAATAATCAGACACCCATTTTTCAAGCAAGCATATATGTCACATAAACCCAAACCACAGCTAACTGCAGCACTAACCTTTGATGATCTTCATCAGATGACACTCCTAGGACATTATGTTATACAATACCTGCATGTTCTGTTCAATCAAGTTCAAATTTATATCAAAAAACAGCTTTTTACATTAGCATGTGATGTTCAGATCTAGCATACCCACCGAAAACTTCCGGTGAATTTACTAAATTACTCATGAAAAAACGTTGACAAAATACAGAACAACTATTTTAAGACCTGTTAGGGACAGACGTTCCGCTAGCGGAACGCCTCACCAATATCCAATAGTATAGCGTGGCGCAAAATATACTGCTAAAAAAATAAAGGGAACACTTAAACAACACAATGTAACTCCAAGTCAATCACACTTCTGTGAAATCAAACTGTCCACTTAGGAAGCAACACTGATAGACAATACATTTCAAATGCTGTTGTGCAAATGGAATAGACAACAGGTGGAAATTATAGGCAATTAGCAAGACACCCCCAATAAAGGAGGGGTTCTGCAGGTGGTAACCACAGACCACTTTTCAGTTCCTATGCTTCCTGGCTGATGTTTTGGTCACTTTTGAATGCTGGCGGTGCTTTCACTCTAGTGGTAGCATGAGATGGAGTCTACAACCCACACAAGTGGCTCAGGTAGTGCAGCTCATCCAGGATGGCACATCAATGCGTGCTGTGGCAAGAAGGTTTGCTGTGTCTGTCAGCGTAGTGTCCAGAGCATGGAGGCGCTACCAGGAGACAGGCCAGTACATCAGGAGACGTGGAGGAGGCCGTAGGAGGGCAACAACCTAGCAGCAGGACCGCTACCTCCGCCTTTGTGCAAGGAGGAGCAGGAGGAGCACTGCCAGAGCCCTGCAAAATGACCTCCAGCAGGCCACAAATGTGCATGTGTCTGCTCAAACGGTCAGAAACAGACTCCATGAGGGTGGTATGAGGGCCCGATGTCCACAGGTGGGGGTTGTGCTTACAGCCCAACACCGTGCAGGACGTTTGGCATTTGCCAGAGAACACCAAGATTGGCAAATTCGCCACTGGCGCCCTGTGCTCTTCACAGATGAAAGCAGGTTCACACTGAGCACATGTGACAATCGTGACAGTCTGGAGACGCCGTGGAGAACGTTCTGCTGCCTGCAACATCCTCCAGCATGACCGGTTTGGCGGTGGGTCAGTCATGGTGTGGGGTGGCATTTCTTTGGGGGGCCGCACAGCCCTCCATGTGCTCGCCAGTGGTAGCCTGACTGCCATTAGGTACCGAGATGAGATCCTCAGACCCCTTGTGAGACCATATGCTGGTGCGGTTGGCCCTGGGTTCCTCCTAATGCAAGACAATGCTAGACCTCATGTGGCTGGAGTATGTCAGCAGTTCCTGCAAGAGGAAGGCATTGATGCTATGGACTGGCCCGTCCGTTCCCCAGACCTGAATCCAATTGAGCACATCTGGGACATCATGTCTCGTTCCATCCACCAACGCCAGGTTGCACCACAGACTGTCCAGGAGTTGGCGGATGCTTTAGTCCAGGTCTGGGAGGAGATCCCTCAGGAGACCATCCGCCACCTCATCAGAAGCATGCCCAGGCGTTGTAGGGACGTGGAGGCCACACACACTACTGAGCCTCATTTTGACTTGTTTTAAGGACATTACATCAAAGTTGGATCAGCCTGTAGTGTGGTTTTCCAATTTAATTTTGAGTGTGACTCCAAATCCAGACCTCCATGGGTTGATAAATTGGATTTCCATTGATTATTTTTGTGTGATTTTGTTGTCAGCACATTCAACTATGTAAAGAAAAAAGTATTTAATAAGATTATTTTATTCATTCAGATCTAGGATGTGTTATTTTAGTGTTCCCTTTCTTTTTTTGAGCAGTGTACAAAACACCTCAAAAATGCTATCACTTCAATTTCTCAAACATTTGACTATTTTACACCATTTTAAAGATAAGACTCTCTTTAATCTAACCACACTGTCCAATCTCAAAAAGGATTTACAGTGAAAGCAAAACATTAGATTATGTCAGGAGAGTACCCTCCCAAAAATAATCACACAGCCATTTTTCAAGCAAGCATATATGTCACAAAAACTAAAACCACAGCTAAATGCAGCACTAACCTTTGATGATCTTCATCAGATGACACTCCTAGGACATTATATTATACAATACATGCATGTTTTGTTCAATCAAGTTCATATTTATATAAAAAAAACAGCTTTTTACATTAGCATGTGATGCTCTGAACTAGCATTCCCACCGCAAACTTCCGGTGAATTTACTAAATTACTCACGATTAACCTGTTAGGGATAGGGGGCAGTATTTTCACGGCCGGATAAAAAATGTACCCGATTTAATCTGGTTACTACTCCTGCCCAGAAACTAGAATATGCATATAATTAGTCGATTTGGATGGAAAACACACTAAGTATTCTAAAACTGTTTGAATGGTGTCTGTGAGTATAACAGAACTCATATGGCAGGCCAAAACCTGAGAAGATTCTATACAGGAAGTGCCCTGTCTGACAATTTGTTCTCCTACTAGGGCATCTCTATCAAAAATACAGCATCTCTGCTGTAACGTGACATTTTCTAAGGCTTCCATTGGCTCTAGGAAGGCGCCAGAAAGTGGAATGAGAGCTCTCCAGTCTCTGGGCGAAAAACAGCAGGGGTTTTTGTGAGTGGTCCTTCTGGGAACAATGACACTGGAGCGCGCGTTCACGAGACGACTCCATGTTTTACTTTCAGTGTTTGAACGAATACAACGTCTCCCGGTTGGAATATTATCGCTATTTTCCGAGAAAAATCGCATAAAAATGTATTTTAAACAGCGTTTGACATGCTTCGAAGTACGGTAATGGAATATTTTGATATTTTTTGTCACGAAACGTGCCGGCACATCACCCTTCGGATAGTTACCTGAACGCATGAACAAAACGGAGCTATTTGAATATAACTATGGATTATTTCGAACCAAAACAACATTTGTTGTTGAAGTAGAAGTCCTGGGAGTGCATTCTGACGAAGAACAGCAAAGGTAATCCAATTTTTCTTATAGTAAATCTGAGTTTGGTGAGTGCCAAACTTGGTGGGTGTTAAAATAGCTAGCCGTGATGGCCGGGCTATGTACTCAGAATATTGCAAAATGTGCTTTCACCGAAAAGCTATTTTAAAATCTGACACCGCGATTGCATAAAGGAGTTCTGTATCTATAATTCTTAAAATAATTGTTATGTATTTTGTGAACGTTAAGAATTATAGATACAGAACTCCTTTATGCAATCGCTATGTCCGATTTTAAAATAGCTTTTCTGCGAAAGCACATTTTGCAATATTCTGAGTACATAGCTCGGCCATCAAGGCTAGCTATTCAGACCCACCAACGTCGGGGCAGCCTAAACTCAGAATTACTATTAGAAAAATTGGATTACCTTTGCTGTTCTAGCGCTAGCGGAACGTCTGTCCTCAACAGGTTTTTAAGGTTGCTGCCCCTATAATCGCCAAGCCTATATCTGACGTTTTTAATCCTGTCTCTTCTCTCCGGGGAGGTTCCCATTGCTTAGAAGGCAGCCACGGTTTGTCCTTTAATTAATGGGGGAGATCAAGCTGATCCTAACTGTTATAGGCCTATTTCTATTTTGCCCTGTTTATCAAAGGTGTTGGAAAAACAACTGACTGGCATTCTTGATGTCTCTTCTTGATGTCTCTAGTATTCTCTCTAGTATGCAATCTGGTTTCCGCTCAGGTGATGATGTCACCATTGCCCTTGATTCTAAGCATACCTCTCTCAAAAAGTGCAGTGTATAAAGTCAGAACATCTGTTGTCTCAGCCACTGCCTGTCAACAAGGGAGTACCCCAAAGCTCGATCCTAGGCCCCACACTCTTTTCAATTTACATCAACAACATAGCTCTGTCAGTAGGAAGCTCTCTCATCCATTTATCTGGAGATGTAACAGTCTTATACTCAGCTGGCCTCTCCGGATTTTGTGTTAAACGCTCTACAACAAAGCTTTCTTAGTGTCCAACAAGCTTTTTCTGCCCATAACCTTGTTCTGAATACCTCCAAAACAATGGTCATGTGGTTTGGTAAGAAGAATGCCCCTCTCCCCTCAGGTGTGATTACTACCTCTGAGGGTTAGAGCTTGAGGCAGTCACCTCATACAAGTACTTGGGAGTATAGCTGGACGGTACACTGTCCTTATCTCAGCACATATCAAAGGTGCAGGCTAAAGTTAAATCTAGACTTGGTTTCCTCTATCGTAATCACTCGTCTTTCACCCCAGCTGCCAAAATAACCCTGATTCAGATGGCCATCCTACCCATGCTAGATTATGGAGACATAATTTATAGATCGGTAGGTAAGGGTGCTCTCAAACGGCTAGATGTTCTTTACCATTCGGCCATCAGATTTGCCACCAATGCTCCTTATAGGACACATCACTGTACTCTATACTCCTCTGTAAACTGGCCATCTGGCCATCTGTAACAGGCGAGTGGACCAAAATGCAGCGGGTATATTTATCATCTTCTTCTTTATTGTAGGAAAAAACACTTAAACAAACAAACGACGAAAACAGTCCTGTAAGGTGCACAGACTATACAGGAAACAACCACCCACAAAACACAAGTGAAACAAACCCCAACTAAATATGGCCTCCAATTAGAGGCAACGACAACCAGCTGCCTCTAATTGGAGATCCTACCAAAACCCCAACATAGAAATAGAAAAACTAGATAAACACATAGACATATAAAATGTAGAACATAAACCAAAAAACCCGAACCACACAAAACAAACACCCCCTGCCACGCCCTGACCAAACTACAATAACAAATAACCCCTTTTACTGGTCAGGACGTGACAGTAGCCCCCCCCCCCCCCCCCCCCCCCAAAAGGTGCAGACCCCAAATGCACCTCAAAACAAAAACCCCACAAAAATAAACCCCAAACTTAAATGGAGGGAAGGGAGGGTGGCCAACGTCAACGACGGCTCCCGTGCTACACCCCCCCCCCCCCCAATCCTCCAACTACGGAGGTGGCTCTGGCTCCGACCTTAGTCCCCATTCTAACCTGCCCACCCCCGCTGAAGGCTCTGGGCTGAGGTGCGTCGCTGGAGACCTCGGGCTGAGGTGCGTCGCTGGAGACCTCGGGCTGAGGTGCGTCGCTGGAGACCTCGGGCTGAGGTGCGTCGCTGGAGACCTCGGGCTGAGGTGCGTCGCTGGAGACCTCGGGCTGAGGTGCGTCGCTGGAGACCTCGGGCTGAGGTGCGTCGCTGGAGACTCAGGCTGAGGTGCGTCGCTGGAGACTCAGGGCTGAGGTGCGTCGCTGGAGACTCAGGGCTGAGGTGCGTCGCTGGAGACTCAGGGCTGAGGTGCGTCGCTGGAGACTCAGGGCTGAGGTGCGTCGCTGGAGACTCAGGGCTGAGGTGCGTCGCTGGAGACTCAGGGCTGAGGTGCGTCGCTGGAGACTCAGGGCTGAGGTGCGTCGCTGGAGACTCAGGGCTGAGGTGCGTCGCTGGAGACTCAGGGCTGAGGTGCGTCGCTGGAGGGCTCCGGACTGTGGGCCGTCTCTGCTGGCTCCGGACTGTGGGCCGTCTCTGCTGGCTCCGGACTGTGGGCCGTCTCTGCTGGCTCCGGACTGTGGGCCGTCTCTGCTGGCTCCGGACTGTGGGCCGTCTCTGCTGGCTCCGGACTGTGGGCCGTCTCTGCTGGCTCCGGACTGTGGGCCGTCTCTTCAGGCTCCGGACTGTGTGCCGTCCCTTCAGGCTCCGGACTGTGGGCTGTCTCTGCCGGTTCCGGACTGTAGGACGTCGCCGGAAGCTCTGGATGGGGAACTGTCGCCGGAAGCTCTGGACGGGGGAACTGTCGCCGGAAGCTCTGGACAGGGAACTGTTGCCGGAAGCTCTGGACGGGGAACTGTCGCCGGAAGCTCTGGACGGGGAACTGTCGCCGGAAGCTCTGGACTGGGAACTGTCGCCGGAAGCTCTGGTCTGGGACTGCGCACTGAAGGCCTGATGCGTGGGGTTGGCTATGGGGCGCCAGACTAGTAACCCGCACCACAGGGCTAGTGCGAGGAGCAGGAACAGGACGTACTGGACTGGGAAGGTGCACTAGAGGCCTGATGCGTGGGGCTGGCTTTGGAGGCGCCAGACTATTGACACGCACCTCGGGGCTAGTGCGAGGAGCAGGAACAGGACATACTGGACTGGGCAGGCGCACTAGAGGCCTGATGTGTGGGGCTGGCTTTGGAGGCGCCAGAACAGTAACACGCACCACAGGGCTAGTGCAAGGAGCAGGAACAGGATACACTGGTTCTTGAAGACGCACTGGAGGTCTGGAGCGCACGGCCTGCACAACCCGTCCTGGCTGAGTTGTTACTGTAGCCTGACACGGGCGGAGTGCTGGCACAGGGCGAATTGGGCTGTGCTGAGGAATGATGGCTGCCTTGCGTAGAGCAGGCGCAGGGTTGCCTGGGCCTAGGAGACGCACTGGTGGCCAGATGTGCTGAGCAGGCATACTCCTTCCTGGCTGGATGCCTACTCTAGCACGGCACTTGCGGGAGGCTGGTATCGGCTGGTGTGCTTGCAGATGGGCGAGACCGTGCACACTTCCGCATAGCACGGTGCTCTCCATGCCAAACGCTCCCCATAATAAGCACTGGGAGTTGCCTTAGGGCTCACCCCTGGCCCAGCCAAACTACCCGTATGCCCCCCCAAAAAAAATTTTGGGGGCTGCCTCCTCTCCTCCTGAAATGGAGGATATAATGCCTCATACCTCCTTCGTTCTGCCTTTGCTGCCTCCAGTTCCTCCTTCGGTCGCCGGTACTCCCCAGCCTGCCTCCAGGGTCCCTTTCCATCTAATATTTCCTCCCATGTCCATGACTCCAAGTAGCTCTCCTTCTGCTCCTTCCTCCGCTGCTTGGTCCTTCTTTGGTGGGTGGTTCTGTAACGAACGTCGTAAGGAGTGGACCAAAATGCAGCAGGTAAATTTATCATCTTCTTCTTTATTGAAGGAAAAAACTCTTAAATAAACAAACAACGAAAACAGTCCCATAAGGTGCACAGACTATACAGGAAACAACCACCCACAAAACACAAGTGAAACAAACCCCAACTAAATATGGCCTCCAATTAGAGACAACGACAACCAGCTGTGTCTTCTGATCCCTCCTGTCTCAGCCTCCAGTATTTATGCTGCAGTAGTTTATGTGTCGGGCCCCCCGGGTCAGTCTGTTACATCTGGAGTATTTCTCTTGTCTTATCCGGTGTCCTGTGTGAATTTAAATATGCTCTCTCTAATTCTCTCTTTCTCTCTTTCTGTCTTTCTCTCGGAGGACCTGAGCCCTAGGACCATGCCTCAAGACTACCTGGTATGATGACTCCTTGCTGTCCCCAGTCCACCTGGCCGTGCTGCTGCTCCAGTTTCAACTGTTCTGCCTGCGGCTATGGAACCCTGACCTGTTCACCGGACGTGCTTGTTGCACCCTCGACAACTACTATGATTATTATTATTTGACCATGCTGGTCATTTATGAACATTTTAACATCTTGACCATGTTCTGTTATAATATCCACCCTGCACAGCCAGAAGAGGACTGGCCACCCCTCATAGCCTGGTTCCTCTCTAGGTTTCTTCCTAGGTTTTTGGCCTTTCTAGCGAGTTTTTCCTAGGAGTGTTTTTCCTAGCCACCGTGCTTCTTTCACATGCATTGCTTGCTGTTTGGGGTTTTAGGCTGGGTTTCTGTACAGCACTTTGAGATATCAGCTGATGTACGAAGGGCTATATAAATACATTTGATTTGATTTGATTTTTATTTGATTTAATTGGAGGTCCAACCAAAACCCCAACATAGAAATAGAACAACTAGATAAACACATAGAAATAGAAAATGTAGAACATAAACCAAAAAACCCGAACCACACAAAACAAACACCCCCTGCCACGCCCTGACCAAACTACATTAACAAATAACCCCTTTTACTGGTCAGGATGTGACACCATCTCTGTATACCCGTCGCAAGACCCACTGGTTGATGCTTATTTATAAAACCGTCTTAGGCCTCACTCCCCCCTATCTGACATATCTACTGCAGCCCTCATCCTCCACATACAACACCTGTTCTGCCAGTCACATTCTGTTAAAGGTCCCCAAAACACACACATCCCTGGGTCGCTCGTCTTTTCAGTTCGCTGCTTCTAGTGACTGGAACGAGCTGCAACTCAAACTGGACAACTTTATCTCAATCTCTTCATTCAAAGACTGAAGCTTACTGACAGTTGTGGCTGCTTCGCATGATGTATTGTTGTCTCTACCTTCTTGCTCTTTGTGCTGTTGTCTGTGCCCAATAATGTTTGTACCCTGTTTTGTGCTGCTACCATGTTGTGCTGCTGCCATGTTGTGTTGCTACCATGTTGTTGTCATGTTGTGTTGCTATCATGCTATGTTGTTGTCTTAGGTCTCTCTTTATGTAGTGTTGTGTTGTCTCTTGTCGTGATGTGTGTTTTGTCCTATATTTTTATTTATCCTGCTAGGTTAGTTCTCATAACCTGCTAGATTAGTTCTCCTAACCTCCCAGGTTAATTATCCTAACCAGCCTCTCCAGCTTAGCTAAAATGTTACAAGGAAATAGCAATTAAGCAGCCACCCAAAACGATCTTGGCAACCAATCTGCCCAATTAGCTATGTTTTCAGTTATGTTGATCAGCTTATTTTGATCCTCCCACTTATTTCGCAACACCCACTTACACTCTCCGCGTATACAGTTACCATGGGAGAATGATGACTGCCCCCTTTCATTGAAGCTACGGAAATCCAAGGTTGACCGCAGTACTGCAGGCATTGTTAGCAGAAAACATGATCCCCTATTACAGTGAATGGAAAAATTGCAATCTTTGAGGTTATTCTGCTTTCCCTAGTTACCACAGCCACAATTCCAGGTTTTTTCTTTTGCCTTTTGGTCTCAATTTAAGGTTAGGGTTAGGCATAAGGTTAGCAGTGTGGTTAAGGTTAGGGATAAGGTTAGGTTTAAAATCACATTTTAAGAAGATCATTTGTAGAAATAGGCAGGGTGTATGACTGTGGCTGTGTTAATTAGTGACGACCGGTCAATCTTCCAGTAAATAAAAAAGTTTTCAAGACAATCAAGGTACCAATAATTGCTTCTAATACGCCAGACGTATGTCCTTGAACCGAATATTTAAAAATCACATAGAAATTATAAGGATAATTAAGTTGCTAATGGCAGCCTGCAGTACCTCAGTCAGCCTTCAACTTGAGTTACTCAATAAGAGGGGGCAGCACTGAGCTAGGCTGCAACGTCACTTCCTAGAGTAGCTCAAACTGTAGCTCAAACTGCAAATGTTATGTCTCCATGAGACGCCATCTTAACCGACTTCATTTGGCTACAATGTGCTATTGAGTCTTCACATGAATGAATGGTGTCACGTGATTGATGGCTTTGTCCATTCATACTGTATATACAGTCATTGCTCTCTCCCTCCATTTGGCAAATCTGACCATAATTCTATCCTCCTGATTCCTGCTTACAAGCAAAAACTAAAACAGGAAAGTACCAGTGACTCGCTCAATACGGACGAGGTCAGATGACGCGGATGCTACGCTACAGGACTGTTTTGCAAGCACAGACTGGATTATGTTCCGGGATTCATCTAATGGCATTGAGGAGTATTACACCTCAGTCGTCGGTTTCATCAATAAGTGCATCGACGACGTCGTCCCCACAGTGACCGTACGTACATATCCCAACCAGAAGCCATGGATTACAGGAAACATCCGCATCGAGCTAAAGGCTAGAGCTGCCGTTTTCAAGGAGTGGAACGTTAATCTGGACGCCAATAAGAAATCCTGCTATGCCCTCAGATGAACCATCAAACAAGCAAAGCATCAATACAGGATTAAGATTGAATCCTACTTCACCGGCTCGGACGCTCGTCGGATGTGGCAGGGCTTGAAAACTATTACGGACTACAAAGGGAAACCCAGACACGAGCTTCCCAGTGACGCAACACTACCAGATGAGCTAAATGCCTTTTATGCTCGCTTTGAGGCAAGCAACACTGAAGCATGCACGAGAGCACCAGCTGGTCTTGCTCACATCGGTAGCTGATGTGAGCAAGACCTTTAAACAGGTCAACATTCACAAAGCCGCGGGGCCAGATGGATTACCAGGACGTGTACTCAAAGCATGCGCAGACCAACTGGCAAGTGTCTTCACTGATATTTTCAACCTCTCCCTGACAGTCTGTAATAGCTACATGTTTCAAGCAGACCAGCATAGTCCCTGTGCCAAAGGCAGCGAAGGTAACCTGCCTAAAT
This sequence comes from Salmo salar, assembly GCF_965601325.2. NCBI lineage: Eukaryota > Metazoa > Chordata > Actinopteri > Salmoniformes > Salmonidae > Salmo > Salmo salar. Next base: position 49,809,695 of record NC_138302.1, read on the forward strand.
GATTATCGTCCCGTAGCACTCACGTCGGTAGCCATGAAGTGCTTTGAAAGGCTGGTCATGGCTCACATCAAGAGCATCATCCCGGATACCCTAGATCCACTCCAATTCGCATACCGCCCCAACAGATCCACAGATGACGCAATCTCAATCGCACTCCACACTGCCCTTTCCCACCTGGACGAAAGGAACACCTATGTGAGAATGCTGTTCATTGACTACAGCTCAGCATTCAACACCATATTGCCCACGAAGCTCATCACTAAGCTAAGGACCCTGGGACTAAGCTAAGGACCCTGGGACTAAACACCTCCCTCTGCAACTGGATCCTGGACTTCCTGACGGGCTGCTTCCAGGTGTTAAGGGTAGGCAACAACACATCTGCCCCTGATACTCAACACTGGGGCCCCTCAGGGGTGTGTACTTAGTCCCCTCCTATACTCCTGGTTCACCCACGACTGCGTGGCCAAACACGACTCCAACACCATCATTAAGTTTGCTGACGGCACAACAGTGGTAAGTCTGATCACCGACAACGATGAGACAGCCTATAGGGTGGAGTCAGAGAACTGGCAGTGTGGTGCCAGGACAACAACCTCTCCCTCAATATGAGCAAAACAAAGGAGCTGATCGTGGGCTATAGGAAAAGGTGGGCCAAAACAGGCCCCCATTAACATCAATGGGGCTATAGTGGAGCGGGTCGAGAATTTCAAGTTCCTTGGTGTCCACACCACCAACAAACGAACATGGTTCAAACACACCAAGAAAGTCATGAAGAGGGCATGACAAAACCTTTTCCCCCTCGGGAGACTGAAAAGATTTGGCATGAGTCCCCAGATCCTCAAAAGGTTCTACAGCTACACCATCGAGACCATCCTGACCGGTTGCATCACCGCCTGGTATGGCAACTGCTCGGCATCTGACCGTAAGGCGCTACAGAGGGTAGTGCGTACGGCCCAGTACATCACTGGGGCCAAGCTTCCTGCAATCCGGGACCTATATAATAGGCAGTGTCAGAGGAAAGCCCATAAAATTGTCAGAGACTCCAGTCACCCAAGTCATAGACTGTTTTCTCTGCTAACGCACGGCAAGTGGTACCAGAGCGCCAAGTCTAGGACCAAAAGGCTTCTTAACAGCTTCTATCCCCAAGCCATAAGACTGCTGAACAATTAATCAAATGGCCACCGGACTATTACATTGCCCCCCCCCCCCTCCATTTGTTTGTACACTGCTGCTACTCGCTGTTTATTATCTATGCAGTGAGGTACTGGTACCCCTTGTATATAGCCTCATTATTGTTATGTGATTGTGTTACTTTTTAATCATTTTTTACTTTATTTGGTAAATATTTTCTTAACTCTTCTTGAACTGCACTGTTGGTTAAGGGCTTGTAAAAGTAAGCATTTCATGGTAAGGTCTACACTTGTTGTATTCGGCGCATGTGACAAATAAAGTTTGATTTGATTGGCAAAAGACACCAAAGATGGTGAATAAATGTAGATAGGTCACTTAGGCTTTTTACCATTGAAGAAAATCGTCAGTTCCAGTATACTTAACAACTGGGTATATCTCCCATAGACACCAATGCAATAGCAGTTGGGTCTGGTCTTAGATCATTGACATTCATAGAACCAGAAAAAAAACTATACAGAAAAAAAACATTGATTGGCTATCCATCTACCTATACGCATCATTTGATGCTGCCTGCCGCTCTTTACGGCAAAATGTAACAACAAATTAAGGTATCATATTTCTCAGGTGAGTATTCACAGAGGAAGAGGCAAATGGTGAAGGTTGATTCCACCGTAAATTTGACCATGCAGATTAAGCAGATGTTAAGTAAGCAAACCAAGTAAGGACGTTTTGTATGGGGGGATAATGAGTGTCGAATTTGTTCAAGATAAAAGTGAATTCCTACAGTATTTTTATAGGTGAGGAATATTTGATCAAATTTAAGTTTTACAATGGTAGGTTGTTACGAGTATATTGATGTTTTCTACAAAAGATAATTGGCCAGATTCGTCTGACAGGGTTTCCCAAACTTTGTCCTGGGGACCCCAAGGGGTGCACGTTTTGGTTTTTGCCCTAGCACTACACAGCTGATCCAAATAATCAACTAATCATCAAGCTTTGATTATTTGAATCAGCTGTCTAGTGCTCGGCCAAAAATATAAACGTGCAGCCATTGGGGTAACCAGCACAGAGTTTTGGAAAGACTGGGCTAGAATATTCCCTCCCGCCAATACTTATTTACATGGTTACAGCGGACAACCATCTTGTCAATATAATAAATAATATTTTGTATTCATCCTGCGGTCTACCTTGACGATGGTAGGATTAACATGATGAGTTAAGTGTAGGCTTTATCCTGTGGAAGCGATTTCTAGAATATTGTAAAAAATAAAATAGTAATTTAAACACTCATACAAAGACCGGCCGCAGGGTAATTGACTGACTCGTTTACAAGTTTCAACAAGAGGATGGAACATGTTTCATGATGTCTGTCGACTGATTTTTAGGAAAGCTAGTGTCCGTTTCACTGCAAGGCAACCTTTTTAACAAGGCTGACACAAATGTTACATGGGTATGGCAAAGTCATGTGTGTGAGAGAGAGAGAGAGATTCCTGTCTGACATTGGTACTGACTCTTCTGCTCTCCGCCCCTAAGTACTTCAACAAAGATATAAGCACCAGAGCAGTGATTTCACAAGAGGAAGCATTAGCAGACCAGAGTGAGAGAAGAAGAAACTATGGCAGAGAACAAGATGGGGCAAAACATTGGGGCTGGGGCTGGAATTCTTGCCAAACGAGTACAAAAGTCATTGAATCGTGCTCAGGAAAAGGTAAGCAACAAGTTAGTGAAACGTGATATCTCTATGTTATCCTGAAATCAAGATTGCCACAATTCATTAGGCAATTCTACAACTACTAGCTTAGTCATTTGGGGTACTTGAACTTAATGACGCTTAACTGTTATTGGCCAGGGCCCGGTTTCCCAAAAAGCATCTTCAGGCTAAGTTCATCATTAGAACCATAAGATAAACTTAGTTTTAAGATGCTTTTGTGAAACCAGGCCCTGTTTATGTATTTTGGTCAGTGTGGAGGAACCTACTCTGAAAAGATAGTTTACCAAGCTACCAATTAGTTCACATTAAAAGCAGTTAACCTACACTAAAGCTACCACTACAAAAAAATATAGTTTACTTAACTAAAGTTACTGTGAAAACGTAGTTAACTACATCCAAACTACTTTGTGAAAAATGATCATGTATAGATCAGAAATGTCAGACTATAAATTACAAGAACAGAACAATTTGGGGTCATATGTTAACAGAATATGTCATTTATCCTATCAAACACAAAAACGATGTTTCAAGTGCGAATTAGGCAGGTCTGATGCCGAAAAATAAAGGATTTTTTTTGCCAACTTCACTGATCTTTTCTTTTTGCAAAAAACGTTGTGTGTAGTTCCAGTAGGAAAAAAAGTAATTAACTACTGAAAACAATTACCACCAAGCTACTGCAAAATGTAGTTAAATTATTAGTTGAACTACATGATATTGGTGACAGTAGGCCTACATTGTCCACTACAGTAATCAGGGGCGAAAATCTGATATCAACTTTGGAGGGGACAATTACATGAAATTTTCTCAAGAGTAATTCCTGAGGGGGACACCAAAAGTAGTGCTGTAACACAGCCTACATTGTAATATGGTAAATGTATATTGAGGAACCAAAGAAATAAGGTGTTTGCCGTACTCCTAACTACCGGTACCCAAAACTACACAACTAATCACAACAGCAATACCATTGCCTTTAACAAATCTTAGTTCAGTCACCAGTTTAAGTTGAGAGTGGGGGTATCCATGGCATTTTCCAATTATGTTCCTATTTTACAAGTAAAAAAAATTGAGAACCTTTCATAATGTTGCCAAACAAAGACTCAACAAACTTACCTGAGACTCCCTGTCTCTGCCAGTCTGTCCCTGCATATCTGTCCCCAACTCTGCTGTCTGTGTGCCATCTGTTGCCTGCTCTGCCTAATGACATCATTGTGAAACATTTCCATTAGAATTTCATTTCTTTCTTATGAACATTTTATCAACTAGTCTTTGAGATATTAGGCTACTAGGGTTCTTACTTTGCGTTTTGGTGTACTGAAAAATACTCTGATGTCCGTCTTTTATTTTTCTGCCATTTTTCTACCTGGCTGGCTGGCTACACCCACACACAGTGTGTAGGTTATTTACAGTAGGAGATGGGCTTCTATCATCTTATCTTTTATCATTCTATTTGGGCTTCGATCTAAAAGGTAGCTAGCAAATGTGAAACGGATTAAAATGACAAGAGTTGACAGCTGTATGAGTTCACCATTTACACAACATATGCTGCAACCTTTTGTAATTTTAATAGTTTGTTTCATATTGGCTGGCTTCCAACAATAGCTGAATTTGCAAAGCTAGCGAGCACCAATTCCGTTTCAGTGGTGTTTGCTATAATCTTTGCTACCCGGGTTAAATAAAGGTGAAATAAAATAAATAAATAAAAGTTCCCTTGCGACAATTTAGCTTTTGCAACGAGACCATTAAATATATTTAAGACAATGGTAGAAGAGAGTGTAGTTCTGTTCAGTTTGGACTCCAGTTTATCGCTAACCTTATCACAGGGACTTTGAAGCACTAACTTACATCATCTGCATGCCGATCTTGGAATAAATTGACGATAGCAAAGATTCCATCTTTGACGAGGCCACATAAATGGAATAGGTACTAGCTAGCTTAATAGTTAATATTTGCTCGCTAGCTCTGCATATTCAGCTAGTGTGTGTGCGCGATTGACTGGATTAACCTCACGTCAGTTACGTTCATTGAGTGCCTTTCAGACAGTGGATATGACCCCTCTGTTACCTTGCCAACTAAGGAACTGGCAGTGGATCAAACCATTGTGAGGCAAAGGGTGGGGGGGTCGCAATCTTTTGAAACTTAAGAACGCGCTATTAAGTGTCTAATCAGCACAATTGCTTTCATTGCGTATTATTAATATTATTGAAATTACATAGTTATGTTTCAGTGATATATTGGGGGGGACAAATCATATTTTTCCCAGGATGGGGGGGTCGTGTCCCCCCCGTCCCCCCCCGGGATTTCCGCCCCTGACAGTAATATAATTTCTTCAGACAGTCTCTCTATTGACTGTTGGCGTGTTCTTTACCACTGACAGACCCAAGCAATTGATGGCTTGTGAAAGGGCTTTAGACAGGTTTGAGAGTTTAATCTGTTTGAAGAATCATAACCTACTGAATGTAGTTGATGTTGATACCTCAATGACCCCAGGGTAATTCCTCAAAAGACAAAAAAAACAACAGTTCAAATAATATTCAATTTACCTTTTATTGTGAACTAGCCTATATCAAGTTAGTTGTCTATCCCAACAGAAAGCATCCACATTAATGTTGTGCTAGTCTGTTAATGCCATTTTGTTGATGTTGCATGTGGACACAAAATCTTCCACTTCCTGCCTCTGCATACACTTCCTCTCACTCACTGCTCTTACTCGGTGGTTTTGTGGTTCACTTGGCCTTGGTGCTGGCGTACTGCTCTGCTAGTTTCACTTTGCTGCTGAAACCCCCAAAAAAGGACAGGGAGTGTGGTTTGAAATGTCTGACAGATGAAATCGGTTCAATTGTGCCCAAGTTCCATCCAATCATTTTGGGTCAACAACAGATGTCATTTTTGGGAAAGGGGAATAATATAAATTTTGTTGGCCTGGGTTTGGAAAATAGTGAACATAACACCAGTAAGATCATTATGGAATACAATGTAGGGCCTAGATACTGTAAGTATCATGAAGGACATGAACCACCCGAGCCACGGCCTGTTCACCCCGCTCTCATCCAGAAGGCGAGGTCAGTACAGGTGCATCAAAGCTGGGACCGAAAGACTGAAAAACAGCTTCTATCTCAAGGCCATCAGACTGTTAAATAGCCATCACTAGCCGGCTACCACCCAGTTACTCAACTCTGCACCTTAAGAGGCTGCTGCCCTATATACATAGACATGAAATCACTGGCCACTTTAATAATGGAACACTAGTCACTCTAATAATGTTTGCATCCTGCTTTACTCATCTCATATGTATATACTCTATTCAACTGTATTTTAGTCAGGCCACTCCGACATTGCTAGTCCTAATATTTATATATTTATTAATTCCATTCTTTTAATTTTAGATTTGTGTATTGTTGTGAATTGTTAGATACTACAGCACTGTTGGAGCTAGGAACACAAGCATTTAGCTACACCCGCAATAACATCCGCTAAATATGTGCATGTGACCAATAAGATTTGATTTGAAGGGTGATTGTTAGTACCTCACACAGGTCAACCTGAACAACAGTACGACACCTATTATAGAGAGTCATGCCCATTAATGTTGATTGAAAGAAAGCTGTGGATATATCAACTGCTTTTGTTTTTGTCCTGTCATAGGTCATGCAGAAGCTGGGGAAGAACATGGAGACTAAAGATGAACAGTTTGAACAGTACTCCCAGAACCTTCTCAAACAACAGGTACTGATGAAGAAAAGCTCTGCTTCAATGTCATGCTGTTTCTGTCTCCCATGATGAACTGCAACACTGATGCAATAGATGTTTGTATCGATAAGCCCACTTTTTGTAACATGCTGTACTAGGCCTATATGAGTCATACTGACTGTTACTGTTGGTTGCTCAAGTCTCTCCATCCCCTAAAGGCCTTCCCACACTGTACGTCGGATTCAGTCTTTATTACATGTCACACATGTTACATGTCACACTTTGCGATGTGATCAAATTCAAATCTTGATTATCAACCTGGCCAGATTATATGATTTGCTTCAGTTCTCTCGTCACATTCTGCGATTGTCATGCATTGCAAGGATACTTCAGCAAAGTAGGCTACATCAACTGCGTCAACTGGGCATATCAAGCATGGCATCGAAAGAACGACTACACACCAGCAAGGTGTCATTGCCTGCAGTGTTCCTCCTATTGGTCAGTCACCCGATCCCTGGTGACTCATATGAGCTCGTAACACTAGCCAAACTCCACGATAAAGGCTCAACATTTCTGACACTTTCAGAACTTTGTCGGAGCTTACAACACACGTAGTGGTACATAATCATCAGATCTATACATACCCTGTCATACTGAACACGACGTGTACATTTTGTCTGGGACAGCAAAGCCGTGGCATAAGACTGAAAAATCTTACAGTCCGTGTGGGCCTTTAGGCACATAAGGACCATATTCACTCAAATGAAATCTTTTTGCATTGATAACTTTAGGATCCAAACTCTGAGCATTAGGAATGGTGGCCTTCCTTGCATTTTTTGTTTACATTATTATTTTTTCTATGTAATTTCATTGACTGATATGCTGTCAAATGGCCAACTGACTAGCCACTGGTTGGTCGCTCATTTGAAAAAGCATTGGAAAAACCAGAGGTTGTTTTGTCTGCTAAATCAGTGGTTCCTAAACTGTGGGGCGTGAGGGTCCGGCTTTAAATTTAGTCTTGAAAGTTGTAATAGTAGAATGCACAAGACACATCACTTCCTCTTGTCATGTTAGTTATTGCATACCTTAGAGCTATTTATAATTTGTCAAATGTCCAGATCAACTAGCTTTAAAACTGCAACATTTTCTTTGCACCCCATGACAAAACGTGTAGAATTGTAGGAAATTAGCTTCAAACCTGTACAATTCTCTCCACTTGGGCCTCCCAAGGGGTGCAGTAGTCTATGGCACTGTACACATTGCTGGAGGCGTCACTATAACCCCGGGTTTGATCCCAGGCTGTGTGACAGCCGGCCGTGACCAGGAGACCCATGAGGTGGCTCACAATTGGCACAGTGTTGTCCGGGTTAGGGGTGGGTTTGGCTGGTCGGGATTTCCTTGTCCCATCGCGCTCTAGTGACTCCTTGTGGCGGGCCGGACGCCTGCAAGCTGACTTTGGTTGCCAGTTGTACGGTGTTTCCACCAACACATTGGTGCGGCTGGCTTCCGGGTTAAGCGAGCAGTGCGGCTTGGGAGGGTCGTGTTTCGGAGGACGCATGGCTCTCGACCTTAGCCTCTCCTGAGTCCGTACTGGAGTTGCAGTGATGGGACAAGACTGTAACTACCAGTTGGATATCACGAAATTGGGGGAGAAAAAGGTGTAAAAGTACCCCAAAGAAATCTTTCCACCAGCAAGAGGAGTGTGAACAGTTTGTCATGAACAGTGCTTGTTCCCATAAATATAGACGTGGCACGTGTGCTAGGGGTGTGGGATGTTCCCCAATGCTGGAAGGGGGGCCCCCCAAGTTAAAAAGTTTGGGAACCCCTGTGCTAAATTACTGTTTTTGTGTTCACATAGAAATGTCCTCTGATTCATCTTGAACAGTGCATTCGGAAAGCATTCAGACCCCATCACTTTTTCCACATTCTGTTATGTTATAGCCTTATTTTAAAATGCATTAAATTGTTTTCCTCATCAATCTACACACAATAACCCATAATGACAAAGCAAAAACAGGTTTAAAAAAATAAAATAAATAACAGATCACATTTTACATATGTATTCAGACCCTTACTCAGTACTTTGTTGAAGCACCTTTGGCAGCAATTACAGCCTTGAGTCTTCTGAGGTACGACGCACACCTGTATTTGGGGAGTTTCTTCCATTCTTCTCTGCAGATCCTCTCAAGCTCTGTCAGGTTGAATGGGGAGCATCACTGCACAGCGACTTTCAGGTCTCTCCAGAGATGTTCAAGTCCAGACTGGCTGGGCCACTCAAGGACTTTCAGAGACGTCCAGAGACTCCTGCGTCGTCTTGGCTGTGTGCTTAGGGTCGTTGTCCTGTTGGAAGGTGAACCTTCACCCCAGTCTGAGATCCTGAGTGCTCTGGAGCAGGTTTTCATCAAGAAGCTCTCTTTACTTTGCTCCATTCATATATATATATATATATATATATATATATATATATATATATATATATATATATATATATATATATATATATATATATATATATATATATACCTCGGTCCTGAATAGTCTTCCAGTCCCTGCCACTGAAAAACATCCCCACAGCATGATGCTGCCACTAACATGTTTCACCTTAGGGATGGTGCCAGGTTTCCTACAGAAGTGACGCTTGGCATTCAGGCCAAAGAGTTCATTCTTGGTTTCATCAGACCAAAGAGTCTTGTTTCTTATGGTCTGAGAGTCCTTTACGTGCCTTTTGGCAAACCCCAAGCGGGCTGTCATATCTTTTACTGAGGAGTGGCTTCTGTCTTGCTACTCAACAATAACGTCATGATTGGTGGAGTGCTACAGAGATGGTTGTCCTTCTGGAAGGTTCTCCCATGTCCACAGGGGAACTCTGGAGCTCTGTCAGAGTGACCACCGGATTCTTGGTCACCTCCCTCACCAAGGCCCTTCTCCCCTGATTGCTCAGGCTGCCAGCTCTAGGAAGAGTCTTGGTGGTTCCAAACTTCTTCCATTTAAGAATGCTGGAGGCCACTGTGTTCTTGGGGACCTTCAATGCTGCAGAAGTGTTTTGGTACCCTTCCACAGATCTGCGCTTGTACCACAATCTTGTCTTGGAGCTCTATGGACAATTCCTTTGACCTCATGGCTTGGTTTTCGCTCTGACATGCACTGTCAACTATAGGACCTTATCAAATCATGTCCAATAAATTGAATTTACCACAGGTGGACTCCAATCAAGTTGTAGAAACATTTCAAGGATTATCAATGGAAAAAGGATGAATCTGAGCTCAATTTGGAGTCTCATAGCAAAGGATATGAATACTTATGCAAATAAGGTATTTTGTTTTTTTTAATACATTTCTAAAAACCGTTTTCACTTTGTCATAATGGGGAATTGTGTGTAGATTGATGAGAAAAATGTATAATTTTTATCAATTTTAGAATAAGGCTGTAACGTAACATAATGTGGAAAAAATCAAGGGGTTTGAATACTTTCTGAATGCACTGTATGTTGCAAGGGAGCTTTCTCTGACGTCTGGTTAACTGTTTCTGCCCTCAGATCTGTGTGCATTTTTAAATATCTGTATTTTGGGTCATTTCACCAAATCAACACATATTAAGAAAAAGTTGTCTTAAAGGGGCTTTTGAGTGGCTTAGCGGTCTAAGGCACTGCATCTCAGTGCTAGAGGAGCCACTACAGACCTGGTTTGATTCCAGGCCGTGATTGGGAGTCCCATAGGGCGGAGCACAATTGGCCCAGCGTCGTCCGTGTTAGGGCTTTGCCGGTGTAGGCTGTCATTGTAAATAAGATTTTTTTCTTAACTGACTTAAAGGTTAAATATATACAATTTATTAAAAAAATGTAAGAGCGACTGACGCTAAAAAGCTATTTCTTGTTTGGAAAATGGCCGATGTGGCATTGATATGTCAAACATTTATTCTAGTGTCAAAATGGACTACAAAGTGTGAATGGGTTAATTTTGGTCAAAAAGTAGTCTTGTCCAAAAATTTGTTTTGGGAGAAGAGAAAAGGAAGGGTACCATAACAGTTTTCTGTGGGTTGGGCTTATTTTAATCCTGCCCACAGCTGGCAGCACCCAAGTAAGCTGATCATAATGCCCATGGTCAATTTGGTTTGACATTTGATATCCCTATTGGGCTTAGGGATCATCAGGAAATTACACAATGTACATGGGACAATATTTTAAAGGTCAATATCTCCAAATGTTAATGACTTAAAAATCTTAAACCAACTATAAATTGTAGAAGTTCATATATAAATATTGACAGCATTTAATGAGACAACATGAAAATATTGTCCCATTTACATTGACATTTATTGACGGTCCCTAACTATCCCCAGAGATAGACTATCCAAAGTCAAAACAAATTTGCCACTCTTCCCACCTATGAGCACACACGAGACACCCACATCAAACCTTACCCCATAACTAACTCAAGTTTGAATTCAGTCATTGCCGCTAGCATTTAATTAACCAAACAAGTCCACCCAACCTGGTTTCAGAGCATTTCGTATTATTCTGTACGTAAATCTGAGACACTCTATTTAGTATATGTTATTCCATTTAGTATATGTTAGGTATGGTTACATAAGACAGATGGTTACTTAAGGCTAAAATTAAAGGAGGGTTGTTGATGGGGGTGGATGGGTGGGTGTATATCCATCTCATCACAGCTAATTAGCAACTTTTAAACTACTTTTTATTACCTTGAAACTACTTAGCATGTTAGCTAACCCTTCCCCTAACACTTTTAGCTAACTCTTCACTTAACCTGACCGTAACCCTTTAACCTAATTCCTAAACTTAACCCTAACCCCAAGCCTACCTAACGTTAGCGAACTAGCTAATGTTAGCCACCTAGACAGAATACATAACATATCATACATTTTGCAAATTGGTAACATAATACGAATTGTAATTGGTAACATATCATAAAAAATGGAGTGTCTTGGATTTCTGTAGAGAATAATATGAAATGCTCTGAGACCAGGTTGGTCCACCATGCCTTGCGTAAAACTATATACTCCTTATTCAGATAAAATTTTTGTTGTTGTTAGTTTCTCTGGCTCCTTGAAGCATCAAAAGGTAATCCTTGTTCGAAAAGGACAGTGTCACTTTTAAAACACCTTTAAAAAACCTTTACAGAAGATAAACCTCCAAAAACACTGAAAGAGAAAGACACCAGGATCTTCACAATTCAAGATGTACAATCATACCACAAACAATAACAGTAAAGAATGTATACTGTACATTCTTTGCTGTTATTGTTTGTGGTATGATTGTACATCTTGAATTGTGAAGATCCTGGTGTCTTTCTCTTTCAGTGTTTTTGGAGGTTTGTCTTCTGTAAAGGTGACGTCAACTACTGGAATGGGTCTTTGATTGATGGATGCTCTCACTGTAAGAAATGTACTATAACAACTCGCTCATTGAATCTTCTGTCTTTTCAACCAACAGAATGATGGGGGAAGACTATTCAAAGAAGTCCAAGCGTACTTCCGTGCAGTGAAAGGTAGGAGCTGTCTATTTGAGTTGTCTATTTCATCTCACTCCATCGCAGAGGTTTCTCATGGGCACAGGAGCACCTACGGTTCTGATTAGTCTAATCAAATCAATTACATAACCGGTGGCTTAATTTAAGTTGTTAAACAACAAAACTGGCAAAACAGGCAGGGTTGGCTTAGAATGTTGACAAATGTTATCACATTTTTATTGAAAACATAAATACATTTGCACAATGAGCACTTGTCTCTCAAATACATTGTTACAATTGTTGGTTAGCTAGCTAGCAATTTTTTTGCCATATTACCAATGAAATCAGTCAAAACACCTCAAAATGAGACATGGTATCAAGAACAAGATGAAACTAGCTGAAACGAGCCACTTATGATTCCCCACAAGGTAGTTTCTTGTCATTGTTGCTAGCTGTTAGTGTTGCCCTGTGAATTTAGGCAGTTCAGGCTGCCATATTCATATTCAGGTCAAAACCAAATGTCTACAATCTTTGTGTTGTCATGGCCACAAGATCAGAAATCTTTACCCTATTTTTTTTCTTCTTTTGGCTTTGATGTAGTTGTAGGCCTATATTTTGTACAGTAATGTGTTCAATTTGACACATTGGCCCAAGTCTCTTTTTGTAAACTGACAATACTTTCAAATCCTCTCTGGTGGCATGGGAGAGAAAGTAAAGAGGGAAGTGAATTCCATCTATTATTAGATTATTTGTTTTTGCAATCCTGTCTATACTGTCAATTTATAAAAGCAAAGAACTGAGGACCATTAAAAAGGGCAGACTCAGCAAATGAATGTATGATTCATTTGAGCTAGAAATTATTGTGTTAGTACTGTTTTTTTTAATATATATTTTTTTTTTTTTAGTGCAACCGTTTGCATTCCACTTCAAATGAAGCCCATGTTGTTTTGACCTTGCGTAGGTGTAGCATTGTGCCTAAAATCCAAAACTTTATCTTAATGTTCTTTCCATTATGATTTCTGTCATGCCAGGTTGTATTTATTAGGTTTACACTTGACACTTACCTGTGATTTCTGCTATCAGAATACGAAGATCGCATTGAAAAGACGGGTCTGATTGTGTTCAGATCTGGCTGACCCCTTCAGGAGGTGGTCAGGGATGGATTATGTGCGGATTTCTCCTCAGTCTTGATGTAATCAGGCTACCGAAAGTGCATACAGTGGGCGATGTCATCAGCACCCCTCCCACAATTCTCCAAAAAATGTGTATTTTGGGACCGAGGCACCTTTTCATTATAACGTCGGAGGAAATAGGTACCAAGTGTGTGAGGAAAGTGTTTGCTGGACTCAAATGCTAGCCAGCTAACTAATATTTAGAAAATAATGTTTGGCTGGCTAGAGTTATGCTAATCCATTTGCAATCACTTTAGCATTGCTTGCCAGCTTGCTGGCTAGCTACAGAAGTTAGCTGCCTAGTTAGCTACTGCCAATTGTGTTATCATATTTAACCCATTCCACCGTTTGTAGACTGCATACTGGCATTTGAATATAGAGCGGGAAAAGGGAATCCAGAAACACTGTGGACACGTTTGACACATTTAAATGTAGACTTATGACGCCTTCGGAATTCCATGATCAGAACTACGATCAGAATACTAAAGCTGCATGAACTGTGAAGTTTAGACACATCCTTATTGGTGTACACCGTAGCAAAATGTTTTGCTGCAGAAAATAAGTGTTCATGTAGTCCCAACTTGTTTGGTAGTGAATACTACCCTTGACAGTGTCTGGGGATGTAGTGAATACTACATCGTGTGTAAAGCCCTGAAAGAAATTTATGAAAAAAATCCCCTGGCCCTGATGAACTAGACCCTCACCTTCAACACCTAGCCGCTGACATCATTGCTCCCCCCTTAACATGTATTTTTAACCTTACACTTGATGTTAAGGAAATCCCCAAGTTATGGAAATCTGCTTTTGTACTGCCTCTCCTGAAAGGTGGAGATCCCTCTCTACTTTACAACTATCTACCCATTTCAAAATTGTCTGTACTATCAAAGGTACTGGAGTCCTTAGTTAGTAGGCAACTTGATAAGGAAGCTCAAGCTGAAAATAGGATTTTATTACCGGCATAAGGCTTGTTTTTCTTTTCCTGACCTGTTCACCGGACGTGCTTGTTGCATCCTCGACAACTACTATGATTATTATTATTTGACCATGCTGGTCATTTATGAACATTTTAACATCTTGACCATGTTCTGTTATAATATCCACCCTGCACAGCCAGAAGAGGACTGGCCACCCCTCATAGCCTGGTTCCTCTCTAGGTTTCTTCCTAGGTTTTTGGCCTTTCTAGGGAGTTTTTCCTAGGGAGTTTTTCCTAGCCACTGTGCTTCTTTCACATGCTTTGCTTGCTGTTTGGGGTTTTAGGCTGGGTTTCTGTACAGCACTTTGAGAATATCAGCTGATGTACGAAGGGCTATATAAAAATAAATTTGATTTGTTTTTCTTTTGAGGCCAGGAATGAGCTGGTACGATGTGCATTACTGTCGGTTTTAGATTTTAGTGATGTTATATATATGCAGGCCTCAGCCATTACCCTGAGAGCACTTGATTCATTGTATCATGCAGCCCTCAGGTTCATTACAAATCAGAAACGTCTAACACATTGTGATCTCTACAGCGCTGTTGGCTGGTCGTCATTGACCTTGCGTAGGCTTAAACACTGGTATACACTGATTTATAAGGCCATATTAGGTAAAATGCCATTTTATCTCTGTTCTTTTTTTAGTTAGGTCAGTAAATAAGTATCAATTACGGTCCCATTCTGATTTGCTTCTAACAGTACCAAATATTTGAACAGGTCATGGTAGAAATAGTTTTAGTTATTTAGCACCGTGGTCCTGGAATTCTCTTTTGAACATTGTAAAATGTGATCTAGTTTCGTTGGTGGAGTTGAAACACTTGATCGATGTATATATTATAGAAGAGTGTAATTGTTTTTAGGCCAGCTGTTTTTAGTCAAGATGTTTGTTTTTAAATGAAATATGTTTTTGTTGTACTGTATGTGTGTTTTATAGTTTTGTTTTTTGTTGTGTGAGTGTATGTAATTTGGTTTGTCTGAAACGTTGTTCCCCTTGCTGCTATTGGACCAGGTCTCTCTTGGAAAAGAGATATTTATCTCAATGAGAATAAACCTGTATAAATAAAGTTAAAATTAAAAATTAAATAAAAACATCCCCAGACACTGTCCCCTAGCCTAGTCAACACCACTTGCCTAGCAGATCACTTGTTATCTACCCACAAACATTTTTATGGCAAATGCAGTCAATTTTCCTTCTGTCCTTCTCTACAGTGATGCATGAGACATCCAAGCGACTGTCCCAGACGTTAAGAGACGTCTACGAACCTGACTGGCAGGGAAGAGAGGACCTGTCTGTCATCATGGAGGTGGGCTACAGCTGGGTATTTTGTTGTGGTCTATAGTAGGGATGGGTGCGGTTATTTGAATATCCAAACAGATGTTAGTATTAGATCACTTGGGAGAGTATTCATTTGAGAGAAAAATATAGGTATATTTTTAACAATGAAAAGGCTTTGTCGAAATGTTTATAAAACTGACATTGCTACATAACCTACAAGGATAGACATATATTATAATAGATATAGATATATATTATAATACAAGTTTTTTTATACTACCTGTAGCATTCACACGTGTAGCTTGTTACGCTTGGTCAATCAAATTGCCGTTACAGTCACAGGCTTCATGTGTAGCAAGTGAAGTGGGCATATTTAGAATCAATGCAAAATGGAAAGTGTAGCGGTATTTATATGTACCACAGAAGAACCAAGAAATAAAGAGTGACACCTCAGCTGTCTTTTTGGGCTTTTATGTAGATCTGCAATGGTATTATGAAAAGACAGGACAGGGATACTTCAGTCTTCAATGCACCATCTGACAAGTTGTTCTATAGAGGGTCGTGACCTGACTATCATTAATGTGATGACTGCTATTTATCGAATAATTACCTACTATGTTTAATTATTACTCAATTAAATTAATCATATAACAATTAACTCATTAGGAATTTGGGGCACCACGGGAAAAGTTGTTTACAGAGCTACTATCTCCCGACTTAAACTCTAAAGATGATCTAAATATTTCTTACATCAATAACAGTCAATTATTAATTATTTCCTCATATCAGTCTCATTCTGAACGTCGTTGACTTCATAAATCTGCACAAACCCTAACCTAAGTGATGAATCAGCGATACACAAATTGGCTTAATTATGTATTTACTAATTAACTAAATAATCACACAGAAATACATAAACACCCATACACACACACACATACACACACAAGGTATAGGTTATTGATTACTAACACGATGCAATGAAAACAGTCCTTTAGTGGACTAACCCGATATGATGGCATGTTACACAATGGAAAGAGGATGGGGAAAGATAAAGCGCGGGAGAGACAAAGATGGTGAACTTATCGTACATACATTTGGAAACTATGCTCACCGTAAATATGAATATTTAGCACCCTAACAACCACTCATTCGGATTAGAAATGTAACATATATTTACTTGTAGGTGTCTTTCTCTGTCGTCTCTCTGTTGAAACCACCTGAGGTCACAATGTCCTTCTTAGTTGTAGGCTTCTTTTGTTCTGGAGTTTTCTTAGAATGGATGCTTCAGGTGTACCACACAGTGGTGAGAGGGTTCTGTCTACCCCTCTTTGGTCAATTGTCCTAGACTACTTTACATGCAGAGCTGCAGACGGTGGTCTAGTCTTCACCTTCTTCACTCATCGAGAGTTTCAGAGGGTCTTACCATTTTCTGGTGTTGTAGTTTTAACCATTTCAACGTGTGGACCACATTCTCACGTCCTCTGGACTGTTTTTAAATTCGCAGCAAGTCCTTTTAAGCACTCTGGCCTTGGAGGGTGTTCCGTCCTGTTGACACAATGTCTGCTCACGTGGGCGTGGTTATGACTGTGCTCAGGTTTATATGAAAAGTCATCTCATTTAAAGGCTAAAATCACATTTCTATCTTTTCAAAAATAATGAATCCTATAATTTTTACAACATTTAGATGTAAATCTGATATGTACATTGTGAAAGCTCTTAAGTGGCAGCAGCAGGGCGGCAGCGTAGCCTAGTGGTTAGAGCGTTGGACTAGTAACCGAAAGGTTGCAAGATCAAATCCCTGAGCTGACAAAGTACAAATCTGTCGTTCTGCCCCTGAACAAGGCAGTTAACCCACTAGGCCGTCATTGAAAATAAGAATTTGTTCTTAACTAACTTGCCTAGTTAAATAAAGGTAAAATAAAAAGTTAATGTTTCTGTTATAACATCTTTCTGATCGTTTTAATGACATCACAAAATATACATTAATTTTGCATATTCCATCTATCATCATTCCCAACATTCTTTGTTAGAAATATTGTTTCATTATCCACTTTTGGATGTTGGAGTTTTGGTGGCAAAGTCTCTGATTTTCAGCCTTCCATTTCTGCAGCGTCGGGGAGAGTTTCAGCAAGGTATTTATGTCATAAAACAGGCCATCCTCAAATCTGTGCCTAGCTGATGGGTCCATTTGATCCTCACCAAGGAGAGACAGTCATGACAAGAGCATGAAGAAAAGTGAAACGCGTATCCTGTCTCACATCTCTAATACATTGCTAGGTGCTTTCAGTGTTGACAGTATTAAAATACAACTTATGTACAAAAACACTGTAATACAAACAAGCTACAAAGTGAAATTGCATTTATCCCATTCAGATCTTAAAGAGCTAAAACTACATCTCCCATAATGCAACCCTAGCATACGTTGGCAGCTCATGTTAATATCATCCAGCTACTGTAATTGCCAACTTAACATCAACAGGTAGTACTAGTAGCACAATAAATGGAAATATAAACCAAAAGTAAAGTTCCTGGCGGTCATAGCGATCTGATTCCCTCTTCTGTCTGAACTTGGAACACTCCTGTTAGCGGGCTTGGGCCACTGACCCTTAACCTGGATGTTCTGTTCTGCGTTGTGTACTGTTCTAATAATTTGAAGTTTGATGGAATAACTATTTTAACTCTCCTACACTCACTCTTAATTTCAGCAAGACGTTTTCCTCACAGGGGTAACCTTAACCTAAAGTTGTCCAGAAGGACAGCAAAGAGACTTTGCCAGGTAGAAATATGCCCTTATACATATAACCTCTAATAAAGTATTTCTCATTCCCTTAATCTATTGATTCTTTCTTGAGATCTATTTCTCTATTAATCTATCCTCTGGGCCTTTTTTTCACTGGGGTACTGTCACTTAGGCCTACACTTCAACAAAAGTTGATGGGACTTCAATCAATCTTTTGTCAGGCTCAGCAATCACTTGACTCGTTGACTCTAAAAGTCTTCTGACAGGCTTTACAACTCTTCCAGTTTGAGTTCTCAAGGTGCCTTCACTGGATCCAGGACTGTATCAGTGAGCTCAGCCCTCTGGCTGTTTCTGTGCTCTTCCTCACTCTGGTTACTCATTCTCTTCTTAGTAGATCCTATGCATCTAGAGATGCTGACTGATGCACTTCTACTGCTGATGCCATCTAGACTGCTCACTGACATCCCTTTTCTACTTGTGTCATCTTCGGAAAGATCACTTGAAACATCACTCGGGATCCTTGAGGTGCTTCCTGTGCTCGAGCTAGCTGCGTCTCTGGAGATCATGTCCTTTCGTGGACTTGGAGGATCGGCTTCTCTCATGTTTACTCCATCTTCCAGTCCCGAATATGTTGGGGCTTCTGTGGGCCCCTCAGGTTTCTGGCCAGGTTCCGTGGCCCCTCAGGGTTCTGGCCATCGAGAATCCAGGCACCAGTCCTTCGATCCTCTGAATCCTCAACCATATCGAATACCGGTCTTTCGGCACCACTGTCTGCATTTATGTCCTACTCTGAAGTAGTAGAGGTGACTGTGGACACCTTGTCTGTCTGTCCCACCGGTAGGAAGTTCACTGGCAGTACGAAGTTTTGATGTACTACCTTACTCTTCTTGGTAGTAGGATTTTTGACTCTGTAGACTTTCCATGTGATCACATAGACCGTTGAATCCCACAAGTTGGCAAGTTTTCCTTTTCCTCTTTCCTTTCAGTTTGCCAAGAGAACTCTATCTCCAATCTCTAGGCCAGTACCCTTCACTCTCTTGTTATACTGCCTTGCTTGCTTTTTCTGAGAGTCAGTGGTGTTGGTCTGGGCGATTCTGACAGACCTTTTGGAACGAGTCGACATACTCGTTATGAGTCAAAACATCTTTGCTCTTCAAGGTGCTTCCAAACACGATGTCCACTGGTAGCCGTGGAACTCGGCCAAACATCAGGTAGAACAGTACGAATCCTGTCATTTAGTTTGTGGTACAATTGTACAAAAAGGTGAGCGCCTGTATTATCTGGGGCAATCTTTCTTTTGCTCTTGCTGGCAACGACCGGATCATGTTACCAAGCGTGTGGTTGGATCTTTTCGTCTGACCATTGCCCATAGGATGATATACAGTGGGGGAAAAAAGTATTTGATCCCCTGCTGATTTTGTACGTTTGCCCACTTACAAAGCAATGTACAGTCTATAATTTTAATAGTAGGTTTATTTGAACAGCGAGAGACAGAATAACAACAAAACAATCCAGAAAAACACATGTCAAAAATGTTATTAAATGATTTGCATTTTAATGAGGGAAATACGTATTTGACCCCTCTGCAAAACATGACTTAGTACTTGGTGGCAAAACCCTTGTTGGCAATCACAGAGGTCAGACGTTTCTTGTAGTTGGCCACCAGGTTTGCACACATCTCAGGAGGGATTTTGTCCCACTCCTCTTTGCAGATCTTCTCCAAGTCATTAAGGTTTTGAGGCTGACGTTTGGCAACTCGAACCTTCAGCTCCCTCCACAGATTTTCTATGGGATTAAGGTCTGGAGACTGGCTAGGCCACTCCAGGACCTTAATGTGCTTCTTCTTGAGCTACTCCTTTGTTGCCTTGGCCGTGTGTTTTGGGTCATTGTCATGCTGGAATACCCATCCACGACCCATTTTCAATGCCCTGACTGAGGGAAGGAGGTTCTCACCCAGGATTTGACAGTACATGGCCCCGTCCATCGTCCCTTTGATGCGGTGAAGTTGTCCTGTCCCCTTAGCAGAAAAACACCCCCAAAGCATGTTTCCACCTCCATGTTTGACGGTGGAGATGGTGTTCTTGGGGTCAGAGGCAGCATTCCTCCTCCTCCAAACACGGCGAGTTGAGTTGATGTCAAAGAGCTCCATTTTGGTCTCATCTGACCACAACACTTTCACCAGTTGTCCTCTGAGTCATTCAGATGTTCATTGGCAAACTTCAGATGGGCCTGTATATATATTCTTGAGCAGGGGGACCTTGCGGGCACTGCAGGATTTCAGTCCTTCACGGCGTAGTGTGTTACCAATTGTTTTCTTGGTGACTATTGTCCCAGCTGCCTTGAGATCATTGACAAGATCCTCCCATGTAGTTTTGGGCTGATTCCTCACCATTCTCATGATCATTGCAACTTCACGCGGTGAGATCTTGCATGGAGCCCCAGGCCGAGGGAGATTGACAGTTATTTTGTGTTTCTTCCATTTGCGAATAATCGCACCAAATGTTGTCACCTTCTCACCAAGCTGCTTGGCGATGGTCTTGTAGCCCATTCCAGCCTTGTGTAGGTCTACAGTCTTGTCCCTGACATCCTTGGAGAGCTCTTTGGTCTTGGCCATGGTGGAGAGTTTGGAATCTGATTGATTGATTGCTTCTGTGGACAGGTGTCTTTTTACAGGTAACAAGCTGCGGTTAGAAGCACTCCCTTTAAGAGTGTGCTCCTAATCTCAGCTTGTTACCTGTATAAAAGACACCTGGGAGGCCAGAAATCTTTCTGATTGAGAGGGGGTCAAATACTTATTTCCCTCATTAAAATGCAAATCAATTTATAACATTTTTGACATGCGTTTTTCTGGATATTTTTGTTGTTATTCTGTCTCTCACTGTTCAAATAAACCTACCATTAAAATTATAGACTGATCCTTTCTTTGTCAGTGGGCAAACGTACAAAATCAGCAGGGGATCAAATACTTTTTTCCCCCCACTGTAGAGTGGTATGGGACTTTTTGACTCCTGACACTTTTGCAGTTAAGTGACTCAAAGTTCGCTCCATTGTCTGAGTGTATCCGCTGGGTAAAACCATAAACACAGAAGAACTGGTTCCATAACTTCTGGGCAACCACCTTTGCTGTCTGGTTCGGGCAAGGAAACACATGTGCCAGCTTCCTAAAGTGGTCTGTGACGACGAGTACATCAACGCTCTCTCTCCATCCCTTCCTTCTGCTGACCAGAAGTCTGCACACCATTTCCAGTGCTGTGCTGGTCTGTATAGATTACAACAGTGCCCTTGCCAACCACACAGCGTTTACAGTAGGAGACATACTTCTTGACTTCCCAGTCCAGAAGAACCTTTCGACGTACCAGATGGAGGGTTCTAGTCTGGCCTTGGTGGCCGACGTCGTCATGGGTTCCCCTCAGAACGATGGCTTTTACGGAGTCTGGCACCACCAGCCGGTGCCTCTTCTTGACATCTCTGTCCTTAGATCTTCGGTAGATGATCCCGTCCTTGATTTTGAGTTTCTCCCAATGCTTCAGATTTCTCAAAACGGGCAGTCTCATGAGCTCTCTCTCTCCGCGAAGGTCTCCTCCTCCTCTCAACAAAGTATGCCACCCTGGGCCAGCACCTGATCCGCCTTCTGTTTTCTCCGTATCACGTCAGAAGAAAGGACTGGAAGAGCAGCCGCTCCCCCGGGCATGTACGTCAAAGTCGAAGGGGGCCAGTTTAGAGACCATTCGTTGCTCACAGGCATCTAGCTTCGGCTTCGTCATTATATATATGTCAGGGGTCATTATCTGTTAGGACTGTGAATCTATTCCCCTTCTGTCTGAACTTGGAACAATCCTGTTTGCGGGCTTGGGCCACTGACACTTAACCTGGATTTTCTGTTCTGCATTGTGTACTATTCTAATAATTTGAAGTTTGATGGAATAACCATTTTAACTCTTCTACAGAAGTAGGCTACAATGATCAACCAACAGGTCTGCTGTTTATATGAATGTAGTTGTTGTAGACATGTACGAGGAATATAGGAAAATTGCCTTAATTAGCCTTGCTACTTTAGCTAGCTAGCTAGCTGGCTAACTTACCTCGCTACTGTAGCTAGCTAAATTCTTTACAACGATTTGATGCGGTCAAGATGTGCTCTACCAGATGGTATGACAGATAACCTATGACATCAACAAGTTTGTCTAACTAGAGTGAGTCGGTTTGGCTACTTTCTACCTCTCCCTACCTACCACACACACTGGCCCCTCCGCGTCCTCTCTCGCCTCTCCCCCACCCTTGTGCCGAAACAAGCACCTTCTCTCTTGAGTAGCGCAAGCAAGTCTCCATTGAAGTTTCCCCCGCAAAATGTTTTCTTTAAAACACATGTATTTCTACTATCTGGATATCTGAAAAAATATCATGGTATATTTGAATAGTGAAATCATTTCAAATGTCTCTAAATCTCTAGACTATAGTTATGAATCATCGTTAATCAGGATTCTATTGACAGAAACGTTTGTTTGAGATTACAAATAAGACAAGAATACCAGTGTGTTGACCAGAATTTCAGTTTGAAAAACTATTGCTTTTTAATTTGTTTAATTTAATTATTCACACCAAAGAAAAGAAGTGAAAGAAAAAACAGTACAGATAAAAAAAACTGGTAAAAACGGTGTACAGGTTTGTAAGCCCACATTTTGTTACATTACAGCCTTATTCTAAAATTGATTAAATAGTTTGCCCTCATCAATCTACACACACAACCCACAAACTGTTTTTTTTAAATTTTGCAAATTTATTAAAAGTAAAACAAAAACTGAAATTTCACATGTACGTACGTACGTACGTACTCAGTACTTTGTTGAAGCATCTTTGGCAGCGATTACAGCCTCGAGTGTTCTTGGGTATTACGCTAAAAGCTTAGCACACCTGTGTTTGGGGAGTTTCCTCCCAATCTTCGCTGCAGATCCTCTCAAGCTCTGTCAGGTTGGATGGGGAGCATCACTGCAGAGCTATTTTCAGGTCTTTACAGAGATGTTTGATCGGACATGATTTCAAGTCCGGGCTCTGGCTAGACCACTCAAGGACATTCAGAGGCTTGTCCTGAAGTCACTTCTGCGTTGTCTTGGCTGTGTGCTTAGGGTCGTTGTCCTGTTGGAAGGTGAGGTCCTGAGCACTCTGGAGCAGGTTTTCATCAAGGATCTCTCTGTACTTTGCTCCATTAATCTTTCCCTCGATCCTGACTAGTCTCCCAGTCCCTGCCGCGGAAAAACATCCCCACAGCATGATGCCACCACCACTATGCTTCACCGTAGAGATTGTGCCAGATTTCCTCCAGAAGTGACGCTTGGCATTCAGGCCAAAGAGTTCGATCTTGGTTTCATGGTCTGAGAGTCCTTTAGGATCCTTTAGACTGTCATGTGCCTTTTACTGAGGAGTGGCTTCCATCTATCCACTCAACCATAAAGGCCTGATTGGTAGAGTGCTGCAGAGAAGGTTGTTATTCTGGAAGGTTCTCCCATCTCCACAAAGAAACTCTGGAGCTCTGTCAGAGTGACCATCGGGTTCTTGGTCACCTCCCTGACCAAGGCCCTTCTCCCCCGATTGCTCAGGTGGGTCGAGCGGCCAGCTCTAAGAAGAGTCTTGGTGGTTCCAAACTTCTTCCATTTAAGAATGATGGAGGCCACTGTGTTCTTGGGGACCTTCAATGCTGCAGACATTTTATGGTACACTTCCACAGATCTGTGCCTCATCACAATCCTGTCCTGGAGCTCAATGGACAATTCCTTCTACCTCATGGCTTGGTTTTCGCTCTGACAAGCACTGTCAACTGTGGGACCTTATTTAGACATGTGTGTGCCTTTCCAAATCCTGTCCAATCTATTGAATTTACCACAGGTGGACTCCAATCAAGTTGTAGAAACATCTCAAGGAGGATCAATGAAAACAGGATGCACCTGAGCTCAATTTCGAGTCTCATAGCAAAAGGTCGGAATACTTATGTAAATACGTTTTCAAATTTTTTTTAATGTAAATTTGCAAATATTTCTAAAAACCTGTTTTCGCTTTGTCATTATCGGGTATTGTGTGTAGATTGATGATTTTTTTTTTCTTTAATCCATTTTGGAATAAGGCTGTAAAGTAACAAAATGTGGAAAAAGTGAAGGTCTGAATACTTTCCAAATGCACTGTATATGAAAACCACACCACAAATATAAGTTAAACAAAGCATATTAATTATAATTGTACATGATATACTCAGTAAACAAGAAAAAACATGTTTGAGGCTACTTGGAGGGGATTATTGGCTAGTTTGGTTCATCAAGCTGACCCCCTGTCTTCACTTGAAGTTATTGAGGGATGATGAGGTTTTGGCAATGTGAAGATAAGAATTCCCGAGGTATGATTACTGTATCTGATAGAGAATTAAGTATGTGAGGTGTGGCAGTGGGGAGGATGAAGGTAATCGCTGTGTCTTGTGTTATATAGATAGATTTCAGAATTAACCTGAAAGAATCCATTGAAGGGTTTAGGTAAACTGTCTGGGAGGTATGAGTATTTGTAGTGCATAATTGGTGTACATTAATATTCTAAATGGACAAGATATTTCATTTCTTAAACAAAGGTGCAGATGGAGCCAGGTAATTAAAGGATATGGCTAGACTTGCAAATGTATTTTGCATTATGAATAATTTGTGTAGGTAGGAGGCATATGTACTGGCCCAGACAATATTACAGTAAATGAGATATGGGTAAATTAAGCTATAGTATAGAGTTAGGAAGGAAGCCTGATGAACCAAATGTCATGAGAATTTTCAATCCAAATGATAATAACTAACAATAAGCTTTGACTAATCGACAAGGTTTGTAAGACACAGGGTTAATAATAATTAGGCAAAGACTCAGCTTATGCAAAAGGTTCGTACAGTTTATTCAGAGAATATTCTGAAGTCCATTATACAAAGACATTCATTTTATGCTCACTCCCTACTTACGCACATACCTCCACACAAACAGTGTGATATCCTACACACATACATTCACACAAACAGTAGGTGAGTTGTATCCCTCCCCGGAGTTCTCACCACTGTTAATCACTACCCAGCGCTGTCCGTTTCATTCCCCCGAGATTAGAGGAACCTTGAGGAGTACTCCCTGTCCTATCATAGGTTTCTCAGTTGTAGCCAGGTCGAGCCAAACAGTCTTCATTGTTCTCGGTATACTCTTAGGCACACACAGGTCTCTACTACTAAACCTCACAGGTCTCTACTAAACCTTTAGCACTTTAATCATTCATTATACATGCTACATAACTAATAATCACTAATAGTTAAGTTTCAGCGTAGAATTATTTAATCATTACATTTAAACATATAAATCCCTTATCACCAAACCACTAATCTTTCTGATGATACCAACAGATTTCATAACTTTGCTACGGACAAATTGAATATGATCTTTCTAGGTTAACTTTTCATCAATTAGAACTCAAAGGAATCTAGTGGATGTGATTTGTTCCATTTCATTTCCCCTAATTAATATTCTGGTTCTTTTTTACAGAATTTCTTATTCTTACTAGTGAATACAATAAAGTTGAATTTTTTTACATTTAAAGATAAACAAATTATCTGGAACCATTCAGAAAATGTGTCCATACCTGAGTTGGCTTCATTAATTAGTGAATCAAAATTGTGTAATAAAACCAAATTGGTATCATCAGCAAAGAGAATGGGAAGTATGGTAGAAGACACAGCAGCAAGTTCATGAATATACTGTAGGTTAGGAATAACAAAGGTCCAATTATCGAACTCTGTGGCACACCACAGGATATATTGGCCCTGGTAGATACACTGCCATTTGCATGAACAAATTGTGCTTCATCATAATAAACATAGCTATATGTATTATTATGAAAAAAATGTAATAATACAATTTAGAAAGTAATATTTCATTATCCACCGTGTCAAATGCTTTGGATAAATCTGAAAATATGCCAAGAGCGTATTCATTGTTGTTAAGGGCTCTAAAGATTTTATCCACAAGTTGCAAAAGAGCAATATCTGTGTTGTAGTTCTTAATAAAACCATATTGGTGCTCATATAGAATAGTGTTGATTTTAAATGTTTCAACATTCTCTTATACTGTACATTCTCTTAGTGTTGGGCAGTATATTATTTTCATGTCAGTATGTTTCAGGTGAGGCAGAGGCAGTTCTTTCGGTGAATATTTTGGAAATGTCGAAAGCAGGCTGAAGGTTTTTTATTTATTTTTTACCTTTTCTTCCCTCTACTACAGAGTGAGGACTTGCTGTGGAACGATTACGAAGAGAAACTAACAGACCAAATAGTCCGCACCATGGAGAATTACACTGGCCAGTTTCATGAAGTCAAGGTAGCTTCTGATGTACTCATATCAACTGTTTTTGGTGCAATATACCTTGTTCACATCAAAACTTTTATCTCTATGTGTTTACATTGCTGCTTTGTCTTACAATCAAGAGACTTATCGTGTCACTTGACTCATGGGGATTATGTTGAGAAATATCACTTCTCCCCGTGCTTCTTAGGAACGATTGGCCAAACGCGGTCGGAAGCTAGTAGACTACGATTCCTCACGTCACCACTTGGAGGCGCTGCAGAATGCCAAGAAGAAAGATGATGCCAAAATCACAAAGGTGTGTTGAAAATTAAACGTAAATGCTATATTTTCTTGTCAATGTATTTGGATAAAGGTACTGAAGGCATTTGAATGCCATTTCTCTCAAACCAGGCAGAGGAGGAGTTTAACATAGCCCAGAGTGTGTTTGAGGAAATCAACAAAGAAATGAGGGAGGAGCTTCCCGTTCTCTATCAAAGGTAAAGTCAATGGACCACAGCACATCAGGGTCATGTTCATTATGCATGAAAAATATATATATTTTACTGAAATGGGTGGACTACTGTACTTATGAAATAAGGAATGTTCATTTTCTGTTACAAAATGTTTTCAAATATTTTTCAGTTGCATGCCGTAATGAACTCGACCAGCTTACTGTAAACTAGTAGTGGTTCCAAAAGACTGGCCCTGAAAATGGCTATGTAAGCAGGGGCCTATTTAATGGGATGGAGTGTTCAGAATGTGTAGAGCAGACATGGTAGAATTGAACTAACATGTATACTGAACAAAAATATGAACGCAACATGTAAAGTCTTGGTCCCATGTTACATGAACTGAAAAAAAAGATCCCAGAAATGTTCCATATGCACAAAAAGCTTATTTCTCTCAAATTATGCACACATTTGTTTCCATCTCTGTTAGTGAGCATTTGTCCTTTGCCAAGATATTACATCCACCTGACAGGTGTGGCATATCAAGAAGCTGATTAAACAGCATGATTATTACACTGGTGCACCTTATGCTGGGGACAATAAAAGGTCACTCTAAAATGTGCTGTTTTGTCACACAACACAATCCCACAATGTCTCAAGTTTTAAGGGAGGGTGGAATTGGCATGCGGACTACAGGAATTTCCACCAGAGCTGTTACCAGAGAATTGAATGTCAATTTCTCTACCATAAGCCGCCACCAACATCATTTTAGAGAATTTGGCAGTACGTCTAACCGGCCTCACAACTGCAGATCATGTGTAACCACGCATGCCCAGGACCTCCACATCTGGTTTCTTCACCTCCGGGATCATCTGAGAATTGCACCCGGACAGCTGATGAAACTTTGGGTTTGCACAACCGAAGTTTGTGCAGAAATTCTATCAGAAACAGTCTCAGGGAAGCTAATCTTGACCTGATTTCAGTTCGGTTTCTTAACCGACTTCAGTGGGCAAATGTTCACCTTCGATGGCCACTGTCACACTGAAGAAGTGTGCTCTTTACGGATTAATCCCGGTTTCAACTGTACCGGACAGATGGTGTCGTGTGGGGGCGAGCGGTTTGCTGATGTCAATGTTGTGAACAAAGTTTCCCATGGTGGGGTTATAGTATGGGCAGGCATAAGCTACGGACAACGAACACAATTGCATTTTATCTATGGCAATTTGAATGCACAGAGATACCGTTACGAGATCCTGAGGCTCATTGTTGTGCCATTGATCCGCCGCCATCCCCTGTTTCAGCATGATAATGTACAGCCCCTTGTCACAAGGATCTGTACACAATTCCTGGATGCTGACAATGTCCATCTTCTTCCAATGGCCTGCATACTCCCCAGACATGACACCCATTGAGCAGTTTGAGATGCTATGGATCAACGTGTACAGCAGCTTGTTCCAGTTGCCACCAATATCCAGCAACTTCGCACAGCCATTGAAGAGGAGTGGGACAACATTCCACAGACCACAATCAACAGCGTGGTCAACTCTATTCAATAGAAATGCGTCGCATTCCCAGTCATTTGAAATCCATAGATTAGGGCCTAATACAATCATTTTAAATGTACTGATTTCCTTATGAACTGTAACACAGTAAAATCTTTGAAATTGTCTCATGTTGAGTTCATATTTCTATTCAGGGTAGAATGAATAATTCTTTGTGTCTAGTGTATTTCTATCTGCAAACAGCCTGAACTTATTTGCACCAAGTGGCTCCAGTGTAACAGAATATTTTCCCTTTTGTCTAAAGCCGGATTGGCTGTTATGTGACCGTCTTTCAAAACATTTCCAACCTGAGGGATGTCTTCTATAAGGAAATGAGCGTGGTGAGTTTTTTTTAAATTTTTTAAATTATTTTTTTCTTTTACATTCTAAATATGGATTTTATTCTCCCAAAAGGAATAAAGGTGTTACAGTATTTTTGACACATCTGTATCACTGATATAAATAATAGATGTTACTCTGTGTGATGTAGTATGGCATCTCACTGTTCAGATTAAGAAATGTACTGCAAGTCAACTGATATTGACTAATAGAATAACCACTATTGATTGCAGCTGAACCATGAGCTTTACAGTGTGATGAAGAAGCTGGAGACTCAGCATTCAGGAAAAGCATTCATCATCAAGGGCCTCAACAGGTCAGTGATTTAGATGACCATGAGAATGTATCACATTGGTTTAACCACTCATAGTCCATATGTGATATACTGTGTATATTGCTAATCAAGTAAAAGTCAACAGTCAATTTATTTTCAATTGAGAAAACAAATATTTACTCTTGACTTTCTCTCAATACGTCTGAAATTTGGGAAATTATCTGAGAATATCAGACCAAATGTTCTGACACCAGCCAGATCAACTCATCCTCTATCTCCTCTCTTAGCACCAAGAATAAGAAATCCCTGGTCATCTCAGCACCCATCCCCTGTAACACTGCCTTCCCCTCGGACCACACATCCCTCCAAGCATCCGCAGCCCCCGAAAACAGCAAAGATACTATCTCTGAGGAGCACGTTTCCCTCGCAGGAGAGGCAGATGAGGGCACTCACAGCGTCCTCACGTCAGAAACGTCCGACTTCTCAGACGAGCTGAGCTCCAACGGTGCTGCTACGCCCAACAGACAGTCGGCGTGTGACAGCGACAACGGGGTCGGGAGCGACGTTGCGTCAGAGGGTCTGAGTGATGTCCCAGAGGGTGGGGCTTCAGAGGAGCAGGGCCCTAGCCAATCCGTCGGAATAGGGCAAGTTCAAATGTCAGAGGTGACTGGGTGTGAAGTCACAATCAGTCAGGAGGCTCTTCCAATGTCCACAGAGAGCAACGTCACACATGACACCGAGCAGGAGAGTGCGCCTGTTTCTCCAGAGAATAGTAAAGCCAAGCCCCCACCTCGTCCTGCTCCACGCTGCTCCTTCCCCCCCTCTGAGAGGCACTCCTCCCCCCTTGTGGAGGCCAGCCAGGTGGAGATGAAGGTGGAGGAGGGAGAAGGGGCTTCCCAGGCCCTGCAGGCAGGTGATGCAAAGAGGACTGGAAATTACTCAGACTCCCAGAATCCACCTGGTTTCCTTATCAAGGTGATTCTCTTTTGTAGTAGTGGTACTCTCTTTATAATATATTATAGGTTTAATTCAACGTTACTATTAGCATTTCTGCTGAGTGTATCTAACAACGTTGTTTATGTGGTGCTGTGATTGATATCAGGGAGTGGCGCTTGAGGGTCAGGCTTCAGAAGACGGGACGCTGCAGTTTGATGTGGAAGACGTGATTCTCATGTTCGCCGATACAGAGGAGAAGGTATGTTTGTGTGTATATTTGTATGTATGTCAGCCTCTGTGTCCTTGGCAGCGTTGGGGGTAATGCGTTATGTAATCACATTACTTTTATGAGTAACAGTGTTACAAGTAACACGTTACTTTTGACATTTGGTAATATTATTACAGTTACTTTGTCAAATGTATCTCAACTTATTTCTTAATTTAGTTCTCGAGCGAGCAGAGAAAGGCTGTTTGGAGAAATGTCATGACAGCTGCTGTCCATAGAAATGTATAAGGAATGGGCACATTTATTTGAATATCCGAACGGACATTGGAATTAGATTACTTGGAGAATATTCATTTGAGAATAAAAAAAACATAGGCCTATTTTAACAATGAAAAGGGTTTGTCTAAAATGAAATAAAACTGACATTGATGCATAGCCTACAAGGATAGACCATTACATTTGACATTTGTATAAAACAACAGTTTCATGACAGCTCCCCATTAAAAAAGATACACCGGTAGCCTTCATAGGTGTAGCTTTTTGTTACTGTCGGTCAATCAAAGCGGCAATACAGTCACAGGCTTCATGTGTAGCAAGTGAAGTGGGAGATTTCTAATCAATGCAAAATGGACAAAAAATGATGGAATTAAGTTGGCTAAATAAGAAGTAGGCTACAATGATCAACCAACAGGTATGCTGTTGTTATATATGAATGGAGCCTCGCTACTTTATCTCGCTAGCTAGCTAACTTAGCTGGCTACTGTAGCTAGCTAGCCTCTACCAGATGGTATGATAGATAACCTATGGCAGCAACAAGTTTGTCTAACTAGCGTGAGCCGGTTTGGCTACGTTCTCTCTCTCCCTCTGTGCAAACACAGACTGTCACACACACTGGCCCCTGTTCCTCTCTCACCCCTCCCCACCATTCTGCTGAAACAAGCACTGGCTCTCTTGAGTCGTGCGAGCAAGTCTCCATTGAAGTTTCAACCCCCCCCCCCAAAAAAAAAAATTCTTTAAAACATATCTTTCGAATATCCGAATAAAAATGTCATGATATTATTCGAATAGTGAAATCATTTAATCCTTAAATGTATACTGGGCGCACCTGATCTTTGCCATTGATCGCTTCTGTGATAGCAAAGTCCATAGAGGGCTTTCCCATCTAGTGGCAAGTGTGCCCTCTATTTATCTATATTGGTCCGTGTACATGCGGTCTATAATCAGAGCTGGCGGCTTGAGAGATTGTGAATGATTTTATATATATATTTTTTTTACATCTGTACAGATATATGGCTAATAAAGCAGCCCATATACAGTCTGTTCAGAAAGGATTCATACCCCTTGACTCATTCCACATTTTGTTGTTACAGCCTGAATTCAAAATGGACAAAATCTTTTTTTTAATCTCATCGATCTACACATAATGACAAAATGAAAACATGTTTTTAGACATGAGTCAATACTTTGTAGAAGCACCTTTGGCGGTGATTACAGTTATGAGTCATCTTGGGTGTGTCTTCTTTGCACATCTGGATTTGAGGATTTTCTTCCTTGCAGATTTTCTCAAGCTCTGTTAAGTTAGATGGGGAGTGGTGGTGAACAGCAATCTTCGAGTCTTTCCACAGATTTTCAATGGGATTCAAGTCTGGGATTTGGCTGGGCCACTCAAGGACTTTCACATTCTTGTTCTGAAGCCATTCCAGCGTTGCTTTGGTTGTATGCTTGGGGTCATTGTCCTGTTGGAACGTAAATATACGTATATGGGGTTGAGGTCAGGGCTCTGTGCAGGACAGTCAAGTTCTAACACACCAATCTCGACAAGCCATTTCTGTTTGGACCTCGCTTTGTGCACGGGGGCATTGTCATGCTGAAACGGGAAAGAGCCTTCCCCAAACTGTTGCCACAAAGTGGGAAGCACAGAATCATCTAGAATATAATTGTATGCTGTAGCATTAAGATTTCCCTTCACTGGAACTAAGGGGCCTAGCCTGAACCATGAAAAACTAACCAAGACCATTATTCCTCCTCCACCAAACTTTACAGTTGGCACTATGCATTCGAGCAGGTAGCATTCTCCTGGAATCCGCCAAACCCAGATTCATCATCGGACTGCCAGATGGTGAAGCGTGATTCATCACTCCAGAGAATGTGTTTCCAACTCACCAGAGTCCAATGGCGGCGAGCTTTACACCACTCCAGCCGACGCTTGACATTGCGCATGGTGATCTTAGGCTTGTGTGCGGCTGCTCGGCCATGGAAACCCATTTCATGAAGCTCCCGATGAACAGTTCTTTTGAACAGTTCCAGTGGAACTCGGTAGTGAGTGTTGCAACCGAGGACAGTCGATTTTTACACACTACAGCACTCGGCGGTCCCGTTCTGTGAGCTTGTGTAGCCTACCACTTCGCGGCAGAGTCGTTGTTGCTCGTAGACGTTTCCACTTCACAATAACAACACTTATAGTTGACCGGGGCAGCTCTAGCAGGGCAGAAATTTGACGAAATGACTTGTTGGAAATGTGGCATCCTATGACGGTGCCATGTTGAAAGTCACTGAGCTCTTCAGTAAGGCCATTCTACTGACAATGTTTGTCAATGGAGATTGCATAGCTGTGTGCTCGATTTTATACACCTGTCAGCAACGGGTGTGGCTGAATTAGCTGAATCCACTAATTTAAAGGGGTGTCCACATACCTTTGTATATATGCTGTATATATTTCAGAGATCTACGGACAGTTCCTTGGACTTCATGCTATAATTTCTGCTCTGACATGCATTGTCAACTGTGGGGCCTTATATAGACTACTGTTGTCGCGATACCAGTATTGCGATACTACGATACCAGATTTAGCAAAAAAAGAAAACACAAAGAAGACTTAACTCTAGGGTCCTTTAAAACCTACTTTTGTTAAATAGTGTGCTATAGCTTGCAAAATAAACAAATTAGACTCTCGGTGACAACAGGCTGTTTTCCGATTAGGACTGTTTTTCTCAAGAAATTGAGTCTGCTTCATGTTTTGCTTCCTGACTTCCTTGTATCGCAATACTGGTACCGTGACAACCCTAATATAGACAGGTGTGTTTCTTTCTAAATCATATCCAACCAATTGTATTTGGTATTTATTATAATCCCCATAAGCCACTGCAAAAGCATCATCTACTCTTCCTGGAGTCCAGATGAAACATGACATAATATATTGTACAGAACATTATTAGTCAAGGACTGAAATAAATAAATGTAAAAGTCATACAGCCTACATATCAGTACATACACACATCTAGGTCAATTGGTGACCGGTGGACTCCAATCAACTTGTAGTGACATCTCAAAGATGATCAAAGGAAATTGGTGCACCTGAGCTCAATTTGGAGTGTCATAGCAAAGGGGTATGAATATGTAAATAGGGGGTATGAATATGTAAATGAATATGTAAATGAAAATCTATTAAATACATTTTGAATTCAGGCTGTAGCAACAATATGGAATAAGTCATGGGGTATGAATACTTTCTGAAGGCACTGTATAGTGTAGCACTTGTAGACTAGCACAGTAAAAGCAGCTCCACAGATGAAAAGAGAAACTAGTGGTCAAACCTGAGTTAGGCTACTTACTATCTTTGGTAGAGCGTGCGAGGCTCACCTTGCTCCCTCCGACAGTCAAACAAACAGTGAGATTTTGAGAAGTTTTCATGAAAGTAACAATATTATTTGTATTTACAGATGGCATACAAGTTTGCTATTAAGAAAGTTCACATGTTCCAGAAGGCATTTCTGCCCAAAAACGCATTTTGCGTTCAAATGCCTCTCCTGTGAAGTAGTGACATGCGACATATGCCTAGCTTCCTGAAACAGGTCACATATAATTAGTAAAAACACATTACTTTACAATATTACTTTGTGTGGAAAGTAACATTTTACTTTTGTTAAATGTAACGACTAATATTACTTTTTCAAGTAACCAATCGCAACACTGCTCCTTGGTGTAGTGTAACTCCCAAATAGGAACACTAAGTAAGTAATACTAAAGGTCACAGTCTTAACTTAGCGCTGTGAATTAGAACTGTGCATCAGACTGCCCTAGTTTCAGTGACACCGAAGTTGAAAACAGTTTGCCCATATGCATGTCACTTTAAATGTGCTTGTCAATGTACACCAAATGCATGTAAATTACGAGAGTTTCTCTAGAGTTACCTTTTTACCAAGATAGCAGAACCTGGCCTGTTTTCACAAAGCGTCTGAGTAGGATTGCTGAACTAGGATCATTTTTGCCTTTAAGATCATAATGAATGAGAGGGGGGACCTGATCCTAGATCAGCACATCTATTTGAGACACTTTATGAATATGGACCCTGATCTCTACTAAAATGTGAATAACATTGTTGTGTTTTTTGTTAACCCTTACCCACTACAGCAGGAAAGCATGGCGAAGGGGGTGAGGGAGAAGACGTGTATCAAGCAGGGCGATCTATCAGATTCAGAATGAGCCAATGGTGGCCTTTCATTTCCTGCTGTCATGACTCAGCACAGCTGCACACAAAATGGCAATGGACCAAGATGGTGTGGAGGACTTCTTAAAAAAAGAGAGGAAAAAAGAGGAACGCAAGCCCCATGTGATTATTACTCACATGCTTCCATGTCGCAACTTGTTGGTAGATACTGATGAGTTTCATTCCTACCGAGAGATTTTTGCAGAATGTTCTGGATTGTTAACACATGATTGTCTAATCTACAGTATTTTGCCCTTGTTTGTATTGTTATTGTGTAAGTCTAAAAACTGAAATGTATAGAAACACTTTTTGTATTGATGCCGTTGAAAGATGTATAGTTTAATAAAGTTAAGCGTGAGAGCAGTGGAGGTGTTGTTCAAAGAGCAGTAACAAAAAAAAGCTAGATTTCAGCATACTTACCATTCTGTCTAAAATGGGTTTCATGTGTTGTTTTCAGGGCAGTTACTTTTCCATAAGTCAACGTTTCCCAAACTCGGTCCTCGGGACCCCAAGGGGTGCAACATTTTGGTTTTTGAATCAGCTGTGTAGTGCTAGGGCAAAAACAAAAACGTGAACCCCTTGGAGTCCCGAGGACAGAGTTTGGGAAACCCTGCCCTAAGTAGTCAAGCACCTGTGTATCACACTTTACACCACAAGGTGGCAGTAGCGGTCTAACACTTAAACTACAGAGACAAGCCTTTTCCACTTGAGATGCTTTTCCTTTCTTTTTGCAGTGATTTTGAAGCTATATTAGCATGAACTTTATAAATCCTAATGCCCTACAGTGTTGCTAATTTAAAAGTTGTGTCATACTCCAGCACAGCTTGTGGGCTGCTACAGCATTCTGTGGCACGTTATCTAATTGTCAGCCATTCTGTTAATGCAAATTAGTGCTAGTTTGACCACCAGAGGGCATCTTTGAGAAGCATTTGATAGTCTTCCATATTGGCATTACCAGAGAATGTAATTTTTTTTTGTTTGTAATAACATAGTATATGGGATTGATTTTAAGAAATTTGGCTTAATTTGATTAATATTATGGTGTTTCTGTTCTGAGAAAAATGAAACCCTCAGGGTTTCCGTTAGGATAGAATGGAAAATATGGCGATGTACGTGACGGTCGGGAGCGGGCTACTGCATAAGAAGATTGGAGGATTCTAAATTGTTTGCCTTCATTAGACAACTTTGTTCCAATATTTCTGTAAATCAGTGATATTTATTCCCATAGTAATTCGTTATAACTAAATCAACATATGCATTTTGAAAGAGTATTTATCATTATTTTATTAAAGAAAGCATACAGATGCTGAAGAAATACAGTACTGCATATGCTTTTACATTTGGATAATAATGCATTTAGAAGACATAAGCCATCTGCATTTGTTTATTAAGCGACTGTGCAGTCTGACAAGGAAACATAGCCTACAATACATACTGTAGTAAACATGGGAAAGTGCCTAATTCCCTTCATAAGGGAGAGCAGGCCATGTCTGTACTACAGAATTCGGGCACGGAGGGAGACCTGGGTTCAATTCCCTGACGGGGAGGAAGGAGTAGGCTGCCCTTGTAAATAAGAATTTGTTCTTAACTGATTCCATATGTGTTATTTCATAGTTGTGATGTCTTCACTATTATTCTACAATGTAGAACATTTTAGAAATAACAAAAAATCCTGGAATGTGTAATGTATACTGAGGGAGAAAAAGGTGTAGATTCACACGCAGATCGCGGCAGGTGTTTATTTCACCTTCGCAGAAGGCAGGAATCGTGGTCACAGGCAGGCAATGGTCATACACAGGAAGGCAAACAGGCAGGTGAATCAAAACTAGGACTGAAGGCTATAACTGGTTCTCACAAACGAGCTAGGAAAAGGCTTAGTAGAGTCAAAACGAACAAAACCTCACAAAGGCACAAACAGAATGAACTGAACTAAAGAAGGAGCTGATGAGACCAGGTGAGTAACTAACACAGGTGAAATCAATGAACAAAAATGAAAGACAGGGCTACATTCAAGAACACAACGAAACAGAACACAAAGTTAACTAAGAAAATAAATACAGAACCTTACAGAATGAGTAGGTGTGTCCAAACTTTTGACTGGTACTTGCTTAATTAATTTGATTAATATTATGGTGTTTCTATTCCAAGAAAAACGACAAACCCTCTGGGTTTCCGTTAGGATGGAACGGAAAATATGGCGCTGTACAATGTGACGGTCGGCAGTACAGTACTGGGCTATTTAGCTAAAGAATCCCTGTGTCGTGCGGGCATGGCATGTGGGAGACCGGTGTTCAATTGCCCGACGGGGAGGAAGGAGTATGCTGTCCTTGTAAATAAGAATTTCTTCTTAAAAACCTGTTGGGGGTAGGGGGCAGTATTGACACGGCCGGATAAAAAACGTACCCGATTTAATCTGGTTACTACTCCTGCCCAGTAACTAGAATATGCATATAATTATTGGCTTTGGATAGAAAACACCCTAAAGTTTCTAAAACTGTTTGAATGGTGTCTGTGAGTATAACAGAACTCATATGGCAGGCAAAAACCTGAGAAGATTCCTTACAGGAAGTGGCCTGTCTGATAAGTTGTTGTTCATCTTAGCTCTTTTTATTGAAGACTGAGGATCTTTGCTGTAACGTGACACTTCCTACGGCTCCCATAGGCTCTCAGAGCCCGGGAAAAAGCTGAATGATATCGAGGCAGCCCCAGGCTGAAACACATTTACGCTTTTGGCAAGTGGCCGATCAGAGGACAATGGGCTTAGGCGCATGCCCGAGTCGACCCTATGCTTTATTTTCTTTCGTCTGTTTACCTAAATGCAGATTCCCGGTCGGAATATTATCGCTTTTTTACGAGAAAAATGGCATAAAAATGGATTTTAAACAGCAGTTGACATGCTTCGAAGTACGGTAATGGAATATTTAGATTTTTTTTTGTCACGAAATACGCCATGCTCGTCACCCTTCTTTACCCTTTCGGATAGTGTCTTGAACGCACGAACAAAACGCCGCTATTTGGATATAACAATGGATTATTTGGGACCAAACCAACATTTGTTATTGAAGTAGAAGTCCTGGGAGTGCATTCTGACGAAGAACACCAAAGGTAATAACATTTTTCTTATAGTAAATCTGACTTTGCTGGGTGTCTAAATAGCTAGCCCTGTGATGCCGGGCTATCTACTCAGAATATTGCAAAATGTGTTTCACCGAAAAGCTATTTTAAAATCGGACATATCGAGTGCATAGCGGAGTTCTGTATCTATAATTCTTAACCTGTTAGGGCTAGGGGGCAGCATTGACACGGCTGGATAAAAAACATACCCGATTTAATCTGGTTACCACTCCTACTCAGTAACTAGAATATGCATATACTTATTACATATGGATAGAAAACACCCTAAATTTTCTAAAACTGTTTGAATGGTGTCTGTGAGTATAACAGAACTCAAATGGCAGGTCAAAACCTGCGAGATTCCTTTACAGGAAGTGGCCTGTCTGACCATTTGTTGAACTTCTTTTCCATCTCTATCATTTACTAAGGATCTCTGCTCTAACGTGACACTTCCCACGTCTTCCATAGGCTCTCAGAGCCCGGGAAAAAACAGAATGTCGTCATTCCAGCCCCAGGCTGAAACACATTATCGCCTTTCTCAAGTGGCCCATCAAGAGACACTAGCTTATGCGCGTGACCCCGACCGCCCCCGCCTTTGGGATTTTTTCCTCTGTTTGCCGAAAAGGAGATTCCCTGTCGGAATATTATCGCTTTTCTACGAGAAAAATGACGTAAAAATTGATTTTAAACAGCGGTTGACATGCTTCGACGTACGGTAATGGAATACTTTGAATTTTATTGTCAGGAATTGCGCCAAGCGCGTGACACTTCTTTACTATTTCGGATAGTGTCTGGAACGCACGAACAAAACGCCGCTATTCGGATATAACGATGGATTATTTTGGACCAAACCAACATTTGTTATTGAAGTAGCTGTCCTGGGTGTGCATTTTGACGAAGACAACAAAAGGTAATGACATTTTTATAATAGTAAATATGATTATGGTGAGTGCTAAACTTGCCGGGTGTCTAAATAGCGAGCCCGTGATGCCTGGGCTATGTACTTAGAATATTGCAAAATGTGCTTTCACCAAAAAGCTATTTTAAAATCGGACAGAGTGCATAGAGGAGGTCTGTATCTATAATTCTTAAAATAATTGTTATGCTTTTTGTGAACGTTTATCGTGAGTAATTTAGTAAAATGTTAGCGAATTCCCCGGAAGTTTGCGGGGGGTATGCTAGTTCTGAACGTCACATGCTAATGTAAAAAGCTGGTTTTTGATATAAATATGAACTTGATTGAACAAAACATGCATGTATTGTATAACATAATGTCCTAGGTGTGTCATCTGATGAAGATCATCAAAGGTTAGTGCTGCATTTAGCTGTGGTTTGGGTTTATGTGACATTATATGCTAGCTTGAAAAATGGGTGTCTGATTATTTCTGGCTGGGTACTCTGCTGACATAATCTAATGTTTTGCTTTCGTTGTAAAGCCTTTTTGAAATCGGACAGTGTGGTTAGATTAACGAGAGTCTTATCTTTAAATGGCTGTAAAATAGTCATATGTTTGAGAAATTGAAGTAATAGGATTTTTAAGGTTTTGAAAATCGCGCCACAGGCTGGCAGTGGCTGTTACGTAGGTGGGACGAATTCGTCCCGCCTAGCCTATTAAAATAATTGTTATGCTTTTTGTGAACGTGTATCGTGAGTAATTTAGTAAATTCACCGGAAGTATGCTAGTTCTGAACGTCACATGCTAATGTAAAAAGCTGGTTTTTGATATAAATATGAACTTGATTGAACAAAACATGCATGTATTGTATAACATAATGTCCTAGGTGTGTCATCTGATGAAGATCATCAAAGGTTAGTGCTGCATTTAGCTGTGGTTTGGGTTTATGTGACATTATATGCTAGCTTGAAAAATGGGTGTCTGATTATTTCTGGCTGGGTACTCTGCTGACATAATCTAATGTTTTGCTTTCGTTGTAAAGCCTTTTTGAAATCGGACAGTGTGGTTAGATTAACGAGAGTCTTGTCTTTAAAATGGTGTAAAATAGTAATATGTTTGAGAAATTGAAGTAATAGCATTTCTAAGGTATTTGAATAACGCGCCACAGGATTCCACTGGCTGTTACGTAGGTGGGACGATTTCGTCCCGCCGGCCCTAGAGAAGTTAACTGACTTGCATAATTAAATTCAATTTGGAGTGCCTGCGCTCATAAATTCAGAGCGCTGTCAGTTTGTAATTTCAGACAGTTTTGCTCTTGGAGTGCACACTGGACATTCGGGCCGAGGAGTAGAGTTGATTTGAGCGTTCTGGCCTTTGGCCTTACAATGGCAGTCAAGCACCGAAGCTAACATTGGCTAGCTTGCTTCTTCTAGACACAAATGAGACCACTCTGACCATTTTACTCCCCCTAGCAGAGCTGGTTAGGCAATTTTTGTGTTAACCAGAGCATTGGTGACTGTAACTGTGCTGTTGGAAACAATTTAATTACGCTTTTTGCCAACATTTTCTCACACCGGCCATTCTCAATGGGTGTTGAGCGCTCGTAAATTCATTATTCTGCGCTCTGGTACACTCAGATGAGAGTGCTCTGAATCGGAGTAAATAGCCAGAGTGATTTTACGAAAGCACCCGAATGTCCATTGAGAACGAACAACAACTATACCATTTAGCTAAGCAGGTTAATAGGTAAAACATTTCACTTTTAATTCCAATGCTTTTTTTCAAGATACAACATTATCATCTTTGGCGGTAGAGATGGGTTTTCAAGGAAGGTAAGTATATTATATATTTGTATGCATATTGCATATTTCCCATCACCTAATGAACAACCACAATACCAGTCTGGTGTTAAGCTTTCTGTGCTGTACTGACATATCCTGAAAATTACATCTGCTGCTGTAACGGCCGTCGTCAGAAAGAGACCAAGGTGCAGCGGAGGATGTGTTCATCATAAAGGATTTAATGAATCGCATTAACACTATAAAATAAACAAAACGAATAGCAACAGTTCTGTCCGGTTACACACTAAACAGAAAACAATCACCCACAAAAACCCAAAGGAAAACCAGGCTACTTATGTGTGACTCCCAATCAGCAACAACGAACTACAGCTGTGCCTGATTGGGAGCCACACACGGCCCAAAACAAAGAAATACAAAAACATTGAAAAATGAACATAGAACGCCCACCCAATGTAACACCCTGGCCTAACCAAAATAAAGAACAAAAAACCCTCTCTATGGCCAGGGCGTTACAGCTGCTTTAGATTGAACGGTCATATCTCAGTTATTGTATTCATATCTACAAAAAATAAGCTATTATCTTTACTTTCAGAGTGCGAGCTGATCAAGGGGTAGAAAATGTAGATATTGCCAGATGTACTTTCACTGTCCGAGGAACAGGCCGTGGAAGCTTTATTGCTGGCAAAAGTGTCCATAAGCAGAGGTAATTTAACTGTTGTGTTCTTTTTCTCTCTTCCTCTCTGCCTATCTTGTTGTACATGGAACCTGTCTCACATGCATTAATATAAAAAAAAACTTAAGATGTCAGCTGATAATTTTCAGATTTACACCACATAAATACCATTTTCACTGGACTATCAAGCCCCTGTTGCTGCCAAGTCATGATTTCAATAACCAATAACCAAGTGGTGAGACACATAGCCCTCTATATTTAAATGTTTCAGGTACACTCGGATAGGTGTCTGCGTCACAAATAGTCAGTAACCACTCACAGAGGCACACATAACTTATAACCTCGGACCAACCTCAGTGTTCACAATCATGGAGGAAGACCATAGGACCACAGAGATTATGTCGTCGCCCACCCCCCCCACAAAACCTTTTCTTTCTCTCTGTTAGAGTGGAAAGTTTATGGATAGATGTTTGGACTGCTGTGACATGTCAGTACTACAATTTGCTGAACAGTTTGGAGGAAGAAGGCTACCTTGACCTGTCGAATTCTATCCACCTCTTCTGTGTGTGATATGTGTTCCTACCTTGTACCGGGCAGATCT
Organism: Salmo salar; assembly: GCF_965601325.2. NCBI lineage: Eukaryota > Metazoa > Chordata > Actinopteri > Salmoniformes > Salmonidae > Salmo > Salmo salar. Next base: position 49,851,535 of record NC_138302.1, read on the forward strand.
GCAGCATTTCACAGAGAGTTGGAATAATCACCCTTTAAGTACAGAGGCGAACCTGACACCTCACCACCAGCTTCAAGTGGTATTTATGTATTAATTTGTGATGTGGTAATGTAAAAGTTTAATAATGACATTATCTTCTATTATTTGTCCTCATGTGTCTGTTTTTCAGCATAAAGTACTCTGTAGCCACTTAGTGTGGACACCATGTGAGATTACACACACACAGTTATATCAGCTGTGTTGGTGAACCCCTCCCGGATCTGAACTGGCTGACACAGAGGGCACAGCATGATCATAGGTGAGAGGTCACTTGGTCGGGTCAACAGGAAGTATTATTAAGAGATGCTTCACATTGAAATACAGATAGAGATGTCCCAGAGTTAATAATCCAAGGTCAGTTTTGCATTTCACCTCCTGATGATTATGATGACTGACTGTGTTAGAATTTAAAAAAACAAAGCTTAATCATGCTCTCTCTCTATCCATTTGTCTCTCGTCGGCAGGTATGTTTTGATGTGAGAGAGGAAGCCAGTCCCGTCATCGCCACCTCACCCGCTCGTAAGATAACCTTCGGGCCGACTGGGAGCCCAATGCTGGTTAGGAGACACTGCTAGAGACGCTATGTAATTGTAATGAACTGAGAGAATATTATAATTCATGAATCATATGCCGCTCCTCTGTTTTACCTCTTTCCTTTTCTGTCTTCTACACCTCTCTCCCCACCTCCTCATTGTTCCTCTTTTTTTTATAATGCATACCATATGTGCATTGAAGTAGTATCTTGTATTTATAATATAATATCACAATTATAATATTTGCAATGCATGTATTATGTATTTATAGCACCTGGATAATGAACTTTCAATAAAGCGTTTCACATTCTCCACTGGTTGAAATTAAATATCTCATTGAAATACTACACCTATCCTGTGTCCTCAGATTAATGAAGATGAAGGGAGTTAGATATAAATAGGAAGTGTAGTGTACTGTTTTTTCTGTATATATGAATTACAAATCAGCCTTACTTAAATCATGTTTATAGTCTATTGCATAGTTACAATGTGTAATCATTGATGGAGCAGGAGTGGTAAACACTGTCGAAGTGTATAATTGTAATACATACATGCAGACACAGCATCAGTCAAAGAATGGAGTTTGATACACCTGGTATTGGATATGACTGAAAAATGTCTCACAGAGATTCATACCTGAACCGCACCTTTATTTGCCAAGGAAGAGTACATGATCAGTGAATATATTCAATGTACAGGCTACAATGTGGGGATCTCATGCGTGGTAATAACTGCAGTACATGTATCAGCCGATAGACGATGTTCTGAAAGAGCTGCAAAATCTGGACCCTTACAAATCAGTCGGGCTAGACAATCTGGACCCTCTTTCTAAAATTACCCACCCCAATTGTTGCAACCCCTATTACTAGCCTGTTCAACCTCTCTTTCATATCGTCTGAGATCCCCAAAGATTGAAAAGTTGCCGCAGTCATCCCCTCTTCAAAAGGGGAGACACTCTAGACCCAAACTGTTACAGACATATCTATCCTACCCTGCCTTTCTAAGGTCTTCGAAAGCCAAGTTAACCTGTTGGGGCTAGGGGGCAGTATTTTCACGGCTGGATAAAAAAAACGTACCCGATTTAATCTGGTTACTAATCCTACCCAGTAACTAGAATATGCATATACTTATTATATATGGATAGAAAACACGCTAAAGTTTCTAAAACTGTTTGAATGGTGTCTGTGAGTATAACAGAACTCATTTGTCAGGCAAAACCCTGAGACATTTTCTGACAGGAAGTGGATACCTGATGTGTTGAATTACCTTTAAGCCTATGCCATTGAAACACACAGGGGGTGATTAATGTTTTGGCACTTCCTATTGCTTCCACTAGATGTCACCAGCCTTTACAAAGTGTTTTGAGTCTTCTACTATGAGATCTGACCGAACAAGAGCCTTGGAACGGTGATGGCCGATTAGACTCTGGCGCGCGAGGTCATGTTGGGTACCCTCGTTCCAATACGTTTTAAAAGAGAATGCATTCGTCCACCTTGAATATTATTCATGTTCTGGTTAAAAAAGGCACTAATGATTTATGCTATACAACGTTTGACATGTTTGAACGAACGTAAATATATTTTTTCCCCTCGTTCATGAAGTGAAGTCCGGCGGGCTTAGATCATGTGCTAACAACACGGAGCTTTTTGGACATAAATGATGAGCTTTTTTGAACAAAACTACATTCGTTATGGACCTGGGATTCCTGGAAGTGACATCTGATGAAGAGAATCAAAGGTAATGGATTATTTACATAGTATTTTCGATTTTAGATCTCTCCAACATGGCCGTTTGTCTGTATCGCAAAGCGTATTTTTCTGGGCGCAGTGCTCAGATTATTGCAAAGTGTGATTTCCCAGTAAGGTTATTTTTAAATCTGGCAAGTCGATTGCGTTCAAGAGATGTAAATCTATAATTCTTTAAATGACAATATAATATTTTACCAATGTTTTCTAATTTTAATTATTTAATTTGTGGTGCTGACTTGACTGCCGGTTATTGAAGGGAAACGATTTCCTGAACATCAACGCCATAGTAAAACGCTGTTTTTGGATATAAATATGAACTTGATAGAACTAAAAATGCATGCATTGTCTAACATAATGTCCTAGGAGTGTCATCTGATGGAGATTGTCAAAGGTTAGTGCATCATTTTAGCTGGTTTTATGGTTTTGGTGATGCCTGTCTTTGAATTGACAAAACATTACACACAGCTATTGTCAATGTACTCTCAAACATAATCTAAGTTTATGCTTTCGCCGTAAAACCTTTTTGAAATCGGACAACGTGGTTAGATTAAGGAGATGTTTATCTTTCAAAGGGTGTAAGATAGTTGTATGTTTGAAAAATTGGAATTTTGACATTTATTTGGTTTCAAATTTGCCGCTCTTGAAATGCACCTGCTGTTGATAGGGTGCACCACGGGTGGCACGCTAGCGTCCCACCTAGCCCATAGAGGTTAACTAACCTCCAGACGAGCTTCAATGCCATACAACTCTCCTTCAGTGGCCTCCAACTGCTCTTAAATGCAAGTAAAACTAAATGCATGCTTTTCAACCGATCGCTGCCCGCACCTGCCTGCCTGTCCAGCATCACTACTCTGGACGGTTCTGACTTAGAATATGTGGACACCTACAAATACCTAGGTCTCTGGTTTGATTGTAAACTCTCCTTCCAGACTAACATTAAGCATCTCCAATACAAAATTAAATCTAGAATCAGCTTCCTATTTTGCAACAAAGCATCCTTCACTCATGCTGCCAAACATACCATCGTAAAACTGACTATCCTGCCGATCCTTGACTTCGGCGATGTCATTTACAAAATAGCCTCCAACACTCTACTCAGCAAATTGGATGCAGTCTATCACAGTGGCATCTGTTTTGTCACCAAAGCCCCATATACTACCCACCACTGCAACCTGTATGCTCTCGTTGGCTGGCTCTCACTTCATATTCGTCGCCAAACCCACTGGCTCCAGGTCATCTATAAGTCTTTGCTAGGTAAAGCCCCACCTTATCTCAGCTCACTGGTCACCATAGCAGCACCCATCCGTAGCTCGTGCTCCAGCAGGTATATTTCACTGGTCACCCCCAAATTCAATTCCTCCTTTGGCTGCCTTCCAGTTCTCTGCTGCCAATGACGTGAACGAATTGCAAAAATCACTGAAGCTGGAGACCCATATCTCCCTCTCTAACTTTAAGCACCAGCTGTCAGAGCAGCTCACAGATCACTGCACCTGTACATAGCCCATCTGTAAATAGCCCATCCAACTACCTCATCCCCATACTGTTATTTTTTTTGCTCCTTTGAACCCCAGTATCTCTACTTGCACATTCATCTTCTGCACATCGATCACTCCAGTGTTTAATTGCTAAATTGTAATTATTTCACCACTATGGCCTATTTATTGCCTTACCTCCCTTATCTTACCTCATTTGCACACACTGTATATATACTTTTCTATTGTGTTATTGACTGTGTTTGTTTATTCCATGTGTAACTCTGTGTTGTTGTTTGTGTCCCACTGCTTTGCTTTATCTTGGCCAGGTCACATTTGTAAATGAGAACTTGTTCTCATCTGGCCTACCTGGTTAAATAAAGGTGAAATTTAAAAGATATATATAAAAAAATGTATATAGGACTTGCATGCTTGGCACATTAAAGTTATTATATTGTACTCAATCCACAGGCTTCATTAATGCCATTTAGACTTGTCGATACAACAACTATGATAGCTGAGATGCATAGGTTCTGAACTATGCATAGGTTCTGAACTATTCTGAATTATTCTGAAGTCGATACAACAACTATGATAGCTGAGATGCATAGGTTCTGAACTAACCTGTTAGGACTAGGGGGCAGTATTTACACGGCCGGATAAAAAACGTACCCGATTTAATCTGGTTACTACTCCTGCCCAGTAACTAGAATATGCATATAATTATTGGCTTTGGATAGAAAACACCCTAAAGTTTCTAAAACTGTTTGAATGGTGTCTGTGAGTATAACAGAACTCATATGGCAGGCAAAAACCTGAGAAGATTTCATGCAGGAAGTGGCCTGTCTGACAAGGTGTTGTTGTTCTTGCCTCTGTTTATTGAAGAGTCAGGATCTTAGCTGTAACGTGACACTTCCTACGGCTCGAATAGGCTCTCAGAGCCCGGGAAAAAGCTGAACGATGTCGAGGCAGCCCCAGGCTGAAACACATAATCGCCTTTGCCAAGTGGCCGATCAGAGGACAAAGGAATTAGGCGCGTGCCCGAGTCGACCCCATGCTGTATTTTCTTTCGGCTGTTTACCTAATTGCAGATTCCCGGTCGGAATATTATCGCTTTTTTACGAGAAAAATGGCATAAAAATTGATTTTAAACAGCGGTTGACATGCTTCGAAGTACGGTAATGAAATATTTAGAAATCTTTTGTCACGAAATGCGCCGTGCGCGTGACCCTTATTTACCATTCGGATAGTGTCCTGAATGCACGAACAAAACGCCGCTGTTGGAACATAACTATGGATTATTTGGGACCAAACCAACATTTGTTATTGAAGTAGAAGTCCTGGGAGTGCATTCTGACGAAGAACAGGAAAGGTAATCAAACTTTTCTAATAGTAAATCTGATTTTGGTGAAGGCTAAACTTGCTGGGTGTCTAAATAGCTAGCCCTGTGATGCCGGGCTATCTACTTAGAATATTGCAAAATGTGCTTTCACCGAGAAGCTATTTTAAAATCGGACATATCGAGTGCATAGAGGAGTTCTGTATCTATAATTCTTAAAATAATTGTTATGCTTTTTGTGAACGTTTATCGTGAGTAATTTAGTAAATTGTTAGTGAATTCGCCGGAAGTTTGCGGGGGGTACGCTAGTTCTGAACGTCACATGCTAATGTAAAAAGCTGGTTTTTGATATAAATATGAACTTGATTGAACAAAACATGCATGTATTGTATAACATAATGTCCTAGGTGTGTCATCTGATGAAGATCATCAAAGGTTAGTGCTGCATTTAGCTGTCTTCTGGGCTTTTGTGACATTATATGCTAGCTTGAAAAATGGGTGTCTGATTATTTCTGGCTGGGTACTCTGCTGACATAATCTAATGTTTTGCTTTCGTTGTAAAGCCTTTTTGAAATCGGACAGTGTGGTTAGATTAACGAGAGTCTTGTCTTTAAATAGCTGTAAAATAGTCATATGTTTGAGAAATTGAAGTAATAGCATTTCTAAGGTATTTGAAAATCGCGCCACAGGATTTAACTGGCTGTTACGTAGGTGGGACGATTTGGTGCCACCTAGCCCAGAGAGGCTAATATTCATACCAAATGTTAAGTTCCCCAGTTTCTGTGTTGTGGGTTTGTGTATATGTATGTGTGTATTTCAGGAAATGGCATCCTGGATCCCCCCAAGTAGCTGATTGGTCGGCCCCATTGCAGATTGGAGCTCTGAGCCCGCCCTCTCGTCAGGAGATACAGCTGTCTGCAATTACCGACTCCTTCTGCAGCTTGAAAAGACAGTTTTCCTTTGTCCGGAAGAGAGAGCTTCTTGGATGTCCTGTGTTGGTTGTTGCGCATAGGCAGTTTTGTTGTAAAGTATTTTGTAGCTGCAACTTCTGAGGTATGTGTGCCAATAGAATTGTGTTTTGATTATTGAAATTGTTCACTTTAAGTTTGTATTCTGTTTCAGTTGTTCCCAGGGGGGAAGGCACATTGGGAGTGCTTAGGCAAGAGGCCTGCGGGCATACATATTCCCGTAGTATGTACTGTCTATGCACACTAGTTAAGAACTGGGCGCACCATCCCCTGTATTTTGGTTACCTAAACGCCACCTGGCGCGCTAAGTAGTGGGTAAGGTAGGAGAGGGGACTCTAACTTTTACTTTCTTTGCTTTGGTTCCATCCAGCCCTTTTTCTCCACATTACTGTGTTAAGGAAATAAATTCCCAGTTAAGGGTAATATTCTCTGCCTCTGTCATCCTTACCCGCACCTACAATCACATTCCTCTTTCACTCCACGGGGAGTTGCGTGTAGCAGGGTGTTGCGTTCCATCTTCCAAGATGCGTACGTAACACCAAACATTTTAGGGTCCATACACAGATCGGCTACATACTGAAGCTAGCTACACATCCATAGGCATAGTTATTTTTATCCTCCATTATACAATAAGCAAATAAATAGTTAGCTAGCTATGTTACTTCAGCTGCATAGCAAATATAAACAAGGCAAGCTAACACAATTGTACATTCAATTTGCAGTAAATGCTATATTTAGCTAGCTAGATTCTTTACAACCACTGTTTCACAAGACAATAGCCTGGTTTGCTGGTTTTCTCAGGAGTCCCCAAAACAAACACAAATTACAATTTCATTTAATAACGCTAGCTAGCTGGCTAATGTTAGCTAGTCAGCTAACTTGCTAAATTGTGATTTTTCTGGAAATTAACCATGACACACAATATGCACAATTGTTTGTCTCTACATTAACATATTCCTCTCAATTGTAAAAACATTGACTCATTATAATTACTTACATTTGCTTCCACTGTAATGTTTTGTCAGCCATCTTTGCTGAAGAAAGTCACCAGCGACAGATGGCTCGCGTCAAATTCGTCATTGGAACCACTCAATATGATTGGTCATATGACAACCTTGGGACCCAAATGCATAGAGTGCTCTAACTCCCTCTTGCGGTGGTCTGGAGCAATGAAGACGTGACGCTGGAGACCTCTAAGTCCTGCGGTGTACGCTTGCAACCTTTAAAGGAGGAAACACTGTACCTTCAAACATGGATAACCCTTTATCATTTTGGACCTGACACAACCTCAACGATAATACACCGTCAATCAGTTGGGATAATTCCCATAAAAGAATCGGGCAAAATAGTTCCTCTAAAAACATAACTACATTTCTTGGAAATTCTGTAACAAAAGGGCAAAACAAGGACAATCGGCTACTGAGGGGGTGCCCTGGCTTTCCTGGAAGGACACTGTCACAACTGTCATGGAAGAGAGAATGGGACCAAGGTGCAGCGGAGTTAGTGTTCATCATATTCATTATAACAATGAGAACACCACGGAAAAACAATAAACAAACTAACGACAGGAACAGAGAAGCAGGCTCAACAAAAGCAGTGCTCTCAAACAACTACCCACAAGTGACAAACAAAACACACACCTATTTATAGGACTCCCAATCAGAGGCAACTAGAAACACCTGCCTCCAATTGAGAGTCCAGCACCCAACCTACACATAGAAAAACTACCCTAGAATATACACATAGAAATACAAACATAGACCAGTGACCAAAAACCCCGTAATACATAAATAAACTACCCTCTGCCACGTCCTGACCAAACTACAATAACAAAATATCCTCTATACTGGTCAGGACGTGACAGAGACTAGGTTGTCTTGATCAATAGCAAAGGAAATCTCCATGTGACAACTGTTCCAAGATGATGTCGGAATATGTTGAGTTCAACAGTGTTTTTTGTGATGTAATGACTGACGTGGTAATGACAGTCTATAACTTAGAGGTGATGATATGTGGTTTGACCTATGGCTTTGACTGTTGGACTGCTTTAGAAGGAGAGAACAGGATTTGGCAACAATCTCTTCCTCAATGGTAAGTACAATTACCATCAATAAATCAGCTATTCAAACTACAGGAAGCCATTGGAGGACAGGATGCATGTTGATAACAGCGATAGACACCTTATCAATTTCAGCAAAATTATTGATTATTATTATATTATTATTTGTATCCTGGTCCTAATAAGAGCTCTTTGTCACTTACCACGAGCCGGGTTGTGACAAAAACTCACACTCATTCTTATGTTTAATAAATGTATCGTGTAGTGTGTGTGTGGCAGGCTTACAATGATGGCAAAAAACAAAATTTGAGAGTGTGCTGACCCTGGTGTTAGAGGGGGTACACAGCTGGAGGTTGAATGTTTTCAAGGGATACGGGACTATAAAAAGTTTGAGAAGCACTGCCTTGGGGAATTTAGATCAGAAGAAAGGGTGCATCCTACTGGCTATCCAAAACTTAGCTTCAGAAGCAAGCCAGCAGTGGGACGCAGGGTGGTATGCTGCTGTCAAGTATAGTGTAGAGAATCATTGTACCATCTAAACCAGTGTGAAATATAATTTCTATAACAAAAGATATTGTATTTTCATATGTTTAAGCTGTTGTACACAACCGAAAGTAAAACATGCAAAAATGAAACATAAGAACAGGAAGCATAGAAATAGTGCACATAGAACAGATCTACCGCTTCTTAGACTTGCTTTCAATGAGTGACAGATCTATAACACACATTTTTATGTGAACTTGGTCAGGTCGCCAAAAAGTAACATATTGCAGCTTTAAGTGGAGTTCCTCAAGCAACAAGGCAATCTAGTGTCACAAAATCTATGCAGCATTTCCTTGTTCAAGGAACATTTTGCTCCATTCAAGTACAATCCGTTCAAGTACAATCTGCTCCATTCACTGTTTCCCTGTTGTGCAGGTTGTCCAATGGCTGACAATATTGTTTCCTCTTTTTTTCATGCAGTAGGTTAAAGGAATAGGTCAGGATTTTGGCAATGAGACCCTGTATCTACTTCCCTGGAATCAGATGAACTCGTGGACACCATGTTTATGTCTCTAATTTGTTAGAGGGAGCAGACTGCAACAGGGAGTATTAGAAGCAGTGCCATCATCAACAACACTTCATTTGTGTGTCTCTTCCAACTGCATTATAAACAGCTTATTTTTCTCTTGGCTATGCAGGTCACATATGGGCGCACAGAATGAAGTTCATGAATATTAGTCCTCTCCCCTGGCCCTCATAGCGCCAGACTTTCGACAGGGCCATTTCTCAGTTGACCATTGGGAATACACACACACATGCATACACTTGCAAACTCCAGTCTAACAACAGGTGCCAAAAGGGGGTCACACACTATAACAACCCCCTCAGTAGAATAGACTGAAAGTCTGTTATTAATAGTACTCTTACAAAGGTCTGAAAGGTTAACTTCTTCGTCAAAGGTTAGTGATTAATCTTAGTTGTATTTCTGGTTTTTGTGACGCTTCTCCTTGCTTGGAAAATGGCTGTGTGGTTTTTCTTGTCTAGGCGCTGTCCTAACATAATCTAATGGTATGCTTTCGCTGTAAAGCATTTTTGAAATCGGAAACTGTGGTTGGATTAACGAGAAGTTTATCTTTAAAATGGTGTATAATACTTATATGTTTGAGAAATTTGAATTATGAGATTTTTGTTGTTTTGAATTTGGCGCCCTGCTATTTCATTGGCTGTTGGCGAGGGGTTCCGCTCGCCAACATGTCTTTCCACAACAGATTTTAAGAGGCAAAGGTGATATTCTCCTAAAAGGATCGACAGTCCGTTCCTTGTCTTTTCTCAATGAGGGGTCTTACTTTCCCCACTTACTCGTACTTGGTTTTGCTTGCTTGTTGTGTGAGTTTTTCTTCCCAATCCTCTTGGGAAAGGGTGTATGGAGGTTGCGCAAGCATAACTGTGTTTTATTAGTGTTTGGTCCCATTAAGAAATATCACTTTGTCGACAAGGCAGATAATTGATGATCAGATACGTTTTTATACAGTCCCCTAGAGACCTTTGGAGTTTGAACCGATGCTGACATTGTTCTTCTTTGGTTGCATGCATGCCCAAGGTAATCGAGATGGGATATTAAACTAAGGACTGGATTCAATCTAAGCTACATGGCTGTAGCCGTGTCTATGCAGTTGTTTATACAACTACTCCCCTCAAAGACAATTGTCTTCTTTGGAAAACTGGAGGTCTTTATAAAAATTGGAAGCATCTTCCTGTGAACGTTGTCTCCCGAAAGGTGGTGTCATTCATACATGATGTTAGTGCTTGGACGAACAGTTCATTTAGCCTTTAGGGTGCATTCCAAATACACATTTTATGTGCAGGTCTGCTCAGATTATAGGATTGTTCATTATAAAAATCTGATGACCTGCACAGAAAATGTGCAAACGTTTGTTGAGGGAACCTACCTAATGTCTCCTCAACTGAAAAATCAGTCAAGATGTTTGATTGAAAAAGTAAAACATGAGGTAAACATTAAACATGGATTCTCACTCTAGAGAAGTGAGGGCTGAGATGTTGTACCCTTGAGCTACATTATATTTGCATGTGTGGTCGGAGGGTGTCACTCAATCACCGCAGGGGTCATATAAAAAAAATGGATTCGCGGGCCAGACATGGCCTATGTATATTTTTGGGTTGTTTAAAAAACATGTATTCTGCTACGACCTAAAATGGCAATTATTTAATAAAAAAAGATGACACTTTAAATTGTTTCAAAACTCCAAATAACAACACGTAGACGTTGTAATATTCAAACTTAAAACAATCATATAATCATAATTGTCCAACCTATTTAAGGGTCCCCCAGGAGGTTTGTAGGCCGATTGAAGCTACAGATTTCCTACTGCTTGAGCAAGACACCTGCCTTATTTTCTTTGATGCAAGTTTATCAATCTTTGGGTTGGCTGCTGCAACTCTCAGAATGGAGCGATGTTAATCAGTAAGATGTGAGATTTTTTTGTTTATTTTCATCACGGAGAACAGCTGCTCACAAAGGTATGTGCTACCACACATGCACAGCATACGGGCGGCCTGTAGGCGGAGCCATGGCATTTTTTTCTGGGATGAAAGGGGGAAAGTGGTCTGCCCCGACTGAATCCTACTAAGCCTTCAGTGTGCTGTTACATTGCAGTTCTATCAGCTCCATTTGAATGTCCATTGGTGTGCTGTCCACATCAACTGCAAACTATTACCAAGCTCAAAATTGAATTTCTGAGCCTCAGAAGTCTGCAAATCTTATTTTTGACAGTGCATGTGAGAGCAAAAACCAAGCCATGAGGTCGAAGGAATTGTCCATAGAGCTCCGAGAAAGGTTTGTGTCGAGGCACAGATCTGGGGAAGGGTACCAAAAAATGTCTGCAGCATTGAAGTTCCAAGAACACAGTGGCCTCCATCATTCTTAAATGGAAGAAGTTTGGAACTATCAAGACTCTTCCTGAGCTGGTCGCCCGGCCAAACTGAGCAATCGGGGGAGAAGGGCCTTGGTCAGGGAGGTGACCAAGATCCCAAAAACTCCAGAGTTCCTCTGAGGGGATGGGAGAACCTTCCAGAAGGACAACCATCTCTGCAGCACTCCACCAATCAGGCCTTTATGTAAGCCATTCCTCAATAAAATGCATGACATCCCACTTGGAGTTTGCCAAAATGCACCTAAAGGACATTTGCACCTAAAGATTCTCGGTTCTGATGAAACCAAGATTGAACTATTTGGCCTGAATGCCAAGTGTGACGTCTGGAAGAAACTTGGCATCATCCCGATGGTGAAGCATGATGGTGCCAGCATCATGCTGTGGGGATGATTTTCAGCGGCAGGGACTCGGAGACTAGTCGGGATCGAGGGAAAGATGAATGGAGCAAAGTACAGAGATCTTTAATGAAAACCTGCTCCAGAGCGCTCAGGACCTCAGACTGGGGCTAAGGTTAATCTTCCAACAGGACAATGACCCTAAGCACACAGCCAAGACAACGCAGAAGTGGCTTTGGGACAAGTTTTAGAATGTCCTTGAGCGGCCCAGCCAGAGCCCGGACTTAAACCCGATCGAACATCTCTGGAGAGACCTGAAAATAGCTGTGCAGCGACGCTCCCCATCCAACCTGACAGAGCTTGAGAGGATCTGCAGAGAAGAATGGGAGAAACTCCCCAAATCCATATGTGCCAAGCTTGTGGCATTATACCCAAGAAGACTCAATGCTGTAATTTCTGCCAAAGGGTCTGTAAACGGTCCGAAAACTTACAGTATGTAAATGTTATATTTCATTTTTTTATTTGTAATAAATTTGCCAAAATGTCTAAAAACCTGTTGTAGCTTTGTCACTATGGGGTATTGTGTGTAGATTTAAAAAAAAATCCATTATAGAATAAGGCTGAAACGTAACAAAATGTGGAAAAAGTGAAAGGGTCTGAATACTTTCAGAATGCACTGTAGGTGTTATTTTTTGTCCAGGTTGGAAAAGGCAGTGTGGAGTGCAATAGAGATTGCGTCATCTGTTGATCTGTTGGGACGGTCTGCGAACTGGAGTGGATCTACAGTTTCTGGGATGATAATGTTGATGTGAGCCATTACCAGCCCTTCAAAGCACTTCATGGCTACAGATGCGAGTGCTACGGGTCGATAATCATTTAGGCAGGTTATCTTGGCATTCTTAGGCACAGGGGCTATGGTGGTCTGCTTGAAACATGTAGACATTACAGACTCGGTCAGGAATAGATTGAAAATATCAGTGAAGACTCTTGCCAGTTGGCCAGCGCATGCTCTGAGTACACGTCCTGGTAATCCATCTGGATCTGCGGCCTTGTAAATGTTGACCTTTGTAATCCATAATAGTTCGCAAGCCCTGCCACGTCTGATGAGTGTCAGAGCCAGTGTAGTAGAATTCAATCTAGTCCCGTATTGCAGTTTTGCCCGTTTGATGGTTCATCAGAAGGTATAGCGGGATTTCTTATAAGCGTCTGGATTAGTGTCTCGCTCCTTGAAAGTGGCAGCTCTAGCCTTTAGCCCAGTGCGGAGGTTGCCTGTAATCCATGGCTTCTGGTTGGGATATTACGTACGGTCACTGTGGGGACGATGTCATCGATGCACTTATTGATAAAGCCAGTGACTGATGTGGTATACTCTTCAATTCCATCGGATGAATCTCGGAACATATTCCAATCTGTGCTAGTAGGATTTTAGATGTGCAGATAGACCAAAGCCCAGTCTATTTTACCATTACTACAGTCAGGTCTGTGGGTTATGGTATTTTAATATAGATGTTACCATTTTAGTAATCAATTTAGCTAGCTAGTAAAATAAATGTTTGTTTTTTTTGTCTTTCAGATGGGCGGACTGGAAACCCAGTGACAAGACTTGTGTCTGCAGCTGCCATTTTCTGGTTGGAAAGAGAAATTACCCTGTATTTACAAGAAAAGGTAGCTTATCCACCATGGCAGAAGAGGAAGATCAAGACTGTTGATTGGGAAACAAGAACAAACAATGAGGCATGAGGATTGGTTGTTGAGGGACCACTTGTCACATTGTCCAAGGTGGGTTGTCTGTGTTATAATAAACAATGCATTTTCTGCCCAGACAAAGATGTTGATACGGCATTGAAAAAGAAGCCCACTGACCAAATGTCACTTTGTTTTCCAGTCCAACAGGAGTGCATCCTTCAGACCATCTGGTGCATGTACATCCTGTGCCAATGTGATCTGAGCATTAGCGTCCAGTTATGGAGACTACAGCACATTGAACCTGCGGACGGACAGGTCAGTAACTCATCAAATATGACATCATATAGTGTAAAACATTGAATTCATAGATGCATCAAAGAAAGAAAATCCCCATGTTTTAGACATAAGACGTGACATGCGGAACATCTGGCGCATGATCAACAGCGCATGATCAACACCACCCTCAGCAAGAATATCTGCTGGAAGTGATGCACTCTCACTCACTCTGGGGTTAAGACATAATTTAAACATCACAGTTATAAATTCCCACTGTGCTCATGATAAAATGCAATGTGAGTTGTGTTGTACTACTGAATGAAACTGTGAGAAGATGCGTTTAGACCAGACTTTGTGATACTCCCCTCGCTCACACATATCTAAATAGGAGATTTTTTATGTATTATGTACTTTTATGTATTTTTTTTACCGCTTTTTCTTGATATCCAATTGGTAGTTACAGTCTTGTCCCATCACTGCAACTCCCATATGGACTCAGGAGAGGCAAAGGTCAAGAGCCATGCATCCTCCGAAACATGACCCTGCCAAGCCAGACTGCTTGCTTAACCCAGAAGCCAGCCACACCAATGTGTCAGAGGAAACGCCATCCAACTGGCGACCGTGTCGGCATGCATGCGCCCAGTACGCCACATTAGTCGCTAGAGTGCGATGGGACAAGGACATCCCGGTCAGCCAAACCCTCCCCTAATGACGCTGGGCCAATTGTGCACCACCTCATGGGTCTCCCGGTCGCGGCCGGCTGCGACACAGCCCAGGATCGAACCCGGATCTATAGAGACACTTCTAGCACTGCCTTAGACCGATGCGCCACTTGGGAGACCCTAGGTTGTTTACTTTTACTGCAGAATATTAACAATAAAACACAGTTGGGAGTGATTTTTCTTCTCCCCCAAAGCATCTTCAGGTGAGTCATGTCAGGATCTGTGAATACCTAGACAGTTACTTCAGACGTCGAAACTGGGTTCCCACGCCTACCATGTTTTTGTTTAACCTGTTGAACCCCGTTCCGCCTGCGGAACCCCTAGCCAACAGCCAATGGCATAGCACGGGGCGAAATACAAAACCAACTAAAATACCACAATTCAATTTTCTCAAACAATCAACTATTTTACACCATTTTAAAGACAAGACTCTCGTTAATCTAACCACATTGTCCGATTTCAAAAAGGCTTTACAGCGAAAGCAAAACATTAGATTATGTTAGGAGAGTACATAGACACAAATAATCACACAG
The DNA here is from genome assembly GCF_965601325.2 of Salmo salar. Classification (NCBI taxonomy): domain Eukaryota; kingdom Metazoa; phylum Chordata; class Actinopteri; order Salmoniformes; family Salmonidae; genus Salmo; species Salmo salar. The sequence goes on from NC_138302.1 coordinate 49,866,679, forward strand.
CCATTTTCCAAGCAAGCATATATGTCACATAAACCCAAACCACAGCTAAATGCAGCACTAACCTTTGATAATCTTCATCAGATGACACTCCAAGGACATTATGTTATACAATACATGCATGTTTTGTTCAATCAAGTTCATATTTATATCAAAAACCAGCTTTTAACATTAGCATGTGATGTTCAGAACTAGCATACCCACCGAAAACTTCCGGTGAATTTACTAAATTACTCATGATAAACGTTGACAAAATATGTAACAATTATTTTAAGAAATATAGATACAGAACTCCTTTATGCAATCGCTATGTCCGATTTTAAAATAGCTTTTCGGCAAAAGCACATTTTGCAATATTCTGAGTACATAGCTCGGCCATCACGGCTAGCTATTTTGACATCCGTCAACTTCGGGGTCACCTAAACTCAGAATTACTATTAGAAGAATTGGATTACCTTTGCTGTTCTTCATCAGAATGCACTCCCAGGACTTCTACTTCAACAACAAATGTTGTTTTGGTTCCAAATAATCCATAGTTATATCCAAATACCTCTGTTTTGTTCGTGCGTTCAGGTCACTATCCGAAGGGTAACGCGCGAGCACATTTCGTTACAAAAAAATTCAAAATATTCCATTACCGTACTTAGAAGCATGTCAAACGCTGTTTAAAATACATTTTTATGCTATTTTTTCTCGTAAAATAGCGATAATATTCCAACCGGGCAACGTTGTATTCATTCAAAGGCTGAAAGAAAAAAATGGAGAAGTCTCGTGAACGTGCATCTCAGTCTCACTGTCCCCAGGCTGACCACTTACAAAGTCTGCTGCTGTACTTTGCCCAGAGACAGCAGACACCCCATTCCACTTTCTGCCGGCTTTAGAGAGCCAATGGAAGCCTTAGAAAGTGTCACGTTACAGCACAGATGCTGTAATGTCGATAGAGATGCAACAGAAGGACAACAAATTGTCAGACAGGGCACTTCCTGTATGGAATCTTCTCAGGTTTTGGCCTGTCATATGAGTTCTGTTATACTCACAGACACCATTCAAACAGTTTTAGAAACTTTAGAGTTTTCTATCCAAATCTACAAATTATATGCATATTCTAGTTTCTGGGCAGGAGTAGTAACCAGATTAAATCGGGTACATTTTTTATCCGGCCGTGAAAATACTGCCACCTATCCCAAAGAAGTTAAATAGCTCTAATTCTGTGGTTTCCTATGTGTGTGGCGTGCGGACATGCAAGCGTGGGTGTGTTTAGAAATGATCGCTCTCGCCATCTTTCACAAATCACAAGGCAAGAGACAGCCACGTGGGTGTCGTGTTTCTTAGAACTTTGTTCTGACACAATACAGACATGAGCCTGTCATGCTGGTGTGAGTGTGAAGGGTGGATGAAGGAGAGCATAGATAAAGAAAACAACATTGAGTCATCCAGACTTATGTCTGCTCAAAGACCTCTTTGTATTGCTGACAACAATGTGATTATTGTGGCTAGCCAGGTTAATATAATAGTTTGTCTAAAATGTTTACATGCTTTGCAAGAAGAATGATTTCCCTAATAATCCTGTTTACATGGACACATCTGAAATCAAGCTACTGATGGGACTTGTGATAAATGCAGAAAATCGCTGGTCAAAATAAACTTTTCATCCACAGTGACCATGTTATTTTTGATTCCGAGTTCGGACATATAAAGTTTGCATGTAAAAACGATTTATGAGATGCATACTTTCAGTTCCCGAACTCACTTCACTTGACTTGTGCATAAGAGGGAGGCTTGCGCTCCCCACTGCTGGCACATGTGCAGATCAAATACACAGCTGGAACGCCGATTAAAGGAGCATTATGTTGAATTTTGCATTATAATGTAATAAAGTCATAAAATGTCCATAATATATCTGCAGTAATAGTGGAATGATAGTGTTTCACAACAAAAAAATGCTTTGGGCCTTGCATTTAGGTTTTCAGTTATCCTATTGGTCAACAAAAGCCGGTACGGCTCTTGTTTTCGAATTGGAGGGCTGCACCCTCTTTGAGCAGCGTCACGCGGAGAGGTGGTCATCTTCTTCCGAGTGCAATCAACAATGGCAGATTTCTTAGGCAAGCGTCCAGCCCCACAGGTTGCGGATACAGGTGCAAAACAAATAAGACGTTTAGTCAAGCAATTTAATGATAAGGCTCAGGGGGAAAAACAGAGTAAATATAGGTAACAATTTTAATCACTGGAGAGAAGTTATGGCCCTAAAAGGGCTGAAGTCTGATGCAGCGATGGCCTGTTTTCTGCATGACAGGTAACGTTACCAAGACGTTGCACCAGCTAGCTACAGCTAACTAACTAATGTTAGCTGTGATGTTTGTGAATGGAAAATCCGGGTTAGCTTTATGCTATTTAAATTAAATGGCGGTCTTGAAAAATAACTAAGGTGTGCATGGTATTTACGATCTAAAACCAGTCAGGATATTGATATAAGCATTGGTGTTTTTGAGAGTCATGATCATTTAGAACCTACTTACATTTTGCATTGGCGGTTAGCCAACGTTTCATGTGCATTTCTTTGTTTGAGAGTGATAGAACTGTAATGAAGTTAGCAGCTGTAATGGTGCTCAGTAGTATAGTTAGCCTCACCTTTTCGAGACTTCCAAGTGACTAACGTTTTTACAGGCCAAAAAAACGTGAACCCCAATAGCTGTCCCTCAACCATTCGAGACCCCTCCCACAGCCCCCCCCCCCCAAGAATAAAAATACAAAATACAATGAATTCCATTCCCCACCCCCAAGAACCCCCAATGCACCCAACAACCAAGAGAATGAACTAAAGAGAAAAAAGAAAAAGACAGAAGAAAACAGCACAAAACAAAGCAAAAAATAAAAATAATAATAAATAAAATAAAAACAAAGGACATCAAGGACAACTAAAATCATAACAGCAATGCCAACTGTATATGTTTGTGTGCATGTCTGGCACTATTACATGTTAAAGATAAATGCTTTTACTAAGACTGTTAGTATATTAATAATTGTGTAACCCTGTCACCAGGCTCGAATTTTACTCTCACGATATTACCTTACATAGAATATCTCAACAGCATGGGATGTTAGGTGAGAAGGACATCTCCAATAAGAAACCCTATTGTAAACTATCTAGGGTGATGACAATTAGGGTATTAACTTCAGATGAAATGATTATAGGTTTCTGTTATTTTATCCGGATATACTTTCCCATGCATTAAATTAAATTGAAACAGTAAATGACTCCACCAAGGAAACATACATAAGGTTCAAAATGTGTATTATTACATTTTCAAAGCACGACATCAAAATAAATAAAAATAATAAACCCCAATGAGTCGTGCACAACCCATGTCCAAATTATTTCAAGTTTGTTTAAACCTGTTAGGGCTAGGGGGCAGTATTGACACGGCTGGATAAAAAACATACCCGATTTAATCTGGTTACCACTCCTACCCAGTAACTAGAATATGCATATACTTATTACATATGGATAGAAAACACCCTAAATTTTCTAAAACTGTTTGAATGGTGTCTGTGAGTATAACAGAACTCAAATGGCAGGTCAAAACCTGAGAGATTCCTTTACAGGAAGTCTGACCATTTCTTGAACTTCTTTTCCATCTCTATCATTTACTAAGGATCTCTGCTCTAACGTGACACTTCCCACGTCGTCCATAGGCGCTCAGAGCCCGGGAAAAAACAGAATGTCGTCATTCCAGCCCCAGGCTGAAACACATTATCGCCTTTCTCAAGTGGCTGATCAAGGGACACTGGGCTTAGGCGCGTGACCCGACCGCCCCCGCCTTTGGGATTTTTTCCTCTGTTTGCCGAAAAGGAGATTCCCTGTCGGAATATTATCGCTTTTCTACGAGAAAAATGGCGTAAAAATTGATTTTAAACAGCGGTTGACATGCTTCGAAGTACGGTAATGGAATATTTAGAATTTTATTGTCACGAATTGCGCCATGCGCGCGACACTTCTTTACTATTTCGGATAGTGTCTTGAACGCACGAACAAAACGCCGCTATTCGGATATAACGATGGATTATTTTGGACCAAACCAACATTTGTTATTGAAGTAGCAGTCCTGGGTGTGCATTCTGACGAAGACAACAAAAGGTAATCAAACTTTTATAATAGTAAATATGATTATGGTGAGTGCTAAACTTGCCCGGTGTCTAAATAGTGAGCCCGTGATGCCTGGGCTATGTACTTAGAATATTGCAAAATGTGCTTTCACCAAAAAGCTATTTTAAAATCGGACATATCGAGTGCATAGAGGAGGTCTGTATCTATAATTCTTAAAATAATTGTTATGCTTTTTGTGAACGTTTATCGTGAGTAATTTAGTAAAATGTTAGTGAATTCCCCGGAAGTTTGCGGGGGGTATGCTAGTTCTGAACGTCACATGCTAATGTAAAAAGCTGGTTTTTGATATAAATATGAACTTGATTGAACAAAACATGCATGTATTGTATAACATAATGTCCTAGGGTTGTCATCTGATGAAGATCATCAAAGGTGAGTGCTGCATTTAGCTGTCTTCTGGGTTTTGGTGACATTATATGCTGGCTTGAAAAATGGGTGTCTGATTATTTCTGGCTTGGTACTCTGCTGACATAATCTAATGTTTTGCTTTCGTTGTAAAGCCTTTTTGAAATCGGACAGTGTGGTTAGATTAACAAGAGTCTTGTCTTTAAATAGCTGTAAAATAGTCATATGTTTGAGAAATTGAAGTAATAGGATTTTTAAGATTTTGAAAATCGCGCCACAGGCTGCCAGTGGCTGTTACGTAGGTGGGACGAATTCGCCCCGCCTAGCCCAGAGAGGTGTTGGAGCGCGTTGGAGATCCAAAAAATTACGACACACATAAAGTCCAGAAGCACCCCACCATTGTGGTTACTCACTACTCGTATAAGATATTCCCTCAGCGAAGTATGGCAGTTCCTTGCAGGTTTCCTCACAAGATCCACAGCAAGCACAGCTATCAATGCAGTCAGTACTCCTTAGCCGTAACCGATATCCCATGGAAACATGAACTCGTTAAGCTTTCCCAAGCAACTCTCTCGGTTTCACACGATGCTAGGCTAACCTCAAGGCTGTCAAATACCTCCACGATGAGACGGTAGCTTCAGTCTTTACAAAGTCTTTCTTAACAAAATTATAACAACTCTCTTATAAAATAAAATCGGTATTTCCCTTCAATCTCGGTAGGTATTTGTTTTGTTCAAATTTTTATAACAAATAAACTCAATACTTGGTTTTAACAAGAATAAACTCAATACTTGTTTCTAACAAGGGTATTACAATTGTTATTATTAGTAATTATAAATGCCTGGATTTTTTCAATTTCGGTAATTCTCTTATAAATTGGGTAAAAATAAGGCATTTCACTATTAGTATATTAGTAATTGACTGACCCAGTCTCTCCAGATCTCCTAACAGTACTACAGTCATGGCCAAAAGTTTTGAGAATATTATTTTTCACAAAGTTTGCTGCTTCAGTGTCTTTAGATATTTTTGTCAGATGTTACTATGGAATACTGAAGTATAATTACAAGCATTTCATAAGTGTCAAAGGCTTTTATTGACAATTACATGAAGTTGATGCAAAGAGTCAATATTTGCAGTGTTGACCCTTCTTTTTGAAGACCTCTGCAATCCACCCTGGCATGCTGTCAATTAACTTCTGGACCATATCCTGACTGATGGCAGCCGATTCGTGCATAATCAATGCTTGGAGTTTGTCAGAATTTATGGGTTTTTGTTTGTCCACCCGCCTCTTGAGGATTGACCACAAGTTCTCAATGGGATTAAGGTCTGGGGAGTTTCCTGGCCATGGACCCAAAATATCGATGTGTTGTTCCCCGAGCCACTTAGTTATCACTTTTGCCTTATGGCAAGGTGCTCCATCATGCTGGAAAATGCATTGTTCGTCACCAAACTGTTCCTGGATGGTTAGGAGAAGTTGCTCTCGGAGGATGTGTTGGTACCATTCTTTATTCATGGCTGTGTTCTTAGGCAAAATTGTGAGTGAGCCCACTCCCTTGGCTAAGAAGCAACCCCACACATGAATGGTCTCAGGATGCTTTACTGTTGGCATGACACAGGACTTAAGGTAGCGCTCACCTTGTCTTCTCCGGACAAGCTTTTTTTCCGGATACCCCAAACAATCTGAAAGGCGATTCATCAGAGAAAATGACTTTACCCCAGTCCTCAGCAGTCCAATCCCTGTACCCTTTGCAGAATATCAGTCTGTAATTGATGTTTTTCCTGGAGAGAAGTGGCTTCTTTGCTGCCCTTCTTGAGACCAGGCCATCCTCCAAAAGTCTTCGCCTCACTGTGCGTGCAGATGCACTCACACCTGCCTGCTGCCATTCCTGAGCAAGCTCTGTACTGGTAGTGCCCCGATCCCGCAGCTGAATCAACTTTAAGAGACGGTCCTGGCACTTGCTGGACTTTCTTGGGGACCTTGAAGACTTCTTCACAACAATTGAACCGCTCTCCTTGAAATTCTTGATGATCCGATAAATGGTTGATTTAGGTGCAATCTTACTGGCAGCAATATCCTTGCCTGTGAAGCCCTTTTTGTGCAAAGCAATGATGACGGCACATGTTTCCTTGCAGATGACAGAAGAAGAACAATGAATCCAAGCACCACCCTCCTTTTGAAGCTTCCAGTCTGTTATTCGAACTCAATCAGCATGACAGAGTGATCTCTAGCCTTGTCCTCGTCAACACTCAGACCTGTGCTAACGAAAGAATCACTGACATGATGTCAGCTGGTCCTTTTGTGGCAGGGCTGAAATGCAGTGGAAATGTTTTTTGGGGATTCAGCTCATCTGAATGGCAAAGAGCGACTTTGCAATTAATTGCAATTCATCTGATCACTTTATAACATTCTGGAGTATATGCAAATTGCCATCATACAAACTGAGGCAGCAGACTTTGTGAAAATTAATATTTGTGTCATTCTCAAAACTTTTGGCCACGATTGTATTTCTAGGGTCAATTTTAGATCAATGCTATGCATTTTCAGCCATTCCTGAACCTGAGACCAGAAACAGGCTACCTGAGGGCAATAACAAAATAAATGGTCTATTGATTCTGTATCTTCACAACAAAATCTGCAGAGCTTCGATGATTTTATGCCCCAAATATTCAAAAAAAATATTGGTGGCAAGAATTCTATACAATCATTTTAGCTGAAAAGCATTGAATTTTGCGTTGTTTTATATATCAACTCATACCATACCATGGAATCGGTACATCAAAAATCTCTTCCCAACTATTTTGCAATCTGTATGGCACAGTTGTCAACATCCTGGTCCTCAAATTAAACTGGTATACTTTCCTATTTATGCTTTTTTTATTCTTCCGCCAGTTTTGATTCTTTATATTGGGCAGACAGACCAGTTCCCTACCTCCTCCCGCTGCCACCTGCCTCCTCCATTTTTGGGGAAATGCTGTAATCAATTGGTTGTACTCTTGGATTGAGCAGACCTTCCCATACAATTCTGATAACTCCATGAAGGACATAACTCTACCATTCCAATTTACAATATAATTTAAGAACAAAATACCCTTTTCAAACATCTTTCCCATAAATACAGGTATTATATCAACCAGCACATTTAAGTTCAGCCATAATATTTGTTGTAATATTTCTTCTATCTTTTCAGGTGGATGAAATTGAAATTGCAGCAAGCTCTGCAATGCTTGTTTGAAAAAGAGATGCTTTGAAAAAAGTATTATTTTCAATTAATCAAAAATGAGACATGGCAATCTGCAAAAAGGCAATTTTTAAACAATGGATGAGCTTTTCTTAGTAATCTCCTTGAGAACCATTTAGGGTTCAAGTAAAACTTTTGAATAAGTGAAACTTTTAGAGAGAGGTTTAGTGCTTTTATATTTAATAATCTCAGCCCACCCAATTCATATTCATTATACAGATAGGTACACTTTATTTTGTCTAGTTTAGCGTCCGAGATAAAGCAAAGACATTTTTGCTCATAAGATTTGAAAAACGAATCATCAGGAGTAGGCAGCGCCATAAGTAAGTGAGTTAACTGAGATATGACTAAGGAGATAATCAGGGCAATATTTCCTTAAATAGACAGGTTTTTACCTCTCCATGGTTGCAGGATCTTGTCTATTTTTACAAATTTTCTATTGAAATTCATTGTGGAGAGCTTATTTATATATTTTGTGATATGAATACCAAGTATGTCTACTTCACCATCAGCCCATTTTGTAGGTAAACAGCAGGGTAATGTAAAAGTTGTATTTTTTAAAGATCCAATACGTAATATTGCACACTTAACATAATTACGTTTTAGTCCAGAGAGTACAGAAAAGTTATCTAGATCTTCAATGAGACATTGCAGGGATCTAGCTGGCGGACTTAATATAAAAACGGAGTCATCGGCATACATGGACACCTTTGTTTTTAAGCCTTGGATTTCTAATCCTCTAATGTTGTTATTGATTCTGATTTTAATAGCTAGCATTTCGATGGCCATAACGAGTAGATATTGTTTAACTCCTCTTGACAATTCAAAACTCTGTGAGTGTCACGCTCTGACCTAGGAGAGCTGTGTTTTCTCTGTTTAGCTAGGCCAGGGTGTGATAGGTGGGTGGGCATTCTATGTTTTTGTTTCTATGTTATGGCCGGGTATGGTTTCCAATCAGAGGCAGCTGTCTATCGTTGTCTCTGATTGGAAGCCATACTTAGGCAGCCTGTTTTTCCCTGTGTTTTCGTGGGATCTTGTTTTTGTGCAGCTGTGTTTGTGCAGCCCCAGAATGTCACGTTTGTTTCAGTTTCACCTGTTTATTGTTTTGTTCGAGTTCACAAAGACAGCACTCGTGACAGTGAGAAGTAGCCGCTATTTACTATTTTACATCTGGGGTTGCTATACATTATTTTCTACCCATTCTAAAAGAGAATTACCAAAATTGAAAAAAATCCAGGCATTTATAAATAAAATTCAGTCTTACTTTATCAATTGCATTTTCAAAATCCGCGATAAATACCAGGCCTGGCTTCCTAGATGTTTCATGATGTTCTATTATTTCTAGTAGTTGTTGTATATATCTCCAATGTATCGTCCATGTAAAAAACCTGTCTGATCAGGATGAACAATACCTGGTAAAACACTTTTAATTCTGAGTGCTATGCATTTCGCTAGTATTTTTGCATCACAACAATGAAGTGTAAGTGTTCTCCAGTTTTTTAGATAGACTGGGTCTTTATATTTGCCATCTGGGTCTTGTTTTAATAATAGAGAAATCAGACCTTCCTGCAGAGTACCTGACAGACTACCATTTCTATAGGAGTAGTTAAAACAATCTAACAATGGAGCTTTTAGTACATCAAAAAAGGCTTGATATACCTCTACCAGTATGCCATCAAGCCCTGGGGTTTTTCCAGACTGAAAGGTTTCAATAGGCTCAAAAAGTTCTTCCTTTGTAATTTGGCCTTCGCACTGATCTTTCTGTACATTTGTTAATTTTCCATTTTTTATATTATTTGGAAAGAATTCCTTACCGTAATCTTCATTCAGTGGGAGAGGATGAGACGAAAAAGAAAACATCTGCCTAAAATAATTAGCTTCCTCTTTTAAAATATAATTTGGAGAATCATAGATGACTCCGTCTTCAGTAACGTGTTTCTGCAAGTTCTTTTTGTTAGCGTTCCTGTATTAGAGATTCAGGAAGAATGTTGTGAATTTTTTGCCATATACCATCCAGTTTGCTTTATTTTTGTAATATATTACAATAGATCATTCTTGAATACGTTCCTCAAATTATTTCTATTTTTCCTCTAACTTATTTTGCATCTCTGTAGTATTGCTTTTATTGCTATCTACCTGCACTATTAGTTCATGGATTTCCCTTGTTAGTCTTCTCTTTAGTCAGAAACTGCTTTTTTATTATTGATGAATATTGAATTGAATGACCTCTGAAGGTACATTTAAAGGTATCCCAAACAATAAGGGGATTTGCTGAACCCATATAATACTGTAAAAATTCAGTTATACATTCTTTTGTCTTAGTTTTTGTCTTAGTCTTAAAATAAGTTTTCCTCCAGTAAACTTTGATTAAATTTCCAATATCCCCGTCGAAAATCTATAAGAGTTATGTGAATGCTAATTAGATGACGATCCAATCGCATTCTGTCTCCTATTAAAACTTTTTTAACCTTTGATGCAAGAGAGAAAGAGACAAGAAAGTAGTCAGGCGACTAGCTTGATTAAGTCTCCTCCATGTATATCTCACTAGGTCGGGGTTTTTTAGTCTCCAAATATCCACTATTTCTAATGTGTCCATAATATTTGTGATTTCCTTAAGGGCACGGTGATGATAGTTTGTAGAGTGATTACCTTTATGGTCCATTGAGGTACTTAACACTGTGTTATAGTCTCCTACCCTAATGATTAGATCATTTGTTGCCTGTAAGTTCAATAAATTGGTATAAATGTTTTCAAAGAAGTTTGGATCATCCTGATATGGACCATATAGATTAACGAGCCAAATCTCTTTTTCGTCCACTTTCATATTCTAAAAGATCCACCTTCCTTGCGAATCATTCCTGACTATTTGCACATTCAGATCGACATTTTTGTTATTTAATATCATCACACCTTTTGAGTTCCTTTGTCCATGACAGAAAAGTATTTCACCACACCATTCCTTTTTCCACGCAACTTCATCTAAGGATGTAGAGTGAGTTTCCTGTAAACAGTATATGTTATATTCCTTTTCATTTAGCCATGTAAAGACTGATCTTCTTTTTTATAATCTGCTAAACCATTACAATTATAACTGGCTATACTTATTTCACTCCTTACCATAACTAGATACTGTTCTCAGTCTAAATTGACAATAATTAGTGCTTGTAAAGTTACTGCCATCGGAGGTTTTATGACGGTCAAAATTAGAGCTTTCAAATGTCTGATATTTAGAATTCAAGAAATAGGTTCCAGCAATATTTGTTTTATCCCCTTGCCTGTTTGCCTGTGAGCCAATGCCACAGATGTTAGAAAATTGAGACAAAATATTATGTGTGTAGTAAATCTGAGTAGGTTGATGTGTATGATATTGGATGTGATTTAGTGAGAGTGTGTATGATGCCATTGTAAGAGTAAGACTATAATGTGTGATGTCCAAATAAATAATAACTCCGCCAATTTGCATGGTTGAGTGTCTACGTGTGTAACATGTTGTGTGTATAGCCTTAATATTTATGATGATAATTGTAATCCATATCGTATCACCGTCATAGTTGCATCATAATTACCTTTAACATCATTGACAAACACATCCCAGCATTTCCATAGCAACTGATGTTACACATGATCATGAAAGAGACCTTGAATTACTCTAGAGACGGCTTCACTACAGTACAAATGTATTCCGTACAATATGTTATTATTCCCCAATGCCCCTATTCTGATATCTTCCCCTTGCTTGTTGTAAAAATATATAAACTTGTAGACAAATACATAAAAAAGATAGACAAACAATAAACATATTAAATTATAAAATGGTTCTCGACAATAGAGAGAGAAGAAGAGAAAAGAGAGAGAGTGAGAGAAGAGAGCGATATCAGGTGTGTATGTATAAGTCTGTATGTGTAAGCGAGCATGTAATTGAGTACGTGTCTGTTCATATCCACTTCATAGTGTTCAGATATTTTTACAGTTCCCATACTTTCTTTTTTTCGTAACCTGAAGTCCCTGTAGAATATAGTACAGCCATAGTGTTATGGAGCTGTCTCGGAAAAGTTGTCCATCACACAGTCGTGAAGAAGGTGCGACAGTGCCTTAAGAGTTCTTACTCTAAGGATTGTTGTACAGATCTTATTCAGTCAATTTACTTTTTTGGTTATGTTTTATCCCTTCTAAAGAAACGTCCCTTTTTCAATTTGGAGGTGGAGGGTCTGTCATGCTCTGGGGCGGTGTGTCACAGCATCATCGGACTGAGCTTGTTGTCATTGCAGGCAATCTCAACGCTGTGCGTTACAGGGAAGACATCCTCCTCCCTCATGTGGTACCCTTCCTGCAGGCTCATCCTGACATGACCCTCCAGCATGACAATGCCACCAGCCATACTGCTCGTTCTGTGTGTGATTTCCTGCAAGACATGAATGTCAATGTTCTACCATGGCCAGCGAAGAGCCCGGATCTCAATCCGATTGAGAATGTCTGGGACCTGTTGGATCGGAGGATGAGGGCTAGGGCCATTCCCCCCAGAAATATCCGTGAATTTGCAGGTTGCCCTGGTGGAAGAATGGGGTAACATCTAACAGCAAGAACTGGCAAATCTGGTGCAGTCCATGAGGAGGAGATGCAGCTGGTGGCCACATCAGATACTGACTGTTACTTTTGATTTTGACCCAGCCTTTGTTCAGGGACACATTATTCAATTTCTGTTAGTCACATGTCTGTGGAACTTGTTCAGTTTATGTTTCAGTTGTTGAATCTGGTTATGGTCATACAAATATTAACACATGTTAAGTTTGCTGAAAATAAACGCAGTTGACAGTGAGAGGACGTTTATTTTTTTGCCGAGTTTATTTATCCTGATGAATATGAGCATCTCCGAAGAGACCATAGAATTAAATGAATAGTGTGTAAGATTTTTCTTAGTATTTGTGATGTGCTAGTGTGCTTACTTTTGTTGTTTGTATTTACAATGTACCATTATAATATTATGTCTTATTTGTGATAGCATCGATTGGGATGATGAAGTTGGTGCTGATGAGAGTGGTGCCGATGAGACCTGGAGTCCTTCAAAGGAATCCCAGGTGAATGAAGATTCTGATGAAGAGGAGTCTGACGAGTTTTAAGATTCTGGGGACAGCAACTCAAAAACTGTCCTCCTTTTCAAATTCATGAACATGGGGATGGTTTCCAGTAGCACTTTTTTCAACATTCAAGACTCGTACTGTGTGGACTCAATAAAATTGTTGGAGAAAAGGGATGTGATCATTGACCGTCTGCGAACCAAAGACAGTGTTGTAGTCCTAGGTAGGACTTAATTGTTTGTGTGCTTACAGTACACCACAATTATTTAACACGGATGTAATGTTTTTTTATTGATTACTTCAATGTCTCTTACAATTTCAGCTGATGGCCGCATGGACTCGCCAGGCTACTCTGCACAGTATTGCACCTACACTATATTGGAGAATGATTCCAGAGACATCATCTCCGTAATGAACATTGACAAGAGGGAGACTCAGAGAAACTGTCACCATGGATTAGGACCATGGATCAACTGATTACAGAGATCCCGCTAAAATAAATCTGCACAGATGCACATTCTCAAAATTCTGCTTTAAGGGAGTAAGTTTGGTTATGACCATGCACATCTAAAATGTTTATTTTGCAAGATTGAATCGTTTTAGAAATATATACATCTCATGTTTTTTCAGCCCCAGCAAAAGGAAAATATGAACACAGCGGAATAAAGCACTCTCTTGATATGTGGCATGGTGTGAAGATGTTGCTCCAGTGTTGGAATTGTTATCATATCTAAACAGCACAGATTAAAGGCCAGGCAGAACTCATCCTGTGGTTGAAGGAGGTTGTCAACCACTTTTGGTTGTTCTGTAAAAGGGCTGACACATATGAGGAGTTTATTGTAAGTCATATTTATCTTGTCTTATTTATTACTCTCATTTATGTATTATGGTTGAGTGATATTGTACATACTGTATTGTGCTTTGCTGTGAGCAAGTACTTGTCCCTGAGTCTGTGAAATCATATCTGCAATACGTAAAATGGGGAATGACACTGTGTTGAGGACAATGTCTGTGAAAGCCTGATGTGCCTAACCCAAACCCTTTTTTATCCATTCCTTCGTGAAGTTGTCCCCTAGGCAGTTATGTTCGAAATGTCCCAGTGTCCATGTGTGTTCATTCACCACATGGTGAAAAACACCGCTCCACAGGTCCTGAAACATACAATTGCAATGCATGCATTTTTTCAACAATAATCAAAGTGGCTGAAAGATCTTCATAAATACAAGAACTTCAGGTTGGTTACATATTTTCTCAAGAATCCTTCCCACTATTTAGCAATTGGTTACAGATAATGCTCCATTATGCATTAGTGCAGTACTGTCCTTGGGCAGTACAAGAACATTTATAAAAAATATTGGTATATTGGTCACAGAGGAGATGGTTGGGAATCCTGGTATTAGGGCTATGTTTGACATTTACACATCCGAAGGAGGATTACACATTTCTTGATTTCATGATTCATTCAATTTGACTTGTCTGTGTTCAATTATTATTTTAACTTTTTTACAGATCAACAGCTGATATGTGACTTACCTGCTCGATTCCGTCTTATGTAGCAACATTTGAAATTGTGTTTTTTACATTAGATAAAAGTAGAGACTCAGAGCTAGAAAATGGTATATCATACACTACAGTTGAGGAACAATGGGAAAGTAATTCTGCTTTGAAAGTTGATAAACTTGTAACCCCACTTTTGAAAAAATGGCGCTTGAATGTTTTGGTACACCTACTGGTGAGCTATTCTTTGTCTACACCCATTCAGCATCATTCACACCCTCTTAAGCGTTATCCCCACCCATCTCTTTAAGAATTCACATGCATGACATCAGCAGCCTGGTGGTCCAAAATAGCATAACTGGTGTATTTTAACACCAATAATCACATCTGTTTAAAAATGTATTAAGTATATCTCAATCTAAAAGCAGCTTTCTAAACAATGTTTTGGTTCGTTTCTAGCATGTTAAGTTAGCTGGCTAGCCAGTTCAAATAATGACCATATCATATAGCTGACAACGTCTTAACTTTAGCTAATTTGTATTCATTATTACAGGAAAAGAAACTCACAACAAGACCATTATTTACAAGTTAATGGAAAGCTAAATACAGAAAATAGCTTACGGTTGTGAGTCTGACGAAATAAAAGCAGGGCATACTACCAGAGAATTTTAGAACTTGGACACTGTCTGGTTGGCCTAACTTTATATCCTAATTTGACTTTGGTGCAGGTCATGTTGTTCTTCACATTACCATCTCTGGTAAACACACACTATATCAAATAAAATCTAACTTTATTTGTCACATGCACAGGATACAGAAGGTGTAAACGGTACAGTGAAATGGTTACTTGCATAGTGGAGTCTTGTTTAGAGATGTAGCTAGCTAACTAAACAATGAACCATAATCCCAACTCATAACGTTACTGCCCTGCATGAATCTACAGGTAACTAACACACTACGTTCAATGTTAGCTAGCTAGCTAACATTAGGTTATAACCAGCAATGCAAATGGCTCTGAGACACAAATAATATTACTACACAGATCATACACGTAACGTTAGCTAGTAAGCCAGCCACTAGGCTCGCAATTTAACAATTGTATTCATATTTACAGATGGCACACAAGTTTGTTATTAAGGCACATGAAAGTTCACGTTCCAGAAGGCATTACTGCATTACTGCCAAAAAGATTTAAAATGCCTCTCCTGTGACTTTTCTTTTGGCAGAAATGCCTTGTGGAACGTGTTTCCTGAAACGAGTCACATATTGAGTCCTACCAGAATCATATTCTGATGTAGGCAAGCAAGCATTTTTCCTTTTCACCACCAGTCTATGAAGCCCAATCATTGCTGGTAGCACTAGATTACAAATTCCACAGGAACAGACCAGCCAGGCAGAACGTACATGGCACCAAGTCCCCACTCTATTAAGTCGATAGGTTAGAGAAGGAAGTTTTGAACAACAGAACTTTTCAAGTCTGACCACGCACCTTTTCTCACTCACAAAATGGCTAGCTAGTTATGCCTATGTAAACAAATCCACACGTTTTAAAATGAAAGAGAGAGTGTGCAAAGTGGGAGTGACTTTTGGCTTGTTGAGAAAGGGGGCAGGGGACGACCGGGGGAAAGTTGTTTGAAAATAGCCTAACCGTTGTTGTAATTCGCCAAGCTTCCACAATGTGGAATCGGAGAGGTGCGGAGGGCTGCCTTAATCGACATCCACATCTTAAGGTGTTTACATGAGTAATGCTATACTTGGCCAGCTGCCATAATCAAATTAATATTGAATTATTAGTGTGCATGTAAACATACTCATTGTAGACAACCTTTAATGTCCTATTTCTGTGCAATGTCTGAAACAATGATTTGTTGCATATTATGCGTGTTTATAGCAGAGAAACAAGGGAAATGTCAGAGGTGGTGTGTGTGTAAGTACATCTGACTGTGAAAACAGGCACCAATAAAATCCTCTAGGTACTTTATTAAGAGGTTCTCAGTCATGCTTTGCACAAAGTCAGCCAGAGTAAAATAAAATCCCATATACTTAATGAGCAATTACATTACAAAATAATGACAGAGTAATTGCAGTGAAAGCTGCAATAGGTGTTCTAAACGGCTTCCCTCAGACTGTTTGAATTACCCAGCACACTGTCCTGAAATGTGCTCTTTTTCCACAGAAAGGAGCCAAAACTTAAAAAGGTCAGTCATTATTCTCTCCTGTTTTTCCGGGTAATCACTAGTTAGCAGAGCCACAAAGTCAGAAGCCTGTCTACCTGACTAGTCAGATGAGGGAGTGTGATGATGTGTATTCTGGTAAGTGGAGAAACGCCTCATTTTTGAAATGGCAAGTTTGAGGACCAAATAACTAAATACATTCGGGATCAATAATATCACTAGAATTCATAACATTGAGAAAGGACAAAAAGATGAGTTATCTTTTCTTTTTTGGTATTCCATACGGGATTCCGAACATTGTTAGGTTCTCTACAAGCCTCAGTAATATAGAAAATTATTGAACTTCAATGCAGGAAAATAAATGCAGTTGGGAGAGTAAAAGTCTCCCATTCAGTGGTGTTCTGTTTCAAGTTGTGGGCACAAAGTTGTATGAATGCCACCGGGGGAAAGACAAACAAAAGCCAAAGAGAAATATGCTGCTGAAATGAACAAGGCCATAAGTTAAAAGACATATCGCTGTAATTTATACCATTCACTTTTACAATATCTATTTCATTTTGATCATGTTGAAGTACAAACTAACAATGGAATGTTCCTCAATGAAATTGAAGATGGGACTTTAAACGGGTGACCCAACTCTGTGGTCACTAAAGATCCCATGGGGGGCGTATATTTGTCCTGTTTTCACTGCATGTGTATATCAAACTGTATTCCTATCATGTAATACTGTGTATACAGTGAGGGGAAAAAGTATTTGATCCCCTGCTGATTTTGTACGTTTACCCAGTGACAAAGAAATGATCAGTCTATAATTTTAATGGTAGGTTTATTTGAACAGTGAGAGACAGAATAACAACCAAAAAATCCAGAAAAACGCATGTAAAAAATGTTAGAAATTGATTTGCATTTTAATGAGGGAAATAAGTATTTGACCCCCTCTCTATCAGAAAGATTTCTGGCTCCCAGGTGTCTTTTATACAGGTAACGAGCTGAGATTAGGAGCACACTCTTAACCTGTTAGGGCTAGGGGGCAGTATTTGCACGGCCGGATAAACAACGTACCCCATTTAAACTGGTTACTACTCTTGCCCAGAAATGAGAATATGCATATAATTAGTAGATTTGGATAGTAAACACTCTAAAGTTTCTAAAACTGTTTGAATGGTGTCTCTGAGTATAACATAACTCATATGGCAGGCCAAAACCTGAGAAGATTCCATACAGGAAGTGCCCTGTCTGACAATTTGTTATCCTTCTGTTGCATCTCTGCTGTAACGTGACATTTTCTAATGCTTCCATTGGCTCTCAGAAGGCGCCAGAAAGTGGAATGACGTGTCTCCTGTCTCTGGGCGAAGAACAGCAGGAGATTTTGTGAGTGGTCAGGCTGGGGACAGTGACACTGGAGATGCGCGTTCATGAGAATTCTCAATTTTCTTCTATCAGCCTTTGAATGAATACAACGTTGCCCGGTTGGAATATTATCGCTATTTTATGAGAAAAGTAGCATAAAAATTGATTTTAAACAGCGTTTGACATGCTTCTAAGTACGGAAATGGAATATTTTGAATTTCTTTGTCACGAAATGCGCTCGCGCGTCACCGTTTGGATAGTTACCTGAACGCATGAACAAAACGGCGGTATTTGGATATAACTATGGATTATTTGGAACCAAAACAACATTTGTTGTTGAAGTAGAAGTCCTGGGAGTGCATTCTGATGAAGAACAGCAAAGGTAATCCAATTTTTCTAATAGTAATTATGAGTTTAGTGAGCACCAAACTTGGTGGGTGTCAAATTAGCTAGCCTGTGATGGCCGAGCTATCTACTCAGAATATTGCAAAATGTGCTTTCGCCGAAAAGCTATTTTAAAATCTGACACCGCGATTGCATAAAGGAGTTCTGTATCTATTATTCTTAAAATAATTGTTATGTATTTTGTGAACGTTTATCGTCAGTAATTTAGTAAATTCACCGGAAGTTTGTGGTGGGTATGCTAGTTCTGAACATCACATGCTAATGTAAAAAGCTGGTTTTTGATATAAATATGAACTTGATTGAACAAAACATGCATGTATTGTATAACATAATGTCCTAGGAGTGTCATCTGATGAAGATCATCAAAGGTTAGTGCTGTATTTAGCTGTGGTTTTGGTTTTTGTGACATATATGCTTGCTTTGAAAATGGCTGTGTGATTATTTTTGGCAGGGTACTCTCCTGACATAATCTAATGTTTTGCTTTCGCGTAAAGCCTTTTTGAAATCGGACAATGTGGTTAGATTAACGAGAGTCTTGTCTTTAAAATGGTGTAAAATAGTCATATGTTTGGGAAATTGAAGTTATAACATTTTTGAGGTATTTGTATTTCGCGCCTCGCGATTCCACTGGCTGTTGACTAGGCCATAGAAATTAAAGGGAGTGCTCCTAATCTCAGCTTGTTACCTGTATAAAAGACACCTGTCCACAGAAGCAATCAATCAATCAGATTCCAAACTCTGCACCATGGCCAAGACCAAAGAGCTCTCCAAGGATGTCAGGGACAAGATTGTAGACCTACACAAGGCTGGAATGTCGCTAGTGGTCATCCAGTGTGATACAACATTAACAATATTGCATCTCTATCATGCCTGAGAACCACTGCATTCATTAGTTATCATTTTCTCTGTCGGGTCCGATTTCCCCATCAGATTTTGTGCAACACGTAAAGAGTGATGTGTTTTCCGATGGTGAGTTGGGCGGTGCCACTGTTCAAGGATATTCTAACGGGTAGTGGTAGGATATCTAGCTAGTTGAGCCCATGTCCACACTTGGCTTTCGGATATCTAGCTAGCTGAGCCCATGTCCACACTTGGCTTGCGGATATCTAGCTAGCTGAGCCTATGTCCACACTTGGCTAGCGGAGACCTAGCTTACAGACATGACAGATGTGAGGGGCAAACGACCTAACCTAGCAGTAGCTACTGTACTCCTCCATCTAAGCCAAAGAAACAGAGACATTTGGAGAGCAGACAGGCGAAAAGGGAAAATGATAGAGCCCTTGCGAAGGCACAAGTAAACCTTGGATTTGCGTTTACACAGTGGAGAGAACTAAAAGAGTTGAAGGGATTCAAAATTTACCCAGAGTTTGCATTGTTTTTCTGTAAAGGTAAGACATTGCTAACTTGATAATATATCACCGGAAAATAAATGGGACGAACTGAAAGCACGTATATCCAACCAACGGGACATTAAAAACTGTAATATCTTATGGTTCACCAAGTCGTGGCTGAACGACGACATTAAGAACATACAGCTGGCGAGTTATACACTCTATCGGTAAGACATGGGTCAGGGGGCCTATGCATTTATGTAAACAACAGCTGGTGCATGATATCTGAGGAAGTCTCAAGGTTTTGCTCGCCTGAGGTAGAGTATCTCATGATAAGCTATAGACCACACTATCTACCAAGAGAGTTTCATCTGTATTTTTTGTAGCTGTCTACATTCCACCACAGAGCGAGGTTGGCACTAAAACTGCACTAAATTAGCTGTATTCCGTCATAAGCAAAAAGGAAAACGCTCATCCAGAGGCGGCGCTCCTAATGGCCGGTGACTTTAAATCAGTTTTACCAAATTTCTATCAGCATGTTAATTGTGCAACCAGAGGGAAAAGAATTCTAGACCACCTTTACTACACACACAGAGATGCGTACAAAGCTCTCCCTCACCCTCCATTTGGCAAATCTGACCATAACTCTATCCTCCTGATTCCTGCTTACAAGTAAAAATTCAAGCAAGAAGCACCAGTGACTCTATAAAAAAGTGGTCAGATGAAGCAGATGCTAATCTACAGGACTGTTTTGCTAGCACAGACTGGAATATGTTCCGGGATTCTTCTGATTGCGTTGATGAGTACACCACATCAGTCACTGGCTTTATCAATAAGTGCATCGAGGACGTCATCCCCACAGTGGCTGTACGTACATATCCCAACCAGAAGCCATGGATTACAGGCAACATTCGCACTGAGCTGAAGGGTAGAGCTGCTGCTTTCAAGGAGCGGGACTCTAATCCGGAAGTTTATAAGAAATCCCGCTATGCCCTCTGATGAACCCTCAAACAGGCAAAGCGTCAATACAGGACTAAGATCAAATCGTACTACACCAGCTCCGATGCTTGTCAGATGTGGCAGGGCTTGCAAACTATTACAGACTACAAAGGGAAGCCCATTTTAAAGACAAGACTCTCCTTTATCTAACCACATTGTCCGATTTCAAAAAGGCTTTACAACGAAAGCAAAACATTAGATTATGTCAGGAGAGTACCCAGCCAGAAATAATCAGACACCCATTTTTCAAGCTAGCATATAATGTCACAAAAACCAAAACCACAGCTAAATGCAGCACTAACCTTTGATGATCTTCATCAGATGACACTCCTAGGACATTATGTTATACAATACATGCATGTTTTGTTCAATCAAGTTCATATTTATATCAAAAACCAGCTTTTTACATTAGCATGTGACGTTCAGAACTAGCATACCCACTGAAACTTCCGGTGAATTTACTAAATTACTCACGATAAACGTTCACAAAAAACATAACAATTATTTTAAGAATTATAGATACAGAACTCCTTTATGCAATCGCTATGTCCGATTTTAAAATAGCTTTTCGGTGAAAGCACATTTTGCAATATTCTGAGTAGATAGCCCGGCCATCATGGCTAGCTATTTTGACACCCAGCAAGTTTGGCACTCACCAAACTCAGATTTACTATAAGAAAAATTGGATTACCTTTGCTTTTCTTCGTCAGAATGCACTCCCAGGACTTCTACTTCAACAACAAATGTTGGTTTGGTTCCAAATAATCCATAGTTATATCCAAATAGCTGCGTTTGTTCTTGCGTTCAAGACACTATCCGAAGGGTGACGCGCTCATATCGTGACTAAAAATGTCAAAATATTCCATTACCGTACTTCGAAGCATGTCAAACGCTGTTTAAAATCAATTTTTATGCGATTTTTCTCGTAAAATAGCGATAATATTCAGACCGGGCGACGTTGTTTTCGTTCAAAGACTGAAAATGTAAAATGGACTCTTCACGTGCGCACCCGTTTCATTGTTCTCAGATCGACCACTATCCAAATGCGCTACTGTTTTTCAGCCAGGGACTGCAGAGTCATCATTCAACGTTCTGGCGCCTTCTGAGAGCCTATGGGAGTCTTAGAAAATGTCACGTTACAGCAGAGATCCTCTGTTTTCGATAAAGAGGCTATAGAAGGCCAAGAAATGCTCAGAGAGGGCACTTCCTGTTTAGAATCTTCTCAGGTTTTGGCCTGCCATATGAGTTCTGTTATACTCACAGACACCATTCAAACAGTTTTAGAAACTTTAGGGTGTTTTCTATCCAAATCAAACAATTATATGCATATTCTAGTTTCTGGGCAGGAGTAATAACCAGATTAAATCGGGTATGTTTTTTATCCGGCCGTGAAAATACTGCCCCCTATCCTAAACAGGTTAACGAGTGCGCTGAGAGTTGGGAAGCAAGTTCAGAGAGTGAATGTTTTAATAAATAAAATTAACAATGAACACGAAACACAAACAACGCATTGACATGAAAGCAGAGTCAATAACACCTGAGGAAAGAACCAAGGGGAGTGACAGATATAGGGAAGATAATGAAGAAGGTGATGGAGTCCAGGTGAGTGTCATAAGACGATGGTGACAGGTGTGAAGGATAATCAGCAGCCTAATGACCTAGAGACCAGAGAGGGAGTATACATGACAGTACCCCCTCCCCGACGCGCAGCTCCAGCCGCAGGATGCCGTCAAAGGGGACGAACTCGGGGATCAGGAGCGGACCGGTCACTCCTGCTGATGTGCGAGAACCTATCACGCACAGCTGAGGCACGGGAACCTTTCGAGTCAGCTGGGGCACAGGAAACCTGACAGATCGGTTGAGGCAGGGGAGCCTTGTGATCCGGCGGAGGCATGAAAGCCCGACGAGCTGGCTGAGGCAGGGGAGACTGGTGATTCGACTAAGGAATGAGAGCCTGATGAGCCATCTGAGGCAGGGAAGCTTGGCGATCTGGTTGAGACATGAGAGCCTGTAGCAGTTCCCGGACCCGACGTCATTACTCTGACACAAAAAAATGCAATAAAAAAATACTTCCTGATGCTTCCCTTAGGTGAGATGTTATTCTGTAACGAGTGCGCTGACAGTTCAGAGAGTGAATGTTGAGTCCGAGTGTCTGAACCGGAGCTACCTGGGAGGCCTCAGCTGGTTTGTCAGGATCCCCTGCCTCAGCTGGCTCGACGGGTTTCCATGCCTCACCGGGATCGATAGGCTCCCATGCCTCAGCGGGCTCGATAGGCTACCATGCCTCAGCGGGCTCGATAGGCTACCATGCCTCAGCTGGTGAACAGGTTCCCATGCCTCGACCGAGGCAACCAGGGACGTCTCAGCTGGCTCATCAGGCTCTCACGCCTCAGCCGGTTCGTCAGGTTTCTGCGCCTGGTCCGCTCCGGATCCTAGGCCGCGCGTCAGGGAGGGGGTACTGTCACGTGTGCTCCCTCTCTGGCCTCTAGATCACCAGGCTGCTCGTTATGGCGCACACCTGTCACCATCGTTACACGCACCTGTGCGTCATCAGACTCACCTGGACTGCTTTTCCTCTTTGATTACCTGCCCTATATATGTCACTCCCTTTGGTTCCTTCCCCAGGTGTCATTGTTTCTGTTTCATGTCTGTGCATTGTTCGTGTTTCTTGTTTTGTATTATGTTTTCATTTATTTCTTAAATGATTCTGTAATGCGTGTATATGGGAGGCGAAGTCAAGTGCAGGAGTGCGAAATATAATAAACAGGTGCACTTTAATACCGGTTACCAAATGACAGCACATAACACATACAAGTGCCAAAAACATGGTCTAAAACAAAAGTGCAACGCCTGACAATCATCCACGTAACAAATAACAATCACTCACTCATACAACATGGGGAACAGAGGGTTAAATAATAAACAAGTGATTGGTGAGTGAAGCCAGGTGTGATAAGACAGAACAAGTGGAAAATGAAAAGTGGATCAGCGGTGGCTATAAAGCCGGTGACGTCGACCGCCAAACTCCGCCCGAACAAGGAGAGGGACCGACTTCGGCGGAAGTCGTGACAGATTCACTCCCTGAACTTGCTTCCCGACTCTCACATCATTACAGTTAGTTGTCCTCTTGTGAAAAAGATTTGCATGATGTAATACCAAAAATGACAATTTATTAGGACTCATTACAATATATTATATGTTATTGCTATTATATTTTCAACAGATGTCAACACTACAGTTCTGCACTGATAGTAATTAAATTCTATAGACAAAAAACTCACCAAATATTATCATTTTTCAGCTAAAGGACTCCACAATAACGAGTCCCGAAGGTGGAGTGCCTACGCCAATGATGTATATACACCCTGGGTTGCTGATAGTATATTTATTGGCCATTAAGAGGCTTTGAAGCCACCGGTTGGCGAAATTGGCACTCCCCAGTAGGAGCTGTCCTCGATAGAAATGAATGGAATTCTACAGTATTGAAATTAAATGTTTCAAGGACAGAATTACATGTATTTAAGTATTTATTTGTTGTAGTGGGGACAGTAACATTAGTAATAAAAAAACATTTTTTATCTAGATTTTATTTTTATATACAGTACCAGTCAAAAGTTTGGACACACCTACTCATTCCAGGGTTTTTCTTTATATTTACTATTTCTACATTGTAGAATAATAGTGAAGACATCAAAACTATGAAATAGCACATATGGAATCATGTAGTAACCAAAAAAGTATTAAACAAATCAAAATACAGTACATTTTATATTTGAGATTCTTCAAAGTAGCCACCCTTTGCCTTGATGACAGCTTTGCACACTCTTGGCATTCTCACCTGGAATGCTTTTCCAACAGTCTTGAAGGAGTTCCCACATATGCTTAGCACTTGTTGGCTGCTTTTCCTTCACTCTGCGGTCCAACTCATCCCAAACCATCTCAATTGGGTTGAGGTTGGGTGATTGTGGAGGCCAGGTCACCTGATGCAGCACTCCATCACCCTCCTTCTTGGTCAAATAGCCCTTACACAGGCTGGAGGTGTGTTGGGTCATTGTCCTGTTGAAAAACAAATTATTGTCCCACCAAGCGCAAACCAGATGGGATGGTGTATCGCTGCAGAATGCTGTGGTAGCCATGCTGGTTAAGTGTGCTAAATCACAGACAGTGTCACCAGCAAGCACCCCCACACCATCACAACTCCTCCTCCATGCTGCACGGTGGGAACCAAACTTTCGGAGATCATCCATTCACCTACTCTGCGTCTCTCAAAGACACGACACATCATGTCATGGAACCCAAAATCTCACATTTTGACTCATCAGACCAAAGGACAGATTTCCACCAGTCTAATGTCCATTGCTCGTGTTTCTTGGCCCAAGCAAGTATCTTCTTCTTATTGGTGTCCTTGAGTAGTGGTTTCTTTGCAGCAATTTGACCATGAAGGCCTGATTCACGCAGTCTCCTCTTAACAGTTGATGTTGAGATATGTCTGTTACTAGAACTCTGTGAAGCATTTATTTAGGCTGCAATTTCTGAGGCTGGTAACTCTAATGAACTTATCCTCTGCAACAGAGATTACTCTGGGTCTTCCTTTCCTGTGGTGATCCTCATGAGAGCCAGTTTCATCATAGCGCTTGATGGTTTTTGCAACTGCACTTGAAGAAACGTTCAATGTTCTTGAAATTTTCCGCATTGACTGACCTTCACGTCTTAAAGTAATGGTGGACTGTCGTATCTCTTTGCTTATTTGAGCTGTTCTTGCCATAATATGGACTTGGTCTTTTACCAAATAGGGCTATCTTCTATATACCAACCCTACCTTGTCACAACACAACTGATTGGCTCAAACGCATTAAGAAGGAAAGAAATTCCACAAATTAATTTTTAACATGGCTACTTTGAAGAAGCCTTTTTAACCAGGCTACTTTGTCGTCTGCGACGACAAAATGCTTTTCACCAGTGTATTTAATGCATATCCCGCTATGTGCATGATGCAATTGTCTATCGGAACTCAGACCTGCACCAGATGATTACCGCCAACCCGCACTCTATGGTGCCCAACGACACCCACATCCTGGGGGATCCAGATTACCCTCTACAACCATGGTTGCTGGCTCCCTTAAAAGAGTGAGTTCATGAGTTCAAAAAAGCTTCAACAACTCATTCTGCAGCACAAAGTGCACAATAGAGAGGTCCTTCGCCCACCTAAAGAGAAGGTTCAGGCACCTGACGTACCTTGATATGAACCACATTGACCTGATCCCACGCTGCATACTCACATTTTGTGTGCTACACAACATTTGCCTCTACAATGATGATACCATTAATGGTGTGCTCCTGGGCATGCTACACTGTGAACAGGAAGAAGAGCAGGATGTCAATGATGAAGAGAGGGTGATGTCTGTTGCATCGTAGAAGCGGAACTACATTCCTGCCCTGTTGTCTCATGAGCTATAGGCTAAAACCCAAACCCACCCCAAGCCCCTGGACCAGAGTTGGGCACCCCACCTCAAGATGTGTGTATGCGATGGAGCCAGCATTTACTATTCCACTGCAGCTCTCTCGCTGTCCCCCCATCTCTCTCTGTATGCCCACATTACATAGTTCACAGTTGAACAAACAAAAACAGAAAACAATGTTAAATAGTTTTTATTGAATAATGTAAGTCAATACATTTAATTTACTACAAATAATGAATTTGTAAATAATTGTTTTGATATGCCTATATCAAACATAAACCTGTTCTGATGTGACTACATTTATTTGATATAGAATTAATAAATAACATTGTTTAATTTCTTTAAATTAATTTAATTTCAGGTTCTTAATTTTTGCCACTTCACTTGATCCATTACATTTGGCAATATGTTGAATTATAACTTCAAGTGTATCAATATACTGTAGCCACATCCATCACATCTTGCAGTTACGTACACTGCCATTTTGAAATTGGATAGAAGGATCGAACTCTTGCAGACGCTTGGATCAACCCTTCTCCTTGGCCAGAGTGTCCAGTGAGTGTCCAGTGTGAACGAACAGACAACCTGACAACGCTCTGAATTTATGAATGCCCAGAACGCCCTCTGAGTGCTCTCTGGAACTCGAGAGTGAATTTTACGAACGCACCCATAGAAATAGAATGAATAGAACGGGTTTGGAAGCTCTAACCCAGGCAATTTGACTTGTATACTCATGGCCCTGGGTACCCTCGTAATGGCTGCCTGGTATAGTGATGCAATCATGTCCATGGTAATTTGGAATGTACTATCAACTGATGCTGGATTGCCATGGTAATAGAATGTTCATTCAAATTATGCTAACTGGTGTGGCTCATGCAATGGAATATATTTTTTGTAATGTCAGTTGAGTTGATTTAACAAATCACAGCATAGATTGAAGGGTATACTTCCTGCATTTAGGGCGCACACTGGACGCTCTGGCTGAGGAGTATGGTTGATCTGAGCGTTCTGACCTCACAATGGCAATCAAGCACCTAAGCTAACTGGCTAACGTTCGCTAGCTAGCTACTTCCAGACAAAAATGAGAGAACCTCATTGTGACCATTTTACTTGCCCAAGAAGAGCTGGTAAGGCTGTTTTCATGTTATCCAGAGCATTGGTGACTGTAACTGTGATGCTGGCAACAATTTAACTACGTTTATTTGCCGACATTTACTGGCACCGGCCAGCGTTCATAAATTCATCAGTTATTCTGCGCTCTGGCACACTCAGATTACATGTTCTGAAATCAGATTAGATAGCCAGAGTGAATTTACGAACGCACCCCTAGGGATGGGTACACTCGAAATGGCTGCCAGTCCGCTCATTATGCCACCATTGACTTGAATGGGGACGCCGGTTCTATTAATTATATTTCTGTGTTCATCTCTGCTGCCCCACCATTCCCCACCCCTTGTCTTTAAATGAAGTGCCCTGTTGAAAATGCATTATATCTTCACAAAATTATAACTAGGCTTTTTTCATCGATTTTGATAGGCCTACATCTCATAGAACACACACCACACACACACACACACACCAAAACAGGTAATGAGTGCTCCCACATCCCAAGTTTAATATCCAAAGCTCCACCCCAAAATGTGTCTCCCTCCCCGAGTCTAAATCAAGTAGCCTATGAGAGCGAGAAGCAGAGCGTAACTGGGTCCTATTCAATTCACAAGGAATTAATGGTCTCTGCTGGAATATGCATTACCAAACATATTACACAGGCGAATGATGAGTTTCACACCTCGCAACATATTAAACAGTATCTAGCGATTCGATGAAAGAAAAGACGCACAAAAGAAATGGGCACTGAACGGCAATTTGCAACAATTTCAGTAAACTCAACCCCGCGAAATCCAGGTTATTGCGCCCTGTTCGTTGTACTTACATTGGTTTTTATCCAGCAGTGCGTAACGTTTAACTTGGAAACGGAAAACCGCGTAGTCTACACTGGACCAAAGGACAGTTTTTTCGGTTATTCGGTGGATGTTTTCTACAATAATTCATCTAGGTGAGTGCTTATTCATTTTACCCCTCGGTTAGCTTTGCTTTCTTTATATTGTTCTAGGCAACTGTTTGGCACAATAATACACAATTTCATTCACTTAAAAAGTTATTATTTTAATGATTCCATATAGGCTATTTCGATATTGTTGTTATTCACAGTCTAATATCACAGTTTAGGCCTATAACTACATTACCATGTTATACAGCTGCCTAACAAGCCTACACATACGATTTGAATAACGGTTTGTAGGCTACATAGAGGCAAAGGGAACACGTTTTTGACAAGCCCACCGCCACAGCTCCTGCCCCCTTCTTCCCTACAATACCACACCGCTTTAGGGGGGATATTATCTAAAGTTTTAGCTCAGGGGTATTCAATCAGGGGTCCACTAAAATATATATATAAAAGGGGGAAATATATATGTTTAAATCAAAGTTTGTATGAATACAGCTAGCAACAAACAGTATAGACGGATTGTGAATTACATACCTACAGTATAAAAGAGGAGAATATCTTCTTTCAAATGATGTCAACTTTATTACACAAATTACACTCACTGGAGTATCTGACATAGGCTTTGTAAAAGCACCCGCCAATAGGCTACCAGTCAAGTGCCGCTGGCTGCAGGGAAGCTTTCTTGACTCGGACACCAACATATAGCTAATACATAACACATTTTTGGCAACACATAGCTAACCTTTTTTTTAACCAGCTTAATGCCTAACACACCTACAGTGTTTTTGCGCAAAATGGTACGCAGCATCATCTGGACATGGGTGGAACAAAAGTTCAACATTCACCTTCTGTCAAGCCTTCTACTTATATAATTTGATGCATGTGTTCGATTTATCCACACAGAAAGCTGCAAGGCAAACGCAACGTTCCATTGAAAATGAATGTACTTGGTTGTTTTTATAAACTAGGGTTCCAGTGAGCATTTCTCGTAGTGGACAACTGTTTCGAGCTGTTACAAAGTCATTCATAATACTAATTTAAAAAAAGAATGTGAATACATTGATATAAAGGGGAACATAGATATATTCAATATAATTCATGAGGTGAAACAAAACCTATGTTTAAACCCTTTCTCATGCCTTGGCAAAAATCGTTTTACATAAAACACTACCTTTCTTTCCTTACATTTATGATAATGTTGTTTGTTGTTATATCATATACTAAGTATTTAACAATTTAATCACACATTGACCTTGATCTTGTGAAATTCCTGGGTATTGCTGTCGGACTCTTTTTTTGTGTGTGGCGATCTCGGAAGTGTACTGTATACTCATAACATTTCGTATCTCCCTATGTTAAGGTGTGAAACGCGTTTTCATGGGCACACATCCAAAATAATGTATGCGATTGCAAAATCCAGTACTTCAAACAGAAATAGTAACTTTAATATGATTAATGAAACAAAAGTCGATACTGTCATTAACAGGATTATTCAATAATTACGCATAAAAGTTGTTTGATGTCTAGCTGTTTAGTTACATGGAGACATTATCGCGCAACAGCTGATTCGGGAAAGGATTTTCTGAATGACAGTCAAGTGATGAAGACCTTGTGTGATACTCCACACGATTTAACAACAGCCAAAGTGTTGGAATTCATGTTGACCTCGAGGATTAACAGAACATTTTAGTGTATATGTTGTTAAAGTGGTCAAGATACAGTAGTTAGTCTACTTTATAGACAACGTTAAATTAATATTGCTGAGGTAAGATTAAGGTCCGTGTACCTTTTGTTTTACAAGTTAAAACGGAACAATCTGGAACGTGAAAACGTCCTGATTATTCGTTTTGAATAAAGTAAAACCCACAAAACTACTCGATATTTTGATGTTCAAATGTAGGTGGGGTTAAATGTGGAATGCCTGGTCAAGTACACATCCAACACTTCCTCTCATTTCAAAGTAGGTCACTCTTCAAACTGCATTCTATAAATCTATAATGTATTAACTCATTGATTAATAGTTGCTCATACTGTGCCACAGTGCCAAGATAAGGTAAGATTTCTCAATTTCTGCATTATATTTATTGTGTATTAGACTTATTAATGAACTGCTGTTACTGTAAATGGTTAGCTGACTGATATTAGGGTTGGGCAGTATCATATCATCATACTGTCCTTCTCTACCCCGGGATTTACAGTATTACCGGTTTAGTACACAAGGGGGCGCCAAAAAAAGCCCATTGTGCATCTATAAACCAGAATGCTTACAAAATTAGCAAAAGTAAAAGTGAGTTTCCATGGAGGCTGCTAGCTAAATATGCTAACCAGCTTAAATGAACATAAACGAATTGCAGACAGGCAATCCAGCTCATAAAGAGATATAGGGCGACGGGCCTGCCTGGTCTGCTTGGAGAAGAGGGGAGAGGAGCTAACGAGCAGAGAACGTAGAAAATGTATTACTAATTTATTTAACTTATGAATTTAGCCACTTACTTATTACATAGCAAGTTATACTTAGGGGTATAACTAGAATTCAGCATTTTTCACTCAGGAAAAAAATATAAAACACTTCAGATATATCTTGCTGCGTTTTGTAAACGCAGATCTAAAATTATTCTTATTGTAATTTCTGCTCGGCATCAGACTAATTTCGTGCTTCAGTTGCACTTCTAAACTCAGATGAGAATTCACAAACGGGCATTCTATCAGCAGACAACGCTCTGACTGATGTGTAGCTACTTTTCTCGCTGTAGCCATCCTAGTTTTCTCCATTAAAATGCATGATTACCTTGAAGCAAAACATTTAGAAATGTAGGTGGTAACACTTTTTCTATGATAGGCCTAAACATTAGAAATACGAAGGCCATCCATCATTTTTGCAAAAAAATTACATCTACTTGTGTGTCTGCCAGCAAAATTGTGTTGCACTGATGAAAATTGAGCTAATGTATTTTCTCTGAAGAAAAACTATAGTTGCATGTCCCTGATCACTCTATTGAAGCAAAAAAACACTGCAGACTTTCAATATATCAGCTGGACACAGCTGGACCGTTTTCTCCCATTGTGCTATTTACAAACAAATACATGACTGGCTCAACTGTTCTGGGTAACTACATAAGTTTCATAATGTAAAAGTTTGTGACAGGTGAAATAAGAACGCGATCTGCTTTATCTCCTAACGCATTGCATCATTTGACAGCAGGTATTTACTTAAAAAATAGCTACAAAGATTAAAATGTATCGGAAAACTTCAAAGATATAGTTTCAACGGTATTGAAAAATACCCCGCTATATGGTATATACTTTATACCGCCCAAGCCTAACTGATATATCCTAGATTCCTAGCTAACCATTGGTCATCTTATTAAAGGATGCTATACAGCCAAAACAACAGTATCTATTGCTAGACTAGAGATATGCCCTAGCTGAAGTTAGCAGTTGCACATCTAACTACCGTAATTTCCGGACTATAAGCCGCAACTTTTTTCCCACGCTTTGAACGTCGTGGCTTAAACAATGACGAGGCTAAAAGATGGATTTTTCCCGCTTTCCATTTTTTTTTCTCCAAAAAAACACATTCTGTGACGTGCTCAGTTTTTTGGCGGCATGAAGCTTTCATTAGACCAATGAAATTGCCGAACGGGTTAAGGTCAAACAACTTTTTGTTTACTGTTTAGATTAAATCGAGCGCTCTCAAACTTCCCATCATTCTGATTACGGTAGTCATTTTGTCACCCTCATCATGGCAAAGACACGGAGAAATGCATATGATGCAGCTTTCAAGTTGAAGGTGATTGATCTGGCTGTTGGAAAAGGAAATAGAGCTGCTGCACGGGAGCTTGGTCTTAATGAGTCGATGATAAGACGTTGGAAACAGCAGCGTGAGGAATTGACTCAGTGCAAAAAGACAACTAAAGCTTACTGCTGATTTTTTATTTTTTGTTACAAGCCGTGTTTCGTTAAAGCCTGTGTAAAGTTAATTTGTTTCAATGTACTGGTAGGCACCTGCGGCTTATAGACATGGCCGGCTTATTTATGTTCAAAATAATAGTTAAAAAAACAACAACATTATATTCAGGTGCGCTCAATAGTCCGGAAATGACGGTATTTGGATTGAAACAAGGGTGTGTGGTTTCAATGGTTTACTGATTTCATTATTGGTTATTATTGTCAATGATTTTGTTGACAGAACCCATTGTATTATATTATTGTATTCAATTCTTATATCAACAATTAAAAATATATAGAAATCCTGTTGTTTATCTTTTATATTCTTCTGAAATATTTAAAAGGGCTATACATGATTGACAAGTTGACTAAAGCACAAACAGACCTGGCTACTAGGCATGACAAAGAAAGATGCAGTGTCCATGTTTCACGTGACATTTTGAATGACATGTAGATGTTTTGTTTTGCTAGGAGTTATGGTCTCATTGAGCCTATCTGGACTCTTATTCCTGTAACTACACATTTGAAACGGAAAGAAAATCATATTTAAATGTATATCAAACCATTTAGAAATGTTGACCCTGATGTCACACATTGCAATGACGCTGTAGGTGGGATCGAGGCGTAACAGCTGCTCTTAGCGAAAATGTGTTTGGAGTTTCCTTTCTAGCTAGTAGACTATGTTATGATGTAGAGAGGTCAAAATAATGTAAAGCTATCGACCAAAACAATTAATTTTAAAATGTTGTTTACTTCTCCTTACCATTATCATTCACCTGATGGTACTTTTTTTTCTTCTGCTAACGTATGATGGTGGTTTCTGGGTCACCAGTTTGCCTGGGAAGGGGTCCCTAGGCAAGAAAATGTTGAAGAACATTGTCTTTGCTTGTAATATCCCTTTCATACACAGACCAAAATCCCACACATTTACCATTCCTGCTTCTTTTTGCCTGTTTTTTGATATATCTGAACGGGGTAAGGGGTAAAACACATGGCAAATTAAAATCCACCTAAAGACCTAATCACGATTCCTGCATTTTCACAGACCTTGTAATCAAAATACAGGTATCGGGTCTGTAAATTCAATAACACTTCCATTGTTTAACACCTGCCTAATTTAAAATGCAAACAGCCCCCATGGTTTAAAAAAAAAAAAAAAAAAACAATTTGCCAGTTACCCACTGATATGTATAAAAGGGGTATACCTACAAGAAAGTGGTATTTTATTTTTATTTTACCTTTATTTAACTAGACAAGGCAGTTAAGAACAAATTCTTATTTACAATCACGGCCTACCCCAGCCAAACCCTAACCCGGACGACTCTGGGCCAATTTTGCGCCGCCCTATGGGACTCCCAATCAAGGCCGGTTGTGATACAGCCTGGAATCGAACTAGTGTCTGTAGTGACGCCTCTAACACTGAGATGCAGTGCCTTAGACCACTGCATCACTCGGTAAATAAGGGGCTGTTTGAAAGAGGGTCATCAATATTGCCATACATTTTTTACAGGTAATATATCACATTTTCTGTCTGAAATTTGTATAACTCAGCTAAGAAAGCTATTTGCCAGATGTTCACTTTCTTCAGCAGAGCCTCTGATCAGTAACTAGGCTTGTACCAGATTGAGCATTTGTCATTATTCAGCTATTATTTTGTGATATATTACACACATACATATTCAGCATTTTGTGGGAGTTGGATAATATATATTAAGAGGAAATTCAAATCATTGGGTGAATAGGGATGTCATTGACTTTGACAAATACAAGAAGGACCCCCTTGCTGTTTTACTAATTGGTGAGTGAGATTAAATAGGATTCAAACACGTAGCTAGGCCTACTTAGCCGATGCCCACAGCAGGTAACACCACTTTCCACCTTTTACTAAAATACAAATCTTAGCATTCACAGCTGAAATTAAGTAACAAAATTATGCCTGTTCTACCAACTGAAATGGGTTTTTGTCTTAGCCCATCAAATTAGGTACTCAAGAGTTGCATTCTTTTTGTCCAACTAATGTTATAGGAATGTAGTGGTACCACAACCTTCACGGATCAAATCAACAACTGAATTTGTGTAATGTGCTCGCACTTCATACAGTACATCACATGTACACAAATGACGCAGTGCATTGTAGGCCTGTTATTGTCATAAACACTTTGACAAGTGTGCATCGCTGCTGTACCACCCCTACCCCATCCCGATCCTTTCAAGACAAATGCATTAAACTTCAAGTTCACTTGTTTATCATCAACTCTGTCATATTTACAGATTCATTGATATAAAATGATATAGGCTACAGTAGAAGGAAAAATGTCATGAAACTTTAACACCATTCCCCTAAAAACTCAAATATTTCCAGGCCTATGCTGATAAAAAAAAATATTCCAATGAATAGGCTTTTCAGCAATTTTGGCAAAGGCTTATCCTACATTTTAGGACGGACACACAGACTATTTAGAATGACTATCGTCGTCAACAGCATCATGGCAGCTGAAGATAAAAGGGCATGGGCCGGAAGGCATCTATTATAGTGAACTTCAACTCCTTTTTCTTTTAAATTACCATTAGGAGACCATCAGCAGAGAGGAAGTCCAATGGTTTTGACTGAACTGAATTATCATCTTGCACTATTACTCAGGAAGTAAGCACAGCCTTTGTACATGTACTGTAGGTTAATCTCATGGTAGCAATTGAGCCTGAGGATGAGGTTATATGTAGGTAGCTTGGTCAAATAGTGAGAGATGATGTACCCTAGACCTAGGTTTTGAACAACTGCAGTGTCATACTATGGTTGGACTAATCCTGAGAAAAGGGCATCAAGTTAGTTATGTTGGCCTAGTTTACAATGGGACCACCAGAGATTTAGCTGTGACATTATCATTAGGCCTATCATGTAAGTCAAGGGTTAGGTCACTTGTTGCAAATGCTCATTTCACTAATTGTCAAGGACAACCCATTTACTCAAATCTGAGGGTCACCATATGGGCTGAGCCAATATTGGCATAGGGGCTGAGCTGAGTGATGTTTAAACAAATAGAGGCCTATATCAACTCCGCCTGTCACAGCGCCCCTTCTACCATCCTCTGAGGCAGAACTGGTTTTATGCCATTGACTTAAATGTACACGTTGTCTGACACCAGCAGGAAGGAAATTGCTTAAGTCTCCCTCTGTTTGCTTAGTTAAGCATTGGGGGGCAGAATGTGTGTTGTGGAGCCATTATGAAAATGTTGATTCAGTCGCCTTGTAGGAGTTGGCTCTTTTTCCCCCCCATGGTGCATTTTTTAATCTGGTTGTAACGGAGATGCTGAGAGTTGAGAAGCAGGTGAAATGTTTAATAAAACATGGAACGAGACAACAGTAGCATCTACACAAACACAGGAACAATACTGACTGGGGAAAGAACCTAAGGGAGTGCCAGATATAGGGGAGGTTATGGAGTCCAGGTGTGTCTCATGATGACGTGCAGGTGCATGTAATGACTGATGCCAGGTGTGCGTAATGATGAATCCCGGTCCGGGAGGCGAAGGTGGAAATCAAGGATGATGTTGGGATCCAGAATGTCCTCCAATGGAACCCAATGCCGCTCCTCTGGGTTCATACCCCTCCCAGTCCACTAGGTACTGGAGCCAACCCCCACGATGTCGGGAGTCCAGTAGAGATCTGACGGCATAGGCTGGACCCCATCGATGTCCGGGGGGGCGGAGGGGTGTTGTGGGGGACAGCATCAGCTAGGGGACCAGGAACCACCGGCCTGAGAAGGGAAACATGAAAAGGTGAGACACAGTAGTCACTGTGAAGCTGTAACATATATGTCACCTTGTTGGGGGGGGGGGGGGGGGGGGTCTGCCTGCCCCTTTTGACAGTAGATGGCACACTGGATCTCAAGTGCACGCCTGAACCACTCATCAACCGCAGGGGCTTCGGTCTGGCCTGGGGTCCACGGAGCCAGGGCCAGCTGAAAACCCAGAACACACTGGAAGGGGGTTAACCCAGTGGAGGAGTGACGTAGCGAGTTCTGGGCGTACTCTGCTCATGGAAGGAATCAAGCCCACTCTCCCTACCGGTCCTGACAGCAACTCCTCAGGAACCTCCCCAGCTCCTAGTTCATCCTCTCCATCTGCCCGTTGGACTAAGGCCTATACCCAGGAGTGAGGCTGACCGTGACCCCAAGCTTCTCCATACCCGTCTGGCGAATGTCCACATTATAGGTGCATTTTTGACAGGACCCTCTCCTGAATCGTAGAAGGGACAGGGCATTGGCCTCGGTGTTTTTTTAACCTGGGCAATAGGTCAGCGTGAAGTCGAACCTCGTGAAGAAAAGGGTCCACCTTGCTTGGTGCAGATTCAGCCTCATCGCTGTCCGTATGTACTCCAAGTTCCGATGGTCAGTGAAGATGACAAATGGTTCCTTGGCTCCCTCCAGCCAGTCTCTCCAATCCACTAATGCCAACTTCACCGCCAGGAGCTCTCGATCACCGACGTTGTAATTCCTCTCTGTGGGAGGAATTTCTGTCGATTACCCTGTCGTTGAGACAGTACTACCCCTACGCCCACCTCTGAAGCATCCACCTCCACCACAAATTATATCCTGGGATCTGGGTGTTTGAGCAATGGGGCGATGGCCTCATTGGCTGCTGGGCTCCACGCCAACCTACGGGGACCACCCTTGAGGAGAGAGGTGAGGCGACAGAGCTGAAATTCCTGATGAAACGGCATTAGAAGTTGGCAAACCCCAAAAACCGTTGTAACCCTTATGGTGGTTGGGACTGGCCATGACCTGACTGCATCTACCTTCTTGTCGTCCTTCCTCACTCCCTGCAGGCTGATTTGGTAGCCTAAAATTGGCACTTCTCAGTCTTGACGAACAGGTGGTTAGTCAGGAGGTTTTCCAGGACTGCTCGAACGTGAGTGATGTGATCCTCCAGGGTAGCCTAGTAGACCAGGATGTTGTCAATATACACGACCACCTGGCATCCCAGCATTTCCTTGAACACCTCGTTAACGAATGCCTGGAACACTGACGGAGAATTGGCTAAGCCAAATGGCATCACTAAGTACTCGTAGTGGCCAGACATCGTGCTAAACGCAGTCTTCCATTCATCCCCCCTCCTGGATGCGGATGAGATTGTATGCACTTTGTAGATCCAGTTTGGTAATGAACTGGGCCCCGCGGAGCTGTTCAATAGCTGCCGGCACCAACAGGAGAGGGTAATGGTATTTCATGGCGATTTCATTGAGTCCTCTGTTATCAATACATGGACGTAACCCTCCATTCTTCTTGGCTACGAAGAAG
Organism: Salmo salar; assembly: GCF_965601325.2. Lineage (NCBI taxonomy): Eukaryota > Metazoa > Chordata > Actinopteri > Salmoniformes > Salmonidae > Salmo > Salmo salar. The sequence goes on from NC_138302.1 coordinate 49,903,967, forward strand.
AAACCAGTCGACGCAGGAGATGTGGACGTGCGGATGAAACCTTGTTGGAGTGCCTCTTGGATGTAATGCTCCATGGACAGGGTCTCAGCCACCGACAGAGGGTAGATGCGTTTGCACAGAGGCACAGACCCTGCAAGCAGTTCGATGGCACAGTTCGCGGGTCTTGGAGAATACCTCCCGCAAGTCCTGGTATACCTCCGGGATGTTGGGCTGAAGGGCAACCTCAGGACTCTCAATCAACGTGGAACCACAGCAGATGGGGGAAGCAGGTCCTCCGGCATTCGGGTGACCAGTCTGATTCTCATCCTCGACCATGGGAAGGTTGGGGTTATGGCATTGAAGCCAAGGGAGGCCGATCTTGTGAACTGGTGCACTGGGGATGTTCTCCTGATGAATGGACTCCATGGTGAGGGTGAGTGGTTGGGTGATGTGTGATGGTTCTGGATCCTAGTGGCCGATTATCGAGGGCTTGAACTGGGAAAGGAGAGGAGAGCAGGTATGATGATGTTAAGAGAGGAGTCAAGGGTCTGGTCAATAAAGTTCCCCGCGGCACCAGAATCCACTAACGCTGTAGACACAGTACATGAGGGACAGTCAACTAGTGTGATGGACACCAAAAAGAGAAAGTGATAAAGATGGAATACTCACTCCTTTTTTTAAATTAAAAAAATAAATCGCATGACTGTCCCTCTGCTCTTGTGGATCCCGGATTAGGAAGTGCCTGACACCGTTGCAGCCCTCCTTGACCACATTACAGACAGAGCCCCGGCTGTCGCCGGCACTCCGCTGGGAGGCGTGTGTTCAGGCTCTGATCCGGAGTGTTCACTCAGGGAGGGAGAGAAGCGATGAGAGTACCGGTGCTTCTGAAGTAGGTTATCCAGACGGATGGCCATTGCAATGAGTGCGTCCAAGGAGAGGTTGTCGTCCCGACAGGATAGTTCCGTCTGGACCTCCTTGTGCAGACCGCTTCTGAGTAGCGTAGAAAGCATCGGTTTGTTCCATCCCCTGGATGCTGCTACTGTCCGGAAGGTGAGCGCATACTCGGCAGCTGTCTGGTCCCCCTGCCATAATTGGAGTAGGCACTCAGCCCCCTATCTGCCCTCCGGGGGATGATCGAAGATGCATTTGAACAGAGCCATGAACCCCTCATATGAATCTAGCTCCTCCTTTCTCCCATTCCAACACCCAACCAGTCAGCAGAGAAATAACCGTGGCAACCTTGGACCTGTCGGTGGTGGGGGCTCCCATCTGGTGCGTAAAGTAGAGGGAGCACTGAAGTAGGAAGCCACAGCATTTACATGGGGTGCCATCATATTTATTCGGGAGGGACAAACGGTTATCACTTACCTGAGCTGGTTGCTGAATGGGCTGTTGTGCTAGCTCGACTGGTTGTAGAGTATCCTCCGTTAGTTGACGACAACTCCTCCCGGGTATGTTTGAGACGTTGCACACTGCGAAGAACCTCTTCCATAACCGTCCCCAGTGGTGTCAGCTGGTCATGGTGTTGACGTAGAAGGTATCCCTGCTTGTCGACCGTCTGGGATATATTCTGTTTTCCTGCTGCTTCCATTGTAACAGAGATGCTGAGAATTGAGAAGCAGGTGAAACGTTTAGCAACAAACATGGACCGAGTCAACATAAAACTAGTGTCTACTCATAAACAAAGGAACAATACTGACTGGGGAAAGAACCTAAGGGAGTGCCAGATATAGGGGAGGTAATAAGTGAGGTAATGGAGTCCAGGTGTGCCTCATGAAGACGTGCAGGTGCGCGTAATGATTGATGCCAGGTATGCGAAATGATGGATCCCAGGACCGGTGGTTAGTATACCGGCGACATCGAACACAGGAGGGGATGAGCGGGAGTAGACGTGACACTGGTTAGGACTGGACAATGTTAGTCTTTATGCTGAAATAAAGAAAATAATTGAATAGCTAGCTATTGTTGCTGTTTTGATTTCCCAAATGTTATCATATGCCTGTTGCAAAAGCTTCTGTCTTGTTTGGGGTCATATAAATCAAGTTGGGATAGGTGGAGCAGTTGCGGTCGTAGAGAGACAAAGAGTGACACACTCGCCCGAAAATGTTCTGCTCAATTTCATGCATGCCACATATTAGATTGTTTTGCCATACAGGCAATATCCAGAGTTTGCTGTTTTTCAGCATGCCACTGTTGTTTGTGTATCGGCGACATCCACAGTGTAAGTCAATAAGCCTGGTGAAGATAGAAGACCGTTGTTTTGGTAAAGAGGGTGTCGGGCAATAATATGTAATGAGCAGTAGCTGTAGAATGGTTTTGGTGAATAAGCAATGTTAATGCAGTGTTTCCCTTAGATTTTCTTTTTTTTAGGCAGAGCAACAACTGCAGTAACACCCTGAGATGACATCAGTTGAAGGGGAGGGGGTTAACCATTCCTATGTACCAGACCTGGGTTCAAATAGTACTTGTTTTCTTTCAAATGCTTTAGTTGCACTTGATTTATCCAGTGGTGGAAAAAGTATCCAATTGTCATACTTGAGAAAAATAAAGATACCTTAATAGAAAATTACTCAAGTAAAAGTCACCCAATAAAATACTGCTTGAGTAAAAGTAAAAAAATATGTGGTTTTAAATATACTCAAGTATCAAAAGTAAATGGAATTGCTAAAAAATACTTATGTAAGTATAAATCATTGAAAGTATAAATCATTTAAAATTCCCTATATTCATTTTCTACTTTTTTTTATTTATTTACGGTAGCCAGGGGCACACTCATACACTCAGTCATGATTTATAAACAATGCATATGTGTTTAGTGAGTCCACCAGATCAGAGGAAAAAGGGATGACCAGGGATGTTCTCTTGATAAGTGCATGAATTTGACCATTTTCCTGTCCTGCTAGCCATTCAAAATGTACTTTTCGGTGTCAGAGAAAATGTATGGAGTAAAAAGTACATAATTTTATGTAAAACTAAAAGTTGTCAAAAATATAAATAGTAAAGTAAAGTACAGATACCCCAAAAAAATGACTTAGTAGTATTTTACTTAAGTACTTTACACCACTGGATTTGGCTTGCCTGGCACCATGGAACCAATGGAATAGACTCAAAGGTGCAAGCCCTACCCATATAGCACTCCAGGCAAGCTCAATTAAAGTACTCAAAGTAACTCAAAGTACTTGAAAGAAAACCATATTATTTGAATCGAGGTGGATAACATAACTGTGTTGCTATATGTTTGGCCAGTAGATTCAAGTTGACTCATTCATGTGTCATTACTCTGATATTGTTTCTCTATGGTATGGTTTTCCTTTGTTGTATGTTTTCATATTCTTTTTAGTTGTATATCATTGACTTAAAGGGCACTTAGCAACTCAACACTTTGAGAAATCACAGGGGAGCTCGAGAGTGTATCTGAAAGAGAACGGTTCCCAAAAACTCAGTCCTCAAGAGTGAGCGACTGCATAGTAAATGGTTTATAGGAAAGTTAATCCTGCCGTGTAAATATTCCTCTTATGCTCGCCAGACATTTGGGGGCCCCTTGACTCGGAGGCTGTCTGATCTCTGTTAATGTCATCATTCATTGACATCTAAAGCTTTGCAATTCCCCTGTGCTCGGCTGTTTGTGTGGCTGCCTTGAAAGGGTAGACGGATTGTCTCTCTCGCTCTATCTTTCTGTCTCTGTCCCCCCCACACACTCTTTTTTTTCAGACCGTTAGCTCAGTTAATTCTCAGTCCCACTTTTTCCCATTTAACATTTTCCATTCTCATTCGTAGGAAACTATAAGGATCCCCAATGCCTAATATTCACTGTATGTCTACGATTACCATCTTGCAAAGTCATAAAAACCTGCTAACTCCCAAAAAGACATGCTTCCCACTGGACACAGACGTCAGTTCAACGACTAATTTTGATTTACATTTGGTTAAGTTGTCAACTAATCTGAAACGTGAAATGAACAAAAATGTCACCATGTCATTGGATTTAGGTTAAAAGTTGAGACGAAATACCCTTACTGTAACGGTCGTCTGAAGGTGAAGAAGTGGACCAAAGCGCAGTGTGGTAAGTGCTCATGATATTTATTTTCAAGAAACACTCAAACAAAATAACAAAAGGGAAAAACGAAAATGCACAGTTCCGTCAGGCACATACGCTAAACAGAAAATAACCTCCCACAAAACTCAGGTGGAAAACAGGCTGCCTAAGTATGATTCCCAATCAGAGACAACGATAGACAGCTGCCTCTGATTGGGAACCACACCCGGCAAAAAAACTAAGAAATAGAAAACATACATATTCCCACCCGAGTGTAATTGTCGTGTGTGTAGGTTGCAGGGAAGTCAGGCGCAGGAGAAACCAACTTAGTGTAACTGGAGTAGTTTAATTTATATAAAACAAACTCCAAGAAACCAACATACATAAAAATAAACACGGGTAAACTAACCCGTCGCACACCTATACAAAATACACGAATACATAACACTAAACAATCTCCGACAAGGACATGAGGGGAAACAGAGGGTTAAATACACAGCATGTAATTAATGGGATTGGAACCAGGTGTGTAGGAAGACAAGACAAAACCAATGGAAAATGAAAAATTGATCAATGATGGCTAGAAGAGCAGTGACGTCGACCGCCGAGCACCACCCGAACAAGGAGGGGTATCGACTTCGGCAGAAGTCGTGACACCGAGTCACACCCTGACCCAACCAAACATAGATAATAAATAACATCTCTAAGGTCAGGGCGTGACACTTACGTTGATTACTTTTTGCATATCCAACCAGTTTTCCGTGTTGATTCAACGTCATCACATTGATTTTTGGGGGGTTGAAATGACGCGGAAACACCGTTGATTCAAACCGTTTTTGCCCAGTGAATTCTGTCTAGGTACACTTGATAGTCCTGTCAGGCAGAATCAAATCTTGATTCAGTAGCTTATTTCTCAGGCATGGGTAGATGGATCCAGAGATCCTAGATATTATCCTTTCATACCCTCAGAAACCAAATACTTTTTAACCACAAACCCAAAACCCTCCACCCCAGCCCCTCTTTAGCCCAATACCTCAATGAAATATGTGCCATGTTTAGCTTCTTCGGTGGAATACTATCTGAACAACTTAATGTTGCATATGTAGTCTTTTTGATTGTGGAAAGATGTTTGAGCCCACTGGAAGTAGACTGGACTAGAATGGGTTTCCTGTTACTTCAGTCTCACCACATGTTCAAAAATGGCCTTTTCACTTTATTCAGATTACAACCTCTTTTTTTAAAACAAGCCATATAAAGTTGGTTGCAATTTCAGTTTAATCCACCAGAAAAGACAGAACAAATAATACAACAAATATTGTGGTTAAACTCAAATGTACTAATTGATTAAAAACACATGATTTTTCAACAACTAATTGCAGCATTACCGCAAAAATGAGACAAGTGGAAGGGGGGAAAAGTAAGGAACTTGTCTGTCGGCCCTGCATTAAAGACCAAAATTGGTTGAAGAAAATTGTAATAAATAGAAAAGTATACCAGTTTCCTCTACGACAGTGGTTCCCAAACTTTTTATAGTCCCGTACCCCTTCAAACATTCAACCTCCAGCTGCGTACCCCCTCTAGCACCAGGGTCAGTGCACTCTCAAATGTTGTTCTTTGCCATCATTGTAAGCCTGCCACACAGACACTATATGATACATTTATTAAACATAAGAATGAGTGTGAGTTTTTGTCATAACCAGGCTTGTGGTAAGTGACAAAGAGCTCTTATAGGACCAGGGCAGAAATAATAATATAATAATAATCAATAATTTTGCTCTTTATTTATCCATCTTACATATGAAACCTTATTTGTTAATCGAAAATTGTGAATAACTCACCACATTTAATGAGAATGGGGTGCTTGAAAGGATGCACATAACTCTGAAATGTTGGGTTGTATTGGAGAGTCTCAAATCTTAAATGATTTTCCACACACTGTCTGTGCCTGTATTTAGTTTTCATGCTAGTGAGGGCCGAGAATCCACTCTCACACGATACTCTGAGAGCAGCCCAATCCAGAAATCTGGCAGTGGCTTCTGATTATATTCAATTTTCACAGAACCGCTTGTTGCAATTTCGATGAGGCTCTCTTGTTCAGATATCAGTAAGTGGACTGGAGGCAGGGCATGAAACAGATAACGAATCCAGTTGTTTGTGTCATCCGTTTTGGGAAAGTACCTGCGTAATTGCGCACCCAACTCACTCAGGTGCTTCGCTACATCACATTTGACATTGTCCGTAAGCTTGAGTTCATTTGCACACAAAAAATCATACAATGATGGAAAGACCTGTGTGTTGTCCTTGCAGACAGAGAAGAGCTCCAACTTCTTAATCATAGCCTCAATTTTGTCCCGCACATTGAATATAGTTGCGGAGAGTCCCTGTAATCCTAGATTCAGATCATTCAGGTAAGAAAAAACATCACCCAGATAGGCCAGTTGTGTGAGAAACGCGCATCATGCAAGTGGTCAGTGTGAAAATTATGGTCAGTAAAGAAAACTTTAAGCTCGTCTCTCAATTCAAAAAATATGTAAATACTTTGCCCCTTGATAACCACCGCACTTCTGTATGTTGTAAAAGCGTTACATGGTCGCTGCCCATATCATTGCATAGCGCAGAAAATACATGAGTTCAGGGGCCTTGCTTTAAGAAAGTTAACCATTTTCACTGTAGTGTCCAAAACGTCTTTCAAGCTGTCAGGCATTTCCTTGGCAGCAAGTGCCTCTCGGTGGATGCTGCAGTGTACCCAAGTGGCGTCGGGAGCAACTGTTTGCACGCGCGTTACCACTCCACTATGTCTCCCTGTCATGGCTTTTGTGCCATCAGGGGCAGAGCACAGCTACGTTTGGCTACATACGGACCATTAGTGGAATTCCCGAGAGAGTAATGGTTAATGTGATTGGATGTTAATTATTTGACTAGGCTACCTGTATTTGACTAGGCTACATTGTGTTGTTATTTCGCTGAACACTAGATGGTTTAATTTAATTTTTGGCAGTGAAACGAGGCTACTCGGGTGAGAAAAAAACCTCACCCAAATGTATAGCCCCATTGGAAAATATAAATGGACTGTTTGAAAATGGACATAGACATATCTTATATGGGCAGAAAGCTTAAATTCTTGTTAATCTAACTGCACTGTCCAATTTACAGTAGCTATTACAGTCAAAGGGTGCACAATTATGAACTTGAAAATGTATTAATAAACTGTAACGACGGTCGTCAGGAATGGACCAAGGCGCAGCGTGTTGAGTGCTCATAATTAACTTTAATGAAAACACTTAGACAAACAAAACAAAACGATGGACGACGAATACAGACTTGAAGGCGAACAACAGCAATTCAAGTGACAACCTCCCACAAATTACAAACACAAACACACCCTAATATATAGGACTCTCAATCAAAGGCAACTAGACAACACCTGCCTTCAATTGAGAGTCCACACCCCAATTAACTAAACATAGAAAACAGACTAACTAGAAAGAACATAGACTAACAGAGCAGTGACCAAAAAAACCCGGAATACATAAATCCACTACCCTCTACATAATACACACACCCCAAACCACATAAACCAAATACCCTCTGCCATGTCCTGACCAGCCTACACTAACAAAATAACCCTCATACTGGTCAGAACGTGACATAAACCAATTAGGCACATTTGGGGAGTCTTGATACAACATTTGGAACAGATATGTAATGGTTCATTGGATCAGTCTAAAGCTTTGCACATGCACTGCTGCCATCTAGTGGCCAAAATCGAAATTGCATCTAGGCTGGAATAATACATTATGGCCTTTCTCTTGCATTTCAAAGATGATGGTACAAAAACAATCCTGTTTTTTCTTTGTATTATCTTTTACTTGATCTAATGTGTTATATTCTCCTACATTCATTTCATATTTCCACAAACTTCAAAGTGTTTCCTTTCAAATGGTATCAAGAATATGCATATCCTTGCTTCAGGTCCTGATCTCCAGGCAGTTCGATTTAGGTATGTCATTTTAGGCGAAAAAAAAAAAGGGTCAGATCCTTAAGAGGTTGGGACCAAAAAATGGACAGCTGTGCCATATAGATTGCAAAATAGTTGGGAAGAGATTTTCGATGTACCGACTCCATGGCACATGGTTTATGAACTGATACGCAAAACAACGGCAGTTTCAAAACTTTTTTCAATTTGAATTATTATATAAAATTCTTGCAACCAATAGAATATTATAAATATGGGGGAATACAACCTTCCCAGCTCTGCAAATTTTGCTGTGAAGAGACCAGAGTCATTCGGATTATTTTGGTACTGTCCATATGTAGCTTGTTTTTGTCACAGGTCCAGGAATGGCTGAAGAATTGCAACATTTACCTGGAGCTAACTCTGCAGATAGCACTACTGGGTGATTTGAAAAGTCATAGTCAATCGATGGATAATATTATAATACTTTTAGCAAAATTGTTTATCTTTAATTTACAATTTGTAAAATCTATGAGAATAGAAAGGTTCAGAACTTTTGTGAAACATCACAGCACAGTTGAAAAATATATGGCAAATAGAAATCCAAAAGGGATGGTGTTAAGAGATAGATGGGAGAGGTTGAATGGAGCTGAAGGGTGGGACTAATAACAACAAGATAATTAATGTAAAATATACTGTGTCCATACAATGTATATAGGTTCAGAACTTTTGGGAAACAGCACAGTTAAAAATATATGGCAAATAGAAATCAAACTGAATGGACATCAGAAATAGATGGGAGAGGTTGAGGGTAGAGGAAGGAGAGGACTAAAAACAAACAAAATATAACTATTGTAAAATAGCTTGTGTCCATAAAATGTATATGTATGTATAAGCTGGAAGTAGAAGTCTAAGTGTTGTTGTTCATTAGTTTACTACAATTAAGGGAGGGGTGGTAGGGTTAGTGGAAAATAATAAAGGAAAATATATTTTTTAAAGATATGTACAGTACCAGTCAAAAGTTTGGACACACCTACTCATTCAATGGTTTTTATTTATGTTTACTATTTTCTACATTGTAGAATAATAATGAAGACATCAAAAATATGAAATAACACATATGGAATCATGTAGTAACCAAAACAGTGTTAAACAAATCAAAATATATTTTATATTTGAGATTCTTCAAAGTAGCCACCCTTTGCCTTGATGACACCTTTGAACACTCTTGGCATTCACTCAACCAGCTTCATGAGGTAGTCACCTGGAATGCATTTCAATTCACAAGTGTGCCTTGTTAAAAGTTAATTTGTGGAATTTCTTTCCTTCTTAATGTGTTTGAGCCAATCAGTTGTGTTGTGACAAGGTAGGGTTGGTATACAGAAGATATCCCTATTTGGTAAAAGACCAAGTCCATATTATGGCAAGAACAGCTCAAATAAGCAAAGAGAAACGACAGTCCATTCATTTCAAGAACTTTAAAAGTTTCTTCAAGTGCAGTCACAAAAACCATCAAGCGCTATGAAGAAACTAGCTCTCATGAGGACACATCCACAGGAAAGGAAGACCCAGAGTTACCTCTGCTGCAGAGGATAAATTCATTAGAGTTTCCAGCCTCAGAAAACAGCAATTAATTGCACCTCAGATTGCAGCCCAAATAAATGCTTCACAGAGTTCAAGTAACAGACACATCTGAACATCAACTGTTCAGAGGAGACCGAATTAGGCCTTCATGGTCGAATTGCTGCAAAGAAACCACTACTAAAGGATAGCAATAAGAAAACAAGACTTGCTTGGGCCAAAAAACAGGAGCAATGGACATTAGACCGGTGTAAATCTGTCCTTCGGTCTGATGAGTCACAATTTGAGATTTTTGGTTCCAACCGCCTTGTCTTTATGAGACACAGAGTAGGTGAACGGATTATCTCTGCATGTGTGGTTCCCACCGTGAAGCATGCAGGTGGAGGTGTGACGGTGCTTTGCTGGTGACACTGTCTGTGATTTATTTAAAATTCAAGGCACACTTAACCAGCATGGCTACCACAGCATTCTGCAGCGATACACGATCCCATCTGGTTTGCGCCTAGTGGGACTATCATTTGTTTTTCAACAGGACAATGACACAAAACACACCTCCAGGCTGTGTAAGGGCTATTTTACCAAGAAGGATAGTGATGGAGTGCTGCATCAGATGACCTGGCCTCCACAATCACCCTACCTCAACCAAGTTGAGATGGTTTTGGATGAGTTGGACCGCAGATCAAAGGAAAAGCAGACAACAAGGGCTCAGCATATGTGGGAACTCCTTCAAGACTGTTGGAAAAGCATTCCTCAGGAAGCTGGTTGAGAAAATGCCAAGAGTGTGCAAAGCTGTTATCAAGGCAAAGGGTGGCAACTTTGAAGAATCAAACATGTGAATTATACTTTGATTTGTTGAACACTTTTTTGGTTACTACATGATTCCATATGTGTTATTTCATAGTTTCTATGTCTTCACTATTATTCTACAATGTAGAAAATAGTAAAAAATAAAGAAAAACCCTTGATTGAGTATGTGTGCCCAAACTTTTGACTGTTACTGTATATATTTACACAAAAATATATGGGGGATTGGAAATCATGCAGACAATTACATTGATGGAATCTACAATCTATCTGCAATATTAAAGTTATATTAAAGCTGATCTACCCCCCCCCCCCCCCCCAAAAAAAAATGGTTTCCTGTTTCTCCCACCTTCGCTCCCATGCTTCTCTCTCTCTTCTACCCCCTCACCCTTCTCCTCCCTCTATCAGTCCAGTAGAGTCAATGGAGATAAGAACTAGCCTTTGCTATGATCTGCCCTTTATCCTTTATCTTTTCCCCAGATTCAGTACCGTCATCATCTGCTCTTTCTTTTTTTGCTCAGAGGAACAACCTCCCAAATGATAACCTTAGTTACGCAAGTCTATTTCCTGAAATGGATCTAATGGGGAACGTTAAGACAGATTGGTGATGATAATGATAGGGCACCTATAAAATGAGAGTTGGGGGACCTCTAAAATGAGGGTGATGCTCACACTGCATAGAGAGGATCCTTGTATTCACAAATTGTCTCAGAGTAGAAGTGCTGATCTAAGATCAGTTTTGCCTTTCAGATCATAATGGAAAAATATAGGCGAGAACCAGATCCTAGATCAGCAATACCTCTTCAAAACGCTTTGTGAAAGGCTTACAACTGTATTTTGGTGGGATTGGATTTCTGACCTATCTGAAAGTATTCAGACCCTTTCACTTTTTCCACATTTTGTTACGTTAACACCTTATTCTAAAATTGATTAAATCGTTTTTTCCTGCTCATCTATCGACACGCAATACCCCATAATGACAAAGCAAAAACAGTTTTTTAGAAATGTTTGCACATAAAAAAAAATAATAATGGAAATATCAAATTTACATAAGTATTCAGACCCTTTAGTCAGTACTTTGTTGAAGCACCTTTGGCAGCAATTACAGCCTTGAGTATTCTTGGGTATGACGCTAGAAGCTTGGCACACCTGTATTTGTGGAGTTTCTCCCATTCTTCTCTGCAGATTCTCTCAAGCTCCGTCAGCTTGGATGGGGAGCGTTGCTGCACAGCTATTTTCAGGTCTCTCCAGAGATGTTCGAACAGGTTCAAGTCCGGGCTCTGGCTGAGCCACTCAAGGACATTCAGACTTGTCCCGAGGCCACTCCTGCGTTGTCTTGGCTGTGTGCTTAGGGTCGTTGTCCTGTTGGAATGTGAACCTTCGCCCCAGTCTGAGGTCCTGAGCACTCTGGAGCAGGTTTTCATCAAGGATCTCGCTATACTCTACTCCATTTATCTTCCCTCAATCCTGACTAGTCTCCCAGTCCCTGCCATTGAAAAACATCCCCACAGCATGATGCTGCCACCACCATGCCTCACCATAAGGATGGTATTGGCCAGGTGATGAGCGGTGCCTGGTTTCCTCCAGACGTGACGCTTGGCATTCAGGACAAAGAGTTCAATCTTGGTTTCATCAGGTCCAGAGAATCTTTTTTGTCATGGTCTGAGAGTCGTTTAGGTGCCTTTTGGCAAACTCCCAAGTGGGCTGTCATGTGCCTTTTACTGACAGGTGTGTGCCTTTCCCAAATCATGTCCAATCAAATGAATTACCACAGGTGGACTCCAAGTTGTGGAAACAACTCAAGGATGATCAATGGAAACAGGATGCACCTGAGCTCAATTTTGAGTCTCATAGCAAAGGTCTGAAGATTTAATGTAAATAAAGTAGTTCTGTTTTTTTGTTTTAATAAATTTGCAAACACTTCAAAAAAACTGTTTTCGCTTTGTCATTTGGGGTATAGTGTGTAGATTGATGACAAAATAAAGTAATTTTATCCATTTTAGAATAAGGCTGTAACATAACAAAATGTGAAAAAAGTGAAGGGGTCTGAATACCTTCTGAATGCACGGATCCATGAAGGGAGAGTAGCCAAATCAATAAAAAATAATTACTTAGGGCAGCAGGTAGCCTAGCGGTTAAGAGTGCTTGGCCAGTAACCGAAAGCTCGCTGGTTTGAAACCCCGAGCCGATTAGGTGAACAATCTGCCAATGTGCCCTTGAGCAAGGCACTTAAACCTAATTGCTCCTGTAAGTTGCTCTGGATAATAGTGTCTGCTATATGACTCAAATGTAAATGCTTCCTGTACTCCCACTTGTTATTTTTGGATGCTGTATTTTAGCCTAACTGTGCGCTAATGTTGTGTTTCTGTGTTCTATTTTAACTTTAGTGTCAGCATTCTGATTGGTGCTCCCAAAGCTAACACCAGCCAACCGAATGTCAACGAAGGTGGATCTGTGTACTTATGTCCCTGGAGCCAGGGCCAATCTAATTGCAGTGTCGTCCACTTTGACAATGAAGGTAAGGTACCTGGCTGAATAACCTGGTGGAATTAGTAGTGAATGAGTAGCACTACCGTAGAGCTAACGTGTCAACTATCCACTGTGTGATTCTCTCAGCTATTCCATCTTAGATCAAAGCCTTTGAGTAAATTAATTTCTTGATTATTTAACCTGTTTGAGGGGATGAGGAGAATTACTTTATTACTCCTTCATAAGAAAACAAGTAACATTACCGTTCATTATAAAACTGGTTGTTTGGATCCTGGATGCTGATTGGACGAGCTGCGTTCTGACACATCTATGCCTGCTAACAGTTCCATCTGAAAATGATCACTGCACCTCCATCAGAATATCATGTTCATGTTGCTGTCCGAATTGTCTCTTGTATTTATTTCAACTCGCACATCATTTCCCCTTGCTTCCAGCCTAGCATTTAGTTTGGTACAGCGGGGGTTAATATAAGCCTCACTGTCTGCAAGTCTGACTTCGGAAACCATGTTTCACTTTTGAAATTTCGGATCTCTGTAGTACCGTACATAGAGTGAACGGTGCTCAGACGAGACAAAACAACGTTTTCTAAGCCAGTCGAAATCACGCATCAACGACATTATCATGGATATATCCAAGTAAATACCAATAGAAAAAAAGCTCAAACAAACAAAAATTCAGCTTGTGTACTGTCATTCCAGGTTCAGTGTTTGACGTGACTGAGTTAGCTGAAGTTGGCTAGCTAGCAAGTGACAAGAACGTTATCCGGCCTGCATAGCAACCATTTTGTTTAGTACGGACGACCAGTCCTTTCACGTCTGTAGCGATATGGCCAAAAGAACTAACAACCAGATTTTTGTCCGGACTATATTTTGGTGGAAGAATGAAATTGTATCAATTGACTTATCAAAATAAAGTTCTAATCAAAATATGTAATTCATTGTTATTTTAATATATTGGTAACAGTTTTATAAAAGTGATAATGTACGCAAGGCTCCGCTATCGTGTCGGGCAGAACAACGGCATTTACCTGTGTGTCGCGTTCCTCGTATTCTCCCTCATCGGAAGATATGTCGAAATCACTCGATGACCAATACGCAGCAGGTTGACTGTTCCACATCATATTTATTTTAGATGGAAACGACAAAACAAAATAAACACTCAGAGGAGAAAGGTGACAGTTTCACAGGTGAAACGAAACACAGTGCAAAATTACAATTACCCACCAAAATCAAACACAAACACACCCCACTATATGGGACTCTCAATCAAAGGCAGATAGACAACACCTGCCTTCAACTGAGAGTCCCAACCCCAATTAACCAAACAAACATACACTCACTAAACTCCACATAGAAATACCTAACCTAGAACCTACCCCAACACTCACAACCCCACTATACCATAACCAAACATAACTGCCACGTCCTGACCAAATATAATACAAAAAAACCTAAGTATATGGTCAGGACGTGACACTGTGACTGTATTCATGATACAGCATTGCCTCTTGTGCCGTGTTGTTTAACTAGTGGTTACAACATTTACTTTTTTTGATTTATTAATTTAACTAGGCAAGTCAGTTAAAAACAAATTCTTATTTTCAATGACAGCCTAGGAACAGTGGGTTAACTGCCTTGTTCAGGGGCAGAATGATACATTTTTTACCTTGTCAGCTCAGGGATTCGATCTTGCAACCTTTCGGTTCCTAGTCCAAAGCTCTAAGCACTAGGCTACCTGCCGCCCCAGCATTATGTCAACTGCTTATGTCAGCTGCCATAATGCGGCTATGGAACCCTGACCTGTTCACCGGACGTGCTTGTTGCACCCTCGACAACTACTATGATTATTATTATTATTTGACCATGCTGGTCATTTATGAACATTTTAACATCTTGACCATGTTCTGTTATAATATCCACCCTGCACAGCCAGAAGAGGACTGGCCACCCCTCATAGCCTGGTTCCTCTCTAGGTTTCTTCCTAGGTTTTTGGCCTTTCTAGGGAGTTTTTCCTAGGGAGTTTTTCCTAGCCACCGTGCTTCTTTCACATGCTTTGCTTGCTGTTTGAGGTTTTAGGCTGGATTTCTGTACAGCACTTTGAGATATCAGCTGATGTACGAAGGGCTATATAAATAAATTTGATTTGATTTGTGTATTTCCTTGTACAAACGTCTAATACAAATGTCTAATGAATTTCCCGATTAACAATGTTAACGTCAGGTGTCACAAAGGTTTCATACGTACATTTTACAAAGAATGTATACCGCAAGGCTTTCATAGCATACCTCTAGTTAAAGTTGGATTGTATATACATAAAAATGTGCCTTCAGCCATTAAAGAATAAGGCTTCTATTAGTGAGCTCACTGGCTATGATGACCCTGAGGTTATAATGGCAAACCTCTCTGTCAAGGCTTAGAGATTCTTCCCCAGCGGTGCTCTGTCTTTATTTAAACCATTCTTTGAAGTTTCTCCTCCTGTGCTTAGTAGTGAGTGAGCCCTGTCTCATCTTCCCCCTTTCTAAAGCCCCTAGTTTGAGGTAAAGTTTAGTTAAAGCTCTGTATCCACTACATCCAGTGTCTCCACAGGATTTTGGTTGATTTCCTGCCTGGCTGGATTGAAGCCCAGTATTGTAACTTTAATTAGGTCAAAGCAATGGGCCAGGGTTCTGGTCTACAAACACGGTTACGACTGCTCTTAGAGTTTTGCTTTGGTACTGCAGTTTACTGACGCCCAGACCAGGAAGACAATTTCCATACACGGCCACATAGAGAAATCAGATTTGAAAATTCCTTTGTGCACATAACATCCATTGAATTATTCAAATAATTGTTGCTGAGGCTCATTATTTTCCCATCAGCCCGAAGATATACATTTTTTATATTCATCCAATGTCTGCCGTGTTTTTGGATGACATGATTACGCCGTTGCTGCTCGCGCTGTGCACTCTGCACAATGAGTGCATGTGATGTTGGTTCGTATAAACTGGATGCAACCCGGATATAAACGGTCTATGAATCAGCGAATGCGAACATGAGTAGATATCTTTGAGAACAACGGGCGGACTTCTTGGACTCGGTCTCCAGTTGTTATTATACTTCATTGGGCCAAAGTCATTATGGGGACAAGGACCCCTGGTCTGCCTGCCCTAGCTCTGCCTGCCAGTGAAGCGGTCACAGCCACATCGGATATAAGCAGGAAGTGATAAGGTCCACAGTTTGAGGATCAGAGAGCATGCGTTATCGCATACGCTCACACACATACTACACATTACATATACACATACACACACTGGATACACACATACTGACACACACCCACACATGCATGTGCACACACATACACACATACCGTACATTACATAGACACATACAGACACTGGACACACATATTCAGACACACAAACATGCATACACAAACTGTTTGCACGCATTCTCGTGTACCTAAACTGTTTATAAATACACAAATATAGACACATGGCACTGCTTACAAACACAAACTATGTACACAAACATGTACACATCCACAGGCTTACATATGCAGTCATGCCCACACACACCCCCTAATATGTACACTCTCCAAATTGAAGGTACAGCTGATGTGATATGTGAATTCAGGAAATTAGCTGACAGCCGTTTTACACAGACAGACAGGTACAGTAGACACACACACACACACACTGCCCCAGGCACTTCCTTTCCCGGTTTTGTGCAGTGCAGATTTTCCCATGCAGGTCTCTGGGTTCAAAAGGCACAGTGTGTACAGACTCCTGCAGCCAGACAGACAGACAGACATAGGGCATTGCAGTGGTTAGGGAAGGTTAATGTCACCTGTCATGTCCATGAGTCAGACAAATGAATCAAACCACACACCCAAGTCTACTGCATTAAAGGGATGGTTCATCCACATTTCTAAATTTGTTCAGATTTTTCTTACCTTGTCAGTAGTCTATTGGCCAGGATTGTTTCACACCCTGATCTGTTTCACGTGTCTTGTGCTTGTCTCCATCCCCCACCAGGTGTTTCCCATTTGTTCCCATTATCCCCTGTGTATTTATACCGGTGGTTTCTGTTTCTGTTGCCAGTTTGTCTTGTCTTGTCAAGCCTACCAGCGTAGTTTTCTGTACTCCTGATTGCCTCGTCCCTGTTTTCTAGTCCTCTCGGTTCCGACCTTTTCTGGCTGCCCTGAGCCTGCCTGCCATTCCATTCTGCCTGCCCTGACCTCGAGCCTGCCTGTCGTCCTGTACCCATCTGACTCTGACCTGGTTTACGAACTTCTGCCTGTCCTCGACCTGCCTCTTGCCTGCCCCTTGTCTATTAATAAATATCGGAGACTCTAACCATCTGCCTCCTGTGTCTGCATTTGGGTCTTGTCCTGTGTCGTTATAGATTGACTGTCTGCAGTTGACGACACATGCTTTTTTAATGAATTTGGGTGAACTATCCCTTTAAGGAACATTTAAGGGTGTTCATAGCAAGGCTTGTCCTCATTCGTTTTCATTCTCTCTCAACATTACTAATATATACTGTAAGTTTGACCTAATGTTACCACCCAGAAATTTTGGGTGTACTCTCTCAAAGCCAGCTGCTCAATGTTTTTGTCTGTCACAGGAGACTGTTTTACCCCCCACGCCTTCATAAAACCGGGACCAGACTACGAAGGACAAATGTTTCGATTTCAGTAAAAACGCGTTCCAAGTCCTGCTGAACAGTTTGATGTTTGCCAATAGCATGGTGGATGGATTAAGAGTTGAGGCCCGGAGACGGAGGTTATAAAAACATCAATGCAAATAACCCAAGGACACACATGGAACCATCTGACATGTAACAGGAACATATGACATGGGGGATCATGTGGAGACATAGTTACAATAGACATCACTATGGTTGTTTGGAAGTTTTGCTCTCAAATAAAGAGTCACGCGATGATATGGTGTGTGGTCCTTCCACTACGACTCGAGAAACCATGCAGTTTATTAGGATACAGATTAAATAAGTTATGAACTTCGCAGGGTGATGAAAGTGCACAGTGATGAGCTTGATGCTGCTTTCCAAGAAATATTGAGGGGTCCTATTCTGGTGACACGATGATCGATGCTTGACTGCCATTTGACATATAAAACTATTCTCGCTCTTATCCATAATAATCTCATCATGTAGACTAGACAACACAAACTGTCCACCCGCACTGTATCTGCGAGCTATTGTCTAGAGCACAGGTGCCAAGACCAGAATAGGCACATTTGCTATTTAACGCAACTGTTTTTGTGACAAAACTATCGGTAAAGTTGAAAATGCGATGGAAACAATTTAAACTTTATATTTTTATTTGGTACATTTTGTGTGCACTACGTCATCATGCACTGATTTCTGTCTGCAGTTAGTCCATTTGGTGGAAACATACCATTAGTGGGAAAATGCAGATATTTTAAACTGCAATATTTTCTCTACGCCCTATGGTAAAATGTGTACAATTGTGGGAAATTAACTCTAAAATGTACATTTCTCTCCGCTGTCAAGAAGGGAGCCGCTAAAATGTTTTGCTCGCAAGATGCCCCCCCCAACAAAATTTCACTTAGGGCCCCCAAAAGGCTAGGGCCAGCTATGACTGAGTGTGTGGGTATGGATATGAGTATGCAGACCCGCAAGCCACTGTGGCCCCTCATGATGAGTTACATTTTTTTGATGCCCCCAACCCATGAAAGTCACACATCCCTGTTTTAGGCTATTAAATTCATAGAAGTATTGTATTATAAATGTAAAGGTGCGTTTCTTTGGCATCGTCCAGGAGATCGCCGTTTCCATGTCAACGACGTCGACGTCCAGGTGGAGTTCAAGTCCCATCAGTGGTTTGGGGCGACAGTGCGTTCCCATGGCAACACTGTCCTGGTAAGATACTATGTTCTGCGGGATAGAGAGAATTAGGTCTAGCTCTCCAGTTAGAATTGATCAGAAAGCCAATACGGACTTGATTGATTTGATGATTTTATGTGTATTTTGATATTGTTTATTATTTGACTACTGTCACAAGTCGACCATAGCCCCAGTCATGAAAAGCTTTTCACAGTGTGTCAGTGATGCCTATGAACATCTGACAGCATTGTCTTCCATCAGATAGCACAACGGTGGTTTTAGAATGACGCCATCTGACGGAAGACAATGCATCTGACAGTTGATAGTTGAGTTTCTTATGTGTTGTTTTGAATTTTAACCCTGTCTAACCCCTATACCCTTCTTTTGAATGTGTCCAAGGCTTGTGCCCCGAGGTATTACTGGAGAACGGAACACGACGACCCCTTCTCTGACGCCACAGGAACTTGCTACCTCTCCGTGGACAACCTCAAGACATTTGTGGAGTACGCACCCTGTCGCACAGGTACAGTATTGCAAATGACACCCTGATTCAAAATACTGTACCTGAAGTCAATTGAATGAAGTAGTGCCAAGGCATGCAGCCACGACTTTGAGTTGTGTGAGGGCTGAATCCTGACTCCAACTTGAACTTTCTTGTAAATTGACCACTGATGTCAATTGGAGATTTGTGTGTGCACATGTTATAATACAGCTCTGGCTAGCCCATTTGGGTAGTAGCCTTTCAGTGTGACTCGTCAATGTTTTCTGCTTCTCTTCCATTTACCTCAGAGAGACATGGTCCTGCCGGACAGGGCTACTGTCAGGGCGGGTTCAGTGCTGACTTCACCAAGGTATGTTCAAGAGGAAAAGGAACAATTCATTAACAATTCAAAATAGATTATCTTGGGAGCTTTTTATATGGGGGCTTATGTCTTGGGGGCTGTCCCAGAAATCAGGATAAATGAGCCAGCTAACTGTCCCAGAAATTCTGATATAACTTAATCCTTTTGAGAAATATATACTTGAAATTAGCATGGAGTAATTGACTCGACAGCCAACAACCTATATTCAAGTTTAGCTTTCTAAATGAATCAGCAAATCATGAGATATACACTGCTCAAAAAAATAAAGGGAACACTTAAACAACACATCCTAGATCTGAATGAAAGAAATAATCTTATTAAATACTTTTTTCTTTACATAGTTGAATGTGCGAACAACAAATTCACACAAAAATAATCAATGGAAATCCAATTTATCAACCCATGGAGGTCTGGATTTGGAGTCACACTCAAAATGTAAGTGGAAAACCACACTACAGGCTGATCCAACTTTGATGTAATGTCCTTAAAACAAGTCAAAATGAGGCTCAGTAGTGTGTGTGGCCTCCACGTGCCTGTATGACCTCCCTACAACGCCTGGGCATGCTCCTGATGAGGTGGCAGATGGTCTCCTGAGGGATCTCCTCCCAGACCTGGACTAAAGCATCCGCCAACTCCTGGACAGTCTGTGGTGCAACGTGGCGTTGGTGGATGGAGCGAGACATGATGTCCCAGATGTGCTCAATTGGATTCAGGTCTGGGGAACGGGCGGGCCAGTCCATAGCATCAATGCCTTCCTCTTGCAGGAACTGCTGACACACTCCAGCCACATGAGGTCTAGCATTGTCTTGCATTAGGAGGAACCCAGGGCCAACCGCACCAGCATATGATCTCACAAGGGGTCTGAGGATCTCATCTTGGTACCTAATGGCAGTCAGGCTACCTCTGGCGAGCACATGGAGGGCTGTGCGGCCCCCCAAAGAAATGCCACCCCACACCATGACTGACCCACCACCAAACCGGTCATGCTGGAGGATGTTGCAGGCAGCAGAACGTTCTCCACGGCGTCTCCAGACTCTGTCACGTCTGTCACGTGCTCAGTGTGAACCTGCTTTCATCTGTGAAGAGCACAGGGCGCGAGTGGCGAATTTGCCAATCTTGGTGTTCTCTGGCAAATGCCAAACGTCCTGCACGGTGTTGGGCTGTAAGCACAACCCCCACCTGTGGACGTCGGGGCCTCATACCACCCTCATGGAGTCTGTTTCTGACCGTTTGAGCAGACACATGCACATTTGTGGCCTGCTGGAGGTCATTTTGCAGGGCTCTGGCAGTGCTCCTCCTGCTCCTCCTTGCACAAAGGCGGAGGTAGCGGTCCTGCTGCTGGGTTGTTGCCCTCCTACGGCCTCCTCCACGTCTCCTGATGTACTGGCCTGTCTCCTGGTAGCGCCTCCATGCTCTGGACACTACGCTGACAGACACAGCAAACCTTCTTGCCACAGCTCGCATTGCTGTGCCATCCTGGATGAGCTGCACTACCTGAGCCACTTGTGTGGGTTGTAGACTCCGTCTCATGCTACCACTAGAGTGAAAGCACCGCCAGCATTCAAAAGTGACCAAAACATCAGCCAGGAAGCATAGGAACTGAAAAGTGGTCTGTGGTCCCCACCTGCTGAACCACTCCTTTATTGGGGGTGTCTTGCTAATTGCCTATAATTTCTACCTGTTGTCTATTCCATTTGCATAACAGCATGTGAAATTTATTGTCAATCAGTGTTGCTTCCTAAGTGGACAGTTTGATTTCACAGAAGTGTGATTGACTTGGATTTACATTGTGTTGTTTAAGTGTTCCCTTTATTTTTTTTAGCAGTATATTTGTCACGTCCTGGCCAGTATAAGGTTAATTGTTTTTGTAGTTTGGTCAGGACGTGGCAGAGGGTATTTGTTTTATGTGGTTCGGGGTGGTGTGTTTGTGTAAAGGGTGTTTGATTTAGTATTTCCGGGTTTTGGTTTATGTTTAGTTAATTCTATGGTTAGTCTAGTGTGTGTGTTTCTATGTTTGGTTGATTGGGGTTGGGACTCTCAGTTGAAGGCAGGTGTTGTCTATCTGCCTTTGATTGAGAGTCCCATATATTAGGGTGTGTTTGTATGTGTTATTTGTGGGTGATTGTTCTGTGTGTAAGCCGTATGCTTTACCAGACTGTTTGTAGTTGTTCGTTCGTTTTGTTATTTTGTATGTTCATTTTTGTAGTTAATAAAAATCAAGATGAGCATACACGTACCTGCTGCGTATTGGTCCTCCTTCACCGACAACAACCGTGACAATATTTGACTGCTTATCAAAGTTAGCTGGCTAACTGAAGGATCCTGCTTTCTGGAACACCCCACTGTATGAATTCTGTATGTTTAGCGACATAAGACTTAAAATGTAGTTATATCTGAAAGCCCCTTATACATATTCTTGATAAAAAGTTGCTTGATATGTAAGGTTCTCATCAGAGTGGTTGTTTTTCTGTTTGTTTCAGGATGGGAAGATTGTTCTTGGAGGACCAGGAAGCTTTTACTGGCAAGGTAAGTGCACTATTGGATTTATAGGATATAGGATCCTATTGGGACCATATGTGGATTTATATGAATTGGTTCAACTACAGGACGTAGAGATAGCATACAGTTTAGCCTAGAAAACCATACATCAACTATTTTTTTTCCCCCTTTTCTTTAAAGACTGGGAATTCCCATTCTTTCAAACGTTTCCTTTTTATTAGACAGATACAGTGTAGAGAGACACGAGAGAGATATTATTTATGTCAGCATAACGACAGAGCGGGATTAAAACCTGCGCAGACGCGTACATATGGTTGCCAAGCAGCGAAGTTACCCCCTAGACCAGTGGTTCTCAAACCTCTCCTCGGGGACCCCCAGCCGTTCCATGTATTTAATCCATTCCAGAGCTAGCACACCTGATTCAACTTGTCAACTAATCATCAAGCCCTTGACTAGGTAAAGCAGGAGCGCTAGTTCAGGGCTCCAACAAAATTGTGAAATGTCTGGGGGTCACCAAGGAGAGGTTTGAGAAGCACTGCCCTAGACCATCCTCAGTGCCAAACTTCAACAGTCATTTTACTGCAGCTAAAACCCCATAAGACAAAGTTCAAAAGTCACAGCTCGTCTTTACCTCTGACCCTTATCCCCATCCGTCCTTCCCACAGGTCAGCTGATCTTAGCCACCACAAAGGAAATAGTCAAGGCCTACTACCCTTCCTACTTCCTGCTCTCTGTTACCGGACAGATCCAGACCCATCAGGTGCAGGGGAGCTATGACGACAGTTACCTGGGTGAGCATGGTCCACTTCTTCATAGGAGTTAGACAGAAGCTGCGTCTGAAATGACACCCTATTCAGTTCACAGTGCACTGCTTTTGACCAGAGCACTAAGTAGTTGCCTTACCCGATTTCGCATTGCACTACTCCCTCTTATTGACCCATCATTTTTCTCCCATTCTCTCTCCCCCTCTCTCTCGCTCTCTGTTCCCCCTCTCCTCTGTCTGTTTCTCTGTCTGTCTGTCTGTTTCTCTGTCTGTCTGTCTGTTTCTCTCTCTGTCTGTCTGTCTGTTTCTGTCTGTCTGTCTGTTTCTCTCTCTGTCTGTCTGTTTCTCTCTCTGTCTGTCTGTTTCTCTGTCTGTCTGTCTGTTTCTCTCTCTGTCTGTCTGTCTGTTTCTCTGTCTGTCTGTCTGTTTCTCTCTCTGTCTGTCTGTCTGTTTCTCTCTCTGTCTGTCTGTCTGTTTCTCTCTCTGTCTGTCTGTTTCTCTCTCTGTCTGTCTGTTTCTCTCTCTGTCTGTCTGTCTGTCTGTTTCTCTGTGTCTGTCTGTCTGTTTCTCTGTCTCTGTCTGTCTGTCTGTTTCTCTGTCTCTGTCTGTCTGTCTGTTTCTCTGTCTCTGTCTGTCTGTCTGTTTCTCTGTCTCTGTCTGTCTGTCTGTTTCTCTGTCTCTGTCTGTCTGTTTCTCTGTCTCTGTCTGTCTGTTTCTCTGTCTCTGTCTGTCTGTTTCTCTGTCTCTGT
Organism: Salmo salar; assembly: GCF_965601325.2. NCBI lineage: Eukaryota > Metazoa > Chordata > Actinopteri > Salmoniformes > Salmonidae > Salmo > Salmo salar. Next base: position 49,927,535 of record NC_138302.1, read on the forward strand.
CTGTCTGTTTCTCTGTCTCTGTCTGTCTGTTTCTCTGTCTCTGTCTGTCTGTTTCTCTGTCTCTGTCTGTCTGTTTCTCTGTCTGTCTGTCTGTTTCTCTGTGTCTGTTTCTCTGTGTCTGTCTGTGTGTCTGTTTCTCTGTCTCTGTCTGTGTGTCTGTTTCTCTGTCTCTGTCTGTGTCTGTTTCTCTGTCTCTGTCTGTGTGTCTGTTTCTCTGTCTCTGTCTCTGTCTGTCTCTGTCTGTCTGTTTCTCTGTCTCTGTCTGTCTCTGTCTGTCTGTTTCTCTGTGTCTGTCTGTCTGTCTCTCTCCAGGTTACTCTGTGGCCGGCGGGGAGTTCAGTGGAGATAACATTGAAGGTGAGGGTCATATTTACAGTGCTGACTGGCTTGCGCATGATTGGGCTTAGGGTTTGCTTACCCCATAATTCTGTCTAATAGTTATTAACTATCGGAAGTCCATCTAAAGTCCCCTATGCACTAATATACTCGTGTGCTCTAATCATTAGAGCTTTAGTCATTAGAGCACACAGTATATCAGAAGAATATCAGAGCACAATGTAATAACCTACTTATTACATGACATTGGAGTCGACTGTACTTAAGTAGCTCACTCAAGGCCACAACATGAAGATGTTCTGCTTGTTTGAAAATAAATGAAAAACTTGCATGGTGTGCTTGGCCGTATTACTTCAGTTCCTTGAGCTTTTAAGATTGAATCAAATTATTGCCACAGACCTGCAACAAGCAAACCTCAGCTTTTCATATTTTAAACACTGCTTATGATCAGCAATGTTTTAACCCCTCGGTTGTTCATATTTGGAAGTGCCTGGAGTCCTAGCCCTAGCTTGACCTCAACTCTTGAACTTCCTTTCTCTCTTTCTCATTTTCTGTCTTTGCAGATTTCGTCACGGGAGTCCCCAAGGGACTCATGTTGTATGGTTTAGTAAGGAGTCCTCATATTTTACACATATTTCATCATTCATTCTAGATGAAAGTTAATGAGGGGTGACATAGGGATGACCTAAGGATGACATAGAGGAATGTTACTGTGAAGAAGAGGAGGGGGTGAGAGAACGCCAATATATGAAACGGGAAAAGTTTCAAGTTTTAATGTCACATGCACAAGTACAGTGAAATTCCTTTCTTGCAAGCTCTAACCGCAGCAATGCTTTAATCAATAACATTGTAATACTTCTGGAAGTGAATTAAGAGAGGGATTTAAAGAAAGATGTTCTTATACAAGACTGATGTGCATACATATTCATAAATGCATGTGTTACAACTAGGGCTGTTACGGTGACCGTATTACCGCCACACTAGCCGTCATTAGTCAAGATGGCAGTCAAAATCCATGTTACCGTTGAGTCACGGTATTTAGGCTTCTCCAAGCTCTGATGCGGCTGATGGTCATTAGTAGCCTGCCAAACTTGCTAACTGCCTGGTACTCCGCACTCTATTGTCCCTCTAATCACTCTGACATCAACACAAATGTAATCGAAAATCTAATCAAACACTTCATGAGAGAGAGCCCATGAGCTTATATTGCGCAACATTGCTATAGGCTATGCAATTGAGTGAGAAAACAGTGATGGCCTCTATTAAATAGAGGAGAATCCCATCAGCTTTCTATAGGCAAGGCCTACAATATTTATTTCTCAACCTTCCTAATATTGAGCACATTGCTTCTTTTTAAAACAGGAGTATAGCCTACCTGGCTGGCATGTATATAAACCACGGGGAAAGCATCCTCCATTCGCTATTTAAGTGCATAGATGACATGCATTTTTCCCCCTGCCCCTGTTTCAAGACAGGTGCATAATAATGGTCCATTCTAAATCAAAACAAATGTCACACTTATATTATTTAGTATATGTAAAGACAAGCTTAAATCAAGAATAGTGTGATGGGTGACAATATTAGCCTATCACTTGTGAATGATATATTATCACTTGTGAATGATGCCCAGCATAAAAGAAACAGCGCATGCCTTTTCTGACTTTTTCAAATCATAGTCCCACACCTCCTGTAGCCTAGCCCATAGCCCTATATGTTTTGATGAAGTTTGTATCACAACTAAAGTGGCCAAATAACTTCTTAAAATTAAGCACATTAATCCGCTTTACAATGGTTGTAGAGCCAAACTGGCATACATACGCAACGTGTGAGTTTCAAGTTTGGGGAAGATCATTTTTACCATAAATGCACCTTTATAATAAAATCTCATTTGTGGTCACTTTTGAGAATTGTATTTTCCTGCAAATGTAACAGTCGCGCTTATAGCCTACTGCCGTGTGCGCATTGCTGCGCTTATAATGTGAAGAAATAGCCTAATAGTTTATCAACATTTTAAGCTAAACGTTTTAATCTGTTGCATCAGGCTCATTGCTTAAAACAGTTTTTTTGATGCTAGTGGTTGTATTAATTTGGGATCTATCGCATCCCACAACTGTCCTGGACTATGCTTGGAATATTTATTTCTCGCACAGAATAAAATAGGTCAATTTTGTACTATGTAATAGGTGTCACAAGCGTCGAAAGGAACAGACCAAGGCGCAGCGTGTAGAGTGCTCATCCTCATTTATTTAAAGAGAACACTTAAACAAAAGAAACAAAATGACATACAGTTCCGTAAGGTACACTTACTATACGGAAAACAACCACCCACAAAACCCAAAGGAAAACAGGCTGCCTAAGTATGGCTTCCAATCAGAGACAACGAAAGACACCTGCCTCTGATTGGAAACCATACTCGGCCAAACCTGGAAAACGAAACATAGAAAATGAAAAATAGAACACATTCCCCTAGAAACACACAAACCCCAAAACACACAAAACAACCCCCCTGCCACGCCCTGACCATTCTACTATGGCAAATGACCCTTTTCACTGGTCAGGACGTGACAATAGGCTAGTGCTTTTGCTGTTCGTTAGACCTACTCATCTTGTTGGCTGACAAAAAGTAAATGTGGACAGTTCTTCCAATATCTTCAATATGTGCCTCGGAATTGGAGAAGGACATGCGCAGTTGCGTACCAAATGTGTCTGTCTTCACTTGTAGCCTGTGAGAAAGACCCTATCACTTGATTGAGAGCCATATGAGTGAGAGGTGCTTCGGCATGCAGTGGGGAGAAAGGAATTATAATTATTATATTCAGCCCAAGGGCATAACGGCCACTGACCTCAAAATATTTTTTTAGGGGGATTATGGCCAAACAAAGGGGATGCAGCCGGGAAATTTGAGGCATTATCAAGTGCATTATCAAGTGCATTATCAAGTGTGTACAGCCTGTGCAAAAAACAAAGCAGAGCTCATGCCTTTCATGCAACTTTTTTCCAATCATCATTAGAGTCCCATCATGCAGCCTTAGAATGTATTCAAATCTAAACATAGAGCTCAACATTGGTATCACAACTAAAGTTACATAAATAACTCTAAATTAAGCATATAGGAGTACACGTTTCTTTGTTAACCGCTCAACACAGAATAGCCGCATGTCGCACTCCATCAAATCCTTTGGAGAAAATATCCTTTGTATTTTATTCAGCTATGTTCAATTGTATTCTTCATACTATAAAATAATTCCACGGAATTCTAAGCAAATCTTGTCTGCTAAATTAACTAGTGTAGCCCACAGCCATATGACATAGTCAGATCACCGCCTAAAATATGGACAATGCAGAGTATGCTATTCTGTTCTTCTGAAATAGACTACATTTTCTTCATATCATGTTTCTTTAGACCTCTCTCAAATAAATAATGGGTTTATTGTGATGGTGTAGGCTATATTATATGGATTTATTAGACTTTTTAAAATGTACATGTTCCAAAGGTCTGCATCAGTGGCTTGTAGGCTATGCGTGGAATACAGGAGATGCTAAATGTGTTTATGTTAATTAAAGGTCAATTATTGTGAGGTCAGCAGTTATTTGCTTGACAATCACCGGCTGACAAAATTTCATGACCGCCACAGCCCTAGTTACAACCAACAGTATTGCATGTCATTTTCATGATGGTTCTCCTACAATCATGGTTGATAACTGAAGGTTTTTTCTAAACTCTCTCAATGCAGGTGTCCATACTCAATGGAACAGACCTGACATCCATGCTGAACCTAACCGGAGAACAGGTTGGTGCAAATCTACTTAACAGCAAGGGGGCTAGGCTATACTGGACTTTTGGCGCCTCTATTTTGATATGTGGGTATATATAGGGGGGCTGAAGGAATTTGCCCCCAGGAGATAACGCTTTATCCCTGGGTCAGAGGTGAGCCCACAAAGCCCTATGTGTTCCATACGTTGTGAATCACGCAATCACATACACACGTAGACACACACACACGAATACATCCAAGTACACACACACACACGTGTGTGTGTGTGTGTATACACATGTCTTGTACTAACCTTGTGGAGACACAAAATTCAGTCCCATTCAAAATCCTATTTTCCCTAAACCCTAACCTTAACCCCAAAACCTAACCTTAACCCTAACCCTAGCTCCTAACCTTAAAACTAACCCTCGCTTCTAATCTTAAACCTAAAAATAATTCTAACCTTAACTTTTAACCCCCCTAGAAATACCATTTGACCATGTGGGGACCAACAAAATGTCTCCAGTTGGTCAAATTTTGGTTTGTTTACTAGTCTCCACAAGTATAATTAAACACGTCCACACACACACACAAACAGTATTACAGCTACATGTTGACTCAGGATTTTGTGTTGCAAAATAAGGGGGTGGGGAGCATGTTTATGTCAACCCACCATTGTGCCAAAGGGTTTGGATTCCTCATTGGCTAAATTGCTGGATTTTTTTGATTATGTGACATGGTTTATTGCATGTTACTCCTGTAGTCTTCTAAATTCTCCATGGCTGATGAACAAGACAACTACTAATGTACATGCATATGTATGCTTTGTATGTATACTTTCTGTGTAAGCTGCTAACGAACTGCTTATTGCATAGTGAGAACGATCTGAAATGAACTCCTGGTTGGATTTGATTTGACGGTCTCTTTAGGTTGACTACTCTCCACATGAGTGCTTTGGACTGCACCGTCGGACTCAGCTGTGTAAACAAAGCTGTGTCAACAATGTCTCCGTGCCATACATTTTACATGTCTCTATACAAGTAGTCATACCATGAAATTGATCTCGCTGGTTCGAGTTTACTGCTGCGAATTCGGGGTTAGCTGAGACCGGGAACTCCAACTCAGGTCCAGGGACTGTTAACCCAACACATTAGCTGATTTACGCCAAGAGATCCAAACCTTTTGACGAGGTCGCTATGTGTTGGGTTACGGTAGCTACACTACAGTAGCTCTAACATCACTTCCTCTCAGCTTTATAGAATGACCAACATACTGTACATTGTCGATTAGTCTGGTGAAGTCATTCACCAGGGGATAATAGCTGTGACATAAAACTCTTGACAACAGTCCATCATTTATGGCATAATATAGAATCGTCAAAGATAACGACACTGAGTGACCAATCCTCCCTGTCTCTCTGAGATGCCTATAGCGGCTTGAGTCCCCCACCTCCTCCGAACACCTACCTCCTTCTACCTCTCATGTAACTCACAGAAGCTCTGGCACTGAGCTTAGAGACAACAGAGAGGAAAGAGGGAGCCAAGGGGGATGGATTTGGGGGGCCCGATTGAAGAGGCTTCTAGGGCAAGGGGATGTAAGAGAGAGAAGTAGAGAGAGAGAGAAAGAGAGAGTGAAGGAGAAAGAAAGAGCGATACTATGCCCACCGGTGTGATTACACGCTAACTCTGTCTGCTCTAATGTCTTCCAGATGGGGTCCTATTTCGGCTACGCCGTGGCAGCCACGGACATCAACAACGACGGGTGAGTGAGCTAGCATAGAGAGAAGGAGAGAGAGATGGAAAGAAAGAGAGAAAAATCGGGCGAGCGATAAAGAGAGAAAGACAAAGTGTGCAAAAAGAAGGCAGGTATGGCAAGATTTGGACAGGCAGACTTGGACGGACAATGTATGCTAACAAGGGAGAAAGGAGAGAGAGATGGAGAGCGAGGAGGTGAAATACAGTATGTCAGAAGATCCCATTGTCATGAATTTCCCTCTGTCATGTGTCATGAAAATTCCTTGTCATACAGTAGCTACTCCTACACTTCCTTTCTCCTGGTTTCAGGTTCTCTATTGGCCAATTCCGCTTTCCCTATCCTATTAGACTCATAGTCAGGAAACTCAGGACATCACACTTGCTACACTAATGCACGCTAGCTCAACTTTAGAGGCCTTGATTTGACCTAAAGTTCTAGTCCAAGACCGTCGTGAAAATAAAATAACATTCATAACCGTAAAATATATATATTTTTCATTTTACCTTTATTTAACTAGGCAGGTCAGTTAAGATCAAATTCTTATTTACAATGATGGCCTAACCCGGCCAAACCCGGACGACGCTATATATATTTTTATGAACAGCTGACTGAATGAGCACACATCATCTCTTCCTCTCTCCTCTCTCTACCCCAGGATGGAAGACCTTGTGGTGGGAGCTCCCATGTTCATGCAGAGGGGTTCCGACGGACTGCGTTGGGAGGAGGTGGGCCGTGTCTATGTGTACCTGCAGCGGCGACCCTTGCTGTTTGAACCCAGGCTGCCCCACCTGGGGGGGAGCCAGGCCTTCGGGAGGTTTGGCAGCTCGCTGGCCCCACTGGGAGACCTCAACCAGGACGGCTTCAACGGTGAGAACTCTGGAAAATCTTGGGTCATATTCATTAATGAACACTGTCGCAAAACATTTTGCAATAGAAATTGAAGCTGAGGATTTCATATTGGACAAGTTCAGTTAGTACCTTTCCTTAGTTTTTCCCATTTGATGCCTAAAGGCCGCACATAACAATATGTGATACATTTCAATCGTTCATGCAAGAACATAACTAAAATCAGGGCAGAGGGAGTGGGGATAAACCATTATCCTGAAGTGTCATAACTCTGTTGATTAACTTAGATATTGCCATCGGCTGTCCCTTTGGCGGAGACGACCAACAGGGATTGGTCCTCATCTATAATGGACATGCCAGTGGACTGATGGACATGCCCACTCAGACTCTATCTGGCCAATGGGCCTCTGGCACTTTTCCAGCCAGTTTTGGCTACGCCCTCCGCGGAAATAAAGATCTGGATCATAATGGCTACCCAGGTAAAAGAGAAAATGGTTTAGTCCAATTGCCCAATTTTGTTTTAAATTATTTAGCTTTTTCCTATTTCAGAAGGCATCACATTGTTCTTGAATTAGTGTTAATCTTGGGGTCATCTTTGTGCAGATCTCATCGTAGGTGCTTTTGGGGCTGACAAGGCTGTTCTGTACAGGTATATCCTCTCACCAGAACATTATTGGCTCATTGCACATGCAAATTAGCTAGCTGACCAATTACACCCCATTTTTGTATTTGTATTTTAATTAAGCATGTACCTTCATCTCAAACTATTGTTTTATATGTGACCTTTGTGTAATTTTGAATTACACTATTATTTTTGTATTGGAATCAAATCTTTTGATTAAGGTAATCATATCACATCTTCCAATTGGTTGCTATTCTTCTATCAGGGCTCGGCCTATTGTCATTGCCAGTGCTTCTCTTACGCTGCAACCTACCATGATCAATCCAGAGGAGAAGAGTTGTACGGTGTCCAATGGGAACGAGACTATCTCTGTTTCTTGGTATGTTGATACAGATGTGCTGTCTTAATTTGACCCTGCTTCTCACAGCAGGAAAATAATCCTGCAGTAACGGGAAATGTAAATTATTATGTGGATTATAATTAATGGACATTTTTGTAGAGTTTGATACATTTTTTGTTAGGGCAAATAAAGTATGAAATGTTAAAGTGTAAATTACACCCTTTAGAAGCCTTTCAAAACCTTGAATACACTACAATTTGTATTTCCTGCTGCGCAGGAAGATTCTGTGTGACAACAGATTGATCAAATTAAGATAACACATTTGTACATCCTTTTTCCTTTTCAAATAAATCTGATTGGTTGAAACACTGCTGATATTCCATGGGTTAAGATCTTTGTGAAGTCAAGCTTAGCCGGTAACACTTCATTTTGAGAGTCCCCTTGTACAGCAAAAGCTATCAGTAACATGTCAATTGTACTTCCGGACACCACCACTATCATTGACTAGGATATTACTATAGCCTCATACAGACCAACCTTGATCGGAGGGAAACTGTCTTCAGCAACAATATAAATTCAAGTGCTAGACATATTATGTAGTACATTTTCCACTCTTAAACCATGTCAATGGACAAAACGTCCGGTATTCACCACTTGAGAATGTCAAATGACACCATGTTTGACAAGCTTTTCCAGTCTCCGGTCAAGTGTGAGCGTTTAATGGCGAAGTCTATATTCTGAGCCCAAGCCAAGGGAACATTTCCCTACTTTTAGTCTCACAAAAATTCCTTCCATAAATTAAAGTAAAACATGAATTATTTTTAGACTCTTCAAAAAAAGTTATGACTAGTGGCTGGTATCTTGGTATCCGCCTTTAGTACAGAACAAGTCGCTTTTGTTTGTGTCTTGATTACCGTTTATGTTGCTGGGAGACTTGGGGAGGCAGAGGGAGGAGTAGAGGTGGGGTGCTGTGGACAGAGGAAAGGGTGGAGAGGGTTGGCATTCACTTTGAATGACATATTATTTGGCACACCAGCCTAGGACACAGAATGCATGAGGTGACACACCCACACACGCACATTCACACGTGCGCAGGCAGATGACCATTGGCCACACACACTCAAACACACACACACAGATTTACAGTGGAGCATATAGATGTTGTATGTGCATGCACACTCTCATAATCAAACACACACATTCTCTGCCTCTGCTTGTAAAGTTTGGGTAATTTCTATTAAAGGGGAGAGGTTGAATTGGGCTTCAATTCTGTGCAAAGATTGAATGCATTTACATTCAACGGGTTTAGCTGAGCATGTACCAATAAGATTAAACTTCTCAGAGATTTCTTACTATTAAATAAAATAGATTTTTAAAGTCATTTTTACATCTGCAGATGTCACAAAGTGCTTATACAGAAACCCAACCTAAAATTCCAAACAGCATGCAATGCAGATGTAGAAGCATGTTGGCTAGGAAAAACTCCCTCGAAAGACAGGAACCTAGGAAGAAACCTAGAAACCTAGAGAAGCACCAGGCTCTGAGGGGTGCCCAGTCCTATTACTTGATCATATGTTCAAACTTAATTACAAGATTAATAGATTTCCATTACAGGGTATCTATTCAAATGTAGCATTTTTTACATGGAATGCATCATTCAAAATGCAGTAGTATTGTATATTATCACCGTATGTATCAGAGCTCTATATGGATCTATTGAATATACTGTATACTGAAATAGTCCCCCTTACTATTTTTTTCTCTGTCTTCACCCCCTCCAGTGTCAACCTCAGTTTCTGCCTCTCGGCCAATGGGAAGCACCTCCCTGCTGATCTAGGTGAGCCCAGTGTTTTCATTTTGAAAGACCCCAACACAGCTGTTCCCTATTACCTTCCCTTGTGTGGCCACAAATATGCCTGAACTCACTGTGGTCAATTTAGCAGTTAAGATTAAGATAAAAGGACAATAGAGTAAGTACAGGGCAAACTTTGCAAGGTTTGTGAGTGTATGTGTGTGTTTATGTTTGAGTATGTGGGAGTGTGATTGTGTGCATCTGCACTTGGGAATGGGTATTTGTAATTGTGTGTATTGTGTTAGTGTATCCACAATAACTGACTATGTAATTAAATGCATGTGTGTTTCAATGGGTTTGTTTTTGTGAGTATAGTTCTGTGTTCTATCGTGTGTGTGTGTGCACGTGTATGTAACCCACCCTGTGTGTGTGGTGCAGGTTTTGTTGTGGAGGTACAGTTGGACCATCTGAAGCAGACCCAGAAGGAGTCGTTAGTGAGGAGAACTCTGTTCCTGGACAGCCAACAGCCCAGCCTACTGAAGACCATCACCATGGCCAACGGAGGACGAACGTGTCACGACACCCGCGTCTACCTGCGCGTTAGTCACTTCAAACACTCAAAGAAATGTTGGGAGACCTTGCTATAAGACATTTTAAAGACCCGGACGTGCTTAAAACAAGTTATAAAGCATTAAACCTGCAGGCTTTAAGTAAAGTGTTACAGAATTGTTCAAAGACGCATTGGAAAAATTGCCCGTTCATAAATATGACAATGATCCAATGAACTCTTCTCAAGGTGGACTTAAAGTTTGTGGGAAAATGTTGGCAAGTTATTTCGAATCCAGCCTTCAAAGACCAGTAAATTGAAACATTTAATGTTATATTTTACAGTTAATCGTTTTTTTTATTATAGTTTCAATATGACTGAAAGTTAACATTTTCCCTTACGCTGTACATTTACACTGATCTGTAACATCTAGAGGCACACGGTGTCTTATCTCAACCAGTTAGTTGACAATAAGTAAAGTAACAGTTTACTTTACACATCATGAACATGAGTCACTGTCACACCGATTCACTTCCTCTTGAGTGTGTTGCTGATGCCATTGCCCTTCTTCCCCCATGTGTGTTGCAGAGTGAAGGGGAGTTTAGGGATAAACTTTCCCCCATTTACGTCACACTCAACTTTAGCCTGGACCCCCTCGCTCCACTGGACCTCCATGGCCTGAGACCCATTCTAAAATACCAGACAACACACCTTATAGAGCAGAAGGTATGTATTAACTACGCTATTCAATTAGGAAACATTTTGGAATTTCTGTTTATTGACTGAATTGAACTGGAATTTACCCCAACCTTGCCAGACATCTCACCTTATAGAGCAGAGAGCGTGTACTTCCAGAATATCATCATATTTACCAGACCACATATCTTACATTTCAGAGCTGGTATGTACATGACACTACTACTGAAACGCCAGTCCACACAACGTATAGAGGGTATGAACATAGGTGCACTATGAACAATGTAGTCCAAAACTATCAGACTTCACCACGATCAGACTTGCACATTTGTGCACCATGTCTAAATCCCCCAATATCTACATTTTGTGCCATAAAGACTTGTTGAAGTAGAAAAGCATAAGTGGCCAGTTTAAATATGGACGACTCTTTAGTAGTGCTGGTCCCCATATGTCTAAAGGTTGGGGGTTAGTCCTGATACACAAAGCACAGAATAACAATATGTGGCAGCCATAGAGTTGGATAGATGGCACACTTGCTACAAAGCCTTTTTTACTTTACTTAAGATGAAAGCCTTCAATGGCACTACCCATGCTGTCACATATGCGATAATGGCAAAGAACGTGGTGGGCCCTCTTTCCAATTCTATGGTGGTAGCTTTTCCGAATTGAGAATAGAATCCTCAGGGTTGAGTCACGGCTATGTGATTAAACAGAGGGAGAACTGACAGCTCTTTCTGGGTGGGGCACTGGGGCTAGCCATCTGGTTGTGGTTTGTTTATGTATGTAGCCTTTGGTCTCCGCCATGTTGCGAGCCAGACGAGCCAGGCTTGGGGCATGTGCATGTGTTTATATGTGTGTGTGAGTATAAGCGTGTGTGTGTGCACATGTGTGTCTGTGTAAAAGTATGTGTGTGCTCAGAGCCTCTCACTTATTGGCAGGGAAACCAATACAACTTAGCTAGAACAGCTTTTGGGAATAGCTCAGACTTTCCATGCTTACATTATTACACAGAAATATGTTTGCACTCTCTACCTCTTTCTCTTGCACTTCTCAACAATAAAGTTTTTACCGCCCTTTTTGTCCCACGGAGATGGAGGGATGAAAGAACATGACAGTGAGTAAGTGGGGGAGAAGATAAGCAGAGAAGGGCAACCCTTGGTGTTTCTGTGTGAACATTACTAGTCCCCGTGCGCTCCTCCGTCTTGTGGTCTTGTGCTGACTGACCGATTACCACATGGACTTTAGTGAACGATAGCATTGAGGACTTTAAATGAGCCATCGCCATGGATACGGAGTGAGTGACCGCCATGCCGACTCTGCACTCTTGTAGAATTCTTTTTGGGTCTAATGTTTTCCACATGTTGCTGCCCGGGATGGGGTAGTATTGTAACAATGGGTTCACAGTGCACAGAGCAAGAGCAATGTTGGAGAAGGAGAGAGGCGGAAGAGAGGGAAGGGGAATACGGTCTAATCTAATCATATTCGATTTATATTTTATTGTGGTTTGTAAAGTCTTTACACTTCAGTGACAAATTGCTTAGGAGACCAATTCCTCTCCTCACTAAGCAGCAAGACTTTCTTTTTTCTCCCAATCCCTCCTTTCTTCACATTGGAGTCTGTCTACCTTTCTCGAACATCATTGCTCTCCTCATTCCACCAAAACGAAACACTGTTTCCGTTCATTCCTTCACCCCTCATTTGCGTTCTCTTTTTCTGCCCTCCACTTATTCCCTTACTTCTCACTCCTCTACCTTTCCCCCTCATTCTCTCATTTAAGGCGTTAGTCTTCATAAAACTGTATTGCCGTGGTAAATTTACCAGTGGTTGTTCAAAAACCAATGTAAATAGTCATAGAACTGCATGCTGTTTTTGCAGTCTTAAGAAAATATACTGGTAGTACGTAATAAGCTGAAAGTCTTAGTGAGTTGTATTAATGTCTTTCTTGGTATTACACAACTCTCTTGCTCTCTCTAAATATATCTCTCTCTTTCAGTAGAAGTGCATTTTTTTAGCATTCTAAGATGAGGAGCTAACTGAATTGTGCCAATAAAGTTCTCCAAATCGAAATATCTCCCTCTCTCTCCCATTAACATTTCTCTCTCTCTCTCTCTCCACACTTCTGTTCTGCAGGCCCAGATTCAGCTGGACTGTGGTGAGGACAACATCTGTGTCCCTGACCTCAAACTGGCTGTTTATGGGTGAGCTGAAGTCCCCTCTCCATTACTCCGGAATAGCCTACCTTGTTATTCTCCCCTCTCCCTCTTGACCTATCGATAGGTGAAAGGCCTCAGTAGGTCTTCAGCCTATTGCTTTCACCTGTCATGTCCTCTCAAAGCAGTGGCAACCAAGAAAGAAGAGTAGGAAAGAAACAATTGGATACGGACTGTTGAGAGGTCTATAGTTGGGCTTTTGTGTTAAAGGTTGCTTTTTTTATTTTACTGGTGATGGCCTGCTTCTGATGGTCAGTCTGAGGGGAGGGAGGGAGCAGCTTTGAGGCTGCCTCTTACACGTCTCACCGTCCCTCCTCTCTCCCTCCCTCCCTGCGCTGAGAAAAGGGGACACAATCTTCCAGCTGTTGGCGAAACTTAAGTCGCCCTGCATTATTTCTGCCTCATGCACCAATTCATGTTGTTTCTCCCATGACCAGAGAAAGTGAAATATTCCTCGATATTAAAAAAGACAAGCCACAAATAATAGCTTATCGAAACACTTTGCAGCTGCAGCGCTGGTTGTAGCGTGAGTGGAAGTAGGGAAAATATGCATTTTATGACTTGTAAAACTGTTGAACAAAGTATTGACAGTGCTGAATAACTTAAACATGAACAAACTCATAAAAACAGCAATTCTTTGCAGGATTCGTTGAGTCTCTCTCTAGTCATGGTTTTAAAGGTTTTTAAATCTCACATTATCATCTTTGTTGTGCGTTCGAGGCTTCTTTTTACAGTCTATGGTGCGAGGAAACTGAGCAGACACGGTGATCTGAGCCATCTGATTGGCCAGCAGTAGGCCTATACAGTAGGTGCACTTGATTTGCTCTCTGGGACTGCCGGGTAGGCAGAGTTCTACCTTCAAACACATGAAATGGTTCATAATGGGAACACTTTGCCTTCCTGGCGGTAGGGTAGCTGAATCAAGTGCACCTAACGGCAACAGCAAAAAAATTACAAATTATAATAATAGGAATGCAAGGCTTTATCGTTGGGGGTTTTACAGAAATGTTTGGTGATCGACTAGGAATGGCTTGGAGATCGACCAGTCGTGATCGTGATCGACAGTTTTGGTGGCCACTGATATACATGTATGTTTATTTGTCCTTGATTTAAGAAATGCACTTTTATTCCAAGGAGAGTAATTAATATCCTCACGACTCTTTACTTGCTCATGGTTATTAATGGTTAATCATTGTTGTTTGAGTGTGGACAACAGCAGGGTATGTTGCACTATAGGCTGAATGGAATAACTGGGGCCATTCACAAACTAGTAGCTCTAGCTCTTTTCTTGCTCTGTCTTGAGTAGTGTATTGCAGAACTTCGCCATGTGATTTTTATTAGCGGCAGAGTACAATCAAGTTAAGAGTTTCCCATGGAAAATTGGGGAATGTGTGTTTTCTGTTTCCACGAGACCAAGTCAGTCAAAAAAGCGTCTATGATTCAGTACTTTCACTATGCCGCTTCGACGACCTATCTCCATTGGAATGTAATACACAGCTTGTTTTTTAGTACTTACATTTTTTGCTTCCCGAGAATTCCCATGCGTGAGGTTGTTTTGTGTTCACAACCTTGAGGCCTGTCTTAGAGATAAATGCCCTTTATTATTGGTACTTTGTGTAGTACATCCTCTGGGTTCAATTATACAGTAGATTTGGAAAGTATTCAGACCCCTTGATTTTTTCCAAATTTTGTTACGTTACAGCCTTATTCTAAAATGTATTAAATTGTTTTTCCCCCTCACCAATCTACACACAATACCCCATAATGACAAAGCAAAAACTGTTTTTGTTTTTTTGCAAATTTATAAAATGAAACAAAACTGAAATATCACATTTACATAAGTATTCAGACCCTTTACTCAGTACTTTGTTGAAGCACCTTTGGCAGCAATTACAGCCTTGAGTCTTCTTGGGTATGACGCTACAAGCTTGGCACACCTGTATTTGGGGAGTTTCTCCCTTTCTTTTCTGCAGATCCTCTCAAGCTCTGTTAGGTTGGATAGGGAGCGTCCCTGCACAGCTATTTTCAGGTCTCTCCAGAGATGTTAGATCGGGTTCAAGTCCGGGCTCTGGCTGAGCCACTCAAGGACATTCAGAGACTTGTCCCGAAGCCACTCCTGCGTTGTCTTGGCTGTGTGCTTAGGATAGTTGTCCTGTTGGAATTTGAACCTTCACCCTGCTCCGGAGCAGGTTTTCATCAAGGATCTCTCTTGTCATTGCTCCGTTCATCTTTCCCTCGATCCTGACTAGTCTCCCAGCCCCTGCCGCTGAAAAACATCCCCACATCAGGATGCTGCCACCACCATGATTCACCGTAGGGATGGTGCCAGGTTTCCTCCAGACATCACACTTAGTATTCAGGCCAAATAGTTCAATCTTGGTTTCATCAGAACAGACAATACTTTTTATCATGGTCTGAGAGTCCTTTAGGTGCCTTTAGGCATACTCCAAGCTGGCTGTCAAGTGCCTTTTACTGAGGAGTGGCTTCTGTGGCTACTCTACCGTAAAGGCCTGATTGGTGGAGTGCTGCAGAGATGGTTGTCCTTATGGAAGGTTCTCCCATCTCCACAGAGGAACTCTGGAGCTCTGTCAGAGTGATCATCGTGTTCTAGGAAGTATTTTTTTTATCAATTATATTTCTATATTTGAGTTTAACCATAATATTTGTTGTAATATTTGTTCTGTCTTATCTAGTGGATTAAACTGAAATTGCAACCAACTTTCTATGGCTTATTTGAAAAATAGCAATATTTTGGAGATAATTTCATTTTCAAATAACCAAAAGTGAGAGGTTGTAATCTGAATAAAGGGGAAAAGCCATTCTTGAACATGGGGTGAGACATTCTTACTAATCTGCTAGAGAACCAGTTTGGATTTAAGTATGACTTTTGTATGACTGAAGCCTTTAGGGAGGCGTTAATAGTTCATAATTTCTGTCCTCCAAAATTCATATTCATTATTTAAATAGGCCTGTTTAATTTTGTCTGGCTTGCCATTCCAAATTAAATTGAATATTTTTTTCTCGTATAATTTAAAAAACTATTATAAATTGATTACATTTCATATACATGTTTGTCTGTATCTGATAATATCTTAAAAGCTTTGAATCAAATACAAACTCCCTCTCCCCCCACCACCTTAAACCTTTCCTCCTCTCTTGAAGTCTGCAGTGATAGAGTAGCGATGTTATCACCTCCTCTGCGTTTCGTTAAACCTTTTTACATAGGTCCCTGTCCTCACAAGGAACAAATTTGCCTCAGGGATCCCATAAGGTCCCCCATTATGGATTTTCCGCCAATTAGAATTTTATGAAAAACACTGACCGATCTGCACAAAACTTGATATGTGGCATCTATGGACAAAGGTCTCTCAATGCAAAATTTGGTACACATGTTGCAAACAATGTCAAAACTCAACATATACAAGAACATTCATATCGACCTACGGTAGTGCTATAACAGACATATATCTCTTGATTTGTTTGACTCAGAGTGATGAAATTTGGCACACATGCTCAGGGATATGAGTCTAGCTAACCCACACGATATCTCAGACACCACTCTGCTGATTTTAGTGAAACTTAGGCGATTGATGCGTATTTCCATAAATATCTGGCATTTACAAAATGACACTGATTGGCCTAAGGGGGGAGTTACAGTAATCATTAGTCACATGCAATATCACAGACATCACTGGCCCAATTTTGACGAAACTTTGGTGAATAATGCGTCTTTTCATAAAGATTTGTCATTTACATTAGTTACACTGATTGGCCCAAGGGGGGCGCTGCATCATTCATGGGGGATGACATGTTTATTGTTGCTTTGTTTTACGTTGTTGTATTTTCTTGTGGTTTCCTTAGCGATAGGACGGAGGTGTATCTGGGTGACGATAACTCCCTGACCCTGACTTTCAATGCCAGGAACGAGGGAGAGGGCGGGGCCTACGAGGCAGAGCTTTACATGGTGCTTCCCCCAGAGGCTGACTACAGTGGTATAGCCCGCAACAATGCGGTGAGGGAGCAACCATCTGTCTTGTCCCTCTTAGGGGAAATGCTAACTCAAAACGATGCTACGGCTAATATTTCTAATAAAAATTACAATGCTAAGATAATAAATATCCACATGACAATGACCATAATTTAAGTCATATCAATGTAATACTGTTGATACTAACGATGGCCTGATGACTAAAACGATGGTAATGAAATAAATGGTTAGAAAGAATTTGCAAATACTGTGAAGTCAAGTCTATGTCTCCCTCTCCATGTTTGTGCTTGGATCTCATAAGCAGAGTCTGACTCAGCTAACCTGTAGCTACGAGGCAGAGAATCAGACCCGCTATCTGGTCTGTGACCTGGGCAACCCTATGAAGTCTGGCACAAGTGTAAGTGGACCATCATGGACTAACTGTTTCTTAAATTCAAAGTCAAATAGAGCTTTATCGTTATGAAAGGAACTTCCAATGTTGCTGAAGCAATATGGTACTTCTGTCCTTCTGATTGTGGGTTTCTGTATGTCTGTACAATTATCTGTCTTTACGAATGATGTTGTGTGACCCAGACTGATCCTGTTAATGACTGTGTGTGTGTGTTTATGACGGACTGTCTTTCTGACAGATCTGAGGTCAGTGTATTTCTAGTGTCTTTGTGGTTGATCGTGTGTCTTTTGTGTGGACCTTCACAGTTGTGGGCAGGCCTCCGCTTCACTGTGCCCCGACTGAAGGACACTTACAATACGGTGCAGTTTGAGCTCCAGATACGCAGGTAAGTCACAGTTGTATCTTCAGAACAGAAATTGTATAAACTATAAATCACTTTACTGTGTACTGTATTAATATTTAGTTAAATGTTGGTGTGAGGTTGAATGTTTTTTGTACCTCAATCCTCCTAAATACTTCCATACTTACGTGTCCTGACTTGAGCTAAGCTTAGGGTTAGTGGATAGTTAGGTATAATGTTGTCGACAGTTAAGTGAACATCTACAAACCATCTTTTTGGCACAATCTAAATGAAGTGTTACACTTCTCTGTTCTCTCTCCACCCAGTAAAAATGAGAATAGCTCCCAGAGTGATGTTGAGCTCTATGATCTTGAGGTGGCTGTGGTAGCTGATGTTATCCTACAGGGGTGAGTCAGCATGGATGGATGGATGGATAGACGGATGGATGGACGAACAAACAAATGAATTAGTGGTCTCCATCACTATACTAATGACATATTCCCTGTTTAGCTACACTCAAAGTGACTGGGTACCAATATATTGGACTTCAACAGCCCCAGCCCCAATTACATTTGAAATAATGTTTCGGTACCACGTTCTGTTGGTTATGTGCACTGCATCTTTTTACTGTTTTGTCCTTTGTCCTACGGTGTTACTCTCTCTCCTTTTCTCGATTGAAGCGTTTCTCGTCCGGACAAGCTCCTCTTCCCTCCCCCAAACTGGAGGATGAGCCACAGCCTCCAAGAGGAGCAGGACATTGGGTCTGAGATCCAGCATGTCTACGAGGTACTCAACGTGTGCCACTAGAGTTGATTTTGTGTTATTTTGTTAAGTGGGGTCAAGTGGAGTTGTAGGGTTAGGTGGTTGAACAAATGCTTATCTCAGCTTCCTGGCACAGTATGCTAACATGGGTTCTCTCTCTTTCTCTTTCTCTCTCGCTCTCTTTCTCTCTCTGTAAGTTGGTGAACAACGGGCCCAGTATGATCAGTCAGTCGGTGCTGGAGCTGCGATGCCCTCTGAGAGCTCAGGGTCACGACCTTCTGTACCCTGTGGAGGTCATCACTCAGGGACCACTCAACTGCAGCTCCAACCACACCCTCAATGCACTGAAACTCAAGGTGAGGAACACACTTACACGCACACATGTACACATGCATAGATGCATGCAGGCAGGCACACACATGCACACACACGCACACACAATCATACTGGATGCACACGCTTGCTTATAATCTACATCCACAGACACTCATCCCAGATACTGTATACATTCACACCCAACCCGAATACATTGTCATTTATTTTGTGTGGTGTCACATAATCATTCGCAGTATTTACGCCAAGGATATGCAGTAGTCCAATATTACCCAAGTTTATGAGTCACAATGACCATATGAGAGTTTGTGTTATGTGTCTATGAGTGGAATGGCACATGTGTAGTATTCTGTGTGTGTTGCCAGCTCCAGCCTCCTACAACAGAACAGCCTCCCTCCTCACAGACGGTCAGCCCTGAACACCACATCCAGAGGAGAGAGGTCTACAGGGATCCTCTGGCCAAACAAAGCAACTTGGTGAGACAGCCGTGTGTGTGTGTGTGTGTGTGTGTGTTGTGACCCGTTAGTGGTACTTTTAATAGGTAAAAAAGGGTTAGCAGGCCAACTTGGTTTCAACAGTCACCTCTCATGTTTGGAGTAGCTTTTAGAGGGAGAAGCTTCACCTCATGTTTGGCGTAGCTTTTAGAGGGGGAAGGGGGGTGGGAGTAAGTGGAGTTAGTGTGATGTTGTTGGCTTGTACTGTGAGAGTGAATACATGTATGGCTGAAAGGAAACCACCAGCCCAGACCCATAAATTACAAAACTCATTGTAGCTACAAATTCTTCAAATGGAAACATGACCATGCACGCACTCACACAATCATCCACTGACAGTACTGACCACACTCTCAGTCCCTACAGCATTATAAAGCCAGCCAGTAGTGCCTCTCGAGAGCTGTTCATCTGATCCCCATATGAAGATTCCGGGAGATGTTTTCTCTCCTTCTTCCCTTAATCTTCTCTCCTTTTTACCTTTTCTTTTCTCTTATTTCTTCATTATTTATTTATCATATTTCCTTATTTTCTCCCTTTTTTTCTCTCCCCCTCCCCTCACTCATCTTGTTTAGGGACTCGACATGCTTAACCCCATGTGGAGTGAACAGTGACACACGGCCGCTGAGGTCTGTTGACTCTAAAAACAGTAAAACAGCAGATACCGACTGTTAAATGAAGTCACTTGGCACATAGTCCGGGAGCACAGAGATTAGAGAGTTAAGGGGTAATAATGAGTTTCTTATGTGAGGCCTGTAGTTCACTAGCTTGTTAAATAGACTGTCCTCGAACGCTGCTGGTGCAGCAGTCATGTTTATTGGCCTGCCTAACCTCTTCTCTCTTGAAGTCATTGTCTGTTCTTTTTACTTTGTTTGTTGTTTTTCATTGTAATTCAGTCTCTTTTTGAGTCTAGGCTTTCGTTTCATGTCCTAACGATAGCCTTATGAGCTGAATTACCACAAACAAAACACTAAGAACCAACCGTGGCTTCGCTAATACCACAAAAGACCAACTGAAAGGAAATGATTCTCTCGTAAAAGGGATATGAGGATATCTATCATAATAAGATCTGCTCGTAGTTATAAGTTATATAGCGTCGTTGTATGTGAAATAAACTTCTCAAAACAAAACTTCTCAAAACAGCTGTCAAATCAAAACGGTTTTCTTTTGGGTTTTTTTCCTTTATGCTCTCCACCCATTATTATTCAGTCGTGCAATCATTATTCATTCCCTCTCTCCCCGTCATTCAGTATTCTTTCACTTCAAAAAAAAAACAATGACCACAAAACGTTTTACAACAAATTAACCATGGCTCGCCACTTTTCACAAAGGGCACAAAACTACAACCTAGTATCATTCCCTTTCATTAAAAGCAAAGGGATTAGCTCTTTATGGAAAACTTGAAGATACACTAAGTTTAGTTGCTCATTGTTTACATAAAACGTTGGCTTGAATGATGCCCCAAAGGCAAAAGTTCACAATAGCCTCTTACTGCTCATAATCGCAGATTGTTAGCTATAACTGTTTGTGAGACTGACTGAATGTCATGTATTGGTGGTCTGTATTGATTACTGTTTTCCTTCCTCCGTAGTCATGCTTTACGGTGGAGTGCTGGAGGCTGCACTGTCATGTGGGGTTACTGGAGAGAGGAAGCAGTGTCATTCTGACAGTCCGCTCACGCATCTGGGCTGAGACCTTCATCGAGGTGAGAGAGCGTGACTGTAGTTTGTACTACTGTCATGTACCGTGCAGTACTGTTTATATTAAATGATCATTTGGATAGGACATGTATATTGTGTTATGTAGATAAAATGTCATTTAACTTGGTACTAACAATCCTTATGTAGTATTAGTACTATAATACTACTGCTATTATTGGTAGTTCAAATGAAGAATGAAGCTACTTCAGAAAGTATTCATACTCCTTGACTTATTCCAAATTTTTCTTGTGTTACAGCCTGAATTCAAAATGGATTAAATAGTTGTTGTTTTTTTATCTCACCCATCTACACACAATACCCCATAATGATTTTTTTGTCGTTGAAAATCTATTCAAAATTAAATACATAAATATTTAATTTACATAAGTGAAGGCACTGTAGGTTCTGCTAGTCGGCGGTACAATGTTGCCCTCTCCTTGTAGTACATTTGTAAAACATATAAAACATTTTTTTAGAGTGTCCGTTTTTACAGTGAAAGGTGTTGGATTTTTTTGTACACACTTTGGCGATATTTGGCTAAGTAGTTCAGATGATCTATTGTCTCATGATTTCTTTTCTTTGAACTAATGCTACAGAGGGCATACAAGCAGTATGTGCTGGAGTGTTCTGCCCAGTACAGAGTCAAGAACATGCCCTATGCCATCGCTCCCAAACTCAAACCCAGTGGATCCACGAAGGCAAGTGCAATTTATTTATTAAACTGTTCATTTTTAGGTTTTTGATGGTTTAGACCGGTCCTGTCTGTATGATTTGGGATATCGTTTGAAGAAGTGCACACAAAACATTTTTTTTTAAAACATTGTTATGAGTAATGTCAGATTTTTTCCAAGTGACCTCTCACTCCCCAACGGTAACAACATATCATTGCGTTGCAGGTCCTGACTCCAGTGATGTGGAACAAGCCGGAGAGCCAGTACATTGTACCCCTGTGGATCATCATTCTGGCCATACTGGCTGGACTGCTGCTGCTCGCCCTGCTCATATATGTACTATACAAGGTAAGTGTAGCGTAAAGGACAATAAACCCAATGGGCAAAATCACATGCATGTTACGTCATAATGACGTAATGTTCTGTTTGTAAACTGTTTTTATGGTTGGGAATACATTATATAACCAGATAAAGATGTTGTCATAGGATAGACGTCATACTATTACAACCAGTATACAACCTGACCATGAAGTCCCATAAGAGGTCATCGTGATATCATTGCAACCGGTTTTGCCAGCTAGGGAGAAGCATATCATTCTTAAAATAATATCTAAAAACTATAAAATAATATCAAGATTAGAAGTGTTCAAAATGTGCAGTCTTGAAAGCGTATGTTAGCAAATAACGATGAAATGCAATCTAACTGAACTGGTACTATGACATCTGAGGGCTATTCATGTAATTATTGCCTTTGAAATTGTAATAAGTCTCCTTTCTCTTTCCATCCTTCCAGATGGGCTTCTTCAAAAGATCCGATCCCTATGGTACAGCCATGGAGAAAGCTCAACTCAAACCCCAGGCTTCTTCGGAGGCCTAAATGATGGACCATCACAGACGTCGTTTTGAAAACTGGAAAGTCATTGTGTTGGACTGAACTTGTAACTCCAAATGAACTACAGAATACTCATGCATGAAGGGCAGTCTTCAACTAATATTAATAGGATGAGTACTACTTGGACCTCACTGGTATTCAGCCTGGTACTACACTAAAATGCTCAAGCAGGCAAACACATAGTGAGATGTCTGGCCCAAACTACAACAGAGCTATCCTGAAAAAATATTTTCTGGCACGGTTGAATGGTCAATAATGTCTTTAAAATCCTGATTTTTGCTTTGGGAAAATCTCCATCAAAGTAGCAACACTGGATGGGGCAATGGAGCATTCATTCAATTGTTTAATTCACCAAATACGTCTTTACCTAAATCAAATCAAAGTTTATTGGTCACGTACACAGTTTGGCAGATGTTATAGTGGGTGCAGTGAAATGCTTGTGTGACTAGCTCCTAACAGTGCAGCAAAAATTTCAAACAAATACATTTTTTTATTTTTTATTAACTTGAAACAAGAAATCACGAATGGCAGAATGAATCCAGTTAACAACCCAAATAACACTATCAGTAATCCAAATGGAATCTATGCGTATACATACAAAGATATACTTAAGAACAATGGAGGAAAAAGTACACAATTGTCATACTTGAGTAAAAGTAAAGATACTGTACCTTAATACAAACTGACTCTAGTGAAAGTGAAAGTCACCCAATTAAACGCTATTTGAGTAAAAGTCTAAAATATTTGGTTTCACATTCCTTATATTAAGCAAACCAGACGCCACGATTTTCTAGTTTATTTTATTTAAGGATAGACAGGGGCACACTCCAACACTTAGACAATCATTTACAAACAAAGCATTTTTGTTTAGTGAGTCAGCCAGATCAGAGGCAGTATGGATGACCAGGGATTTTCTCTTGATAAGTGTGTGAATTGGACCATTTTCTTGTCCTGCTAAGCATTCGAAATGTAACAAGTACTTTTGGGTGTCAGGAAAAATGTATGGTGTAAAAAGTACATTATCTTTCGGAATGTTGTGGAGTAAAGGTAAAAGTTGTCAAAAATATGAGTAGTAAAGTAAAATACAGATACCCAAAAACTTCTTAAGTAGTCATTTAAAGTATGTTTACTTAAGTACTTTACACCACTGCTTAAGAATTATATGTACGGTGGTAGACATTTTACCTACCTACCGGTAAATGAGAAGAGAATGTTGAAGAAAGTCTGCTATTGAAGGGAATCAGTGTGCGGCATAACGGTAACAGCCAAAGACCTCCGAATGCTAGGAGCAAAAAATGACACATGGAAGGGTATCAGTCAAGATAAATGTTTTCCTAATGTCACAAAACTCCCTCTATCCTCCCGACGTATGGAAAGACCCCACATTGAAGGAGAGTTTGCTACTCCGAGTTGCCTTATTTTGGCCCAAGCTTACGGTGGCCCACCATCGACAAAGTCGGCAGTAGCTGACAATGCTAACAGTTTCATGTTGACCATCAGTTGGTCATTGCGTTGCTGGGCTGCTGGCGATATACCACCATATCTGTCAACACGGGTGCAATATCAGCTTGCCGACAGAGGTGTGCTGCCTCATAGCCACCAGTTGTCCAATAAAAGCTTGTTAGCTGGAGAGTTTTTGATGTTGTTGAGAAAATGAAAATTGCCTTTTTGCTGATATATATTACATTTGTCATGCACTTCCTGATGCATTATGTTACTGTGCAACTTGACCACATTTGTAAATACACTGCTAGAGCTTTTTAGATACTTATTACAGTTGAATGATAGATATAACCTCGCACCCACTAATCACTATTTATAACCCATTTTTTGTGCATTCAACAAAAGGAACTTGGTCATACTTAAGGAAATGTTGTTGTTTTTTTTGGGGGGGGTGTATGTTTCAAAGTTGTACACTTATAATTTCGTGAAGACTATGTAAAATGCAGTGGAAATACGTTTTTTTTGTAAAACTATTCTCTCCCATATTGGGAGTTGTCATATCTTTTTCATAAGTTGATTTGAAATAAATGTACCATTTTATATAACCCTATCCAAATACTTTTGAGAAGATAAATGTTTATATTTAATGTGCTTGCTTCTGAAAGCAAGAACACTAGTGTTATTCACCATACTTCTTAGACATTTACATTTTAGTCATTTAGCAGACACTCTTATCAAATCAAATCAAATTTATTTATATAGCCCTTCGTACATCAGCTGATATCTCAAAGTGCTGTACAGAAACCCAGCCTAAAACCCCAAACAGCAAGCAATGCATGTGAAACAAGCACGTGGCTAGGAAAAACTCCCTAGGAAAAACTCCCTAGAAAGGCCAAAAACCTAGGAAGAAACCTAGAGAGGAACCAGGATATGAGGGGTGGCCAGTCCTCTTCAGGCTGTGCAGGGTGGATATTATAACAGAACATGGTTAAAATGTTCATAAATGACCAGCATGGTCAAATAATAAGAATCATAGTAGTTGTCGAGGGTGCAACAAGCACGTCCGGTGAACAGGTCAGGGTTCCATAGCCGCAGGCAGAACAGTTGAGA
This sequence comes from Salmo salar, assembly GCF_965601325.2. Classification (NCBI taxonomy): domain Eukaryota; kingdom Metazoa; phylum Chordata; class Actinopteri; order Salmoniformes; family Salmonidae; genus Salmo; species Salmo salar. The sequence goes on from NC_138302.1 coordinate 49,952,555, forward strand.
CTGGAGCAGCAGCACGGCCAGGTGGACTGGGGACAGCAAGGAGTCATCATACCAGGTAGTCCTGAGGCATGGTCCTAGGGCTCAGGTCCTCCGAGAGAAAGACAGAAAGAGAGAATTAGAGAGAGCATATTTAAATTCCCACAGGACACCGGATAAGACAAGAGAAATACTCCAGATGTAACAGACTGACCCTAGCCCCCCGACACATAAACTACTGCAGCATAAATACTCGAGGCTGAGACAGGAGGGATCAGAACACACTGTGGCCCCATCCGATGATACCCCCGGACAGGGCCAAACAGGCAGGATATAACCCCACCCACTTTGCCAAAGCACAGCCCCCACACCACTAGAGGGATGTCTCCAACCACCAACTTACCGTCCTAAGACAAGGCCGAGTATAGCCCACAACGATCTCCGCCACGGCACAACCCAAGGGGGGGCGCCAACCCAGACAGGAAGACCACGTCAGTGACTCAACCCACTCAAGTGACGCACCCCTCCCATGGATGGCATGGAAGAACACCAGTAAGCCAGTGACTCAGCCCCTGTAAAAGGGTTAGAGGCAGAGAATCCCCGTGGAAAGAGGGGAACCGGCAAGGCAGAGACAGCAAGGGCGGTTCGTTGCTCCAGCCTTTCCGTTCACCTTCACACTCCTGGGCCAGACTATACTTAATCATAGGACCTACTGAAGAGATAAGTCTTCAGTAAAGACTTAAAGGTTGAGACTGAGTCTGCGTCTCTCACATTGGTAGGCAGACCATTCCATAAAAATGGAGCTCAATAGGAGAAAGCCCTACCTCCAGCCGTTTGCTTAGAAATTCTAGGGACAATTAGGAGGCCTGCGTCTTGTGACCGTAGCGTACGTGTAGGTATGTACGGCAGGACCAAATCGGAAAGATAGGTAGGAGCAAGCCCATGTAATGCTTTGTAGGTTAGCAGTAAAACCTTGAAATCAGCCCTTGCCTTAACAGGAAGCCAGTGTAGGGAGGCTAGCACTGGAGTAATATGATCAAACTTTTTGGTTCTAGTCAGGATTCTAGCAGCCGTATTTAGCACTAACTGAAGTTTGTTTAGTGCTTTATCCGGGTAGCCGGAAAGTAGAGCATTGCAGTAGTCCAGCCTAGAAGTAACAAAAGCATGGATTACTTTTTCTGCGTCATTTTTGGACAGAAAGTTTCTGATTTTTGCAATGTTACGTAGATGGAAAAAAGCTGTCCTTGAAACAGTCTTGATATGTTCATCAAAAGAGAGATCAGGGTCCAGAGTAACGCCGAGGTCCTTCACAGTTTTATTTGAGACGACTGTACAACCATCCAGATTAATTGTCAGATTCAACAGAAGATCTCTTTGTTTCTTGGGACCTAGAACAAGCATCTCTGTTTTGTCCGAGTTTAAAAGTAGAAAGTTTGCAGCCATCCACTTCTTTATGTCTGAAACACAGGCTTCTAGCGAGGGCAATTTTGGGGCTTCACCATGTTTCATTGAAATGTACAGCTGTGTGTCGTCCGCATAGCAGTGAAATTTAACATTATGTTTTCGAATGACATCCCCAAGAGGTAAAATATATAGTGAAAACAATAGTGGTCCTAAAACGGAACCTTGAGGAACACCGAAATTTACAATTGATTTGTCAGAGGACAAACCATTCACAGAGACAAACTGATATCTTTCCGACAGATAAGATCTAAACCAGGCCAGAACCTGTCCATGTAGACCAATTTGGGTTTCCAATCTCTCCAAAAGAATGTGGTGATCGATGGTATCAAAAGCGGCACTAAGATCTAGGAGCACGAGGACAGATGCAGAGCCTCGGTCTGACGTCATTAAAAGGTAATTTACCACCTTCACAAGTGCAGTCTCAGTGCTATGATGGGGTCTGAAACCAGACTGAAGCATTTCGTATACATTGTTTGTCTTCAGGAAGGCAGTGAGTTGCTGTGCAACAGCTTTTTCAAATTTTTTTGAGAGGAATGGAAGATTCGATATAGGCCGATAGTTTTTTATAATTTCTGGGTCAAGATTTGGCTTTTTCAAGAGAGGCTTTATTACTGCCACTTTTAGTGAGCTTGGTACACATCCGGTGGATAGAGAGCCGTTTATTATGTTCAACATAGGAGGGCCAAGCACAGGAAGCAGCTCTTTCAGTAGTTTAGTTGGAATAGGGTCCAGTATGCAGCTTGAGGGTTTGGAGGCCATGATTATTTTCATCATTGTGTCAAGAGATATAGTACTAAAACACTTTAGTATCTCCCTTGATCCTAGGTCCTGGCAGAGTTGTGTAGACTCAGGACAATGGAGCTTTGGAGGAATACCCAGATTTAAAGAGGAGTCCGTCATTTGTTTTCTAATGATCATGATCTTTTCCTCAAAGAAGTTCATACATGTATTACTGCTGAAGTGAAAGCCATCCTCCATTTGCGAAGGCTGCTTTTTAGTTAGCTTTGCGACAGTATCAAAAATAAATTTCGGATTGTTCTTATTTTCCTCAATTATGTTGGAAAAATAGGATGATCGAGCAGCAGTGAGGGCTCTTCGATACTGCACGGTACTGTCTTTCCAAGCTAGTCGGAAGACTTCCATTTTGGTGTGGCGCCATTTCCGTTCCAATTTTCTGGAAGCTTGCTTCAGAGCTCGTGTATTTTCTGTATACCAGGGAGCTAGTTTCTTATGACAGATGTTTTTAATTTTTAGGGGTGCAACTGCATCTAGGGTATTGCGCAAGGTTAAATTGAGTTCCTCGGTTAGGTGGTTAACTGATTTTTGTCCTCTGACGTCCTTGGGTAGGCAGAGGGAGTCTGGAAGGGCATCAAGGAATCTTTGGGTTGTCTGACAATTTATAGCACGACTTTTAATGCTCCTTGGTTGGGGTCTGAGCAGATTATTTGTTGCGATTGCAAACGCAATAAAATGGTGGTCCGATAATCCAGGATTATGAGGAAAAACATTAAGATCCACAACATTTATTCCATGGGACAAAACTAGGTCCAGAGTATGACTGTGGCAGTGAGTAGGTCCAGAGACATGTTGGAAAAAACCCACTGAGTCGATGATGGCTCCGAAAGCCTTTTGGAGTGGGTCTGTGGACTTTTCCATGTGAATGTTAAAGTCACCAAAAATTAGAATATTATCTGCTATGACTACAAGATCCGATAGGAATTCAGGGAACTTAGTGAGGAACACTGCATATGGCCCAGGAGGCCTGTAAACAGTAGCTATAAAAAGTGAGTGAGTAGGCTGCATAGATTTCATGACTAGAAGCTCAAAAGACGAAAACGTCATAGTTTTTTTTTTTGTAAATTGAAATTTGCTATCGTAAATGTTAGCAACACCTCCGCCTTTGCCGGATGCACGGGGGGTATGGTCACTAGTGTAACCAGGGGGTGAGGCCTCATTTAACACAGTAAATTCATCAGGCTTAAGCCATGTTTCAGTCAGGCCAATCACATCAAGATTATGATCAGTGATTAGTTCATTGACTATAACTGCCTTGGAAGTGAGGGATCTAACATTAAGTAACCCAATTTTGAGATGTGAGGTATCACAATCTCTTTCAATAATGGCAGGAATGGAGGAGGTCTTTATACTAGTGAGATTGCTAAAGCGAACACCGCCATTTTTTATTTTGCCCAACCTAGGTCGAGGCACAGACACGGTCTCAATGGGGAAAGCTGAGCTGACTACGCTGACTGTGCTAGTGGCAGACTCCACTAAGCTGGCAGGCTGGCTAACAGCCTGCTGCCTGGCCTGCACCCTATTTCATTGTGGAGCTAGAGGAGTTAGAGCCCTGTCTATGTTCGTAGATAAGATGAGAGCACCCCTCCAGCTAGGATGGAGTCCGTCACTCCTCAACAGGCCAGGCTTGGTCCTGTTTGTGGGTGAGTCCCAGAAAGAGGGCCAATTATCTACAAATTCTATCTTTTGGGAGGGGCAGAAAACAGTTTTCAACCAGCAATTGAGTTGTGAGACTCTGCTGTAGAGCTCATCACTCCCCCTAACTGGGAGGGGGCCAGAGACAATTAATCGATGCCGACACATCTTTCTAGCTGATTTACACGCTGAAGCTATGTTGCGCTTGGTGACCTCTGACTGTTTCATCCTAACATCGTTGGTGCCGACGTGGATAACAATATCTCTATACTCTCTACACTCGCCAGTTTTAGCTTTAGCCAGCACCGTCTTCAGATTAGCCTTAACGTCGGTAGCCCTGCCCCCTGGTAAACAGTGTATGATCGCTGGATGATTCGTTTTTAGTCTAATACTGCGGGTAATGGAGTCGCCAATGACTAGGGTTTTCAATTTGTCAGAGCTAATGGTGGGAGCCGTCGGCGTCTCAGACCCCACAACGGGAGGAGTAGAGACCAGAGAAGTCTCGGCCTCCGACTCCGACTCGCTTAATGGGGAGAACCGGTTGAAAGTTTCTGTCGGCTGAATAAGCGACACCGGTTGAGCATTCCTACAGCGTTTCCCTCCAGAAGCCATGAGAAAGTTGTCCGGCTGCGGGGACCGTGCGAGGGGGTTTATACTAACGTTACTATCTGTACTTACTGGTGGCACAGACGCTGTTTCATCCTTTCCTACACTGAAATTACCCTTGCCTAACGATTGCGTCTGAAGCTGGGCTTGCAGCACAGCTATCCTTGCCGTAAGGCGATCGTTCTCCTGTATATTATAAGTACAACGACTGCAATTAGAAGGCATCATGTTAATGTTACTTAGCTTCGGCTGTTTGAAGTCCTGACGAACCATGTCCAGATAAAACCTCCGGGGTGAAAAAGTTGAATGAAAAAAGTTGAGTGAGGAAAAAGTAAAAATATACGGTAATGAAAAAGTAAAAACCGTCAGGTAGCAAAATAAGATCGGCAACAAAACGCACAGCAGCGACTTACAGTAGTGAAGGCATACATTTCATACGTTTTCATACATTTTCTTTCTTTTTTTTCCATACTGGTCCCCCGTGGGAATCGAACCCACAACCCTGGCGGTGCAAACACCATGCTCTAACAACTGAGCCACACGGGACCTATTAGTGGGCCTTCAGTTGCATTGAGCGGGAGGGAAGAAGTGCATACTTCTGGGTGAAGGGTGGTACCTGTGTTAACATGGTACCTGTGTTCCGATTGTCTACCGTTCTCCCCGTCAAAGATTTAACAATGTTGGAAACTCCCTCCAGCCAATGCTTACAACAATCCAATGCTTTTTTAATAGGGACGCAAGTTAAATGACATTTTCTTTACTTTTTTTGGTTGTGGATGGGTCAGAAGCCTGCCCTGGATTGGATTTTTGTATAGCAACACTGTTATTGGTTAGAAACAACTAGCTATAGTGAGAGAAAAAAAAACTTAACTCAGAATATATGGTGCAGCACTTTGCTTCAGCTCTCACGATCAGAAGGAACTAGAGCGGATAACAATTAACCACAGTAAAAGTACAGTGCCTTCTGAAAGTATTCAGACTTATTTCACATTTTGTTGTGTTACAGCCTGAATTCAAAATGCATTAAACTGATTTTTTTTCTCACCCATCTACACACTATACCCCATAATGACAAAGTAAAAATGTATTAAATGAAATACAGAAATATGGAATTTACAGACGTATTCACATCCCTTTGCTATGACACTCCAAATTGAGCTCAGGTGCATCCAATTTCCTTTGATCATCCTTGAGATGTCGCTACAAGTTGATTGGAGTCCACCTGTGGCCAATTCAATAGTTTGGACATGATTTGGAAAGAAACACATTTGTCTATTTAAGGTCCCAGTTGACAGTGCATGTCAGAGCAGAAACTATACCATGAAGTCCAAGGAACTGTCCGTAGATCTCCAAGATATAATTGTGATGAGGCATATATCTGTGGAAGGGTAGGCATATATCTGGGGAAGGGTATAAAACAATTTCTAGAATGTTGAAAGTTTCCAAGAGCACAGTAATTTCCATCATTGGGAAATGTAAAAAATATGGAATCACCGAGACTCTGCCTACAGCTGGCCGTCTGACCAAACTAAGCAACAGGGCAAGAAAGACCTTGGTCAGAGTTCCTTGGCTGAGATGGAAGAACCTGCCAGAAGGACAACAGTCTCTATAGCACTTCATCAATCTGGGCTTTATGGGAGTGGCCAGATGGAGGCCAATACTAGCAAAAAGGCACTTGAAAGACTCCAGGCACATGTCATCACCCATCTAACACCATCCCTACCGTGAAGCATGGTGGAGGCAGCATTATGCTATGGGGATGCTTTTCAGCGGCAGGGACTGGGAGACTGGTAAGGATAGAGGGAACAATGAATGGAGTCAAATACAAGAAAATCCTTGATGAGGACCTGCATCAGACTGGGGCGAAGATTTACATTCCAGCAGGACAATTACCCCAAGCATACAGCCAAAGCAACACTGGAATGGCTTCAGAACAAGATTGTGAAAGTCCTTGAGTGGCCTTGAATCCCACTGAAAATCTGTGGAAAGATTATTGTTCACTGCCGTTCCCCATCTAACTTAACAGAGTGTGGGAAAGTCTGCAAGGGAGAAAATCCCCAAATCCACATGTGCAAAACTGATACACATAACAAAGACGACTCAAAGCTGTAATCGCTGTTAAAGGTGCTTATACAAAGTATTGACTCAGAGGTGAGTCACTTATGTAAATGAGATATTTCTGTATTTCATTTGCAATACATTTGCAAATGAAATAAAAAAACATGTTTTCACTTTGTCAATATGGGGTATTGTGTGTAGATGGGTGAGATAAAAATATCAATTTAATCCATTTTGAATTTAGGCTGTAACACAACAAAATGTGGAGTGAGTCAAGGGGTATGAATACTTTCTGAAGGCACTGTAAGTATTCAACTTAACTACCTTTGTTGGTAAATTTCTTTAATCCTGAGGTGCAGACCTGTTGCACCTTCTATAACCACTGTGATTATTATTTGACCCTGCTGGTCTTCTATGAATGTTTGAACATTTTGAAGAACGATCTGGCCTTAATGACCATGTACTATAATCTCCACTGGCACAGCCAGAAGAAGATTGGCCACCCCTTCCTTTCTAGGTTTCTTCCTAGGTTCCTGCCTTTCTAGGGAGTTGTTCCTAGCCACCGTGCTTCTACACCTGCATTGCTTGCTCTCTGGGGATTTAGGCCCGGTTTCTGTATAAGCACTTTGTGACAACTGCTGATGTAAAAAGGGCTTTATAAATTTGATTAAATTGAATCAAAGTACCATACCATATCTTGTTTTCTGAAAATGTTGGTGATCATTTCCAGTTCTACAGTCATTAAGAATCATACTTTTTGTGTTAGTGTCTTTATTTTATTTGAAGGATTTCTTTCTCACTGATGAATGATAAGGGCCATATGTTTCAAAAGCCGTATCAAAAGCGATGATTATTGCCGTTTCTAAACGTTAAAACAGAGTCGGGATTGTAGTTCACATGAGCCAGTCACGGGCGAAGCTAACTGCTGAAAACAGTATGGAGAAGGCAGAATGCAGCCTAGAGTTTGAGAGCTATGCAATAACATGTGACATGGTATGCCAAAGCTATATATAAAGCTAGTAGGCAAACAAGCCAGCAGTATTAACAACAAAGCCGGTCTTAATTTGCATAAAAAACAAATGCAAGAAAGGCGCAACAACAACGTGCCAATTAACTACATGTAGCATAAACAAAACTGATCAATTAATCAAAATTGCTGCTTGACTTGGACTATTAGCATGTAGCGGCCAGTAATGTCCGAAATGCTACATAAAACCAATATTCTTGTTGAGTGAATTCCTTTTCTGTTTACTTCTTCAATGTGATAACATTTTGTACTCAAATTTTTATTGACGCATACTTTCTATGATTTCTGCTGACCATTTGGTGTACGCTCACCTCTCTGAGTTCAAGAAGGACCTGAATTGAGGGAAGCACCCATAAACATGCCTGTTTTTATACTTGTCCATAGAGTTTGCTAGAAGGCACACCTGCCACAAATTCGCTATCTCCACCTCCATGCCCCAGACTGGGCAAATTCAGTAACATTTTGCCTTTAATCTAAACATATATCTTCTGATATGGGGGCCCAGGCTTTAGCTCAATGGGATTCACAAGTTCCTCACATGGTGTGTGGTTGAATGGGTAACTTTCCAAAGAATTTTGCCATCTTACTACCCCAGAAGTCGGGGGTTCATTTCCTGCCTCACCTGTCCCACTTTTACTCCTTCTCTGTTTCTAATCTGTAAAAAAAAGTGTTGAAAAAATATAGGTGTTTTACTTAAGCCCATGTTCTATTGACTTAAGTCCATGTTAAGTCTACTCAACTGTCAAGTCCTGAAGACTGTCTGAGTGGACTAAGGCAGTGTCTTGACAAGCAGGAATCCAAGTTCAAATCCAACTTGTCACACAAATACCGGAGATGAAGGCCCTCATGTTACCTCTGATATAATTTACATAGCTCTAAACATTTTGATTGTAACATAATTTATGATCTCACAATGGGCCTGTATCTTATTCACTGGAAATGTATATTTTAAGAGCCTACAATAATAGGATTTATTGATTCAAAATGATCACCAATCAATATTTAGGCTATAAACCATTTGCATTTCTAAACCATTTGATTGTATGAGAGTCTGCCGAAAATATGTTTGTGTTTTGATGCTGACTTTTACAGTACATCCACTGAAACCCCCCAAAAACAGTGTGGTTGTTTGGTTCAAGGGTTCAATAATACATTTATTGTGTTCAACAATCTAGTATTTGAGCAACTGTACCATTATAGACTATTCGTAACAGTAGAAAAGGGCTGTCCCATGAGCCAGATCATGTCTGTGCTCACGGGGAAGGGCCAATGACTTAGTTAACCTGTTAGGGCTAGGGGGCAGTATTGACACGGCTGGATAAAAAACGTACCCGATTTAATCTGGTTACTACTCCTGCCCAGTAACTAGAATATGCGTATAATTATTGGCTTTGGATAGAAAACACTCCAAAGTTTCTAAAACTGTTTGAATGGTGTCTGTGAGTATAACAGAACTCAAATGGCAGGTCAAAACCTGAGAAGATTCTGTACAGGAAGTACCCTGTCTGACCATTTCTTGGCCTTCTTTGCCATCTCTATCCATTACAAAGGATCTCTGCTGTTACATGACACTTCCTACGGCTGCCATGGGCTCTCAGAAGGCGGCAAAAAGCTGAATCGTGGCTTTGCAGGCTCTGGCTGAAAAAAAGTAGCGCGTTTGGGTAGTGGCTGGTTACAGTACTGTGAGACTCAGGCGCGTGCCCGCGTCGACCGAATGCTTTGTTTTCTTTCCTCTGTTTAGCTAAACGCAGATTCCCGGTCGGAATATTATCGCTTTTTTACGAGAAAAATGGCATAAAAATGGATTTTAAACAGCGGTTGACATGCTTCGAAGTACGGTAATGGAATATTTAGAAATTTTTTGTCACGAATTGCGCCATGCTCGTGACCCTTATTTACGCTCCGGATAGTGTCTGGAACGCACGAACAAAACGCCGCTATTTGGATATAACGATGGATTATTTTGGACCAAACCAACATTTGTTATTGAAGTAGCAGTCCTGGGAGTGCATTCTGACGAAGACAACAAAGGTAATCAAACTTTTGTAATAGTAAATCGGAGTTTGGTCAGGGCTAAACTTGGTGGGTGACTAAATGGCTAGCCGTGATGGCTGGGCTATCTACTGAGAATATTGCAAAATGTGCTTTCACCGAAAAGCTATTTTAAAATCGGACACCTCGATTGCACAAAGGAGTTCTGTATCTATAATTCTTAAAATAATTGTTATGTTTTTTGTGAACGTTTATCGTGAGTAATTTAGTAAATTCACCGGAGGTTTGCGGGGGGTATGCTAGTTCTGAACGTCACATGCTAATGTAAAAAGCTGGTTTTTGATATAAATATGAACTTGATTGAACAAAACATGCATGTATTGTATAACATAATGTCCTAGGTGTGTCATCTGATGAAGATTATCAAAGGTTAGTGCTGCATTTAGCTGTCTTCTGGGTTTTTGTGACATTATATGCTAGCTTGAAAAATGGGTGTCTGATTATTTCTGGCTGGGTACTCTGCTGACATAATCTAATGTTTTGCTTTCGTTGTAAAGCCTTTTTGAAATCGGACAGTGTGGTTAGATTAATGAGAGTCTTGTCTTTAAAATGCTGTAAAATAGTCATATGTTTGAGAAATTGAAGTAATAGCATTTCTAAGGTATTTGAAAATCGCGCCACGGGATTCAACTGGCTGTTGCGTAGGTGGGACGAATTCGTCCCGCCTAGCCCAGAGAGGTTCAACTTTAAAGGGAATATAATTCTCTCACATTAACAGTTTAACTTCTATGGGCTAGGGGGGACGCAAGCGTCCAGCCAGTGTAATCCCGTGGCGCGATATTCAAATACCTCAAAAATGCAAAAACTTCAATTTTTCAAACATATGACTATTTTACACCATTTTAAAGACAAGACTCTCGTCTAACCACACTGTCCGATTTCAAAAAGGCTTTACAACGAAAGCAAAACATTAGATTATGTCAGCAGAGTACCCAGCCAGAAATAATCAGACACCCATTTTTCAAGCTAGCATATAATGTCACGTAAACCCAAACCACAGCTAAATGCAGCACTAACCTTTGATGATTTTCATCAGATGACAACCCTAGGACATTATGTTATACAATACATGCATGTTTTGTTCAATCAAGTTCATATTTATATCAAAAACCAGCTTTGTACATTAGCATGTGACTAGCATGTGACTAGCATTCCCAACACTGCCGGTGAATTTACTAAATTACTCACGATAAATGTTCACAAAAAACATAACAATTATTTTAAGAATTATAGATACAGAACTCCTCTATGCACTCGATATGTCCGATTTTAAAATAGCTTTTCGGTGAAAGCACATTTTGCAATATTCTCAGTAGATAGCCCGGCATCACAGGGCTAGCTATTTAGACATCCAGCAAGTTTAGCACTCACCAAAGTCAGATTTACTATAAGAAAAATGTTATTACCTTAGCTGTTCTTCGTCAGAATGCACTCCCAGGACTTCTACTTCAATAACAAATGTTGGTTTGGTCCCAAATAATCCATTGTTATATCCAAATAGCAGCGTTTTGTTTGTGCGTTCAAGACACTATCCGAAAGGGTAAATAATGGTGACGAGCATGGCGCATTTCGTGACAAACAATTTCTAAATATTCCATTACCGTACTTCGAAGCATGTCAACCGCTGTTTAAAATAAATGTTTATGCCATTTTTCTCGTAAAAAAGCGATAATATTCCGACCGGGAAAGCATGTATACGTACAAAGAGAAAGAAAATAAATACATCTCGTGCCCTCGTGCACGAGCGTGAGTCTCAGAGTACTCTGACCAGCCACTATCCAAACGCGATAATGTGTTTCAGCCAGAGGCTGCCTCGATATCATTCAGCTTTTTCCCGGGTTCTGAGAGCCTATGGGAGCCGTAGGAAGTGTCATGTTACGGCAAAGATCCTCAGTCTTCAATAAAAAGAGCCAAGATGAACAACAACTTGTCAGAGAGGGCGCTTCCTGTTTGGAATCTTCTCAGGTTTTTGCCTGCCATCTGAGTTTTGTTATACTCACAGACACCATTCAAACAGTTTTAGAAACTTTAGGGTGTTTTCTATCCAAAGCCAATAATTATATGCATATTCTAGTTACTGGGCAGGAGTAGTAACCAGATTAAATCGGGTACGTTTTTTATCCGGCCGTGTCAATACTGCCCCCTAGCCCTAACAGGTTAACATAGCATTATATCATTTCACAAATAGTTTCATCTTTACTCATTCATTTTATACAATAATTAGACGCAAACCTCATAACGGAGGCACCTGTATAAACAGAGTTATGATAATGTGGCTGTATTGTCTTTCATGAGGTCACAAACATGAAACAAAATGGACCGGGTCATAGCTGGCTTCTCCACCGACCGTTTACACATTCTCCAAAACATGGATATTGTTCAGTTCTCAAGTTCTGTGATGTAGAATAAGTTCCTTTGTTCTACTGTGAAACTCTCTCTCTATACTGCGTGGCCAGGAGGAGAGAGTCTCCTCCAGGAATTTACGACCTGAGATAACAGAACCTGGGTGTAGGAGAGAGAGGGGGATGCCACGCTCTATACCCAGAAAGGGCCACGTCATGGCACTGCCATCAGAGGTATTATGACAGTAAAAAATAGAGCTTTCAAGTGACTGATATTTAGAATTCAAGAAATAGGTTCTAGCAATATTTGTTTTATTCCCTTGCCTGTTTTCCTGTGAGCCAATGCCACAGATGTTAGAAAATTGAGACAAAATATTATGTGTGTAGTAAATCTGAGTAGGTTGATGTGTATGATATTGGATGGGATTTAGTGAAAGTGTGTACAATGCCTGTATAAGAGTAAGACTATAATGGGTGATGTCCAAAGAAATAATAGCTCCGCCAATTTGCATGTTTGAGTGTCTATGTGTGTAACATGTAGTGTGTATAGCCTTAATATTCATGATGATAATTGTAATCCATATCATATCACCATCATAGTTGCATCATAATTACCTTTAACATCATTGACAAACACATCCCAGCATTTCTACAGCAATTAACGTTTCACATGATCATGAAAGGGACCTTGCATTACTCTAGAGACAGCTTCACTACAGTACAAATGTATTCCGTATATGTTATTATTCCCCAATGCCCCTATTCCCCTTGCTTGTTGTAAACATATATAAACTTGAAGACACATACATAAAAAAAGATAGACAAACAATAAACACATTAAATTAGAAAACAGTTCTCGACAATAGGGAGAGAAGAGAAGAGAGAAAGAGAGAGTGAGAGAAGAGAGCGAGATCAGATGTGTGTGTGTGTGTATGTATAAGTCCGTATGTGTAAGCGAGCATGTAATTGAGTACGTGTGTGTTCATATCCACTTCAAAGCATTCAGATATTTTTACAGTTCCCATACTTTCTTTTTTTCGTAGTCCCTGTAGAATTTAGTACAGCCATGGTGTTATGGAGCTGTCTCATAATAGCTGTCCATCTATAAAGAGTTTGTCCACAATGAGAAAGGCACGCTTACCCATCTCCCTTTGTTGCCTTTGTACCGGATACAGTCTCTTATGACGTTCGTTTATCTCCCTTGGAAATTGGTCATTGAGACCGAATTTGGTCCCTTTAAGCTCCCTTCCACTGCTTTTGATCAGCTCCTTTTGTTGGTAGTGTTCAAATTTTGCGATGATTGGTCGGGGACCCTTGGTCTTGTCGCTCCGAGATCCGAGCTCCAAGTCTGTGTAAAAAAGCCACCTTGTTTACAGTCTCTATTGGAAGTTTCAAGGCGGATTGCATGAATTCTCTGATCGCGCCCTCTGGATTATTGGATGCGTCCTCAGGAATCCCAGAAAAAGTGTGATTGTCTCACATGCTATGACTTTGTATGTCTAGTAGCAACTCCTTCATCACCCTGTTTTCCCTGAGTAGACAATCCATGTTGGAATTGTGGATTTTTCCTCGGCTGTGAGTGCCTTGTTTTCTCCTTGGAGCGTGAGAATTTCTCTCTGGCTAAACTCCAAACTCCCCCTCAGCCCTGCTACCTCCTCACACAACATTTCCAGTGTTGCATGGATCCTAGCCAGAGCATTAGCCTCTACTTCAACGATAAGTAAATTGTCCGTGTCTGTAGATGAATCTGTTTTTCTCATTTTTTTCTCGGGATAAAGTTATTTTGTGAGGTAGTCGGATCATTCCATAATGGAGTATGTTGTTCCTCCATAGCGTAAAGATGTTGGTACTCATTGATTTCCCTCAGGATCTCCTTAGTACCCAGGTTGGCTCTTTACTGCAACCAGTTGTTTTACAAAAAGATAATAATGAGTCTTTCCCACGACGGCGACAGGTGTCCGTAGTACAGCCAGCTAGCACTCACAGAATCCAAGCAAAACAAATGGAACACAAACTTGCAGTCCCAGCCGTTAAGGCTAACTGCGTCTTGGAATCCTTAGCAACAAAACTTTATTTCTGATTAAAATTGATTTAATGAAACATTTTTTCATATAAACAACAAACCGAGTGTAGACAGTACAATGTTCTGTTGCGCGCTCTGATGACGTATCTGATCTTCTCTCACAGATTAAAAACATGCTTAACTTCTCTGGGAAAGGGGGTCAGTATTGAGTAGCTTGGATGAAAAGCGTGGCCAAAGTAAAATGCCTGCTACTCAGGCCCAAAAGCTAGAATATGCATATTATTAGTAGATTTGGATAGAAAACACTCTGACGTTTCTAAAACTGTTTGAATGATGTCTGTGAGTATAACAGAACTCATATGGCAGGCAAAAATCTGAGAAAAAATCCAACCAGGAAGTGGAAAATCTGAGGTTTGTAGTTTTTCAAGTGATTGCCTCTCCAATATACAGTGTCTGTGGGGTCATATTGCACTTCCTAAGGCTTCCACTAGATGTCAACAGTCTTTAGAACATTGTTTCAGGCTTCTACTGTGAATGGGGAGAGAATAAGAGCTGATTGAGAGCGAGCTGCCTTTCCTTTCAATTCTAAAGACAAAGGAATAGTCCGGTTGGAATATTATTGAAGATTTATGATAAAAACATGCTAAAGATTGATTCTATACATCGTTTCACATGTTTCTACGAACTGTAATGTAACTAATTTGACTTTTCGTCTGGACTAAACTCACGTGCTTAGTGAATTTGAAGTGCTGGACTAAACGCCCTGAACAAAATGGAGGTATTTGGACATAAAGATGAACTTTATCGAACAAAACAAACATTTATTGTGGAACTGGGATTCCTGGGAGTGCATTCCGATAAAGATCATCAAAGGTAAGTGAATATTTATAATGCTATTTCTGACTTCTGTTGACTCCACAACATGGTGGGTATCTGTATGGCTTGTTTTGGTGTCTGAGTGCTGTACTCAGATTATTGCAAAATGTGCTTTCGCCGTAAAGCTTTTTTGAAATCTGGCACAGCGGTTGCATTAAGGAGAAGTTTATCTATAATTCTGTGCATAACACTTGTATCTTTTATCAAAGTTTATGATGAGTATTTCTGTAAATTGATGTGCTCATTCACCTGATGTTTTGGAGGCAAAACATTTCTGAACATTACACGCCAATGTAAAATGGGTTTTTTGGATATAAATATGAACTTTATTGAGCAAAACATTCATGTATTGTGTAACATGAAGTCCTATGAGTGCCATCTGATGAAGATCATCAAAGGTTAGTGATTAATTTCTGGTTTTTGTGACGCCTCTCCCTGCTTGGAAAATGGCTGTGTGGTTTTTCTTGTCTAGGTGCTGTCCTAACATAATCTAATGGTATGCTTTCGCCGTAAAGCCTTTTTGAAATTGGACACTGTGGTTGGATTAACGAGAAGTCTATCTTTAAAATGGTGTATAATACTTGTATGTGTGAGAAATTTGAATTATGAGATTTTTGTTGTTTTGAATTTGGCGCTCTACTATTTCACTGGCTGTTGGCGGGGTGGGACGCTAGCGTCCCACATTTCCCACAGAGGTTAACCATATACACTTGTAAGAAACCTTCATTATTCATGATCTTCGTTTAAATTAGTACTAATATTATTATGGATAATATGAGTAGGGTGCTATTAGCAATGTGGTCATCAATAACACAAACACTGAACCAATCAATAATGAATTGCATGAGACTTTGGTGCAGAAAAAAAATACCACTGCACCAACCTCTGATCTGCATTTACACAAGCAAACTCATCACCTGGTATTTACAAGTGCTGTGTGTTCAGTAATTGAAGTGTGAAATCTCATGTGTGCAATAACGCATGTCCTAAATTCTCACATGTGCTACCTATTAAACTTATTTGTGAATGACATGCTCTAACCCAAAATGAGATGCAACATTCCTGCGTGCCTCTCTTTCTGCTCAGTGAAGAAAATGAACTGGGACTCCCTAAAAGCCCAAAGTACACAGCCAGTTCGGTGACCTTTTACAGCTTGTCACCAAACTGCAAATGTTTTTGGAATGTTTTTGTACCATTGGCTTCCCTATAAATAGGTACTGACAGGAGGCACGACGAGAACGCTGATCCAATGTCTCCCAAAAAAAATGATTGCAATAAAAAGAATATTGTATGAATAACTGATTGGAATAAAAAAAAACTAATTGGAATAAATCTATTGGAATACCTGATAGGTGAATAAAAACATATTGGTTGTACAAAAACCTATTTACAAAACTATTTTCAAAATGTTCCGTGTGTGTGTGTGTGTGGGGGGGGGGGGGGGGTCTGGAACCAGAGCTGGCAGAACTCACACTGCACCCACTCGTCAATGTCGTCCTCATCAATCGGTGGCTTGACGTTGTGACAGGTGGCAGTGCCCCCCGGCGAGGTCTGCTACCTGCACTTCAGCCTTGCCTTTCCTGTTCTCCTCTCTCTTCCTTTGCAACTCCTCCTTCTTCCTCTGCAGATCCTCCCTCTTCTCTGCTTAGCCTCCTCCTTGTCCTACTTCTCCTGGTCCTGCTGGGTGAGCATTTCATTGAAGTTGTCAGCGGTGATGACATGAACTGGCAGGGGAAGTCTGCGCCTCGCGGTAGGCATCTGGATGTTTGCCAGCTTCGCTGTGACAATGCCTGCAGCCTCCAGGGTTTTGGTTGGGGTGACCTGTTTGCAGGTGGGACAGCACACAGGGGATGGGTTTGCTGCTGCTGGAATTGTGGTGGTCTCTGCTATGGGGAGTGTGGTGGGGTCGTGGTATTCACTGCGGTGGGGGCTGCTGTAGGAGCTGCCGGGGTCGCAGCTGTGAGGGCTTCGGTGGTCATGGGCTATGGGGGAAGTGGTGGGGGCCTTCCTGAACCCACTCTTGATGTTTTCACTGCTCACCGCCTTGGGGTAGGTCTGGTGCAGCATGGCAGAGAAGTGTTTCTTGCAGATGACAACATCCCCTCGCATCGGGCCCAGGTGTGCCGCGTTAGTGGTGAAGATCGACTTCAGGGGGCCGAAGACACTGATGTCCAGTGTGCTGGTGTTCTCCTGGCAGAACCTGACCAACTCTGTATGCATGTGTTTCGTTTCGAACAATGATGTTCTCCTTGGTGGTGTTCTGTTGCTGATAAACATGCTTTCTGCCCTTCTGCACCAGCACCCGCTCCCTGGACTTGTCCCCGAATGACAGTCTCATCACAGTTAAAGATGAGGTGTGGCCCTATATTACGTAACCTTTTTCAAGGTCAGTCGGCAATATAATAATCTATCATAAATTGTTCCCCCGTTACAAATCGATTAAACATTTTGCCCTAATGTAGGCTGCAGGTTCTACAAGTAATAAAATGGAAAGGGGACTATAGTGGTTTATGCTGCTGTGAAGCCACATCTTTCATCCTTTTTTCAAGTTGCTTGCAGGCTACTTACCGTATCTTGACTGTCTGGCATAAGCATGCAATTTCATCTGGGGAAAGTAACAGGAGCCCTGCACAGCCTAATTAGTGCAACACTGTATCAGCCCCTTCAAACGCCCTACCTAATTATTCATGACACCCTTCACGCAGGTCAACTGAGGTCAGAATTTGCCTGCATATTCAATGTAAGTATTTGCTTTTCAAAATGCAATATTCCCATCACTTTTTATTATGGTTTTCTCATTACTCAAAATAAAATCTCTAGGCCTACTAAAGTGGTTCAGACCAATCCACTGTTCATAAGTAATAGGCTCACTGCTCATAACCTATATCAGCATTGTTCCTGCTGCCTATCTTATTGGCTAAAGTTTGTGAACTGTATACTGTACAATTCTATATTTTTTTTATACCATGAATATATCAATTTACATTAATACATTTTGGTAAAAACAACTTTATCAAATCATATGCTGCTGTAAATAGGCATACAACGTTATCTCCCTCATCAGCCAGTAAGCTTCAATAGGTCACATGGAAAGAGCCCCTATGTCCTACCATTTGAAATGTATGGGTTGGTGGCTACAGTACATTCTACTCAATATAAGATTTTTATTGACACACCGTTAACTGATTTATTGTCAAACAGAAAAAGAGCATGCTGCACTAACACTTTAAAATAATTATTTCATACTACAGTGGTTCCTCCTTTAAAAATGGTGTCATACTGCTGCACACCTTGCAGGCTGCTGCAGAATTCTATGGCACGTTATTTAATTGTCAGCCATTTTTACCATTAATGCAAGTTAGTGCTAGTTTGACCACCAGAGGGCATCTTTGAGAAACATTTGATCGTTTTCAATATTGGCATTACTAGAGAATTTAAAAACTTTTTTGTAAGAAAATAGTATATGGGATTGATTTTAAGAAATGTAGCTTAATTAATTTGATTAGTATTATGGTGTTTCTATTCCAAGAAAAATTGAAAACGAAACCCTCAGAGTTTCCGTTAGGATGGAACGGAAAATATGGCACTGTACAACGCGATGGTCGGGAGTAGGCTACATTACTAAGTGCATAAGAGGATTGTAGGATTCTAAATTAATATCTAAGGGGCATAACATAACCACAACCTAGTTGTAGTGTAACCAGTACCCAAATGGAGATTCAGTGAAAATACAAATCTCATTGATTTATCAAGACCAGGCCCCATGCTTGTTTCATAGCAGCGCGAAACGATGCTTAAATAGTTATTGCTTCAAATTCTATTGCTTCTAACTTTAATATGCATTTTAAATAAATTAGGATGGAACGGAAAATATGGAGCTGTATAACGTGACGGTCGGGAGTACGCTACAGTACTGGGCTATTCAGCTAAAGAATCTCTGTGTCATGTGGGCACGTGGAAGACCGGGGTTCAATTCTCTGATGGGGAGAAAGGAGTTCTTAAATGATTTGCCTAGTTAAATAAAGGTTACACTAAGAACATAACATTTCTACACCCTAATTGTATAATTGTAGTCTAACCAATACCCAAATGGAGATTCAGTTAAAATAAAAAATCTCATTGATTTATCAAGACCAGTCTCCATGCTTGTCTCAGAGCAGCTTGAAACGGTGCTAAAATAGTTGTAGGCTATTGCTTCTAACAGCACATTATTCAACACTAGTGAGACTCATGTTGCCTACAGTATATCAAAAAATATTATGTCACTCTCCGCCAATATTTACATATAGAGGATTGGAGGATTCTAAATTAAAACCCAAAACTACCTCATGGGTCTCCCAGTGGCAGCCAGCACAGGTATTGAACCTGTAGCAATGCATTTTGCACTGCAATGCAGCGTCTTAGACAGCTGCGCCACTCGGGAGTCCCCATCCACAAAGTATCAAAATACAGAGAGGTGTTGGTAAAGGTATATTGTCCTGCTAATAGCCCATAATGGTACTTAGTACTGTAGCCTGATGAACCCGCCAGGTATGTTGACTCTGCCTGTCGGAGGTGGAGTTCCAGAGCTCACAGGTGTGTATGGCATGGATTGTGACTCCATCTCGTTCCTCGCCCTCTTCAACGCGTCATTCTCTGCCTGACTCTCCACCAATGCCGCCTGGCTCTGGACCAATGCATCAGCTATCGCCCTTATCTCTGCCCTCAGATAATGTTTCTCTTTCTGCTGGTCTGCCTTCAATGACTCAATCTCGGTCTTCAAAGTTTGAATCTGATCCATGTGTACCTTCATCAGATGAGCAGAATGGTACCGCCCTGAGCCCCCATTGATTACAGTGGACTATGATAGAAACGGTAGATCAATTAAGAATTAAAAGTGACTCCAACACACAAAAGTTGTGTACACAATTTAAGAATCTAGCAAAACTAATCCCTTTCTTGGCAACAATGCGTTTTTTTGGTGCGGCCCGTTGTCCAGTCCTTTGTCCACTGATCTCCACAGATGGTTGTTGGCATGGTTGTATGGTCTGCAAAAACACATTTACATTTTTAATACACAATCATTTTTTAATTTTACTTTTGATTTAACCTTTATTTAATTATACATTTTATGACACAGTATGCCTACACATTGATAGGCTATATACATATTTTTTTCAAGAAAATGTACTGAAACCAAAATACCTTTAGTTTTGATGATCCTCTCAGCTCCAGCTCATTTTCAAGTCCTCTCGTGGTTATGGTCCTAACCCTGGAATGGGTAGAACCATAGAAAGAAGCTGGCTTGATGAAAACGATGTCCATTTCGTCTGTTCTCTTTGGTCGCAATGTATTTTTTCTTTAGATAAACAGCTCGTTTTTTAATGGTAACTGTATTAAGGGTGGAGTTTGGGGTGGGGTGAGGAGTACTGGTAAGGTGTGACTTTCACACCTACAGTGGCCGGGCTATTAAGAGTCGATTGTCCTGCTAATCTGGCTACAAGTGATTGAAAACCGGTTTTCAAATTGCCACCAGCTGTCCATCACTACTATAAATAAAAACACAGCATCTTGTTTACATCTTGTTTACATTTTTTATCGTAACCACCATGTCACAAATCATTTGTATCTACCTGTCCAATTACATTTAGAGTTTAAGTGTAACGTTTGAGTGACTGTCACGTTCTGACCAGTAATAGGGGTTATTTGTTATTATAGTTTGGTCAGGGCGTGGCAGGGGGTATTTGTTTTATGTGGTTCGGGGGTTGTGTGTATGTAGAGGGGTGTTGTATTTATGTGTTCCGGGATTTTTGGTGTATGTTCTTGTTTTGGTATTCTATGTTTTCTATGTTGTGTATTTCTTTGTTGGCCGGGTGTGGCTCTCAATCAGGAACAGCTGTACATCGTTGTTTCTGATTGAGAGTCATACTTTGGGAGCTTGTTTTCACCTGTCTGTTTGTGGGTAGTTGTTTTTGCATTGCTTTCGTGTATAGCCTGCGAAACTGTTGGACTGTCGTTTCTTTGTTTATTGTTTTTTTTCGTGTTCACTTTAATAAATAAATATGATGAGCACGCAACCCGCTGCGCCTTGGTCTAATTCCTACGACAGCCGTGACAGTGACGCCTTGTGAGAGGTCTAATGCTTTAATATTTAATAATATCTACCTTTCGAATTCATATCTAAGGGGCATTTGTCATGCCATTATTTGTTACATTGTTTTAGTTTGAACGTGCAGACTGGCACTAAAAAGAGCGGTAACATTTCCCTAGTCAGTGCCATTATTAGTGCAATGCCCCTTAAAGTGTTGGTCCCCCCCTCCCCCTTCCTCCTCCTCCCTTCCCCATGGGCTAGGTCCATCTCCTGCGGCACATCCCGTGCCCCCTGCCCTCGTGCCTTGAACCTCACGCACACCATTATTTCAGTGGACACAGCTGGAGAACTGCATGGCAATCCCATTGTGTGCCACGCGAGAGCTATTACCAATATGACCAATACAGTTGAAGTCGTAGGTTTACATACACTTAGGTTGGAGTCATTAAAACTTGTTTTTCAACCAGTCCACAAATTTCTTGTTAACAAACTATAGTTTTGGCAAGTCGGTTAGGACATCTACTTTGTGCATGACAAGTAATTTTTCCAACAATTGTTTACAGACAGATTATTTCACTTATAATTCACTGTATCACAATTCCAGTGGGTCAGAAGTTTACATACACTAATTTGACTGCGCCTTTAAACAGCTTGGAAAATTCCAGAAAATGATGTCATGGCTTTAGAAGCTTCTGACAGGAAAATTGACATAATTTGAGTCAATTGGTGTACCTGTGGATGTATTTCAAGGCCTACCTTCAAACTCAGTGTCTCTTTGCTTGACATCATGGGAAAATCTAAAGAAATCAGCCAAGACCTCAGTAAAAAAAATTGTAGACCTCCACAAGTCTGGTTCATCCTTGGGAGCAATTTCCAAACACATGAAGGTACCATGTTCATCTGTACAAACAATAGTACGCAAGTATAAGCACCATGGGACCACGCAGCCGTCACACAGCTCAGGAAGGAGACGCTTTCTGTCTCCTAGAGATGAACGTACTTTGGTGCGAAAAGTGCAAATCAATCCCAGAACAACAGCAAAGGACCTTGTGAAGATGCTGGAGGAAACAGGTACAAAAGTATCTATATCCACAGTAAAATGAGTCCTATATCAACATAACCTGAAAGGTCGCTCAGCAAGGAAGAAGCCACTGCTCCAAAACCGCCATAAAAAAAGCCAGACTATGGTTTGCAACTGCACATGGGGACAAAGATCGTACTTTTTGGAAAATGTTCTCTGGTCTGATGAAACAAAAATAGAACTGTTTGGCCATAATGACCATTGGTAAATTTGGAGGAAAAAGGGGGAGGCTTGCAAGCCGAAGAACACTATCCCAACCATGAAGCACGGGGGTGACAGCATCATGTTGTGGGAGTACTTTGCTGCAGGAGGGACTGGTGCACTTCACAAAATAGATGGCATCATGAGGATGGAAAATTATGTGGATATATTGAAGCAACATCTCAAGATGTGGTCTTCCAAATGGACAATGACCTCAAGCATACTTCCAAAGTTGTGGCAAAATGGCTTAAGGACAACAAAGTCAAGGTATTGGAGTGGCCATCACAAAGCCCTGACCTCAATCCTATAGAAAATTTGTGGGCAGAACTGAAAAAGCGTGTGCGAAAAAGGAAGCCTACAAACCTGACTCAGTTACACCAGCTCTGTCAGGAGGAATGGGCCTAAATTCACCCAACTTATTGTAGGAAGCTTGTGGAAGGCTACCCAAAAAGGTTTGACCCGATTTAAACAATTTAAAGGCAATGCTACCAAATACTACATTTACATTACATTTAAGTCATTTAGCAGACGCTCTTATCCAGAGCGACTTACAAATTGGTGCATTCACCTTATGATATCCAGTGGAACAACCACTTTACAATAGTGCATCTAAATCTTTTAAGGGGGGGGGGGGGGGGGGGGGGGGGGTTAGAAGGATTACTTTATCCTATCCCAGGTAAATACTAATTGAGTGTATGTAAACTTCTGACCAACTGGGAATATGATGAAAGAAATAAAAGCTGAAATAAATTGTCACGATCGTCATATAAATAATTGGACCAAGGTGCAGCATGAGTAGAGTTCCACATTTTAATAATAAGGAAACTTCTCAAAACAACAAAGATATAACGATGTGAAATACGTAGCACACATAAGCAGACATACAAAACAAACAATATCCCACATCACAGGTGGGAAAAGGAACACACTAAGTATGATCCCCAATTAGAGGCAACGATTATCAGCTGCCTCCAATTGGGAACCATACACATACACCAATATAGAAATATACTATCTAGAAACAACCCCTAGTCACGACCTGACCTACAACATCTCTATGGTCAGGGCGTGACAGTCCCCCCACCCCCAAAAGGTTGCGACTCCGACCGCAAAACCCTGAAACTAGATGGGGAGGGTTTGGGTGGGCAACTAGCGTCGGTGGCGGCTCCGGCCATGGAGCGGGACTGGACGCCGTGCCTGGACTGGGCACCGGCGCAGAGGAAGGCTCCGGCCATGGAGCGGGACTGGACGCCGTGCCTGGACTGGGCACCGGCGCAGAGGAAGGCTCCGGCCATGGAGCGGGGACTGGGACGCCGTGCCTGGACTGGGCACCGGTGCAGTGGAAGGTTCCGGCCATGGCACCGGCGCAGGGAAGCTCCGGGCCGTGGACCGTCACTGGAAGCTCCGGGCCGTGGACCGTCACTGGAGGCACCGGACCGTGGACCATCGCTGGAGGCTCTGAACTGTGAACCGTCGCTGGAAGCTCTGGACTGTGAACCGTCGCTGGAAGCTCTGGACTTTGAACCGTCGCTGGAGGTTCCGGGCTGTAGACCGTCGCTGGAGACTCCGGACTGTACACACGCACTGGTGGACGAGTGCGGGGAGCCGGCACAGGATGTACTGGGCTGATGACACGCTCCTCAGGGCGAGTGCGGGGAGCCGGCACAGGATGTACCGGCTGGGAAGATGCACTGGAGGCCTGGTGCGTGGAGCCGGCACAGGTTGCACCGGACTGATGACACGCTCCTCAGGGCGAGTGCGGGGAGCCGGCACAGGACATACCGGGCTGGGAAGGCGCACTGGAGGCCTGGTGCATGGAGCCGGCACAGGTTGCACCGGACTGATGACACGATCCTCAGGGCGAGTGCGGGGAGCCGGCACAGGACGTACCGGGCTGGGAAGGTGCACTGGAGGCCTGGTGCATGGAGCCGGCACAGGTTGAACCGGACTGATGACACGCTCTTCAGGGCACCTGTGCTGCAGAATACATCTAACCAACATCTCTCACCGATATCCTTCCTCCAACTGCTCCCTCGACTCCCAGACAGTCTCTGGTACTCTCCTCGGCTCGACCGACTGCCCCTTGTGCCCCCCCCCCAAAAAAAACTTGGGGTTGCCCTTGGGCTGTTTGTGGCCGCGGACCCCGGCGTCGTCGCTGTCCTCCTTTACTCCTCGGCGACTCCCGCCAAGGAAGGGTCTCGCATCCACCCAGTATCTCTTCCCATGTCCAACTCTCCTTCACCTCCTGGGCACGCTGCTTGGTCCTGTAATGGTGGGATATTCTGTCACGATCGTCATATAAATAATTGGACCAAGACGCAGCGTTAGTAGAGTTCCACATTTTAATAATAGTGAAACTTCTCAAAACAACAAAGATATAACGATGTGAAATACATAGCACACATAAGCACTCATACAAAACAAACAATATCCCAAATCGCAGGTGTGAAAAGGAACACACTAAGTATGATCCCCAATTAGAGGCAACGATTATAAGCTGCCTCCAATTGGGAACCATACACATACACCAACATAGAAATATACTATCTAGAAACCCCCCTAGTCACGACCTGACCTACAACACCATGGAGAACCCCGAGGGCTCTCTATGGTCAGGGCGTGACATAAATAATTCTCTTTACTATTATTCTGACATTTCACATTCTTAAAATAAAGTGGTGATCCTAACTGACCTCAGACAGGGAATCTTTACTAGAATTAAATGTCAGGAATTGTGAAAAACTGAGTTTAAATGTATTTGGCTAAGGTGCATGTAAACTTCCGACTTCAACTGTACATATTGTCCTGCTAATAACAGGGTTAATAATATATCTGTAAGAATATCTAAGGGGCTTTTATATCATTCTAAATGAATAATAGTAATAATAATAATCGCTTTGTTTAAAAAATATCAATATTTTGGAGATGATTTCGTTTTCAAATAACGGAAAATGAGTGAGAAAAAGGGAATTTTTATGGGGTGAGACATTTGTAAATAAAGCGAGTTTGTTATTTAGAATTATTTATTAATATTTTTAGAGGGAGAGAAACCAAAAACCTACAGTCTTCTCATGGATCTCCCAGTTGAGGCCGACACGGGTATTGAACTAGCATCTGTTGCGCCACTAAGGCGGTGTACAACATGACTGGTCGGGAGTAGGCTACAGTACTAAAGATACACAGTAGCACCATGGGACCCAAAATCATAATTAGTGCTCTAACTCCCCCTTGCTTTGGTCTGGAGCAATGAAGTAGTGACACAGGGTACCGTACTAAACCACAAATTACCTCTTAAGTCCTGCAGCATGATTGCAAAACTTTTTGTGGAGCAACCACTGTATGTAATCGATTGAAACACAGACACAGAGCTGTTAGTGCTTAATGAATGTTTATTAAGACCTTTACTTTATTTATTTTACCAGTCCCATTGAGACCAAAGACTCTTTTGCAACTCACAATTACACATAAATCACAGCAGCATAGAAAATACAAACAATCATGTAGAACAACCACATTCCTCAGTAAAGAGGTCCTCAGATCATTTTCTGAATTGATGATGACGTCGCCATAGTCTAGGACCGGAAGAAACGGAGGTGAGGAAACATGGCAACAAATGCGCCGAAATCTCCACTAGAGTGTCATCAGGCAAATCATATTTCCCTGGATGGGTTCAGAGGTGAGGGGTCAGGTGTCAACGTCAGGAGACCAGGCTGCTCCTGAGGGAGGTGGTGACAGCCTTCTCCCTCTCCTGCTGGAGAGAGAGACAGAGAGAAAGAGGCAGGGGTGGTGTATTATTTCAGAAAGCATAGTTGTCATCTGAGCTCTAGGCAATAGGACTATCTTCATCTTGAGTTTTCATCTTCATCAGAGTCATCAAAGTAGAGAGACAGAGAAACACAAACTTTTCTACCTTCAGGCCACTGCTGCACCTCAGCAACTCACTCCTGAAGCACAGCATCGTTGACGTCCTGCTTGACTTCCTTTTCTGGTTGAGTTGCTGGTACCAGGCTGATTGCGGCCTCCCCATTTGATCTATAATGCCATAATGAACAAATACATTTTTTAAATAATGTATTCTATTATTTAAAAAGTCTTTACAATATCCTTTCTGCATACCTCACAAGACCATTCATGCGCCTTCGCATGCTTGACGGAGAGGGTGCATTTTTAGACGCTCCTCCAACTCTGGGCATGCCTGCATGACTTTCTGCAAATATGGCCAGTATTTGCATGCAACATCGCAGCAGAAGAAGCCCACCATGCCAACAGAACACAACTCCTTCTGCAAGTACACTGCGTAGGCATACATTTCGCATCTGCACATGTTGAGGGCCTTGAGGAGCATGTCGGCAAACTGCTATGTCAAGGCCCTCCTCATCTTTAGCAGATGATTTTTCTGTCGTCTCTTTGGCCGCTGTCCACTCTGATGTGCCACACACTCCTTTGCCTGGCATCTACAACATAATAATCACAGTGAAGTGCAGAGATTAACTTAAAGCTATGTTATAGAAACTGTAAGAGAATAATTACACGCTTGGACTTTTTATGGGCATGCCTTTCGCCTGGAAGACACTGTCATAGAAGCCCTTCTCAGAACTAAACAGAGAGTCAGACTGCAAGATTACATCACAAAATTCTACATCAAAGGTGGACGGTAGCTTAGAGGTAAGAGAGGTGGGTTGCTGGTTCATATACCAGACATCTGACAGTGTTGCTCCAACCTCTCGGAGGTGTTTGGATAAAGCAAAAAAATGAATAACTTATTCCCTGAACAAAACATCAACACATAAGAAGGTAGTACAAACCTTGAGGCTTTCTGTAAGTGTTATTGATTGCGATTTCCATTCACTGATATAGCAAGCATCTCCTGTGAGCAGGCAGGACAACGGAGGTCGATTCCACAAAGAATATCTATTTCAAACTGCCAAACTTTTTTTTTGTATTACATTTCGAATTACAATACAATAACAAAAAAACATAGGTCATTACTACATGTATATTTTCTCTGAAGAAACATAAAATAACATTAAAGTAAAAGACTAAAACCACTACACATAAATTGAGTTTCAAAAGTGAAATTACAAATAATAAAATAAGGTCAGGGGTTACAAATGTACAAACCTATATATAGAGTTGTAAGAATAAATTTTTTTGTTATTGATTAACTCTCGAGATTTGATAAAATCTTGCATTTCAAGTAAAAATGTATTGCACAGATTTCAAATATTTGTTTTTGTATATATAACATTTACCAGAGAGAATGAAGAAATGAATGACTAATTCAGTATCAAATCAAATCAAATGTATTTATAAAGCCCTTCTTACATCAGCTGATATCAGCTGATATCTCAAAGTGCTGTACAGAAAAGTCGTTTTGTTTTAATATGAATAATAACATTTGACATATTTCATTGTAAATACATGGGTCTTATTAGTGAAATAGAAAATGTTGATACTTACCTCACTCCAATAAAATGTGTATAATAGTTTCCCCTTCTTTATCAAAGAAAAGGCATATGTCCTCTAAGTCCATGAATTTAGACACGTTATTGCAAGGGTATATTTTTTGCAAGATATTAAAGTTCATTTATTTTACTTTATTTGATATACAAAATGTGTGAGGGAGCAACCAAGCTTTCTTCCATTCAATTACTCCAGAAGAATTTCCCTCTAGATCTTTTTCTTGGATTAAAAAAGCTTTGTTAAGAATGTATTATTACATTTTTATCCCGTAGGGGGCAACCTTCTGACATAAATTGTGCATCTATCTTGACATGTTCTCCAAAACACAAAGGAGATTTGATTAATTGAGTAAGTCCTGAGGGTATTGCTTTGCGTATAAAATTGTATTCTGTATAATGTATTGGGAAGTTATATGTTTCTAAGAACTTTCTCTAAGAGAGTATATTTACTTCTTTATCAAATAAATCAAGCACAAATATAACATATCTTTCAAACCACTTAAGAACAAAGACTTGTATTTAACAACAATATCTTTGTTGTTCCACAGAAGTGCCTTGTGAGGGGTGAAGTTGTGAACATGACAGTTTCCAGGCTAAAAGGGCTTGTCAATGAAATTTGATGGGTAATTTTGCTGGAGAATATTTGCACATCCACAAAAATGGAAGACCTCACAATTTCATAAAAATATGACAGGGAATGAAGTACCATATATATTTAGAGCTAAGCATACATATTTGAATACAGTTTACTTTAAAGGTATTGTTGATATCAATGAAGTCTAGTACTTCAAGGTCACCATCAGCTCTTTGTTGGTTTTACAGACTTAAGTTTGTGTTGTTTATTTTTCCAGATAAAGTCTAGGAAAGTTTTGTTGATATCCTTGCTGGTTTGATCAGCTACAAATAAGGATAGAGCAGGGTAGACAAAACATGACAGACCGTCTTCTTTGGACAATAAAACCCTTCCAATAATAGAGATGTCACGCTATCTCTTGAGAGAAATTGAGATGTTGACGGACAATATGGTTTTTCGCCATGTGCACCCACAGATTGGTAATTTGAGTTATGTGTGGACAATATTTCGCATTTATTTAAGTTAAGTTCCAGACCAGAAGCAGAAGAGAATGATTTGATAATATTAAGTGCAATAGCAACCCGATCCTTATCTTTTAGAAACAGAGCTGTATTGTCTGCTAATTGAGATATTTGTATTTATTTTCCAAATATTGAAATACCTTTTAATTCAGGGTTGTTTAAAATGCTAATAGATAGTAATTCTACAACTAAAAGGAATAAGAAAGCTGAAATAGGGCAACCCTGGCATACACTACGGTGAATATTAAATATTTTAGATGTGTTACGATTAAACATAATATAACTATTAATATCTTTATAAAACATATTGATAACAGAGGCAAAGCTAGTCCCGAAACCAAAAGTGTACAATGAATGTATTAGTCATTTGTGTTCAATTTTATCAAATGCTTTACAAAAGTGGAGGAATAAAACAATATCCTCTGAGTCAATTGAATCAGCGTAATCAATCAAGTCTAAAACTAACCTAATGTTACAGCTGATGTGGCGTCCTTTCATGAAACCAGTTTGGGTTTCATTAATAAGGTGGTTTAGGCTGCTTTTATGTCTATTAGCATATGCTAAAGTTATCAATTTATAATCTGTATTTAATAATGTAATAGGTCTCCAATTATCTATGAAAAGGGGATCTTTATCAGGTTTTGGTATTAAGGAAATAACCCCTTGTTTCATGGTAGTAATCATCTCACCCTTACACGGAACCCAAACCGGCTGCGCGCGTGCGCCATCGTGCGCCATCGTGCATACATTTATTTTGTCCCCCTACACCAAACGCGATCACGACACACAGGTTAAAATATCAAAACAAACTCTGAACAATTACATTAGTTTGGGGACAGGTCGAAAAG
This sequence comes from Salmo salar, assembly GCF_965601325.2. Classification (NCBI taxonomy): domain Eukaryota; kingdom Metazoa; phylum Chordata; class Actinopteri; order Salmoniformes; family Salmonidae; genus Salmo; species Salmo salar. The sequence goes on from NC_138302.1 coordinate 49,982,166, forward strand.
CATTAAATATTTATGGCAATTTAGCTAGTTAGCTTGCACTTGCTAGCTAATTTGTCCTATTTAGCTAGCTTGCTGTTGCTAGCTAATTTGTCCTGTGATATAAACATTGAGTTGTTATTTTACCTGAAATGCACAAGGTCCTCTACTCTGACAATTAATCCACACATAAAACGGTCAACCGAATCATTTCTAGTCATCTCTCCTCCTTCCAGGCTTTTTCTTCTTTGAACTTATATGGTGATTGGCATCTAAACTTTCATAGTATTACCACGACGACAGGCAACACAGTTCATCTTTCAATCACCCATGTGGGTATAACCAATGAGGAGATGGCACGTGGGTACCTGCTTCTATAAACCAATGAGGAGATGGGAGAGGCAGGACTTGCAGCGAGAACTGCGTCAGAAATACAAAGGACTTCTACTTTAGTCCTTGGCAATGCAGACGCTCGTTGACGCGCGCAAGCAGTGTGGGTGCAATAATTGAATAACATAGATTTCTACATTTATTTTGCAACGCTTGCACACGCGACACGAGCGGTGTAGTCAGGGTATTAGCTAGGCATTCTTGAGACATGTTGAATACTGGTCCCTCTAAATGTTCCCAAAAGTGTAAATAAAATTAAACAGAAAAAATATCTGTTCCAGTTGCTTTGCCCATCTTCATAGATTTAAGCGCATCTCTAATCTCTACTATAGAAACTCATGTTCACATATGGACTTCAACTCATCAGAACTAATTGGAACATGACCATGGACATGTTTCATAAAATGCTCACATTCAATCCCATTAAAATTAGATTTAAATAGAATTTCATAGAAAGAATACACAAAGCTAGAGATGATCTTAAGGTGGTAGGTAGCCTAGCGGTTAGTGTTTGGCCAGTAAACAAAAGGTTGCCAGTTTGAATCCCTGAGCTGGCAGTGTGAAAAATCTGTCAATGTGCCCTTGAGCAAACCACATAACCGTAATTTGCTCCAGGTGCGCAGTACTACCTACTATGGCTGACCTACACAGTTCACTGCACTCATGTGGCGATATATATATTTTGGGCTCCCGAGTGGTGCTGCAGTCTAAGACACTGAATCTCAGTGCTAGATGTTTCACTACAGACCCTGGTTTGATTCCAGGCTGTATCACAACCGGCCGTGATTGGGAGTCCCATAGGGTGGCGCACAATTGGCCCAGCGTTGTTTTAGGGGTAGGCCATCATTGTAAATAAGAATTTGTTCTTAACTGACTTGCCTTGTTAAATAAAAGTTAAATAAATAAATTGGGTCTTTACACAAGGTATTATCAATATTTAAGGTAGAAAGAGATTTTCTCTTATAATTCCTTTCTTGAAGAGCAAAACAATTGCTTGTGTGTTTTCTCAACCTCCTCAACCCATTTTGCTCTAGATATAATCAAGGTCACTTTAGCTAAATCAATGTACATTTGATCTAGTTATATTTGAGATTTATTCAAGTCTGTTTCTTCCACTGCTGAAAGGGTATCCTTTTCTAAAAGAACAGTCCATTTATTCATAAGCTCATCTTCTTTCAAAAATGTTTGCCTCTTTAGTTCCTTACTGCGTGTAATGGTGATAGAGCTTACTTTGAATTTAAATATTTCCCAGTTACTTCCATGCTTTGGTTCTAAATCATTTGAATTAAATGAGTCTATGATCAAGTTCTTTATGTTCTTGCTAAAGACTGGATAATTTAGGAGTGAATTATTACATTTCCAGTGTCCTTGAATGCCACTGGATTTTTCAGAATATTCTAACTTCAATAATATATACCGCTCAAAAATATAAAGGGAACACTAAAATAACACATCCTAGGTCTGAATGAATGAAATAATCTTATTAAATACTTTTTTCTTTACATAGTTGAATGTGCTGACAACAAAATCACACAAAAATAATCAATGGAAATCCAATTTAACAACCCATGGAGGTCTGGATTTGGAGTCACACTCAAAATTAAAGTGGAAAACCACACTACAGGCTGATCCAACTTTGATGTAATGTCCTTAAAACAAGTCAAAATGAGGCTCAGTAGTGTGTGTGGCCTCCACGTGCCTGTATGACCTCCCTACAACGCCTGGGCATGCTCCTGATGAGGTGGCGGATGGTCTCCTGAGGGATCTCCTCCCAGACCTGGACTAAAGCATCCGCGAACTCCTGGACAGTCTGTGGTGCAACGTGGCGTTGGTGGATGGAGCGAGACATGATGTCCCAGATGTGCTCAATTGGATTCAGGTCTGGGGAACGGGCGGGCCAGTCCATAGCATCAATGCTTTCCTCTTGCAGGAACTGCTGACACACTCCAGCCACATGAGGTCTAGCATTGTCTTGCATTAGGAGGAACCCAGGGCCAACTGCATAAGCATATGGTCTCACAAGGGGTCTGAGGATCTCATCTCGGTACCTAATGGCAGTCAGGCTACCTCTGGCGAGCACATGGAGGGCTGTGCGGCCCCCCAAAGAAATGCCACCCCACACCATGACTGACCCACCGCCAAACCGGTCATGCTGGAGGATGTTACAGGCAGCAGAACGTTCTCCACGGCATCTCCAGACTGTCACGTCTGTCACATGTGCTCAGTGTGAACCTGCTTTCATCTGTGAAGAGCACAGGGCGCCAGTGGCGAATTTGCCAATCTTGGTGTTCTCTGGCAAATGCCAAACGTCCTGCACGGTTTTGGGCTGTAAGCACAACCCCCACCTGTGGACGTCGGGCCCTCAAACCACCCTCATGGAGTCTGTTTCTGACCGTTTGAGCAGACACATGCACATTTGTGGCCTGCTGGAGGTCATTTTGCAGGGCTCTGCCAGTGCTCCTCCTGCTCCTCCTTGCACAAAGGCGGAGGTAGCGGTCCTGCAGCTGGGTTGTTGCCCTCCTACGGCCTCCTCCACGTCTCCTGATGTACTGGCCTGTCTCCTGGTAGCGCCTCCATGCTCTGGACACTACGCTGACAGACACAGCAAACCTTCTTGCCACAGCTCGCATTGATGTGCCATCCTGGATGAGCTGCACTACCTGAGCCACTTGTGTGGGTTGTAGACTCCGTCTCATTCTACCACTAGAGTGAAAGCACCACCAGCATTCAAAAGTGACCAAAACATCAGCCAGGAAGCATAGGAACTGAGAAGTGCTCTGTGGTCACCACCTGCAGAACCACTCTTTTATTGGGGGTGTCTTGCTAATTGCCTATAATTTCCACCTGTTGTCTATTCCATTTGCACAACAGCATGTGAAATGTATTGTCAATCAGTGTTGCTTCCTAAGTGGACAGTTTGATTTCACAGAAGTGTGATTGACTTGGAGTTACATTGTGTTGTTTAAGTGTTCCCTTTATTTTTTTGAGCAGTGTACTTTTATGATCAGTGAAAGGAGCATGTTTATGACTTACTTCTTGTACATACTGTAAAAGTGGTGGAGAAATGAGAAACAGATCAATTCTGGATCTGACCATCATTGACCTATAACACCAGGTGTATTCGTTAAAGTGGGTATTAAAGAAATGCCATGTATCAACCACTATCAGTTTACTGCAAAAAGAGGTGACGATGTCACTATTCTGAGATATTTGAGCTATTCTAGGTGGAAATCAATCTAAAGAGTTATCAGGTGTTTCATTCAAGTTTCCAGCTATTACAAGCCATGTATTTGTATGCTTGTTTTGCAGCTCAGTAAGCTTATCAGCAAGATCCAAAAATAAAGTCTTATTTGAGGTGTGAGAATTGTACCCATACACATTGCATATAATAAAACAAGCATTGTCTAGTCACCTCCCCCCAAGAAAAAAAATGATAGCAAATAAAATAAAATAAAATTAATTCCCCACCCCCAAGAACCCCCCCCCCCAATGCACCAGCAACCAAGAAAATGAACTCATGAGAAAAAAGAAAAAGACAAAAGAAAACAGAAAACAACAATGCAAAAAAACAAAGGACATCAAGGACAACTAAAATCATAACAGCAAGGCCAACTGTATATGTTTGAGTGCATGTCTGGCACTATTTACATATATGTGTGTATTTGAATGAGAGTGTGCAAATGTACACACACCTCCACGGCATCAGCCTCGGGCAAACCGGCATTAGCTGTAAAAACACTTACTTTCTATTATGTTTTATTTTGACTTTATTTTTTATATATTATCTTTGACCATCATCCTCCCTCCATGCAACTCCACTCCCACTTGTTTCCAATTCCACATCCCAACCCTCAGCTTCCCTCAGCCCATCTCACCTATCTCTGCTGGCCACCATCTTCGGATTTCAACGCAACTTATATCTTTCAACTATGCTGTGATGTTTAACGTACAATTTCAATCTAATTGAATAGAATCCACAGATTGTGAGTTGAAGATAAATACTTTTACTAAGAGTGTTTGTATATTAGTAATTGACTGACCCAGTTTTTCTTGTAGCTACATCTTGTTTGGCCAGCGTTGTGTCAAGTCACTCAGGTTCACACTGACTGTGGCGTGTGCAGAAAGTAGCAAATCACTAATTCAAATTGATCAGGGCATCAATGTTGTTGAGAAAAGTAGCAAAACTTTCGTAGTTCTCGATGGCTAATGTTATATATTTAAAAAATGGCACAGTTGAAAGGACTATCAACACATACTGAGAAGCTCACTTTATAAACAGAAGCATGCTACATTGCAGACCAATCCAAACTCATCTGCCGGCATGTCCAGCCCATCCATTATGTCAGCCAATAATGGCTAGCAGGAAGGTTCCTTGCTTTTTCCATGGCTAAACCAACTAGGTTCGTAATTTTAACAATTTTATTAGCATTTACGGAAGGAATAAAAGTTTGTTATTAAGGCACATGAAAGTACACATGTTCCAGAAGGCAAAGAATGCATTTTGATAAAAAATGTATGTTAATTTTCAAATGCCTCTCCTGTGAAGTAATGACGTGCAACATATGCCTAGTTTCCTGAAACGAGTCACATACAGTGGATTTAAAAAGTCTACACTCCCCTGTTAAAATGCCAGGTTTTTGTGATGTAAAATAATGAGACAAAGATAAATCATGTCAGAACTTTTCCACCTTTAACGTGACCTATAACGTGAACAATTCAATTGAAAAACAAACTGAAATCTTTGATGGGGAAAAATAAAAAATAAAAAACTCACAATAACCAGGTTGCGTAAGTGTGCACACCCTTAAACTAATACTTTGTTGAAGCACCTTTTGATTTTATTACAGCACTCAGTCTTTTTGGGTAGGAGTCTATTAGCATGGCACATTTCATGTGGCAATATTGGCCCACTCTTCTTTGAAAAAGCACTCCAAATCTGTCAGATTGCGAGGACATCTCCTGTGCACAGCCCTCTTCAGATCACCCCAGAGATGTTCAATTGGATTCAGGTCTGGGCTCTGGCTGGGCCATTCCAAAACGTTAATCTTCTTCTGGTGAAGCCATGCTTTCGTGGATTTGGATGTGTGCTTTGGGTCGTTGTCGTGCTGAAAGGTGAACTTCCTCTTCAGCTTTCTAACGGACGCCTGAAGGTTTTGTGCCAAAATTGCCTGGTATTTGGAATTGTTCATAATTCCCTCCACCCTGACTAAGGCCCCGGTTCCAGCTGAAGAAAAATAGCCCCAAAGCATGACGCTGCCACCACCATGCTTCACTGTGGTGTTCTTTGGGTGATGTGCAGTGTTGTTTTTGCGCCAAACATACCTTTTGGAATTATGGCCAAAAGGTTCAACCTTGGTTTCATCAGACCATAACACATTTTCCCACGTGCTTTTGGGGGACTTGATGTTTGTTTTTGCAAACTTCAGCCGGGCTTGGATGTTTTTCATTGTAAGAAAAGGCTTCCGTCTTGCTACCCTACCCCATAGCCCATTCATATGAAGAATACGGGAGATTGTTTTCACATGTAGCACACAGCCAGTACTTGCCAGAAATTCCTGCAGTTCATTTAATGTTGCTGTAGGCCTCTTGGAAGCCTCCCTGACCAGTTTTCTTCTCGAGGGACGTCCAGTTCTTGGTAATGACTCTGTGGTGCCATATTTTCTCCACTTGATGATGACTGTCTTCACTGTGTTCCATGGTATATGTAATGCTTTGGAAATTCTTTTGTACCCTTCTCCTGACTGATATCTTTCAACAATGAGATCCCTCTGATGATTTGGAAGCTCTCTGCGGACCATGGCTTTTGCTCTGAGATGCAACTAAGAAAATGTCTGTAAAATCCTGCTAGAACAGCTGAACTTTATTTGTGATTAATCAGAGTCACTTTAAATGATGGCAGGTGTGTAATGACTTGTATTTAACATGAGTTTGAATGTGATTGGTTAATTCTGAACACAGCCACATCCCCAGTTATAAGAGGGTGTGCACACTTATGCAACCAGGTTATTGTAAGGTTTTTATTTTTCATTTTTCCCCCTCGAAGATTTCAGTTTTTTTTCAATTGAATTGTTCACATTATAGGTCACATTAACAGTAGAAAAAGTTCTGACATGATTTATCTTTGTCTCATTCTTTTACATCACAAAAACCTGGCATTTTAACAGGGGTGTGTAGACTTTTTATATCCACTGTATGTCATAAAATGATTATATACTGTAGGTCGTTATATATTATTATTATTATTGATATATATATATATATATATATATATAAAATTAAACTACAAGTGCATATCTATGTGGTTTTAATGTACATTAGCTGTGGTTCCTCTTATGTTGGGAGTAATACACCCTTTAGATTCTATTTTCAATACATCATTAGGTTAGTCAATCGGTCAGAGGATTTTAAAATGTTATAGCACTACTTTGTATTTAATCCCACATTGAAATGAAATCCAGTGAGCCGCAACAATTGGTCAGTATATTGCAACTGCATTTAGTACTCGTTAGAAAAGTCCTAACAAGGAAGTCATGCTGCCTGACAGTTGAACAACGCTAGCCTTGATGAGGCCCTTACTCTCTTGGGGTTGTTATGTGTAGTGTGATCAAGGGACCTGGCTTGAAGTCTACCTCAGGTCAATACCCCCGCCTACCCTTTGCTACTCTGATGCACAGAAGTGCATGAGGGTCAAAAGAAAGTCCTGTTAAGGCGTGAGGGATTTGTGATAGAGAAAGCACAGGTTGTGTTTTCTGAACCGAGGGAGTAGTGTAACGATCCTAGCCTTGATACGTCTGTTAAGAAATCCCCCAAGGGAGATCTCGTTTTGGCATCTCCCTTGGTGTTCCTTTATGGCAGGGTTTCCCAACCCTCTCCTCACCCTCTATTTTATGCCATTTTTATCGTAAAAAAGCGATAATATTCCGACCGGGAATCTGTGTTTTAGTACAAAGAGAGAGAAACTAAAAACATGGTGTCGCCCCGTGCACGCGCCTCAGCTCATTGTCCTCTGATAGACCACTTAACCAAAGGCGCTAAAGTTTTTCAGCCAGCGGCTGGAATTACATCATTCAGCTTTTTCCCGGGTTCTGAAAGCCTATGGGAGCCGTAGGAAGTGTCACGTTACAGCAAAGATCCTACATTTTCAATAAACAGAGCCAAGAAGCCCAAGGAATGGTCAGAGAGGGTACTTCCTGTACAGAATCTTCTCAGGTTTTTGCCTGCCATATGAGTTCTGTTATACTCACAGACACCATTCAAACAGTTTTAGAAACTTTAGCGTGTTTTCTATCCAAAGCCAATAATTATATGCATATTCTAGTTTCTGGGCAGTAGTAATAACCAGATTAAATCGGGTATGTTTTTTATCCGGCCGTGTAAATACTGCCCCCTAGCCCTAACAGGTTAACATGATTTTTGAATGACTACCTGATCTCTGTTTATTTTATTTTTTTATTTGACCTTTATTTAACCAGGTAGGCCAGTTCTCATTTACAACTGCGACCTGGCCAAGATAAAGCAAAGTAGTGCGACAAAAACAACAACACAGAGTTACACATGGTATAAACAAAAGTACAGTCAATAACACACTAGAAAAGTCTGTATACAGTGTGTGCAAATAAATAGGCCATAGTGGCGAAGTAATTACAATGTAGCAATTAGCACTGGAGTGATAGATGTGCAGATGAGGATGTGCAAGTAGAAATACTGGTGTGCAAAAGAGCAGAAAAACAAAACCAAATATGGGGATGAGGAAGGTAGTTGGTTGGATGGGCTATTTACAGATGGGCTGTGTACAGCTGCAGGGATCGGTAAGATGCTCTGACAGCTGATGCTTTAAGTTAGTGAGGGAGATATAAGTCTCCAACTTCAGTGATTTTTGCAATTCGTTCCAGTCATTGGCAGCAGAGAACTGGAAGGAAAGGCGGCCAAAGCAAGTGTTGGCTTTGGGGATGACCAGTGAAATATACCTGCTGGAGCACGTGCTACGGGTGGGTGTTGCTATGGTGACCAGTGAGCTGAGATAAGGCAGAGCTTTACCTAGCAAAGACTTATAGATGACCTGGAGCCAGTGGGTTTTGTGACGAATATGTAGCGAGGACCAGCCAACGAGAGCATACAGGTCGCAGTGGTGGGTAGTATATGGGACTTTGGTGACAAAACGGATGGCACTGTGATAGACTGCATCCAATTTGCTGAGTAGAGTGTTGGAGTCGATTTTGTAAATGACATCGCCGAAGTCAAGGATCGGTAGGATAGTCAGTTTTACGAGGGTATGTTTGGCAGCATGAGTGAAGGAGGCTTTATTGCGAAATAGGAGGCCGATCTAGATTTCATTTTGGATTGGAGATGCTTAATATGAGTCTAGAAGGAGAGTTTACAGTCTAGCCAGACACCTAGGTATTTATAGTTGTCCACATATTCTAAGTCAGAACTGTCTAGAGTAGTGATGCTAGTCGGGCGGGCGGGTGCGGGCAGCGATCGGTTGAAGAGCATGCATTTCATTTTAATAGCATTTAAGAGCAGTTGGAGGCCACGGAAGGAATGTTGAATGGCATTAAAGCTCGTTTGGAGGTTTGTTAACACAGTAACTAAAGAAGGCCCAGATGTATACAGAATGGTGTCGTCTGTGTAGAGGTGGATCAAAGAATCACCCGCAGCAAGAGCGACATCATTGATATATACAGAGAAAAGAGTTGGCCCGAGATTTGAACCCTGTGGCACCCCCATAGAGACTGCCAGAGGTCCAGACAACAGGCCCTCCGATATGACACACTGAACACTATCTGAGAAGTAGTTGGTGAACCAGGCGAGGCAGTCATTTGAGAAACCAAGGCTGTTGAGTCTGCCAATAAGAATACGGTGATTGACAGAGTCGAAAGCCTTGACCAGGTTGATGAAGACAGCTGCACAGTACTGTCTTTTATCGATGGTGGTTATGATATCGTTTAGGACCTTGAGCGTGGCTGAGGTGCACCCGTGACCAGCTCGGAAACCGGATTGCATAGCGGAGAAGGTACAGTGGGATTCAAAATGGTCGGTGATCTGTTTGTTCACTTGGCTTTCGAAGACTTTAGAAAGGCAGGGCAGGATGGATATAGGTCTGTAACAGTTTGGGTCTAGAGTGTCTCCCCTTTGAAGAGGGGGATGACCGCGGCCACTTTCCAATCTTTAGGAATCTCAGATGATACGAAAAAGAGGTTGAACAGACTAGTAATAGGGGTTGCAACAATGGCAGCAGATACGCTCTCGTTGGTTGGCCTTCGCTTCATACTCGTCGCCAAACCCACTGGCTACAGGTTATCTACAAGTCTCTGCTAGGTAAAGCCTCGCCTTATCTCAGCTCACTGGTCACCATAGCAGCACCCACTCGTAGCACGCGCTCCAGCAGGTATATCTTACTGGTCACCCCCAAAGCCAATTCCTCCTTGGTCGTATTTCCTTCCAGTTCTCTGCTGCCAATGACTGGAATGAACTGCAAAAATCTCTGAAGCTGGAGACTCATATCTCCCTCACTAGCTTTAAGCACCAGCTGTCAGAGCAGCTCACAGATCACTGTACCTGTACATAGCCCATCTGTAAACAGCCCATCTATCTACCTACCTCATCCCCATACTGTATGTATTTATTTTGCTCTTTTGCACCCCAGTATCTCTACTTGCACATTCATCTTCTGCACATCTACCATTCCAGTGTTTAATTGCTATATTGTAATTACTTCGCTACCATGGCCTATTTATTGCCTTAACTTACCTCATTTGCACTCACTATATAGACTTTTTGTTTTCTTTTGTTCTACTGTATTATTGACTGTATGTTTTGTTTATTCCATGTGTAACTCTGTGTTGTTGTATGTGTCGAATTGCTATGCTTTATCTTGGCCAGGTCGCAGTTGCAAATGAGAACTTATTCTCAACTAGCCTACCTGGTTAAATAAAGGTGAAATAAAAAAATGTAATAAAAAAATTGTCTAGCCCAGCTGATTTGCAGGGATCCAGATTTTGCAGCTCTTTCAGAACATCAGCTGTCTGGATTTGGGTGAAGGACAAGGGGGGGAGGGGGGGGGCTTGGGCCAGTTGCTGCGGGGGGTACAGAGCTGTTGGCCGGGGTTGGAGTAGCCAGGTGGAGAGCTTGGCCAGCCATAGAGAAATGCTTATTGAAATTCTCGATTATCGTGGATTTATCTGTGGTGACAGTGTTTCCTAGCCTCAGTGCAGTGGGCAGCTGGGAGGAGGTGCTCTTATTCTCCATGGACTTTACAGTGTCCCAAAACTTTTTTGAATAAGTGCTACAGGATGAAAATTTCTGTTTGAAAAAGCTAGCCTTTGCTTTCCTAACAGACTGTGTATATTGGTTCCTGACTTCCCTGAAAAGTTGCATATCACGGGGACTATTCGATGCTAGTGCGTACACCGCAGGATGTTTTTGTGCTGGTCAAGGGCAGTCAAGTCTGGAGTGAACCCAGGGCTATATCTGTTCTTAGTTCTACATTTTTTTGTATGTGTGTGTACCCCACACATACAATTATCTGTAATGTCCCTCAGTCGAGCAGTGAATTTCAAACACAGATTCAACCAGGGAGGTTTTTCAATGCCTGGCAAAGAAGGACACCTATTGGTAGACAGGTAAAAAAAGAAAAAAAAAGCTGACATTTAATATCCCTTTGAGCATGGTGAACTTATTAATTACACTTTGGATGGTGTATAAATACACCCAGTCACTACAAAGATACAGGCGTCCTTCATAACTCAGTTGCCGGAGAGGAAGGAAACTGCTCAGGGATTTCATCATGAGGCCAATGGTGACTGTAAAACAGTTACATAGTTTTTTATTAACCTTTATTTAACTAGTTTAATGGCTGTGATAGGAGAAAACTGAGGATGGATCAACAACATTGTAGTTACTCCACAATACTAACCTAATTGACAGAGTGAAAAGAAGGAAGCCTGTACACAATAAAAAATATTCCAAAACATCCATCCCGTTTGCAACAAGGCAATAAAGTAGTACAGCAAAAATATTAAATGTTATGTTTGGGGCAAATCCAACACATTACTGAGTACCACTCTCCATATTTTCAAACATAGTGGTGGCTGCATCATGTTAAGTGTATGCTTGTAATCGTTAAGGACTGGGGGATGTTCCTGAGTAGCTGAGTTACACTTTGACTTACGTCTGCTTGAAAATGTGGCAAGACCTGAAAATGATCAACAACCAATTTGACAGAGCTTTGAGAATTTTAAAATGAGTAATAGGCAAATGTTGCACAATCAAGGTGTTGAAAGCTCTTAGAGACTTACCCAGAAAGACTCACAGTTGTAATTGCTGCCAAAGGTGCTTCTACAAAGTATTGACTCAGGGGTGTGAATTAGGGTAGAATGGCGGGACCCAGTTACCGAGATTTACAGGCCAAAACCACTCCCTTTTCCCGGGATAAATAACTGCGAGAAACCAGTCAATTTTGGCGTGAAATGGAACTGTTAAATGATATGCAATGTCTAAATCTGGTTGCTCTACGGCCTCTGCATGATGAATCAACGCTCAGGGTGGGGACAGACAGCCCATCTCAGTATGGAGTGCAGTTCACAATGCATGTAGACCTATCTTCTCATCATGGTCCATTTTTTCTTGTGACAGGTAGGCCTACATTTGCTACAGAATAGCCTATGCTACAGTAATATAAAGACAGAATGCGCGTCTAATTTACCATTATAAACTGGGTGGTTCGAGCCCTGACTGCTGATTGGCTGAAAACTGTGATATATGAGACCGTATAACACGTGTATGACAAAACATTTATTTTTACTGCTCTAATTACATTGGTAACCAGTTTATAATAGCAATAAGGCACCTCGGGGGTTTGTGGTATATGGCCAATATACCACGGCCACGAGGTGCCTTATGCTTAAATAGACTATTCGAAGAGGGACGCAAGCTAAATGTTAAATACAGTAGCCAATAGAACTCGGTGGTTTGAAAGAATAGCGAATGCGCAATGGCGGTAAGCTATAGCAGTTATTTATTCAGACCCATAAGCAATCTTCGTGAAGAGAAGTGAAAGCCTTTTGCATCTAATTATATTCCTATATTATTCAAGGATGTCATTAGAATGATGAAGATAAGGACAACGAAACTCAATTCATTTACCTGTTGAAAGCGAGGAAGGAATGAAGCAACACTAGAGAGAGAAAGAGGAGGTAGGCTAATAACATTAGGGGAAATATTATGAAAGGTATATGTGTCAGCCTACTAATTATACAAATAGGTCCTATTACATTTCTAAATTAAAATCAAATTCTCTAGCCTATGCTTGTAACTTTGTAGGCCATGTTCTCTCCCTGCTTTATCGTGGTTTGAACGATGTTTGGAATTCCAGTCCGTATAATACAATACAGTAATACAGTTCACACTCAAAAATATTAGCCTACTGGAGCTCATTATATGTATTTAGCGAAGAGAGCATATAGCTAGCTACGTCTATGGGCTTTAATGTTTTTATGTCGTGCATAACGGCAGTAGCCTATATCATGTGTATTGGCTAAAGGCACAATCCTCTGGGCTTTTTGGGGCTTGGGCTCATTAAATGGGTTTAATATATGGCTCATCAGGCTCAGGTAGCATCAGGCTTGCATATTCAATCAAAGCTCTAATCAAATAAAGACATAGGCTTATTTATATGCTTTATAATGCTGTTGAATGACACTTCCGGTTTTGGCGGGAAATATCGGGTTACCTGGGAGAAAAGTGATTTATTTTCAAGATGGAACATTTGTAAAATACTGGGAAAATATTCAACCCTAACGAGCCTCCTAGGTTTTGTATTGAAGTCAATGTACCAAGAGGAGGACAGAAACTAGCTGTCGTCCGGCTCCACCATGGTGCTACCCTACAGAGTGCTGTTGAGGCTACTGTAGATCCTTCACTGCAAAACAGTATGTTTAAATCAATTATTTGTTGACGTGAATTTATTTAGTCGTTTTATCTAAAAAATGAGAACTTTTTTTGTGTTTCACTATTTACATTTTTCAGAAATTCACTGAGGAGGATGGTCCTCCCCTATTTGTTGATGTGAAAATGTTATATATTTTGCCTGCTGCTTTGCAAGAATATCACAGAAGTCTTCCAAGACTACAGTAGGCGCTGTTTCTCATGATTCCGCAGTCGCTCGAGCATGACACCTATATCTGGTGTGAGGATTTCTTTGACACATCATTGGCTGTAAATATTAGATAACAACATTGTTGAGCTAATGTTTTTTTGTTTTACAAATAGGACACACTGTTCATGTCGTGTAGCCTTTTATATATGTTTCAACTTTGCCATTTATTTGTTGTCGCCTTTGCAGCTACATAATGTATTGTCATTCAGACGTTTTTATACTAGCATGCACAAGCTAGTATTCTGCCTGCAGCACAATCGATGATGACACGATTTATGGTAATGACGAAACCTTCCAAATAAAAGCCATCATTTTAAAACATTGACATTTGGATAACTCGTTCAAAAGAAAAAACTTCCAAATGTTCTCTACAGCACATGCCAAAATGCCTTGAATTGCTTAGGGCCCTGACTGTCCCCCTCAAAAACTAACCATGCCTTGTTAGTAGAGACCCTACTGAGTATTTCCCACCTCACTTTAGCTGAGACAGGTAGAACATTTTTCGCTCTACAAGCAAATATGGCGACAACAATTAAATGGCAAAGTCTATTACAGCATTGGGGGCTATGGGGGGGTGGAGAACAAAGTGCTGCTGGATATGTATGGCACAGTCGCCTCCAAAACGACACATATTTGGTTATTAGAGACCCGACAGTATTTCTCAGCCCAGTTTATATGAGACATGTAGTCAAGTTTTTTCTCTACAACCCAAAAAGTATCCCATATACAGTGTATTGCATTGCAGTGAATGGAGTGGGTGGAGTAAGGAGTCACCAGCACTCTGTATTAAACCCGTTGCCCAGCACAATAAATCAATTTAAGTTTTGTAGACTCTATTGAGTAATTTCAATAACAGATATTTGTATTTTATGAAAAGTGTATTTCTTAAATATAAGGGTTCCCAAACCTTTTCACTCGTGGCCCCCCTTCCAGCATTGAGGAACTACCCGCACATACGCGCCACGTCTGTTTCTATGGGCACAAGCACTGTTCATAACACAAACTCTTCACACCCCTCTTGTTGGTGGAGAGAATTTTGTAGGTTTAAAGCTTATTTCCTGCAATTCTACACATTTTGTCATGGGTGCAAAGACAATTTAGCAGTATTAAAGCTCATTTTCTTGCATTTCCATATAGTTTGCAATATCTAATGTGTATTCATGTGATATTTGAGTGACAAAAAAATTACAACAAAATCTATGGGCTAATTATAATTTTTTTTTTTTTAAATACTTTAGCTGACATGGGCTAGTTGATCAGGACATTTCTGACAAGTTATAAATAGTTCTCTACGGTATGCAATGACTAACATGACAAGAGGAACTGATGATGCATGTATTTGCGTTGTTTGCTCTATAACCCATTAATTCATACGCCACTGTGATATACAATAAGGCAGTGACAACAAATAGACAACAGTCACACAGTGGCGGAATAAATTCATACATTTGTTTCATCACAAAACCAGAGAGCAACATCTGTCCTGTGAAGTCCAAAAAGCAAATATTGCATTTAACAAACAGTTATATGCAGCATGGTCAAGCAAGTTAATTTTTTCAACAGTTTACTAAACAACGACTGATTTAGAACCATGGAGTTACCGCAAGTCAGCACAAAGACAACGGGAGCACTGCCTCGGCTATTCCAGCTCCATTTCAACTTAAACATTTAAACATCATCAAATCAACAAAGCTATATATATGCTTAGTTTAATACATTGAAAACAAACTTAAATATACCAAAAACAATTTAGTCCAATCAATGTTGCTAAATATCATGTGGCTGTCCATGGTACTTATTTCTTGTGTGTGTGCATGTGCAAGTAAAACACATTTTGGGGACTACTTGTAGACTAGTTGAACGCCAATACCGTCCTCTACTCTTTCATGTTGGGAAAACGGTCTATGGCTCCATACGCTTTTCGTTTTTGTTTTCATAGGCTACCTATCAAAAATGCTTGCTAGCCTAACTTCCTCGAATGGGCAACAAATAACCAGCTAAGTTAGCTAGCTAGTTAACATGAGCCTGCTAGCCTGTTAGGGCTAGGGGGCAGTATTGACACGGCCGGATAAAAAACATACCCGATTTAATCTGGTTACTAGTCCTGCCCAGTAACTAGAATATGCATATAATTATTGACTTTGGATAGAAAACACCCTAAAGTTTCTAAAACGGTTTGAATGGTGTCTGTGAGTATAACAGAACTCATATGGCAGGCAAAAACCTGAGAAGATTCCTTACAGGAAGTGCCCTCTCTGACAAGATCTTGTTCTTCTTGTCTCTGTTTATTGAAGACTGAGGATCTTTGCTGTAACGTGACACTTCCTACGGCTCCCATAGGCTCTCAGAGCCCGGGAAAAAGCTGAATGATATCGAGGCAGCCCCAGGCTGAAACACATTATCGCGTTTGCATAGTGGCCGGTCAGAGTACTCTGAGACTCAGGCTCGTGCACGAGGGCACGAGATGTTTTTATTTTTTCTCTCTTTGTACGTATACACGCTTTCCCGGTCGGAATATCATCGCTTTTTTTACGAGAAAAATGGCTTAAAAATTGATTTTAAACAGTGGTTGACATGCTTCGAAGTACGGTAATGGAATATTTAGAATTTTTTTGTCACGAAATGCGCCATGCTCGTCACCCTTATTTACCCTTTCGGATAGTGTCTTGAACGCACGAACAAAACGCCGCTATTTGGATATAACAATGGATTATTTGGGACCAAACCAACATTTGTTATTGAAGTAGAAGTCCTGGGAGTGCATTCTGACGAAGAACAGCAAAGGTAATAACATTTTTCTTATAGTAAATCTGACTTTGGTGAGTGCTAAACTTGCTGGGTGTCTAAATAGCTAGCCCTGTGATGCCGGGCTATCTACTTAGAATATTGCAAAATGTGCTTTCACCGAAAAGCTATTTTAAAATCGGACATATCGAGTGCATAGAGGAGTTCTGTATCTATAATTCTTAAAATAATTGTTATGTTTTTTGTGAACGTTTATCGTGAGTAATTTAGTAAATTCACCAGCAGTGTTCGGTGGGAATGCTAGTCACATGCTAGTCACATGCTAATGTAAAAAGCAGTTTTTTTATATAAATATGAACTTGATTGAACAAAACATGCATGTATTGTATAACATAATGTCCTAGGGTTGTCATCTGATGAAGATCATCAAAGGTTAGTGCTGCATTTAGCTGTGGTTTGGGTTTATGTGACATTATATGCTAGCTTGAAAAATGGTTGTCTGATTATTTCTGGCTGGGTACTCTGCTGACATAATCTAATGTTTTGCTTTCGTTGTAAAGCCTTTTTGAAATCGGACAGTGTGGTTAGATTAACGAGAGTCTTGTCTTTAAAATGGTGTAAAATAGTCATATGTTTGAAAAATTGAAGTTTTTGCATTTTTGAGGTATTTGAATATCGCGCCACGGGATTACACTGGCTGTTGAGCCCAGAGAGGCTAGGCTACATCTAGGCTACATATTGAACTTGAATTGTCTCAGGCCAGTGGCACAATATATTAATTTATGGTTAGATCAGAATTGCCGTCATAATCATTTGCCTGTATGGAGAATTAAGTCAAAACAACAAGTTCAAATCCCCATCTCCATCTATGGTTTAGGAAAAGGCCAATTTAACAAGCTAGCTACTGCAAGACATCACCACAAGCGGACCAGAAACAGACACGTTTTTCTGACAATTATGATGTATTTCTCAGGATGTCATTTAATTGGTGTGAAGCCAAATCCAAACTGGCCTCCCTTGGGGGACATTTTGCTGCACTAGGACAACCCACAGTTGAGCTCAGTTCAATGCTGATTGGCTAATTATTTTATAATTGTTTTATCAAGGGAGGCCAAACGCTTGCTGGCATCAATCAATCAAACGCTACAGCAGCAACATGTCATACTCTTTTGTTCCAGACAGTATCAGATACATGGGCTACACATACTGAGTCAGAGGGGCACTGTTTCCCTCACTCAGATGATTTCTCCAGTGAGATTCAGCCACTTGTGAATTGATGGAAAATTATGAAAACACAGAGAGACGAAAGATACATTATTTTATAATTGTTTTAGTTTTTTTATTGGTCAAACCTGGGTTCCCTTGGCATCTATGAATACACAACATTGACTGCACTAGAGTGCAAAAATAAGATATTCCCAAAGTTTAGCATGTCTTGTGGGGGGACTTTTATTTTGAAACAGTCCACGATCGTGTTGGCAGCATAATATCCTGCTGCTAGGATAACTGTAATTACTTGTTTAGCTAGCTTGAGTCATACAGAGGTGAGCTTCTAAAAATAAGGCACTTGTTTTTAAACGTTGACGTTATTGTTTTTTCCCATTGTATTTGTAGCGTGTCACCTGTGCCCAATGGGGTTCAATAAGACGTACATCAGTATTGGGTATGCCTCTTTTGGCATGCTTATGGGATTCTCAGCGTTTCTCGTGTGGAACATCGCGTACAACCAACCATGGACAGCTGCAATGGGAGGATTATCAGGTAAAGACAAGTATTAGCCAGAATGTAAACAATTATTTATTTTTGTGGATGAGTTTGTGGACAATATGTAACAGTATACACTGCAGTATTTTAAGGATTTACCTGTCCATTGGACTCGCATGAGCTGAATATTGCCACAGTAGGCTACCCATCTCTTACAGTACTGTTACACGATTTTAGAGTGACAAATAGTCAGAAGCCCACACTTTCATTTATCTTTTTAAATTTCTAAACGTTCTACCTAAAGTCCTAAACGCTTTACCTCAGGTATTCTAGAAAAGTTGGACTTTTCAACTTCAGAGAATAGCTACATGGCTATACACCACGCTCCATGATCTCTAAAACGGTAGCTAACATTACAACTTTGGCAAAAAAATGTAGTAACATTACATAGGTCTTATACCATGAATATCTAGGATAACTTTATTACCCAGTAAAAAATAAATGGGTGTATATCCAGCACTGTCTACTTTCGTGTATCCAAAGCATTTTATATTACCAGCTTGGTTAACCTGGAATTCTGGATCTTCCTGATGCTTAAACCACACTGGCCAAAAAACAGTCTGGTGTCAACTCAAACTGTGTTATTTCTGCTTACACTGCTTATTGGGACTAAAAGCTTTTGATACGTTTCCTCAGATGAATTTATCACACGTGTCCCTCTACTCATCCCATTTGAAGTTCTCAGCATCACCATTACAATTTGCTGGCCTAGAGCGGAAGCCTGAACCTACCATAAAGTAATACTTATCTTGGCATTGAACATAATCTACTCTACGCCTAGTTAACAACCATGTAAAAAAAAAAAGTTACTTTAGAATTAAACATTGAATTGCTTAGGCCTAGTATTTGCATGAAGTGACTTTAAAGTATTATTTATGTATTACATAATGGCCCACTAGGGAAGGGGTTCCCAAACTTTTTCACGCAGGCCCTCCTTCCAGCATTGGGGAACACATTTTTATCATGGGGTGCAGAGAATTTTTAGCTGACATGGGCTAGTTGATCTGGACATTTCTGCCAAGTTATAAATATCTCTCTAAGGTATGCAATAACTGATGATGCACTACCTAATTTTGTAATTGCGCCTTGTGCTTTCTACTATTACAACTTTCAAGAGTAAATTGAAAGCTGGACCTTCAAATAAAGGAAGTCCCCCCCTGCCAACCCCTCGCGCCCTGCACAGTTTGGGAACCACTGCACTAGGTAACAAGTGGCGCATTTATGGCTGTGAACTTTGTCCTCTCAGGTCAGCAAGCTGATATCAGTGTGACTTTCTTCTCATCTCTCTGATGTAGGCCTATTGGCAAACAGAACAGTAGCTACATTTGCATATTTAGTATTGTAGGCAAATGTCACTGACAGTGCAGGTCTTGCTATTTTAACATGAATGAGAAGGACCTTTTATAAAGTGCACTGTCACTGATGTTCTTATTGAGGCCAAATCCATATCTTTCTTGTGGAGTTGTGATAACAGCATGTGGTGCCTGTGCCAATACAGAGAGAATCAATAAGGGTGCAATTCTTGCTAGGGTTTTTCGTGGCATGTGCTTGGTTGGTCATATGATTCTAGAGACCATGAGATGGGGAAATGAGTGGGGTCAGCATGGCAGATTGACACAGCCGAATAAGCCTATTCCCTCTAGAAATGACTCATGAGGGTCAATTGAACTTACTAGCTTGGCTGCATCCCGATTCTGTTCCCTAAAAAACTCTTCCCTAAAAAACTCCCATCACGGATTTAAAAGCATTGGATTGATATGGCCCTAAGCATTGGCTAGAGGGAATTTCAACAACCATTGTTAGAGCTACGACAGGATGCGTGCAAGTGCACACTTCAGTAGAAGGGTGGGGAACTGTGGCTCAGCTCCACTCACTATCTGACCATGCTTGAAAGGAAGCAAGTCTGGTACTTTCCAACCTCAAACACTGTTTTAACAACCAACCCTGAAGGAAAAAAACCAAAAGTTGTGTAGGCTACTTGCTCATTAGTTTTGGGCCCGTATTCAAAAGGAGTGTCGGCGTAGGTGATGATTTAGGATCTTTGTCCATACGGCCCTTGACATTGCCACTTTGTCCTATCTAGCATGGCCAACTAGTGAAGACCATTTTAGCCTAATATTGTGTAAGATGCGGTGAAAGTGGATTCATGAAGGATAGTGCTAAACACTAGTGCTATGTCCAGACCCAAATGTGTGTGGTTATGAAACAGTAAAAGAGGAACATGGAGGAGTGAGTGACAGAACAGTGTGATTTGAGACACACAGCAAAATATTACATTGTTCACCCCTAAAATGTACATGACATTTTAGTAATTTAGCTGACGCTCTTGTCCAGAGCCACTTACAGTAGTGAGTTCATACTTTTTTTTCATACTGGTCCCCCATGGGAATCGAACCCACAACCCTGGCATTGCAAGAGCCACGCTCTACTAACTGAGCCACACACTGACATAGTCTACGCCAACAAGACCTAAACCTCAAATATTGTCTACGGACAGCTCAAGATTGCAGTTAGACAAGCAAAGGCATGTCTTGACTTGAGAGAACCCCTCATCCTCCCAATTCTATGCCATGCAAATACTTGCGATAGTTACACGTGCTTTTCTCATGTCAGTAATTAACTTAGTGTAGGGATTGTGAACGGCCAGCCCCTGACTGTGAATGTGTGTGCATGTGTCTTTCTCCCACAGGTGTGCTGGCGCTCTGGGCCCTCATCACCCACATCATGTACCTGCAGGACTACTGGCGCACCTGGCTGAAGGGCCTCAAATTCTTTCTCTTCATCGGAGTCGTCTTCTCCCTGCTGGCCGTGGTGGCTTTCATCACCTTCCTCTCCCTCGCCATTACCAACAAAGAGTGTGAGTCTCACACACACCTCCCCCTCTCTCTCATTCATTCATTCATTCATTCATTCACTCCTCCTTTCATCCTAATTTGCTTCTCCTCTCCCCTTCACTTGCTTTACTGTTCATTCGCAAATGGCTACGTCTCTCCTCCATTTGCTTCCCTTCCCATCCTCTGTTTCATCCATTGTACTTTTTCTTGTTGTGCATTAGGATGTATTTAGTGATTTAGTATTGCATGTTTTAATCCCTTAGGGCACGTCCACATAATGAAATCTATTTCCACACAAAATGACTGCTTGCCAGAGATTGTTTGCTCTGGCATCACATGACTCCATGGGGTTATTCAATGGGAGATCCTTGCCCTTTGTGTATGCTACGAGCCTGAAGCTTTGGTCACTTTTCCTACAGGAACCTTCATTGAGAAGCACCTGACTCAATGAATTGTGTAACAGTGTGCCAACCATGGCTTTTTCTCTGAGTCTGCAAGTCTCTAATGTCTGTCGTATCTCTGTGGTTCCCAGCTATGACTGACCCGAGGAGCCTGTTTCTTTCGGGCGTGTGGAGCTTCATGACTCTAAAGTGGTCCTTCCTGCTGGCCCTCTATTCCCACCGCTACCGCAAGGAGTTTGCCGACGTCAGCATCCTCAGTGACTTTTGATGAGGGCCGTTGAACACCCCCCCCCCCCCCCTCCCACCTAATGGAGGTCTATGGAAGACTAACAAGCAGGGCTCCTAACCTGAGGGTGCTAACTAGGGGAGAAGGGAGGGAGTGAAGATTTAAGGTGTTGGTGAAGCCAAGTAGTCATGACGAGGATGAGCGATGGAATGAGGGTTGATCTGAAAGGTGTGGGGTAGCTGCAAATACACGAGATGTCTTCCACCAATCGCTTGATTATAAATCCACGAGGAGGAGTTAACGGGTACACACTTTGGAGAAAAGGGTAGTGAATCGGAACGCAGCCTGTGTATTGTCTGTGTTAATGAGAGAATTAGTTCCTGGACCTCTGTCCATGCCCGCACCTTCTCAGTTAGGTCACACACACACACACACACACACACACACACACCCCCTTCTGTATCTGTAAACAGGGTATGCTCAACTCCTGCTAGGCCAGTCTATCCACAAGTTCATCCCTATGTTATGGCTTTGACTCTGTTCCTATGCGTATGTATGTGACACTGTCTGTGCTCCTCTTGTATGTCTTAAAAACATGTTTTTAGAGTGAATATCTCCCTTTTTTAATGAGATTTGAATCTTCTTTTTGATGACTTTGTAGGTAATCCTTGTTAATTGTGTACATCACGTGTTAAACTCATTCCACGGAGGGTCTAGTGTCTGTGGGTTTTCGTTCCTCCCTTGTACTTGATTGATGAAGGTCACTAATTAGTAAAACAAACTCCTTTCACCTGGTTGCCTCTGTTTTAATTGAAAGGAAACCCCCAAAACCTGCAGACCCTAGGCCATTTGTGGGAATGAGTTTAACAACCCTGCTGTACATCTTCCTGTGCTTATATAACTAGGAACATATTCTTAACAAGATATACAATTTTTCTCATATAATTGATGTGGTTATGACAGAGAATTCATTTCCATTCTCTTGCCACAAGGGGGAGTCAGTCGATCAAATGTTGCGGCTGTTGGTAAAACAGCCCACTCGTTTAGAAAGTTGTTAGAAAACAAAGTTTATCTGCACACATCATATAATACATACATTATACACAACAAAAGGACACGTCACAGGCCTGTTTGGGAAATCCTAGTAGTCTTTTTTTTATTTTTTTTATTTTTTAGGATGACTGTTTTGATCTGTGTTATCCATGTGTGAACTTTTAGTCCACAGAAAGCTGCTGTCACCTGGAGTCAGTGTATGTGATGAAGCAACTACATTTAGAGTATCGTGTCGCAACACTATTTGGTAACACTTTGTATTATGATACAGTTATAATGCTTTGGAAATGAGACTTGTATAATGTCTTATAGCGTTATACCTGTCAGTGTTCGACACTATTTCAAAACATCCCCACAAATAGTTTAAAAAAAAAAGATTTATATGAAGAAGGATTGCACTACCATCACAGAATGTTAGAACAACTGCTTTTTCACAACAGTTGCCCATGGAAACCCAACTGCCTCGTCTTATTTGAATGGAGAACGTTCAAACGAGGGAGTTCGTTTTGTGGAATTTGTGTTATTGCTGTGCCTTCGCTTTAGCTCGCAAACGTTATTGTTCATCAAACTGCTGTTTATGGAGATTAATTTGATTGTGCTCTACCTTTTTTCCTTTACATCTGTTTGCTTCTCTGTGTGCTACCACATGTATCATATTGTAATATAAAGAAACATGACATTGTGTATATCCACTTGTGTGTATGTAGGAATGTATGTCTGTTGTACAGGTATGTCTGTGTGAGAGCCATATTAATAAAATATAATTTTATGACAGCCGCGTGTATTCCATTGGTAGCGTAGTACATCTCGTACAAATTCATACACAACAGTTGTAACTTTGTGTTGCACATCGTTTGTACAACCGGAGTGTGTACTAGGCCTTGGGTATAGTGGCCATAGACTAATTAGATTTTTATAGTTCTTTTGAATTTGTTTTACTAGTAGACATAATGCTTTGATGGAAAGGCTTAGCTTAACTACATTGTGGAGGAGGAAGTGATTGCACTGTTGCTGTGGTGCACCCAGGGAAGGGGTTGAATTGAAGGGGGGGGGGAGAGGAATTGGGTTCTATCACCTTAATATTTGGACACAACACACAATACATGACCATAAGGATATGGACACCTGTTCATCGAACATCTCATTCCAAAATCATAGGCATTCATATTTTGCTGCTATAACACCCTCCACTCTTCTGGGAAGGCATTCCACCTCCATGTTGGAACATTGCTGTGGGGATTTGCTTCCATTCAGCCATGAGCATTAGGGAGGTCGGGCACTGATGTTGGCCGATTAGGCCTGGCTTGCAGTCAGCGTTCCAATTCATCCCAAAGGTGTTTGACGGGGTTGAGGTCAGGGCTCTGTGCAGGCCAGACAAGTTCTTCCACACCGATCTTGACAAACCATTTCTGTATGGACCTTGCTTTGTGCACGGGGGCATTGTCATGCTGAAACAGAAAAGGGACTTCCCCAAACTGTTGCCACAAAATTGGAAGCACAGAATCATCTAGAATATCACTGTATGCTGTAGCATTAAGATTTCCCTTCACTGGAACTAAGGGGCCCAGCCCAAACCATGAAAAACAGCCCCAGACCATTATTTGTCCTCCACCAAACTTTACAGTTGGCACTATGCATTCGGGCAGGTAGCGATCTCCTAGCATCCGTCAAACCAGATTTGTCCATTGGACTGCCAGATGGTGAAGCGTGATTCATCACTCCAGAGAATGCGTTTCCAGAGTCCAATGGCGGCGAGCTTTACACCACTCCAGTCGACGCTTGGCATTGCGCATGGTGATATTAGGCTGCTCGGCCATGGAAACCCATTTCATTACGCTGCCGACTAACAGTTATTGTGCTGATGTTGCTTCCAATGGCAGTTTGGAACTCGGTAGTGAGTGTTGCAACCGAGCACAGACGATTTTTATGCGCTTCAGCACTCTGCGGTCCCGTTCTGTGAGCTTGTGTGGCCTACCACTTCACTTCACGGCTGAGCCCTTGTTGCTCCTAGATGTTTCCACTTCGCAATACAGTTTTTCCCAATTACCAAAACACAGTTTTGCAAACTAGGCTGGTTTTTATCAAAATAATTAACACAATTCACAAAACCACACACCCAAACTGCAAAATACCTCATATATCCTGCAAAATGAAGCACTGCAACCAAAACTACATATAGCATTATCAAAATCAAACGTTTGCACGAAATGGCACACACTTCATTCATATTACCAGATTTTTGTCTAACCAACTACACACTGTTGGGCATAATGAAAAACACTCTCATCTTTAGTATACTTTGCCATAATACTAAAATAGTTCAAATTGTAGAAAATTCTTCAGATGCACAGAAATATTTGCAGATACACACACATGCTTTTGAAACATTTTATTTTTTATTTTTCACCAAACAAGTCATTGCAACATATGCACAGCAGATATATTTACATTGGACTGAACAAAAATATGCTCACAAAAAAACAATAAACTGAAAAAGAAAATTGCAGAAAAAATGTGCCGAAAAATTATATAGAAAAAAAAAGAGGCAAGAAAAATAATTAGGCAGCATCTTGCCGCACAGCTGGGTCTGGCCACAACGCCTCGTCCACATCACAGGCAATATCTTCCCTTGCCAGCCATCGAGGGAAGAAGCGCCTTGAGTGCCTTATCCATCCCTGAATCGCACCCACATCAATCTCATCACATGCCTCTTCCATAGCCTGCACAAGAGGCATGCGCACAAAGGGCTGCCGGTCGTATACCTTCCACCGCCATGCCGAAAATAACACTTCTATGGGGTTCAGAAATGGTGAGTATGGTGGGAGGTATTGCACGAGAAATGGTGGGTGGTCAGCAAACCAGTTTTGGACTGGGGCTGCACGATGAAAGCTCACGTCGTCCCATACTACAACGTACCGGGTTCTTTGATGGTCTGCATCATTCATACGCTCTGGTGGAATGAGAATGTTGTGGAGTCTGTCCAGAAATGTGAGAATATGGGCTGTGTTGTATGGTCCAAGGTTGGCATGACGGTGGAGGACACCATGCGTATTGGAGATGGCAACGCACATTGTGATGTTCCCACCACGTTGGCCAGGAACATCTATAATGGCTCTGTGGCCAATGACGTTTCTCCCCCTTCTTCTGGTCTTTGCTAGGTTGAACCCAGCCTTATCTATAAAGATGAACTCATGTGGGATTGCATCAGCATCCATTTCCAGTACTCCCTGAAAACAAAGAACAAAAGCAGTCAATATGGTGTTATCCAGTACACTGGGAAACAATGTTGCGTGTAGTGTACTGCAGTCAATATTGTACTGACATCCACATATGCTCGTCTGACCTCTTTGTTTCTTTGAGAGTTTCTCTCAAACCGCACCTTATAAAGTTGTTTCATTATGATTTGGTTTCGCTTGAGAATGCGAGCCAATGTGGACAGACTGACTCGTTGAATGTTGTTGAATATGGTGGTGTCTTGGATGATGTGGCTTTGAATTTCTCGTAATCTGATTTCATTATTTTCCAAAACCAAGTTTACAATGGCAGCTTCCTGTACCCCGGTGAACATTTGGCCCCTTCCTCCACCATGGTTGTGTCTCTCAGTCCTTTAGAAAAACTAAAATATAGGGCTTGGACAATGCAGCCTA
The DNA here is from genome assembly GCF_965601325.2 of Salmo salar. NCBI lineage: Eukaryota > Metazoa > Chordata > Actinopteri > Salmoniformes > Salmonidae > Salmo > Salmo salar. The sequence continues at coordinate 50,008,358 of NC_138302.1, forward strand.
AAGATATTTCCCCCACAGTAGAGTAAATTCTACAGGAAATTTGTGCAGTTAGTGTATGACAACAGCCATTCATGAAGTAAACAGGTGTCACCCAACTGATACACTATGACATGGGGTGTACTACATAGTGTGAAAGAAATGTTGGTTACATACCTGTACTCCAGTCTAAATGTCCAGATGACACAGGCGACAGTAAAACGGCTCAAGTTGGGCTGCACTCTCTGTCCAGCCTCTCGCATTGTCAGCCCATGGTTGATGACATGATCAACTAAGGTTGCTCTGATTTCATTTGAAAGTTGTTGTCTTCTTTGGCCATGAACTCCTCTACCAGCTCTGCCCCTACCTCTCACTCTTCCTCCCCCTCTCATTCTCACCTTCCCTCTTCCTCTTCCTCTCTCTGCAACGGCTTCCATTGTTGTTGTAAAACAAAAGGTGCTCACCTGTGGTCTTTTCATAGTGCTTACTTCCTGATTGAAGTGGTAACAATTAACCATTGAAGTGTTTGGCCAGGTGGCACATGTATTGGCCAATTAGCTCATGTAGTGTCATTTTGAATGGCAGTGTTTTGAAATGGCAAACATGTGACTTTATGTCAGATTGTTGTGTCTTATGCAGAGAACCGTGTGCAGTGCATTTAAAAAGTGCCATTTTGAATTGCAAAATGTGTGTAAAGCAGAAAATGTGTTTAGACTTTTGGTGACTTGAGAAGAGGTTTTGCTCTCTGTGGGTCAGTTTAAATAATTGTGCTGTGCATGTCATTTTAGTGTGTTAGCAATTGGAAAAAACTGTAACAGCGCAAACAATTGAGCGGGGCAGCTCCAGCAGGGCAGAAATCTGACAAACTTACTTGTTGGAAAGATGGCATCCTATGACGATGCCACGTTTAAAGTCACTGAGCTCTTCAGTAAGGCCATTCTACTGCCAATGATAGGCTATGGAGATTGCATGGCTCTGTGCTCAATTTTATACACCTGTCAGCAACAGGTGTGGCTGAAATAGCCGAATCCACTTATTTGAAGGGGTGTCCACATTCAGATGCATTATAGGACTTCTCATGGCAAACCTTATTAAACAACATTATAAAGGCTAATACATGGTTATAGCAATTTATAAAGCATTATAGCTTCAAGCTGTTATATATCTGCAGGCTGTTACCCAGTGCTAAAGTAAAAGTAGTGTCACTCATATTATTGTCTAATAAAAATGAATTTAATTCTGCCACCTACAAACCCCAAATGTAGCACCTGTATGTATTTTGGTGGTTGTAGTTTAGTTACCATGGTAATGTTTCTCAGATGGAATCTATGAGGGGACTAGGGTTAGAGTGTCTGGGGAGCCCAGTGTGTTTTTTTGAGGGAAGGAAACATTGTCGTTTTTATTTAGCCAGGTCAGCAGGCTAGAGACAGACCCCGGCATTAGAGTGGGATTTACACTGAGGCAGCCATTTTCCAACTCACTCAGCCCACATTATAAAAGAAAACACCCTATAGCACTGCAGGCAACAGTAAACGCTCGGGCAATAACCTGCGCTTTGAAGTTAGGCAATTATTCAAATCCATCCACATTTTTATTTTGCCCCCTCAAAGGGGAGGTGGGAGGATGCAAGGAGTTTTGGTGTATGATTTGGTTTAGACATGTGTATGATAAAAGGGACTTTGAAGTTCATATGAAAAATATGTAAATTACATGTTGGTTACCTCTGTTGAGTTGATTGACGCAACAGATGCAAACGCTGATAGATTGCCAATAACTTTTTAAATATAGTTTAAAAAAAAAATGAGATTACCATAACAGGAAAGCAGTGTGAGTGAAACTAGCACATAGCTCTACCAATTATTTAATTAAATATCTTCAACTTTGATCCTTTATAAGAGACCATTTTGCTGCCCTCATGCTACTTCCCTCATTCTACTCTTTTGTTTTAACAGGATTCTTGTTGGTACTTATATATTTATTGCATTACATTGGTTTGTTTGCAAGCCCTCAGAGTCACGTTGTATAAAGGTAATTGCAATGTTGTGGTTAAGTAGCCATAGCAACATTTTTTTTTTAAAATCTTGCTTGTTATAACATTTTACATTAAGACACTGAAAAACAATCCTCATTACTTTCTATTGAACAAGTCGTAGGGGTTGGACCAAAAGCCCGTCCTATTAAGTTTATGCTGTAGGCAGTAAAATGTGTGTGTCTTTGTGTGGTATGTAAAGGGGAGGGGGGGGGGACTCCTTTCCAGCAAAATCAAGGAAGGAAGTCATCTAAGACTTAACTGGCAGAAATCATGAAATTGAAAAAAGAAAAGGAAACTTAAAAAATGCAGGAATATTTCAAATTTCCTGTTGGAAAAAAAATAACAAAGGTAAAAGGTAAAACCTTTGCGTGTCATTTCACACTACACATCTTAATCAAATGTATTCAAATAATTTTTCATAATCTGATATTTGATATTTTTTTATTTTATATATTCAAATTATATATTCATTTTGTCAGACATACTTAAAATATATTGGTAAATACCAAACAGCAATTGCACCTAAAATATTGATGGGCCGCATATGACCTATGCATAAAGTAAAGTGATTAATTCTTCATTATAGTATAGTACAGATGGGACAGTCACAGTAGGCTTTACCTGTTCACCTTTTCTTGTTCTTATAACTTCATCATATGGTAACATCTATATAGGAGGTCGTATAGCATTTATAAGGCCATATCCACATGATACCATAGGTACAGTATATACTGCCTTCTATATAAGGTGAACACATTTTGAAGTTTATCTGTATAACCGTCTAAATATGAACAAGACCTTGTTTTCTATATTGGTTATGTGTATTTAAAGTAGGCCTACATCTGTGTGACAACGATATCCATTGTTGCACTTTGCATACAGGAAAAAACGGCTATTAGGAAAATACCCATTCAGCCTCAAACATACTTTGGTTCCTGAGTATTTATAAAAAAGAAAGTATAAAAAAAATACGTGAATGAAAGCGAACATCTTGATTTAGTAGAGAACCAGATGGCTGCTTTGACATTAAAAAGGCGCTTTGGCATTTTGGAGAAGGCAGTTTCGGAATGATTTCCGAGGAACTTCCGCAAAACGCAGTACAAAGCCCACAGATATTTAAGCAATATCCATTGCAATTTACTGTTTTATTTACAAACTGAAACATATGTCTCTGGACCTTTGGCTTCTTTTCCCTTTTCCCCACTCTCTTTCTTCTTCCTCTCTTTTACTGCTAAACCCCTCTCTCTCTCCCCCCCCCCTCTTTCTTTATAAGTAACATCAGGTGATTAACCCCTTCACTTGGCAGCAGTACAGTAGGATGGCCGACCTTCAGGTTCAATCAATGTTTGCCTCTCCGACTCTTTTGTTTTCTGTGTTGCTTCGCCCATGGACCACAGAACCTTGCATCTGAAACATTTTAGGAGACACATATTTGCAGTTTTAGAGCACAAAGGGATATGCCATGGCAGGGGCAGGCGTTTGAAGTGGCTTCATAGGGAGAACCAGTACCAGAACACGTAGCCGAACATAACTTTCGTAAGGTAATCTAATCTAATGGAAAAGGGGGATTGATTTGACTTTAAAGTATTACGCTTTGAAGCTAGCTACAGAGTTATGTTGATATTTCTAATGCAATTGCTCTGTTCTACGAATGGTGGTACACAGGGCCTGGTCAGAGACATCTTCTGGGTTCACTCTAATGCGTTAGATGTGTTCGGATTGAAATGAATTTTCCTCATGCCCAGTTGGTGCAATGTGTGATCCACCCACTCATCAATGCATTCCGACTCCTTGAGGGGTAGCAATAGATCACTATCCAATCACCCCCTCCACTGTAATGTCTGTGATCTAAGGTTACCTCAGTTGGATGCACCATCCAGAGACAATCCCATCTATCAGATGTTGGGATAGTTCTTAGAAGGGCCCAGCACTGGTTTTGTCACACCGTTAAGATAGAAAACTGCGTAAATCTTGTTCTAAATCTAGATTTTCTGCATATTAATAGCAATGGGCAATGCTAGCTGGCTTAATGTGCTGTACATCAAGTAGTGATAGGGCACTTGTTCAGTCTACGTTCATTTTGTGACAAATGTGAAAGGAGTTAGCAATGCTAATCTAGCTAAGGCTAGCTTTCACTACATAGTTCTGCTTGGCTGTGATTTGGAATGAGCTATGCTAACCTAGCCTAGCCTAACGTGCTCTATATAGTTCTGCTTGGCTGTGAACTCCGCTGGGACTGTTTGTAATGTGCCATGGATGGACCCTGGGACTTAAACACTGTAATCAGAGCCAGCGCAGGATATTGGCTAAATTACACATGAAAGCAGGGACATTTAAGGGAAGCTTAAGTGCTAAATATTATTATAAATTATAGCCTAATATAGGGAGATAAGTCTCAGGCAAACTGGAATAACACAGGTTAGCACGCAGAAGTGTAGAAAAACCCCCGCTTTTAAAGCAGGATTTTTCTTTTTATCTGCCTCAACAGAAAAAGACTTTCCGGTGATGCCTTGCTCTGTCCACACACACAAATGCGGCATAGCGACAAACTGTATGTGTGTGTGTTTTCAAAAGACCAGATTTGCCATAAGAATACATGGATTTCATTTCATTAGCCATCAAAAAGAAAAGTGGAGGAAAAATCTATTTTGCTGGCTGTTGAAGTGAATAAAAGTGCCCAAGACCTGCATCTCTCCCAGCTTCAAACCTCTCAACCCCTCATCACTACTTATACTCTATATCTATATACATCACCATTCGCCCTCTGTTCACCACCCCCGTCCTTCACCGCCATGCACCCTCACTCTCCACCCACCCCCCTCTCAGTCGATACCCCACAGGATGTCCTGCTCTACAGGGGGAAATGGGTCCCAGATGTCTGCTTGTGTCCCATGGGCTCCAGAGGAGGGATGGAGCAGCAGCGGTAGGAGGGATGGGTAGGGGGAATGGGGTGAGCGAACTTTTAAGGTGAGAAGTTTGGTGAAGAGTATATTCTCGGACTCATTTTCAACGGAAACTACATTACTCAATGCTTACATATTATGAGATCGACATGCCATCGATCAGTTGTCTCTCCTCAGAATTTTCTAAGAACTTTACAGGAAGGCAGTAATTGAATTGACAGTATTATGGGTTTAAGAAACGTTTTTTTCTTCGTTGCTCAAAAACTTCAAAAGTCCGTCCTCATTCAACATACACATTCCTCAGTACAGTATTTCAGTACTATGGATCAGTTCGGACTAAACCATATGTGCCAAACTTAAAGTGGACATTACGATTGCCTGTTCTCCTCTTTGATATCGAAGCCATCTCTATATACAGTGGGGGCCGAAATTGTTTGAAAATAAATACTTCAAATACTGAGGTATATTGTATGCAAAAAATAATAATATTTTATGCTAATACAATTGCTCAGATAAATAGATTTTTTCATAAAGGTAGGGGTGAAAATTATTGACACCCTTAAAGATTCTTATAAATAAAGTAGTCAACAAACTCTACAAACTTTTTGGAGGAATTTGCTTTTTGTTTTGGTTGTGTTTCAGATTATCTTATGTCCAATAGAAATTCATTATAAATAATGTATTTTGGAGTCACTTTTATTGTAAATAGGAATATAATGTTTCTAAACACATACATTAATATGGATGCTACCATGATTACAGATATTCCTGAATGAATTGTGAATAATGATGAGTGAGAAATTACAGAGGGTCAAAGATCATACCCCCAAGACATGCTAACCTCCCTTGTTATTTATTGTCTCTGTTTATAAGAATATTTAGGGGTGTCAATAAAAAACGTATTACTTGTTAAACAAAATCTCTTTCTCTGAGTAATTGTATTAGTATAAAATAATATCATTTCCCAATTTTTTGGAGCATACAATATAGCTCAGTATTTGAATTTTAAATTTTTTACAGTCATTATTGCTCATCTTTATCAAGGGTGTCAATCATTTCAGACCCCACTGTATATCCTTTTGATATGGTGCAGTCTATTTGCACCTACAGGAGAGGTTCATTATTACCCCCCGAAAATAAAAGTCAAAAGAGAAACGGGCCGGAGTGTTTAGTGAAACATTATGTAGAGACTCTGACAAGGAAATGAAATGTGCAACATCAATCAGCCTATGAGGACGGAGATCAAACGGCCCTCCACACTCCTGCATCTGGTTCTGTTTGGACTGGCCTTTCTTTTTTCTCTTTCCCTCCTTTCTTTCTTCTCTCTTTTCCCTTCCTTTATTCCTCTCCCATTCTCTGTCCCTCTCTTTCTTTTCTCCCTCTGTTCTGCGTGAGGGGTGCGTGTTCCATGCTGTTCCTGTTAGGCTGTCGTTCGCTCATTCTTTCCATGATGGTGGCATGGAGGCATGCTCGGCTAAGGTAAGCAACCCCAAGGTTAGCCCTGGACGGCCCAACACAACAATGGGCTACGTGTCCCTCTTCACAAATCCACTGTCTCCACCCGGAGGTTGGAGCCAATTTACATCTAATTCCAGGGAAATGACCTGGGAATTTTGGTTGAAAATGTTAAAGGGCCTGTTGCGTAAATAAGACCTGTTACAATTCCAGTGTGATGTTCACTTTGGCAACAATGCATTATTAGCATGTATAAACCTTTATAATCTCTTATAATAAGGCTATGTCAGATTACATATCAACATTTCAACAGACTGAAATTGGCTGGTATATAGTCAGGATCAATATGAGATTATTATACGACATTATAAGGGGGGGTCATACATGATCATAACAAGTCTTACATTGCATTTTAACTGCATCATAATGCATTATACCTACATGCTAATGCACAGTGTTACCTCCACTTCAATACCTTAGCTGCTGGAATTCATATTCTGAGTTGATTGAAGTTGAGTGGAGTTGATCCCAGCTCTCTTCAATACCCCCAAATTAAACGTACCCTTTGCAATCACAGAGTTCACTAACCCCTCTACAAAACCCCTCTCGAATTCTCTATCTTTCTTTAAGTCCTGCTATAAAACTGTCATAACACAAATATAACATCTATCATAACCGAAAATTACAATTCCTATAATTTACTAGAAGTAACTATTCATGTCTACTGATATATTTGAAATCCACGAGAAGGCATACAGAACTATGTTCATTGTCAAGATTTGAAATGGTGGGTTCTTTCTCATTCACTTATTGAACTTTTTGCTATCAACAGCTGTAACTACAGACAATGTTACGTATTCTTTATTTCTCATCCACAGTAAGAATTACTTTTGTATTATGATAGAAGACAGATGTTCTAAGCTAATGTAACACATTTATAAGTTTGACTCTTGCAGAAATCGAGAGTAATGTTCCAGTATTTTAAATGAGCAATGGGAAATTTTCAGGATTGCACCTTTACTGATGAGTAACATCACTGTCATGCATGAAACGGTAAACCTATGCAACAGTTGGTTTTAATGCATATTATTGTCATATTATGTAATTTTTTTATTTTTTATTTAACCTTTATTTAACTAGGAAAGTCAGTTAAGGACAAATTCTTATTTTCAATGACGGCCTAGGAACAGTGGGTTAACTGCCTTGTTCAGGGGCAGAACGACAGATTTTTACCTTGTCAGCTTTGGGATTCAATCCAGCAACATTTCGGTTACTGGCACAACGCCTTAACCACTAGGCTACCTGTGCCAACACCCCCCCCCCATCCTATTTGTTTTAGTTTCAGTAGATATAGATCCTTCACATATTGACAATTCTATGTGTGTGTGCGTGCGTTTCTACGTGCATTTGTATGAGTGTGTGTGTTGTCCCTTGTGGTGTGGACCTGCAAGCCCAGATGTGTGTTCCCCTGGGTTACTGGTGTGGAGAGAGAACATGTGTCTACTTCACCAGAGGGCATGGATGGCAAAATTAGCAGCCCTCTCACCTTAGTGGTCACAGGGTCAGAGCTTATACAGGGTCAGAGCTGGGCCATCCCCATGGCTACATCTCTCCCATATAGTGATTGCAGTAGATAATACATGGAGATCGAATTACTTAAATGGAGACACCCATTCTAGTTATTCTATTTCTATGGGATAATGATGGGAATATTAATACAGTAGATTTACCTGTCTGTTTTGAAAAATTATTTAGGAATTCATATTTTGACTGATCTTAATGTACTTTTGATTTATTAGGTTGTGTGGCATATTTTCTATTTTTATACTGAGAAAATGTAAATTCTCTGTGGCAGTATGGTATTAAGGTGTAAAGGTCATGAACAGGCAAAATCATGTTTAATGAAATTGGATGATACTTGAAGGAAACCAGATCAAAGTATGAAGACCAAGGTATGAAAAATGACTGTTGCTTCTACATTGATAAAGTTTGATCATAAAGTTACTGGTCTCCTCCCCCATGTCAAACACTTGGATTCATAATTAAGGTGACATCACCTTGACTCTAATTTTAATACACCAATGTTAACATTCAATTCTCTTACCTAATTTAAATAAGTACCGCCTTGAAACCAACATCGGAGAAGGCGTGTTTGCAGAGGGGCGCGGTTTAAATAGCTAAATAGCTACTCTACTCACGCCAAAATTTGACTGTAGGGAGTCAACAAATATAATAAAAATTGACCCTATTCATCTATGGCAAAGATACTTATAGGTTTCAGCTTTCATCTGGGTCTGGTGTTAGATAGTTACAGGCTAGCTAGGTCTTCAGACAGCATGGGACAAAGGGGGGGGGGGGTATGTCTTTCAAAACTCAGACTCAGTTGTCAAGTCAACACATCCGTCAGTGCTGCTATGAACCGCATCACAAGAGACATGTTAAACGGGAGGTGTAGAAAACCTACATATAACTGATGCAATTTCAATGTTTTTTAGTTGCTTTGTGTACCACCACATTTGCTTGAAATGATTTTACTGCAAGACTGCTCACTGCATCCAAGTTGCTTGACATTTCAAAGAGCTGTCAGTCGAGGCAAGCTCCCGCCCACTCAGTATTTTCACAATGACTGTTCAGGACTTTTCAAATAATAATAACAGTTGTTTTTTTTTAAGCTTGTGTGAGTTGTCTTGGTGAAATTTCTATTTAGGTAATTTTGTAAACAGAAACGCAAGATCACAACGTTTATGTGAAAATCCGTCTAAAGATATTAATCCACATGTTATTTTCCCCGACTGGCACTGAGGAGTGACCCTTGGCTCGAGGGCTATGTTTTTATAGTATCATGTGATAGATATTAACTATGGCACACAAATACTAGGGAGATCACTTTGACACACTTAATAAATAAGACCTAATCCTATATCTTTTTTATAGAAAACTGTGGTCCTTGAGATATCACGCATAAAATGTTTTCAGTGTAAACTTAGTTTTAGGTATTAAATCGACTTAATCTTCCCCTACCAAAGCATTCACATGTAAGCATATTCATGCAGTACTAACACAATGGCTTTTATCGTCCCCCTTAATCAACAAAGAAAATGTTTCATGTCTTTGAAGTTGTAGTGCATAACAGACCTATGAGTCTCAAAGCATGTAATTAATTGATGAGAAGAGAGACAAGAGACAAACAGACAAGCGGGTGCAGGAGAAAGCCAGGAGTGCTCCAGCAGCAGAAATCTGGAACCTATAAAGACGTGGACAACTTCAGCCGCTTTAACAAGGCCTCTCGCAATTGGCTGAGAAGGCTACTTACCCCCTTTTAAGCCATCCACCAACCTCAAGCTCACTTCCTGCTTCCAAACCACACCCAAAGAAGCCGGTGCTGGCCAATCGCAGCTGCCCGCAGGCCCAGAGTTTGCGGGCGAGTATAAAGGGACAGGAGTTAGCCCAGCAAAGCAGATGGTTTGTTGTTGTTCTGCATGCAGGTTGAGGAGATGGGAAACTGTAGGTGAGGAATTCAGCAAAGAGACACAGGGAGAGACAGAAGTTTTGACTGGGAGTAAAGCCAAAACCTATGGATCTTCAACAGATTGCAGATTAGAAGCGTGAAGTGTATCGGCCTCATTCTTCTTGGTTTCACTGGAGGAAGAAGACTTCTAGGCCTTTGACTCTCTATCAGAACTTCCTGGGATAACGGTTGTCCCACACGGCTATCTGAAGAAGAGAAAAGACAGGGAAAGAGAGAAATAAAGTGCAAAAACCACCCTGCCTCGGAAGGGGAAGAAGGACGGTGGTCCTAAGAGGGAGGAGGAGATGCGCGAGGAGGTGTCCTGCGCCAACTCCCCCGAGGGGGGGCTGGGGGCCAGCGAGGAGGAGCTGGAGAGGGGTTCCAAGAAGAGCGGGCAAACAGGGGGCCGAAAACGGGTGCCGTACCACAAGAAAGACAATCTGGGTCGGGCCGAGGAGAGGGCCGTTGTCAGCGGGAGCCCCAACAGCCTGGTTCCGTCGGGGCCCAAGCGGCAGAAGAAGCAACAGAACTCCCCCACGGCAGTGGTGTGTGTGGCCCCATCCTCGCTGGGCTCCAGCGGCCTCGGCTTAGGCTCGGGCGGCGAGCCCTTCGAGGACCTGCACACGCAGCGAGTGATCGCCAACGTGCGCGAGCGCCAGCGTACGCAGTCGCTGAACGACGCCTTCGCCTCACTGCGTAAGATCATTCCCACGCTGCCATCGGACAAGCTGAGCAAGATTCAGATCCTGAAGCTAGCGTCGCGCTACATCGACTTCCTCTACCAGGTACTGCAGAGCGATGAGATGGACGCCAAGCTGGCCAGCTGCAACTACCTGGCCCACGAACGGCTCAGCTATGCCTTTTCCGTCTGGAGGATGGAGGGCGCCTGGGCCATGTCGGCCAGCCACTAGTGTCCCCATCTGTCCTGCTCTACCCATCCTGTTCTGTCCTAACCCCACTATCTCTGTCCTCCACCTAAGCCACTATCTCTGCCCCCTCTTGTAACCCCTAACCCACTATCGATGTAACCCCTAAAGCCACCATCTCTGTCCTCCTTTAAGCCATTATCTCTGCCCCTCCTTTTATCCACAACCCAGAGTGACTGTTCACTCCCTAACCTTTTTACCCGTTCTGTCCCAACGTGTCACCTACCTATCCACTGCCCCATCACTCCCACCATAGCCGTTCACCATTCGACCTTGCCCCTCCCCTTCCACCTCAAATGCCCCCTGATAATGTAGCCCCTAACTCCACAAGCGTCTACAGTGCACCCCTGCAGGTATGTATAAAAACATGCGCGCGCACGCACACACACACACACACACACACACACACACACACACACACACACACACACACACACACACACACACACACACACACACACACACACACACACACACACACACACACACACACACACACACACACGTGTCACATATGGCCAAACAGCCAGGCCTGTGGTTTCCCAAAAGTATCTTAAGTATATTGTTAAAACCTTGGCAGGAGCGTTGTTAAATCTGTGAACTGATATTATTTTTTTTTCTTCAGATTTACCATGTTATACCTTTACTTTGAAGTTTTTTTTTATGAACATGAATGACAACAATGATGAGAGCATGTGTTATCATTCAATACACAGGTTAGAAAAATGAACACATCTGACATATTTGTGCATGAAAGTAATGTAAATATGCCTTTTCTAATTACATTTAACCAACCAAGTGGCCCTTAGGGTGATTCACAATGCAGCATGGTTAGCAAGCTAACCTTAGTAAACATTGCCAAACAAATCAGGATTTCCGACTCCAGCATGTTTAGAAAAGCGAGTTTTCTGTAATGTTCAGATATTGATTTGCATCTTCCTCCAAGGAAAGCTGTTTTTATTTGTTTTGATTCAAGTTTAGTTACATTAAGTGGTAAGTGGGAATGAGTAGGAAATAGTACATGTTGTTTTTAATTTAATAAGGCAAAAATGTGCGCAATAGATAAAAAGGTATAGCCTATTCCTAATCGATTAGTGGGTAAATGTATTTGATAAATATCAGACTGTCACATGTCCATTGCAGTTGTGCATGAGTGCATGCACATCTCTGTATGTTGGTAACTATTGTATAACTTTTAAAAAATGATAAATTTTTAACATAATAAAAAGTAACAACATAGTTCAAACAAAATGACAAATTATGAAATAAGAGTATTTGTATACTAGTCTAAATTACAAATTATAACACCTAGTAATGTGGGATCATAATTACAATATACAATATTACATTTGCTTTCAAATTTTTATTTCAACATATGGTGTGCAGTTTGACAAGATGACAAACATAAAAAAAATACTATTTTCATTCATATCAAATTATTTATATACAGTAATTATAGTATAACAATTGTCTTCTTTTATCATAGAATGCATTATCAATCAAATTGGCTAAACATTAAAACAATAATATTTCAGTTACACAAATATGTTGCTACCAAATGTCGTATGTCATGAAAAAAGCATTTGAATGAAAAAATGTTACTGTAATATGTAACAAATTATCATAACACGGAATCATTTTACACTTTTTGACATAAATATTTAGCTATCTGTCTTGGTGTACTCTTAAGATAAGAAAAGAGAATGCCTGAAAATCAATTTTCTGTTTTACATAATAGTTCAACCTTATACCAGCCATAACAAATACCAGTAGCCCACTACCTGAAAATCAAATTATTGTTATAGTAACAATATAACACTTTAATTGCGCAAATATATATATATATAACATCATAGAACATTTTCAACAACGGAAAATTGTTAAGTACATCAATGATCGTTGAATGTGTTCGTTTTTTTTTACCATGTTACCATGTTGTACTTTTTAAGTATTTTTATCCAGAGCCTTATCTAACATACCTCAGGCAGACTAGACCAGAGGAAACAGAAACTGGGGTCCTGCACAGGTATATCAGGTGAAATAAAGAGAGGGAAAGGGAAGGAAAGAGAAAAAGCAGCTCTCCCTCTCTCTCTCTCCTTTTCTCCCCTGCAGCCTTGCCCTTTCTCCTCCAGGATCTTGTATCCAGTGTCGTGCAATCAGGCCCTGCCGGGTCCCAGACAAGCAGGAACCTTTAGATTGGAAACAGTTGTGAGGCATTAGGAAGGTGTATGTGCCAAGGGAGAGTTTGATGGTGTGTGTGCGTGAGCCAATGTATATATATGTGTGTGTGTGTGTGTGTGTGTGTGTGTGTGTGTGTGTGTGTGTGTGTGTGTGTGTGTGTGTGTGTGTGTGTGTGTGTCTTGTTTACGTGGAGTTTTGATGTGTTTGTGTATCACTGTGTGTAGCCTATGCACTGGTATGTGTATACTTGTGTGTTTACATGTGCGTGTGTGTGTGTGTGTGTGTGTGTGTGTGTGTGTGTGTGTGTGTGTGTGTGTGTGTGTGTGTGTGTGTGTGTGTGTGTGTGTGTGTGTGTGTGCACATACATACATGTGCGTGAGTGCATGCCATTTCTTCGATATTATCTGACTTTGTTATCTGTCTTTCCTCTCAGTCTCTTGAAAAATCACAAAGTAAACTTTGCGGAATTGGCGGACACACTCTTCTGAACGCAGATAAGAATCTACAAGATAAGCGTTAATTAAAAGATAAAAGATGAGTGTGGGCTAACTGAAAAGCCTATCAGATAACCAGGAAGACAGGATGAAAAGGGAGAGGTAGGAGAGAATGACGAGCCAAAGAAAGGATGATGCGGTGCAGAGACCAGAGGTAATCCATCAGAAGCCAAACTCATGTTAACCTGGACTAGGCTGTCAAGGGAGAGCAACACAGGAAAGGCAAAGCTGTAGAACCCCTAACCCTAATCCTAACCCAGCGTTTCCCAATCTTGGTCCTGGGGACCCCAAGGGGTGCACGCTTTGGTTGTTGCCCTCACACTACACAGCTGATTCAAATAATCAAACCAGCGAAATGTCCCCACTTTTCAGAATTGTCCTTGTTTTACTATCCTTGTGAGGACTTCTGGTCCATGTGCAGTCTCCAGGTGTTCCCCTTACATTACTATAAAATCCTCGACGGCCTCAAACGCCAGACTTTGAGAGGTCAACCACTGTGGTTGGAAACCCAAACCCTACATGTGGATGAGATTGTCCTTGAAGAGAGGCATAGTCATTACCTACTGTTCTGCTTTCTAACGTTATTCACTCACCTGTGGACAGTTAAATGAACTGAAATGGACAACTGAAATGGACAACTGAAATGGACAATGTCAGTATAAGGAAGACCTAAAATGGTTGTAATTGATTCTGCTTTTAACATATCGGGGATAAAGAAGAATAAAGTGGAAAAAATAGAAATTCCTTCCTAAATGAAATGTGTATGTGCATATTTGTGTACGTTCACAGTATGCTCCTGGTGTGTGCACAAAGCATATTTTTGTTGTGTGCAACAAGTGTTCGGATAAGGTGTGTGTTTATGTGAGTGGTGCATCTTGGATGCATTTGTGTGGCTGTTTTATGAGGATGTGCGTGTTGTTGGTTGCATGTGTGTGCAGCATGTGGCGTGTATTTATGCGGATGTGTGTGTTGTTGGGCGCATATGTGTGTATTGCATTTGTGTGTATTTAAGCGGATATGCGCGTTACTGGGTGTATGCGTGTGTGTGTATATGTGGATCTGTGTGTGTGTGTGTGTGTGGGTGTGTGTGTGTGTGTGTGTGTGTGTGTGTGTGTGTGTGTGTGTGTGTGTAGCTGTGATTTAGAATAGACTGCTGTGTTTAACCTGGCAACAACAAGCTCCACTCTGTTTATCCTCCAATTAAAGGGCTGTCACTGTTCTTCCCTCTGCCAGAACCTCTGGCTTTGCATGTGTTTGAGTGGGTTGCAGTTCCTTTGGACTGATCTTGGACCAGTCCAAAGTAACATGTGCATGTATTTTGGGGTTTCCATTTTCACATTGGATCTGATCTCAAACCAGCTGTTATAGGTCCTCTGTGGCACATCTGCTTTTTTTAAGAGCTTCAGAGCCTTGCAAACAGGCCGGTGGTTCCAAGAGTTGTGGGCTTCTGATACTCATCTTTATTTTTAGGGGTTTGAACTTTGAGCTGATGCTAGAGCAGGTGCTGTGTGGATGGATGTGTGAGCATGGGCTGGGCTGTTCCAACAGCTGTAGTGCGTAAGTAGTGTACGTAGTGCACCCCTGAGTTATACACTTTGGGTTTGACACGTATGCAGGAGCAGAGCACAAACCAAGTGGGAGTGTGTAGAAACAGTAGACCATATTAAGATATTGGTCTAATGCAAAGGGAGGTATGATATAGCTCTTCATCTATTATCAATACAGTGTTACAGACCATGTCAGGCAATAGGCAACAAAACAATATACATCATCCATGTGTTAAAGGTATAGTTCAGCGAGATTGCATATTTAGATAGGAAACGCGTATCTAAATGATGTAATATCGCTGAACTATCCCTTTAAGTTGTTGTACACACAGGTTTAACATGAGTAGGCCTCTGCCTTAGAAGCGTTGCAGATGAGGTCAATGCGGCGTAGGAAGACTAAAACGCTCCTGTGCAAGTGCGTGTGCATGTTTGTGCCTAAAACGGCATCAGTTGCTCCTTTGTAAATCAGCCGCACTTAACTTTTCATTTTGGTAGAAAGGGAGATAAACAAATGCCAAGGAGGCTCTACAGGATAGCTATTGTTACTCTGCCCAAATGCAGGCAGTAGAATGGGATCTACTGTACTTTTGTTCAAAGTGACGCTAAGATCACACCACTTGTTATTCGCTGCTGTAGCGTACCCCCATTTGGTATACCGAGTAAACAAGTCATTCCTGGCAATTAGTGCATTATGACGTAAGCACAGCCATCTGAAAGAGGACACCCACAAACACACATGCTTACTGGACAGCTTTCTCTCTCTTGTCTTTTGTCCCTCTTCCCTTTCTCTCTTCCTCGCTCTTATCTTTCTCTCTCAGCATGAAAAGAAACACTGTAATTACAGACAATTGGGAACACTCCAGATGGAATATTGGCTTGTTTAAACAAGAGAAAGAGCAGAAGTTTAGCGCTGTGGGCTTTTTTTTACACTATGTGAGAAGAATTAACTTTGTTTGCCGGTTTATGTGTTTGTTTGGGACAACGACTTGCACGCACGACACATTAACGACTTCTCTGCGGATTTTCGCTCTCAGATATTATTTTCCTATACTGACAAAATGTACACATCCATGTCGGTTTCTTCAGTAAAACAAATGTAAAAAAAAAAGCTTTTTTGCATCAGGTTGTGTGGTTGAATTAGGCTGAAATATGAGGTATAAAACACTAAAACCAAGAAAGAAACTGTTGTTCACGCAGTCTATTTTTCTTTCTCTTTTTTAGGAAGGACGCCAAATGGATGGACTCATCTCCCTCTCTTAAAAAGGTCTGTTCCTGTCGAACCAGTAGTTCCCCCCGCTATACCCTTATCTCTCCTTCTTTGGAAGCCCTGCCCCACAGACATGGGCATTGGACCGGACACATGCTTTGGTTTAAGGACAGATATCCAGTCGACTCTCCTTTTGCAGCCTGACAGACAGTATGATAATGTCAACATACATTATGTGACAAACTTCAGAACTGAAGTGAGGAGGATACTTAAGGGTCACATGATGAACTTTCTGTACGTTAAAAACGTCCAACGCGTTGGCCTGTCACTGAGGCATGACGATGATCTGCCATTTTTATGCCACTTCAAAGACTCTTTAAAAGAGGAAGATTCTTTGACAACTGAGATGACTTAGGATCGTGATAATTGCAATGATGATCATCATAAGGATGCCAAAGTAATCGATAGCTGGTGGTCCCAGCCCAATGAATGTTTACAGCAAAGATGCTTATAAGCTTTAGGCTTTTCAACCTCAAATGTATAGGTAGGAAAAGTCAAAGAAGCCTGACACACATTTTCAGCAGTTGTATAAACTAATCTGCTAGATTTCTGTTGCCTTGTACATGTGTTTCTCTGTTGCATTATTTCCCTTCATAGCGAATGGATTTAGCATGTGCATATGCATTTTACATTATAATGACTTTATATTAGAGTAATTAAGCAATAATCTATGCAGGCAACTTGAGTAATGAGTAATGCACACAGTTTTGTAGCATGCACAGATTATGGATAGATTAGACATAGTGGATAGATTCCACTAAGGTCTTTCTGATATATTGTTATTTGTCTGTAGGATTTAAGTATGAAAACGTGATATGCAAAACAACAATGAAATAATACATTAGAAAAAGAGTAACAGATAAACATATTGTTGTACATTGTAGAAGTAACGGTCTAGTAGTTTTAAATGCAAGATGAGAGGAAAATATAGTTTGAATATTGTAAGTTTAGTAATTCCTCAGGATTTCTGTTTAAGATAGTACTATGCACATACTGCAATACACTATCAGTAAATTGAGAATGTATTAAGAATGGAAAACAGTGCCATGTACTTTTTAAAAACATTTGATAAATTCAGATTTTGTGCTACTGGCTATTGTTAGGTCGTGGCAATGTTATCTGATATACTGTCGCCAGAAAATGTAGTTTGTCAATATTTTTTCATGCTAATGCCCAGCTGTAGTTGTCTTAGAAGATTTTTTTGTCTCCAGCTTTTCATTACATGTGGAAAATAATAATAAATGCTGTTTTAATAAAATACCACTGAAATAGTCTGAAAAAGCAAATTTTCAAAGACACTTTGCATCTTTCTGTCTCATAGAAACTTGTCTAACACTGTGAACATATTGACAGTGTAGTATGTATAACAAAGAGTACATGGATAGGCAAGACAATGCCTTATATGTTATATCTTATAAAATAAGATACAAAAGAAGTGGATAGTAATACCCTTTGTATTTGGACACTGCATCCAAGATGGATCCAAGATTTTTGTCAAAATGTGTGTTACATTACAAAGTCATGTGTTTTTATATTACCAAAATAGCTGAGTGCTTGGTGTAAGTAAAATATTGCCCAATATTTCAAACATTATTGAAAGGATACAAAATATACACTTCAGAAAAAAACCACGTTAAGAACTTAGTTACCCTTTTATTGAGGAAAACAGTTTATAGAAAAAAATTGAGAAAAAAACAAAAATACAACATCATTTTTTACTGTACAGGTACAAAGTACAAACCAATAAAGACAAACAGTGAGAAAAAAATCCCTATCTAATCTCGACTTGGCTTGTTTTCTAAATTAAGATTCAGTTCAATAAAGCTTCCTTTCTATAGGTTTGTCAGTATAATTCAAAGCACAGGATGTCTGTATTTGGTCTCAGTAGCTATAGACAACATCAATAACCAACCACTCAGAGGAAGAGCAATAATTCAAATTAAGACAATTAAAGGGATTGTTGATTCTTAAAAAATAGATTTACATTTACAGAACATAAATATTCTCAGAAGAATTGAATTAAACAGGAAATAAACCACAATAAAATATGAAATAGAACCCCTCTGATAAAGATATCAACAATGTATTTGTGGTGGCCATTTTGTTCTACTTGATCATAGTCAAATGTATTATTTCATTCTCAATGATGTCATTTTCACATTGTCAATGTAATTAATATCATACATATATTGCAGGGTCTTGTCATGTACACTCTTAGAAAAAAAGGTCCTATCTAGAACCTAAAAGGCTGTCCCCATAGGAGAAGTCTTTGAAGAACCCTTTTTGGTTTCAAGTAGAACCTTTTGGGGTTCCATGTAGAACCATTTCCACAGAGGGTCCTACATTGAACCCAAAAGGGTTCTACCTGGAACCAAAAAGCGTTCTACCTGGAATCAAAAATAGTTACCCTATGGGGACAACCGAATAACCCTTTTAGAACCCTTTTTCTAAGAGTGTAAGGTCTTGGTTGTATAATGTATATTATACAGCACCATTATAAACTATCACATGATAGTTCAAATTATTCTGTAGCACCATCATATTTTCATAAAACACAATACATAAGCACAGCACTGCAAAGGAATTAAAAGGACAACATAGAAATCTATTACATCATTATCTCATGGAAAGGGCTAACAAGAAATGTAAGCAGTTTTTAATCTTTCTTTGGTGATATTTAGCTGCAAAATCTCTGTTTAGATACAATTACTATCAGGAATTCACAAGAATCTTTGAAGTTATGCTCAGAGGCCCTACCAGTTCACGACTGGCATATTGTTCAAATAAGACTTTTAAGCTTTTATTTCTCTCAACCTGTGTCCAATTGTTCTACATGGATAGTCAACTAGCTCAACAAGCTAACTAAATGCTAACTGTCCAACAGCACTTTGGTCCAGGAACAAAAATCATTGACTGTTTTTGTAAATAGAGTGGTTTCAGATGTGAACAAATCCTAGTTCACCTGCCTTTTATATTTGTAGAAAAGTAAGTATCAAGAAATACAGCCTATAGATATATAAAATAGAGCAGGAATGTCAATCAATCCACATATTAAAACACTGGTCTTTGTGAAATCACAACAGAACAACAATTTAAAAAAAAGGCATCGCCAGAGTGGAATACACGTAAAAAATAGGTCATTTTACTAAAGCACAATTCCAATACTTAAGACATCGTAAGTGCATTTCTTTTTTGTGAGTCCGGTGTTGTCTACATACAACTTTTAAGTGCCATCCATAATAAAATAACTAATTTATAGTAACTGATCTGAAGTCCATTCAACTGTTTTAATAATCTGCGTTAAACCCAGCACCATTATTATAATATATATTTTTAACCTTATGTTAACACTCGCAAGCTGCCAGCCCAGACAGCATACCAATCTGCCTCCTCAGTGCATGCACAGACCAGCTGGCTGGAGTGTTTACAGACATAAGTCTGTTGTCCCCACTTGCTTCAAGATGTCCACCATTTTCCTGTACCCAAGCAAGCTAAGGTAACTGAACTAAATGACTATCGCCCCGTAGCACTCACCTCTGTCATCATGAAGTATTTTGAGAGTCTCGTCAAGGACCATATCACTTCCACCTTACCCGACACCCGAGACCAATTACAATTTGCATACCACCCTAAAAAGATCCACGGATGATGTGATCGCAGTGCACTGCACACCGCCCTATCCCACGTGAACAAGAGGAATACCTATGTGAGAATGTTGTTTATCGACTACAGCTCTGCTTTCAACACCATAGTGCCCTCCAAGCTTGTCACTAAGCTCAGTGCCCTGGGTCTGAACTCCTCCCTGTGCAACTGGGTCCTAGACTTCCTGACGGGCCGACCCCAGATGGAGAGGGTAGGCAACAACACCACTGCCACGCTGATCCTCAATAGGGGCCCCTCAGGGGTGTGTGCTCAGCCCCCTCCTCTATTCCCGGTTCACCTATGACTGTGTCTATACACAACTCCAACAATCATTGAGTTTCCTGACAACACGACAGTGGTAGGACTGATTACCAACAATGACGAGAGCTTACAGAAAAGAGGTTAGAGTCCTGGTGGAGTGGTGCCAGGAAAATAACCTCTCCCTCAATGTAAAAAAAAAACAAAGGAGCTGATCGTGGACTATAGGAGACAGAAGAGGGAGCACACCCCCATCCACATTGACAGGGCCGCATTTGAGAGGGTCAAAAGCTTCAAGTTTTTTGGCATACACATCACTGAGGACCTGAAATGGTCCCACCACACTGACACCATAGTGAAGAAGGCGCAACCGCACCTCTTCAATCTCAGGCGGCTGAAGAAAATCAGCACTTCTACAGATGCACCATTGAGAGCATTCTGTCGGGGTGCATAACCGCCTGGTATGGCACCTGCACCGCCCTCAACTACATGGCTCTCCAGAGGTTGGTGTAGTCAGCCCAACGCATAACCAGAGCCACGCTGTCTGCACTCCAGGACATTTACAACACTCAGTATCCGCCTGGTAAGGAAGGCCAAAGAGATCATCAAGGACTTCAGCCACCTGAGTCACAGTCTGTTCACTCTGCTACCATCTAGCAGACAGAGACAGTACAGGTGCATCAGAGCCGGGACCGAGAGTCTGAAAAACAGCTTCTATCACCAGGCCATCAGACTGTTGAACAACCATCACTAGCCAGCTGCCTGCCCGGTACTCTACCCTGCACCTTGAGACTAATGCCCCATGTACAGTACATTCGGATCAATCTACACACAATACCCCATAATGACAAAGCGAAAAAACGGGGTTTTATAATTTTTTGCAAATGGTATAAATTAAAAAAAAAAAAAAACTTTATTTACATAAGTATTCAGACCCTTTGCGATGAGACTCGAAATTGAGCTCAGGTGCATCCTGTTTCCATTGATCATCCTTGATGTTTCTACAACTTGTTCAGATTCCACCTGTGGTAAATTCAATTGATTGGACATGATTTGAAAAGGCAACACTTGTTAATATAAGGTCCCACAGTTAACACTGCATGTCAGAGCAAAAACCAAGCCTTGAGATTGAAGGAATTGTCCGTAGAGCTCAGAGACAGGATTGTGTTGAGGCACAGATCTGGGGAAGGGTACCAAAACATTTCTGCAGCATTGAAGGTCCCTAAGAACACAGTGACCTCCATCATTCTTACATGGAAGAAGTTTGGAACCATCAAGACTCTTCGTAGAGCTGGCCACCAGGGCAAACTGAGTAATTGGGGAAGAAGGGCCTTGGATCAGGGAGATGACCAATAACCTGATGGTCACTCTGACAGAGCTCCAGAGTTCCTATGTGGAGAACCTTCCAGAAAGACAACCATCTCTGCAGCACTCCACCAATCAGGCCTTTATGGTAGAGTGGCCAGACAGAGGCCCCTCCTCAGTAAAAGGCACATGACAGCCCGCTTGGAGTTTGCCAAAAGGCACCTAAAGGACTCTCAGACCATGAGAAACAAGATTCTCTGTTCTGATTAAACAAAGATTGAATTCTTTGGCCTGAATGCCAAGTGTCAAGTCTGGAGGAAACCTGGCATCATCCCTACAGTGAAGCATGGTGGTGGCAGAATCATGCTGGGGGGGATGTTTTTCAGCGGCAGGGACTGGGAGACTTGTCAGGATCGAGGGAAAGATGAACGGAGCAAAGTAGAGAGAGATCCTTGATTAAAACCTGCTCCAGAGCGCTCAGGACCTCAGACTGGGGTGAAGGTTCACCTTCTAACAGGACAACGACCCTAAGCACACAGCCAAGACAACGAAGCAGTGGCTTCGTGACAAGTCTCTGAATGTCTTTGAGTGGCCAGACTTGAACCCAATCGAACATCTCTGGAGAGACCTGAAGATAGCTGTGCAGCGACGCTTCCCATCCAACCTGACAGAGCTTGAGACGATCTGCAGAGAAGAATGGGAGAAACTCCCAAAATACAGGTGTGGCGAGCTTGTAGTGTCATACCCAAGAAGACTCAAGGATTTAATCACTGCCAAATGTGCTTCAACAAAGTACTGAGTAAAGGGTCTGAAAACGTATGTAAATGTGATATTTCAGTTATTTATTTTTTTATACATTTGCAAAAATTTCTAAAACCCTGTTTTTGCTTCGTCATTATGGGGTATTGTGTGTTCTCGTTCTGTCATTTCTTTATTTATTTTTTGGATTATTTGTATATTTGTATTGTATTTGTATGACATTCTACTGCACTGTTGGAGCCAGTCAAATCAAATCAAATGTTATTGGTCACATATTTAGCAGATGTTATTGCGGGTGTAGCGAATAAGCATTTCACTGCACCTGTTATAACACCTGTAAATCTGTGTATGGGACCAATACATTTTGATTTGCATTTGATTTGACATCCATAAACATTTATTTTGTGTGTGGTCAAGTGTTGAGTAGGACTTCTCCGTACAGTATGACGGTGTGTGTAATTGGCTGAAACAGCTTTGGAACGTTTGATCCGACTGCCTGTGTTTCCTGATTGAATTGTCTCACTGATCATATGATTAATTCCTAATAACTTTTATCACTAGAATGATAAAGAATGTGAAGATGCCCTCAACTGCTGTCTGAAAGGGAGTGTTAACAAAGTCTTACCCTCACTTTTGCATGTTTTTTGTCCTATGGAAGGAAAACAACTATAAAACCTATCAGGGCCATGCACAGATCTTTCAGGGGGCAGGTGCTCCCCCCCCCAAAAAATGGCACCCCACTACCAAAACAAATACTATTATTCATATCTTGAAATTCCTAACATACCAAATGCCTCTTTTGTGAAAATTTTTACATTTTTTTGCATAGTAAGGCCAGTAGTATTGTTAAATCTCTGTACATGGCAGACTGGGAAACTGGTACAACCGGGCGTGTGGGTTGGCACAACCAATGGACGGGGTGTGGGGTGGCGAACTTGACGACGTCACGACGACTTCTGAACCACAATGACACATTTTTTTTTACAAAAAAATTAATTTGGGGGGAAATTATACCACCACCCAAAAGGCCACTTTGGAGACTGGAAGGGAAAAGGGGCATATGCTTTGCACAGGTAGAGCCCTATCTGTGCACGTGAATCATAGGGTTCGCTATGTGATAATAAAAAAATATTACCATTATGTATTGACGTTTGCAATACAATATGCAATAGATAAAACTTACAATAATTCAATCAGCTTAAAAACACAAATATGATCATTTATATGTTTTATCACCAATCCCAGGAGAGCTTCAATGTGGTCTATACTGTCATTCTCTCCTTGGTTCACATTACAAAATGCACAGTGCAAAAAAAAGTCTGTACAAAATTCTCAGTCTCCTCTCTCTTTTTCTTCATTTTGTTGGCGACGCATAAATACGAATGACATCATCAGAACGAGATGCATTTTAGGTGTCCCCTGGTGAGTGTCCAATGTCTGTTTTCCTTCATAGTGACTTCCTGTGGGGACATGGGACAACTTCCTACTTCCTTTTGTGATTCGGCTCTGTCGGCCTGGCGATGCTCCGCGGTAACCTGTGACCGAGGCAAAAAACAGTTGTCCTCCTCCCCAGAGACACTCTGTTCACAGCCTGCCGTCTACCTGGTCTTTGTCAAGTCACTTCATGATACAAGTCAAGTTGTAACCTCCCCAGTGGTGTTTGAAAGCGGTTTGGACTAAGGATGTATATTTCACCCTTCCAGTTTCTGCTCAGGTCTGGTGCTCCTCTCCTTCTGTGTCCTCACAATTCACAATGTTATATGGTAATGGGGGAGTAACACACCTGGAAAGGCACGGAGTGGCATGTCAAGAACACAAGTGTTCATTGTCCTTCCTCTTGGTCCTCCTTTTCCCTGTTCATGGGATGTCTTCTCGGTGTGTGGTTAAGTTGCGGTCTAAGCAGGCGAGTGGTCTTAGTAAGGCCAGTAGTACTGTGTTCTGATGAGGTGTAGGAGTGTGTGAGGCGTACACTAGTCAGTTTGACTATAAGAGGTCAGAATGTGGTCTGTACAGTGACAACTGGAGGCAGTGGATTCTGGTCAAGTGAAGCAGCGCCGAGTGGATGACAGTGTGTTTGTCTGTGATGATAGGTTTATCAGAAAGTGCACTTGTCTACATGGAGTCACAGTCCCCCTCCATGAGTTCATCTCTGTGTGTCCTGAATAGCAGGGAGAGAGGAGAGAATAGATTTATATAGCATTCTGGTGAGTAGCCTATTGTAGTATTACAGCGTTAATGTTGTATCTTTCCACAGGATACAGATGTTGCAAATAGTTCTAGAGAATACTGATGCAAGTACCTTTAAGCAAATAGATGTGATGCATATGTTTGAAGACAACACCTGTTTAAATCGGGTTTTAAAGGGAGAGGGATGGTGGTGTCAATGTTGTGTCTTTTGTCAGGGCGTTGTATAGCTAATGGGCAAACGGAATGCCATACCTTGAGAAATATGAATGTATTTTTGTTTTCTCACACTCTCTTCCAAAGAAATTAGAACACTAATTGATTTATCTTCTGGTTCAAAAGCCTAGGGATTAGTGTTGGAAAATAGCACTAATCAAAAGCAGTATGGTGATATTCAGCTGACAGCTGAGGGCTTAATATTTGAAATGTAGTAAGGCAATGTTTTAATTGAATACATATTTTTAAAAAACGGGTGGTTCACCGATGTTTTTCCTCATACCTACAGTAGGCTGCCAGCTTTCAGTCTAGGAAAGACAATGCTAGGCAGAGGCTGCTGAAAGTAACTAAACAACCTAAATTTGCACTTAGGTCGAAAAACAAGCCTACATTTGAAGTTTGATTGAACCATCCCTTTAACTATAATTTCATGTCATAACACTTCACTTAATATTTCATTATATTATACTGATATCATTTGCGACTACAGGGTGTCAGTGATGTTACCTGTCTGTCTGGACGTCTTGAGTGAACCATCCCTTTTAATATAATTTCACGTTATCACTTCACATGATAGATATTATATTATCTTGAAATTATATGAGATGACATTGTGTCAGTGCTGTTACTACATGGTGTCAGTGCTGTTACTACATGGTGTCAGTGCTGTTACTACATGGTGTCAGCGATATAACTACATGTTGTCAGTGCTTTTGTTGGCCTGGTCTTGTTTGATGTTCTTAGAATGTAGAGTTTTTAAAACTCCATTCTGATTTGTATTTTTGTGAGATTGATGCGCAGTTTCTCTAGTGATAAATCAGATCAAAACCGAACTGTGTGATGTAGTAGGGAGTTATAGTTTCTAAGAGGCCAATATTCTACATCATTTAGAAAGTGTGGTAATTAACTACAACGACCATAATCCATTTCGCACCTAGTTGTCCGGTCTGTGTGGGACACGGAGAAGGAGAGAAGAGCGTGCGATCGAGAGGGATAGAAAGCATTTGCCTCACAAGGTATCTCTACCTAAAACTACATGATCTAAATGACTGATAGTTGGTATTCAGCAGTCATTAAAGTATGCCTTATTTACTTTGAAGACCCTTATTTACTTTGAAGACAGTAAAGTCATATGAATAAAGGATGGCTAATAAGCAGTAACGGGCAATCACTACCATCATGGGCCTGTTATTGTTTTATTCTGTGTTCAGCCCACATAACGCACAGTGCATTTAATGTCCACCTTTTTTTTTTAAACGAAATCGAAAACCGTGACTATTTCAAATAAATTATCAAACTGAAGACGAACCGACCTAAAAAAAAAAGCACAAATCGCTCAGCACTAGTAATGTTACCTGTCTGTGGTGAGGCTAGCCATGGAGAGAGAGGCCATTGCGGACACTGTGTTGTTGTGGTCCTCTGAGTTCCGTCTCAGACTCTGTCCCTGGGCTTGCAGGTAGGACTGATCCACTGTGTGGGCCACTGCCCTCAACGACCGCCAGTACTCACCTGGATAGAGAGGGAGAGAAATAGAGAGGGAGAGAGAGAGGGCAAGAGAGAGAGAGAGAGAGAGAGAGAGAGAGAGAGAGAGAGAGTTTTTTGGGGGGTTGGGTATCATGTTGCCTCCATGGCGAGTACTGTCTTAAAAATGTAGCTACTCTGTCTTTGAAATGTGTGAACTGTATTCTATTAAGCAATATTGCAGCTACAGTAATACGTGTCTGTGTGTGGTCGGAATAATGGACCAATACGGCCATTTTAATTCAGCATTAGTGTAATTTAAATCGCACAAGTATATCACAAAAACACACATTATGCCACATTCACATGTCATCAATCCCATCTTCAGAACAAGCTTGATTTATACAATATTTTGAGTTGCATGTGTGATTCTGACATTAACATAAATCAATACGGGTTCATACTTCTCATCTTCTCAAGCTCTTTTCATTTAGGACATGCGTGTGTCTCTTGACACATGGCGGAAGGAAAATAAATCATTGGATATTTGTGTGTTGAAGAGCCTCGGTGTGTGTGATGTGTGTGTAAGAGAGCGAGAGGGGGCCATAGTGTGTTTGCGTGTGTGCACGCATGTGTGTTCCCAGTATTCACCACACATATATTTCACCCTCTGCCTAAATGAAGGGGCTTAACATTCTTGTGGCTTTGCAAATATTTTGTATTAATCTAATTGGATTGGGATAACATTTGTGCGCAATCAAGAGGGGATGTTGTGAAGGTCGTGTGCCAGAGAAGTGTTTGAAGATAATTGGAGCCAGGAAGGCTCTCTCTCTCTCTCTCTGTGTGTGTGTGTGTATGTGTGTGTGTGTGTGTGTGTGTGTGTGTGTGTGTGTGTGTGTGTGTGTGTGTGTGTGTGTGTGTGTGTGTGTGTGTGTGTGTGTGTGTGCTGTGTGTGTGTGTGTGTGTGTGTGTGTGTGTGCGTGTGTGTGTCAGAGAGAGAGCGAGGGAAGGAAAGAATGAGAAGGAAGGAGGGATGAAGGCAGGAGAAAGGGATGGGATGGAGAGAGAGGTGGTCGGAGAGAGAAATGACAGCAAGACAGATGGAGAGAAGAGATACTACAGATAGAGGGATAAAATAAATAGAATGACCGAGGCTGGAGTGGTAGAGATGGAAGAGATGTGGGAAAGAGTGGATGGAACAAGAGAGGTGTACAGGGAAGGCGTGAAGAAAAACAACGAGAGAGAGGGACATGCAGAGTAAGAGAAGTAAAGGAAGACAGAGAGAAAAGAAGATGGGGAGAGCGGGAGAGAAAGAGAAGTGAACATAAAAACAGCAAGAGAGAGACTTGAGATGGTGTAAGAAAGTGAGAGAGACTGAGATAGAGGGAAGATACTCTAGAGTGAAAGACAGATTGGCAGAGGGAAGAGTGATGAAGACAGTAAGACAATGATAATGAGAGAGAAAGTAGATTAGTGTTTATCATCAGATGTTTACCCTGGGCCTGTATGACTCTCTGTAGAGAGAGGACAGCGTTGCGACAGGGTCTCCTCTCCAGAACCGCTTGAGACAGGGGCTCCACCTGGAAGGGAACACACAGAGGAAGACGGGGGGGGGGGGGGGGGGGGGGGGCGGACGGACGTCAAACGTGGTACTGCATGGCTAGAGCAAAAGCCTGAACCCACAACAGGGTAAGACTACCCAACACTGCCCTAGACAATAATATAAAGGTCAGCAATGTTCTGTTCTCCCTAATAGTTATGGTTAGGATTTAGGGAGGGGTGACCAGATCTGTGCCTAAGGGGCAACATCCTCCCGCAGGGTAAAGGCATCGGCACGCTTCAGTTCGGCTGGCGGCTAGCCGAAGTTGGCTAGACGAACCGAAAGAGTGTGCTCGCATACTCCCTTAAAAGACCTTCGCTTCAAAAACAAGAAAAAAATGGCAATAGTACTGTTTGGCCATTTTGAGAAGCTGTAGCCACTTCCTCAAAATAGTCAGAATTAATCTAAGATAACTCAAGGTATCTATAATTAATTTTGACGTTTTTTGCAGAGGAGATCTTAGTCGCGCAATTTTACATCTGACTAAGATGTTTAGTGCAGCATTTCTCAATGAAAACATGTGCATAAAAACTAGTCGAATAAAAACGTTGAATGAAAACAAAGACTTTATTGAAGAATCCCTACAGTTGACCAATCACAGACGAAAGGGCGTACACTTCGACTCTTCAACTTTGGCTGGCCTCGAGAAAAAATGTGGTGTACTCGAACAGCCGAAAAAACCCTTACCGAAGTCCAAAACTAACAAAAACGTCACAAAATGTCATCATAATATATGCACGAACTCTTCTGAACTGTTTCGGCTGGGAAGCCCTAGATGCTGATCAAAGGTCAGCATTGTGTTTTTCCCCCTTATGGCTAGGGTTAGAATTTACAGAGGGTTAAGCTGGTTTTAGATCTGTGACTACTGACCTGAGTGCCTAGCAGGATGCGGACGCAGGCCTCCGACGCATCGCAGATGGCCGTGAGGTCGTGACCCCCCTCCAGTGCCATGACAACCCGGCCCCCCGCCAGCCCCATCAGCTGACGTGTCAGGAAGCCAAAACCTGAGGGAGAGATACATTTAAACACTTTATTAGAATTCACAAACTAAAATGAAAAGGGTTAAAACATTCCAAAGGTCACAGATGCATGGATAAAATTGTTGATACAAAAAGCCCCTTCTTCTCCATGTTGCCAAGCACACACACAGGATGTGTGAGAACCCTGAGGAAAAGAGCTGTAATGCTGAAATGTGCTGTTTTTTAAAGATACAGTGCCTTCAGAAAGTACTGTATTCACACCCCTTGACTTATTCCACATTTTGTTGTGTTACAGCCTGCATTTAAAATGTATTCAGTTGAGATTGTATGTCACTGGCCTACACTGGCCTACACACAATACCACATAAGTGGAATTATGTTTTTACAAATTTTTACGAATTAATAAAAAATGAAAAGATGAAATGTCTTGAGTCAATAAGCATTCAACCCCTTTGCTATGTCAAGCCTAAATAAGTTATTGAGTAAAAAGGTGCTTAACAAGTCATATAATAAGTTGCATGGACTCTGTGCAACAATAGTGTTTAACATGATTTTTGAATGACTAGGTCATCTACAGTATGTACCCCATAAATACAATTATCTGTAAGGTCCCTCGGTCGAGCAGTGAATTTCAAACACAGATTCAACCACAAAGACCAGGGAAGTTTTCCAATTCCTCACAAAGAAGGGCACCTATTGGTAGATGGGTAAAAAAAAAAAAAAGAGAAATTGAATATTCCTTTGAGCATGTTGAAGTTATTGATTACATTTTGATGGTGTATCAATACAACCAGTCACTACAAAGTAACAGGGGTCCTTCCTAACGCCGTTGCCAGAAAAGAAAGGAAACCGCTCAGTGATTTCACCATGAAACCAATGGTGATTTTAAAACAGTTACAGTATAAGGGCTGTGATAGGAGAAAACCTAATTGACATAGTGAAACGAAGGATGCCTGAACACAATAAAAAATATTCTTAAACATGTATCCTGTTTCCGACAAGGCACTAAAGTAATATTGCAAAAAATGTGGCAAAGCAATTAACTTTTTGTCCTGAATACAAAGTGTTATCTTTTGGGGAAATCCAATACAACACATTACTAAGTACCACTCTCTATATTTTCAAGAATTGTGGTGGCTGCATCAAGTTATGGATATGTGTCATAGGCGTCGATGAACGGTGACCAAAATGCAGCGGGTATAGTGCTCATCTTTCTTCTTTATTTGAAAGAACACTCAAAACAAAATAAACAGAGGACGAAACAGTTCCATAAGGCACACAGGCTATACAGAAAATAACCACCCACAAAAACACAGGAAAAAACAGGCTGCCTAAGTATGGCGTCCAATCAGAGACAACGAAAGACACCTGCCTCTGATTGGAAGCCATACCTGGCCACACATAGAAAAAGAAACATAGAAATAGAAAACTAGAACCAAAATCCCCTAGAACCAAAAAACCCCAAAACACAAAACAAACACCCCCTGCCATGCCTTGACCATACTACAATTACAAATGACCCCTTTACTGGTCAGGACGTGACAATATGCTTGTAATCATTAAGGACTGGGGAGTTTTTCAGGATAAAAAATAAACGGAATGAAGATAAGTACAGGCATATTCCTAAAGGAAAACCTGGTTCAGTCTGCTTTCCACCATACACTGGGAAATGAATTCAATTTTCAGCAGGACAATAACCTAAAACACAAGGCCAAATCTACACTGGAGTTGCTTACCAAGAAGACAGTGAATGCTTCTGAGTGGCCTAGTTATAGTTTTGACTTAAATCTGCTTAAAAATCTATGGCAAGACTTTAAAATGGCTGTCTAGCAATGATTAAAAATCAATTTGACAGAGCTTGAAGAATTTTGAAAAGAATGGGCAAAAATTGTACAATCCAGGTGTGCAAAGCTTTTCAGTGACTTACCCAGAAAGATGCACAGCTGTAATCGCTGCCAAAGGTGATTCTAACATGTATTGACTCAGAGGTGTGAATAATTATGTAAATTAGATATTTCTGTATTTCATTTTCTATAAATTTGCTCAAATTTCTAAAAACAAGTTTTCACTTTGTCATTATGGGGTATTGTGTGAGAAAAAAACTATTTTATAAATGTTTAATTCATTTGAACATAATGTGGAATAAGTCAAGGTGTCACGACTTCTACCGAAGGTGGCTCCTCTCTCTGTTCGGGTGGCGCTCGGCGGTCGTCGTCGCCGGTCTACTAGCTGCCACCGATCCTTTTTTCCTTTTCGTTTGGTTTTGTCTGTCTTTTGTTGCACCTGTTTTTAGTTGGCTAATTAGTGGGGTATTTAGTCTCGCTTGTCTAGGTTGGGTTCGTGCGGGATTGTTTGTTGTTACCTGTTGTGGGTTTTGGGGTTACGTTAATTTTTTTCTTTGTCTATTGTGGGCTTGCGTTTTTCTCTGGACTGCGTCCCAGCCCTTTTTGAAGGTGGACATTTATTGTCTGGTTTGTTTCATACCTGTTCATGGTATTTTTGGACTCTGGAATAATAACGCTCTGCGAGTGCAATTTTGGTCTCCTGCGCCTGACTTCTCCCCCTCCCCACCACTCCTTGAGAGCAGTGAAACAAGGGGTATGAATACTTTCTGAAGACACTGTATACCCCTTGATTTATTCCAGCTTTTGTGTTAGAGCTTGAACTCAAAATGGATAAAATATATATTTTTCTCACTTGTCTACACACAATACCCCTTAATGACATGGTCAAAACTTGACTTATTCCACATTTTGTTGTGTTACAGCCTGAATTCAAAATTGATAAAATCTTATTTTTTTCCTCACCTATCTAAACACAATGCCCCATAATGACAAAGTGAAAACTTGTTTTTACAAAGTAGACTCAGCGATATGACATCATCATACACAGTGGGGCGACTTCCTGCTCACAGACATAAACATCAAATCTGCCAAGACTGACACTGCTCTTTGTCAGGAACTAATACAGACAAAACTACTGAATAAACCCCGTGAAATATAGAACAGTCTGATCGACGAAGTAGAACTCCTAAGATAGTTAGGATGAGGTAGAAATAGGTTGCTCTTAGAACAGTATAGAAGGTTAATTTCAACCTGTAAGATCTATAGAAGGTAGAGTAAGGTATTAATTTACCTTCACAATCACATTTTCGCTCTATTTGATATCTATTCTAATCAAGCCGTTTTGGATTGGCTCAGCTAGAGCCAATAGTGAACCAGTAAAGATAGTTAGCTTGATTCTTATTGTGCCAGCTAAAAGTAAAAGGTTGGAAAATAAACCATCTGAATGAATGGTATTTAAATTCCCACAGGTGATAAAACTAATTTGAATAAAAGTAATAATAAAGAACAATTTGAGTACTTTGCTACATCAATCCTTTTGATTTGCTTTGACATGGGAAAACACCAAGGAATCAAAGATGGCTGCCAACATGAGATTATTGAACACTACTTTAAACAAACTGTAGCATAGGCTACTCAATTTGTGCAAGTTTATTTTACCACTGTTACATTTTTGACTCTCTAGCTATAAATAGGCAATGTACTGTAATAAAATAAAGCATTGTTATAAAGTAGTTAGATATTAGGAGAGGATTAGTATTTACAAAAACATTACCATTAAGTCTCAATTATGCTTGTCAAGTACAATTTTTTTTCATAATGTGTGATCCCATGAACTTTTGAATGTGTGTGTGCGTACGTTCAAACGTCTATTTGCATGTGTGTCCTTGCATATGATTCAGTGAGGAACTGACGAGGTGTTTAGTGAGCTTACACTTGGCCGACACTTTGTAGCCCCCCAGCGGCGCCGGATGTCCATTGACGGCATCGAAACCAGATGAGACCAGCACCATGTCAGGAGAGAACTCATGGGCAATCGGCATCACCACAGTCCTGGAGACAGACAGGAGAGAGAAATCAGACCGTTAAACCCATTGACAAGAAAGAGCCATTCAAGTCTTCAACGCTGTTGTAGGTCAAGCACACAAACTAGTACGTTTTCCTGAATCGTCTCAAAATCATTTAAAACAGCATAGCTCATAAGGCGTAGTAAATGTGCTTATAATGCAGGGTATTCATAGAAAGTGTCCCAAAAAAAAGTAGTTAGATATTAGGAGAGGATGTATCCACGTGAGAAAGTAATTTCTGAGCCTGTGTGACAGACGAACGTAGTTGCTAGCAAGACCTTGACACGATTCTTCGGGTCACAAGAGAATAGCATACTATATGTGACTTTGACCCTTTAACTGACTGTACATTTCACACCAGGCTTGGGCGGTATACAGTTGAAGTCGGAAGTTTACATACACTTAGGTTGGAGTCATTGAAACTAGTTTTTCAACCACTCCACACATTTCTTGCTAACAAACTATAGTTTTGTCAAGTCGATTAGGACATCTACTTTGTGCATGACACAAGTAATTTTCCAACAATTGTTTACAGACATTATTTCACTTATAATTCACTGTATCACAATTCCAGTGGGTCAGAAGTTTACATGCACTAAGCTGACTATGCCTTTAAACAGCTTGGAAAATTCCAGAAAATTATGTCATGGTTTTAGAAGCTTCTGATAGGCTAATTGATACCATTTGAATCAATTGGAGGTGTACCTGTGGATGTATTTCAAGGTCGACCTTCAAACTCAGTGCCTCTTTGCTTGACATCATGGGAAAATCAAAAGAAATCAGCCAAGACATCAGGAAAAAAAAATTGTAGACCTCCACAAGTCTGATTTATCCTTGGGAGCAATTTCCAAATGCCTGATGGTACCACGTTCATCTGTACAAACAATAGTACGCAAGTATAAACACCACACAACCACGCAGCCTTCATACCGCTCAGAATGGAGACGTGTTCTGTCTCCTAGAGATGAACGTACTTTGGAGCGAAAAGTGCAAATCAATCCCAGAACAACAGTAAAGGACATTGTGAAGATGCTGGAGGAAACCGGTACAAAAGTATCTATATCCACAGTAAAACGAGCCTTATATCGACCTAACCTGAAAGGCTGCTCAGCAAGGAAGAAGCCACTGCTCCAAAACCGCCATAAAAAAGCCAGACTACGGTTTGCAACTGCACATGTGGACACATATCATACTTTTTGGTCTGTCCTCTGGTCTGATGAAACAAAAATAGAACTGTTTGGCCATAATGACCATCGTTCTGTTTGGAGGAAAAAGGGGGAGGCTTGCAAGCAGAAGAACACCATCCCAACCGTGAAGCACGGGGGTGGCAGGATCATGTTGTGGGTGTGCTTTGCTGCAGGAGGGTTGGTCGCAAATGGGTCTTCCAAATGGACAATGACCACAAGCATACTTCCAAAGTTGTGGCAAAATGGCCTAAGGACCACAAAGTCAAGGTATTAGAGTGGCCATCACAAAGCCCTGATCTCAATCCCGTAGAAAATCTGTGGGCAGAACTAAAAAAGCGTGTGCGAGCAAGGAGGCCTACAAACCTGACTCAGTTACACCAGCTCTGTCAGGAGGAATGGGCCAAAATTCACACAATTTATTGTGGAAAGCTTGTGGAAGGCTACCCAAAATGTTTGACCCAAATGAAACAATTTAAAGGCAATGCTACCAAATTATAATTGAGTGTATGTAAACTTCTGACCCACTGGGAATGATGATGAAAGAAATAAAAGTTGAAATAAATAATTCTCTCTACTATTATTCTGACATTTCACATTCTTAAAATAAAGTGGTGATCCTAACTGACCCGAGACAGGGAATTCTTACTAGGATTAAATGTCAGGAATTGTGAAAAACTGAGTTTAAACGTATTTGTCTAAGGTGTATGTAAACTTCCGACTTCAACTGAACCATACAGTGAGGGAAAAAAGTATTTGATCCCCTGCTGATTTTGTACGTTTGCACACTGACAAAGAAATGATTAGTCTATAAGTTTAATGGTAGGTTTATTTGAACAGTGAGAGACAGAATAACAACAAAAACATCCAGAAAAACGCATGTCAAAAATGTTATAAAATGATTTGCATTTTAGTGAGGGAAATAAGTTTTGACCCCTCTGCAAAACATGACTTAGTACTTGGTGGCAAAACCCTTGTTGGCTATCACAGAGGTCAGACGTTTCTTGTAGTTGGCCACCAGGTTTGCACACATCTCAGGAGGGATTTTGTCCCACACCTCTTTGCAGATCTTCTCCAAGTCATCAAGGTTTCGAGGCTGACGTTTGGCAACTCGAACCTTCAGCTCTCGCCACAGATTTTCTATGGGATTAAGGTCTGGAGACTGGCTAGGCCACTCCAGGACCTTAATGTGCTTCTTCTTGAGCCACTCCTTTGTTGCCTTGGCCGTGTGTTTTCGGTCATTGTCATGCTGGAATACCCATCCACGACCCATTTTCAATGCCCTGGCTGAGGGAAGGAGGTTCTCACCCAAGATTTGACAGAACATGGCCCCGTCCATCGTCCCTTTGATGTGGTGAAGTTGTCCTATCCCCTTACCAGAAAAACACCCCCAAAGCATAATGTTTCCACCTCCATGTTTGACGGTGGGGATGGTATTCTTGGGGTCATAGGCAGCATTCCTCCTCCTCCAAACACGGCGAGTTGAGTTGATGCCAAAGAGCTCCATTTTGGTCTCATCTGAACACAACACTTTCACCCAGTTGTCCTCTGAATCATTCAGATGTTCATTGGCAAACTTCAGACGGGCATGTATATGTGCTTTCTTGAGCAGGGGGACCTTGCGGGCGCTGCAGGATTTCAGTCCTTCACGGCGTAGTGTGTTACCAATTGTTTTTTTGGTGACTATGGGCCCAGCTGCCTTGAGATCATTGACAAGATGCTCCCGTGTAGTTCTGGGCTGATTCCTCACCGTTCTCATGATCATTGCAACTCCACGAGGTGAGATCTTGCATGGAGCCCCAGGCCGAGGGAGATTGACAGTTCTTTTGTGTTTCTTCCATTTGCGAATAATCGCACCAACTGTTGTCACCTTCTCACCAAGCTGCTTGGCGATGGTCTTGTAGCCCATTCCAGCCTTGTGTAGGTCTACAATCTTGTCCCTGACATCCTTGGAGAGCTCTTTGGTCTTGGCCATGGTGGAGAGTTTGGAATCTGATTGATTGATTGCTCCTGTGGACAGGTGTCTTTTATAAAGGTAACAAGCTGAGATTAGGAGCACTCCTTTTAAGAGTGTGCTCCTAATCTCAGCTTGTTACCTGTATAAAAGACAGCTGGGAGCCAGAAATCTTTCTGATTGAGAGGGGGTCAAATACTTATTTTCCTCATTAAAATGCAAATCAATTTATAACATTTTTGACATGAGTTTTTCTGGATTTTTTTGTTGTTATTCTGTCTCTCACTGTTCAAATAAACCTACCATAAAATTATAGACTGATAATTTCTTTGTCAGTGGGCAAACGTACAAAATCAGCAGGGGATCAAATACTTTTTCCCCCTCACTGTATATACCCTGTACCGGGGTATTTGTAAATAGCCACGGGACGGTTTTCAATATCGTCAATATCGTTGTAACTATTTCTTTGAAGTTTTTCAATACATTTGAATATTTGTAGCTATTTTTTAAGTAAATACCTGCAGTCAACTTGTGCAATTCATTAGGAGATAAAGCAGATCACGTTCTTATTTCACCTGTCACATTATTATTATTATTTTACGTTATGAAGTGTACTTAGTTCTCCAGCACAGTTGAGCCAGTCACGTGTTTGTTTGTAAATAGCACAATGGGAGAAAGCGGGAGCAGGTGAGTAAAGCTGTGTCACAGGGGTCATGTTTTATATTGAAAGTCAACAGTGTTTTTCTGCTTCATTAGAGTGATCAGGGACGTGCAACTATAGTCTATAGTTTTCCTTCACAGAAAATAAGTTAGTGCACCACATTCTACATAATATAGCTTCATTTTCATCAGATGACAACAGAAGAGCAATGCTATTTGGCTGGCAGCCACACAAGTAGATGAGCTTACAATGAAAAAGAAAGTTTTTTTTTTTTCAAAAACTATGCATGGCCTTCCTATGTCTAATGTTTAAGCTTATCATAGAAAGAATGTAGCCAGATACATTTCCTAATGTTTTGCGTAAATTTTATTTTGCATTTTACCAGAGAAAAATAGGTTGGCTACACCGAGAAAAGTACCAGAGAAAAGAAGCTACACATCAGTCTGAGCTCTGTCTGCTGATAGAATGCCAGTTGTGAATTCTCATCCGAGTTTAGAAGTGCAGCTGAAGCACAAAATGAGTCTGATGCCGAGCAGAAATTACAATAAGAAGCATTTTAGATCTGCGTTTACAAAACGCAGCAAGATATTTCTTAAGCGTTTTACCTATTTTTCTGGCGTGAAAAACGCAGAATGTGTTACGTGTTAACATGACCCCTAGTTTAACTTGCTATCTAGGTACGTAGCTGAGTTAATAAGGTGACGGGGCATCATATTGTGTTAGTTTCTGACGTGTTTGAGAAGGCAAAGTTGCTATCTT
Organism: Salmo salar; assembly: GCF_965601325.2. Lineage (NCBI taxonomy): Eukaryota > Metazoa > Chordata > Actinopteri > Salmoniformes > Salmonidae > Salmo > Salmo salar. Next base: position 50,045,520 of record NC_138302.1, read on the forward strand.
GATTTCCTTGACTTTTTTCCTCCTCTCCGTTCTCCGCCTGTCTGCTAGTTTTTCTGGTGCCCCCTTGTGTACTAAACCGGTAATACCGTAAATCCCGAGATGAAAGGACGGTATGACGATATGAAAATCTGGATACCGCACAACCCTATTTCACACCCTAGCCTCTCCTGACACACAAAACATGCTGTGCTTTATTGCTTACCGTATATGACATGCTCTTGAAGAGAAAAGCGTGATGTAACATTTTTGGTTGGGAGAGATGTACAGTATGTGTATGACCACATGACAAGGCAATTCACAAATAAATGACTGACTACCAAGTCACATTGGGTAACATTTTGAAGAGACATGGTCAAATTAAACCCCATGTTCCACAGATCTAACTTGGTCCAGATCAGTTTGTGCGGTCTTGCCAACACCTATGGTCATTGCGAAACAGCACAAATAAATCCAGAACCAGGCTACCATTGATCAGTCCAACTGTCTGAACCGTTTCAACAAACTCCTAGGTAACATACCCAGGTATGTGACACAATGTCCCGAGTGGCGCAGCGGTCTAAGGCACTGCATCTCAGTGCTAGAGGCGTCCCTACCGACACCCTGGTTTGAATCCAGGCTGTGTCACAACTGGCTGTGATTGGGAGTCCCCTAGGGTGGCACACAATTGGCCCAGCGTCGGCCGGGGTAGGCCGTCATTGTTTTTAAGAATTTGTTCTTAACTGATTTGCGTAGTTAAATAAAGGTCAAATATATATATATATATATATATATATATATATATAATTTTTTTTTATTAAAAGTAGATGAAATTTGAAATGCTAACCACATGGTGCTCTAACTCCAGCCTCACATAATAGACGGACAAACATTACATCAAATCGCACAGATACCTTGTAGCCGAACGATAGTTACACAGCATTTACATATCTCTGTTTGATGACATTTCGTGTGAAAACACAGTCACTAAAACTTAATTAAAAATAAACATTTGGACTCTTCCTTGAAATGTAATAATAGTTATATGTGTCTTATATGCAGTGGCAAGGTACACTTGAGTACCTACTCCTTCTCTCTTTCTCTCTCCATCCCCCCCTCTGTCAACCCCTCCGTCCCCGTCTCTCTCTCTCCACTCTCTCTCTCTCTCTCCGGCCGCCAGTTCAAAGCGTTTCGGCGGGCGTCTGGTTCCCATTAGGGGCTCGTCCCTCTTCTCACGTCACTGACAGCCAGCCATCTGGGATCCATTGGGCTTAATTACGCCGTCTTTGGATTCCCTAACAATGCACCCCTCCCACGCCCCCCCCTCCCCATTTTCCCCCGCCATGCACTACCAGACCTTGCAGCCCGTGTTGTGGGGGTGCACCTCCTCATACGCACACATGAATGTACATGCATGTGTACACGCACAAATACATACAGGCGTGCACGCACGCAAACACACACACACGCAAATACACATGGTTGTGCACACCCGCACACAACCACACCAACAAACACACACACTTCCTCTTCAATACACACACACAAGTACCACCCCCCTCCCACCAAGCTTCACAAAAATCCACCAGGCTATATCAACCTCCACCCATAAAAAACACTACCTCATCAGATTCTAACCCCTACCACTGACCCCCTACGCCCCCACATACAGCCCCTTTACCTGACCCTCCTGCCTAGTACCACATACACACAGCACGTTTTACCCCCAACTCCAAAGGAATCCACCAGATTATACTGAAATCCCCCCAAACCACTTAAAATCCTTTTCAACCAGAATCTACCCCTTCCCCTTTGACACACGCTATTTACCCCCCCCCCCCACACACACACACACACACACTATATACGGAAGAGAGGTTGCCATTTTGGAGGCAACCCAAGATCCCTCAGCCTCTGAATGGCAAGATGTGAAATAAACAGAACCGGTCCATTTCTATGCACCAGTACATATGCTTCTAACTGGGAGATTGAAATCTCAATCATGAATATGAATCAAATTAGAAAGATGGCAGGAAGAATGGAACCAGTCACTGCACTTATTACATTTACGGCCATTGCAGAAACTCTTCAAATTGGGTGCAACTTGTCTGGCTGTACAGAAAGTCTAGGGAAAAGTGGCTCAGTCACAGAGATTTTCCTTGCACAGAATCTACACTATATTGCTTTACAGTGTTCGTTGGTGGAATACGGTGGGGGGGAACGCTGTGAAATAATTTTCACATGTAAATAAGTGTTTTAAAGGTGAACTCCTGGGATTTTACATTAGGATTTTTCAATTCCACACCAGGATATAGCCTATAGGCATACAAGAAACAGTTGCTAGGTAACATCTACATGTAGGCTACTGGAAACTAAGTGATAGTTGCTAGGTAACATTTACCTGTATTGAGAGATACTGTAAAAAAAAGGTTGTTGGTAAGCTAAGAAAACATTACTAGAAAAAGTTACTAAGTTACGAGGTAACATCTGTATTAGGTAACATCTAGGTAACAAACACCTGTATTGATAACTACGTGAGATTTGCTAGATTACTGGGAACTACCTGTACACAAAACGAAGGTAGAGTTGCTAGTTAACATACACTTAAACTAAGGGACATTTATCAGTTTCATTTTTCCTTTTATACATCCAGTGAATCAACACAGACTATACTGCCTAAGTGGTTCTCAGATAGTTAGCAAATAGCATAGCATGCTAAGGGCAAACATTGGGCTTAGCGTCTGCCTGTTGCAACCGATGGCTTGTAACGGTACAGCATGGCTTTAGCCGTTAGCATCGTGAGTTTGACGAGCTTGGCCCACCCACGGTGTGTGTATGCACCATACAGACCTCACATACTGTTTAACTGCCTGGTGGCGAGCCAACACCGCTGACAGGAACGCTCAAAGTTCATTATGCTGTAAACCGAGCAGCTATTCATTCAGGGGCTGTGGCTTGAATGAAGTGGAAAGTGCGGTGCACAGAAAAAAAGACATTGGGACGCACTTCCATACAGTGGCATGGATTTACACCATGGGCTCTATTTCCGGCTGCCGTTAAGCCAGCGCCATTGTCAAACACAAAATGTGAGCGGAAAAATTATTTTAGCCAGCTACTGTTATTATTTTGGATATGCGTAAAACCCCTCATGTAGCCTACATGTCCATAAACCCATCATGGTATGAGAGATGACTGATACCGCTGACCCTATTTAGAAACATTTAAGTTATTTTTCTGTTACAATTGCTCGTTTTCTGTTTCATGTGATTAAAAAACAAGCTCTCAGTAGGCTACCCTTACCCTAGGGCTATTACAACGAAAGCTGTTTCAACAGCAATAAGTTGCGTGTATTTCTTATCCTGGCCATGCATTAGCCAAGGAGCCTATCTATAAAATATTTCTAGGTCACACTTTAGTTGGATAGTCCGGATAGTCCATCTGTAGATGCTCTACATTGTCATGCTAAAACAGAAAAGGGCCTTCTCCAAACTGTTGCCACAAAGTTGGAAGCACAGAATCGTCTAGAATGTCATTGTATGCTGTAGCGTTAAGATTTCCCTTCACTGGAACTAAGGGGCCTAGCCCGAACCATGAAAAACAGCCCCAGACCATTATTCCTCCTCCACCAAACTTTACAGTTGACACTATGCATTGGGGCAGGTAGCATTCTCCCAGCCTCCGCCAATCCCAGATTAGTCCGTCGGACTTCCAGATGTTGAAGCGTGATTCATCACTCCAGAGAACGCGTTTCCACTGCTCTAGAGTCCAATGGCGGCGAGCTTTACACCACTCCAGCCGAGGCTTGGTATTGCGCATGGTGATCTCAGGCTTGTTTGAGGCTGCTCTGCCATGGAAACCCATTTTATGAAGCTCCAGACGAACAGTTCTTGTGCTGACGTTGCTTCCAGAGGTAGTTTGGAACTCGGTAGTAGGTGTTGCAACCCCGTTAATAATGTCATAGTAATACGTGTACACACTCCCTTACATAAATAGACCCACCGAGGTCAAAAGAGATTGGCTGGTATTGATGCGTTTATATATATCTGTGAGCAAGTTTCTGATAAAGTCAGGCCTCTATTGTTAGGCTACTATTGTTGGTCCAAGTTTGTCTGTAACATAAAAAAAGGGGAAATAGTTGCTGTGAAAAACGGTAATACAGTTTTTTGCTCATGTTTGGGTCCCCTGTGTTGCCAACCAGAAATATGGGAGAATGTGAGACTCAGAAAGTATTCACACCCCTTTCCCACATTTTGTTGTGTTAGAGCCTGAATTTAAAATTGATTAAATGTATATATTTTTTGTCACTAGCCTACACACAATACCCTATAATGTCAAAGTGGAATTATGTTTTTCAATTTTCTTTTAACAAATTAATTAAAAATGAAAAGCTGAAATGTCTTCAATCAATACATATTCAACCCCTTTGTTATGGCAAGCCTAAATACGTTCAGGAGTAAACATTTGCTTAACAAGTCACGTAATAAGTTGTATGCACTCACTCGGTGTGCAATAATAGTGTTTAATATGATTTATGAATGACTACCTCATCTCTGGACCCCTTGCTCTTGTGCTTAGTTGAGCAGTGCATTTCAAACACAGATTCAGCCACAAAGACAGAGCCACAAAGGGAGGTTTCCAATGCCTCACAAATAAGGGCACCTATTGAGCAGACATTGAATATCCCTTTGAGCATTGTGAAGTTATTAATACACCTAGTCACTACAAAGATACAGGCTTATTTCCTGACTCAGTTGCTGGAGAGGAAGGACAATGGTGACTTTAAAAGTTACAGTTTAAAAGCTGTGATAGAAAGAATCTGAGGATGAATCAACAACATTCTAGTTACTCCACAATACTAATCTAATTGGCAGAGTGAAAAGAAGAAAGCCTGTACAGAATTAAAAAAAATCCCAAAAATGCATCCTGTTTGCAATAAGGCACTAAAGTAATATTGCAAAAAATGTGGCAAAGCAATTAACTTTTTGTCCTGAACACAAAGTGTTACGTTTGGGGGAAATCCATTATAACGCATTACTGAGTACGACTCTCTATATTTTCAAGCATAGTGGTAGCTGCATCATGTTATGGGTATGTTTGTAATTGTAAAGGACTGGGGAGTTTTTCAGGATAAAAAATAAACAGAATGGAGCTAAGTTCAGGCAAAATCCTAGAAGAAAACCTGGTTCAGTTTGCTTTCCACTAGACACTGGGAAATGATTTCACCTTTCAGCAGGACAATAACCTAAAACACAAGGCCAAATGTGCACTGGAGTTGCTTACCAAGAAGACAGTGAATGTTCTGTAACTTGGCCACACAGGAACATTCACTGTCTTCTTGGTAAGCAACTCCAGTGCACATTTGGCCTTGTGTTTTGACTGAAATCTACTTGAAAATCTATGACAAGCCTTGAAAATGGTTTTCTAGCAATGATCAACAACCAATTTGACAGGGCTTGAAGAATTCTGAAAAGAATAATGGGCATATTTTGCACAATCCAGGTGTTGAAAGTTCTTTGAAACTTACCCATAAAGACTCACAGCTGTAATCACTGCCAAATGTGCTTCTACAAAGTATTGACTCAGGGATGTGAATACTTACGTAATTGTTTTTGTATTTTATTTTCAAAACATTTGGAAACATTTCTGAAAACATGTTTCATTTTGTCATTATGGAGTATTGTGTGTACAGTAGAAGGGTGAGAAAAAAAATCTATTTAATCCATTTTGAATTCAGGCTGTAACACAACAAAATGTGGAGTAGGTTAAGAGGTATAAATATTTTCTGAAGGTACTGTATATAGTACAGTAGCCTAATCTTTGGCATTTTGTAATCATGTATTTATAGTCAAGGGATGTTATGCTTGTTTTGGCCCACAGAGGGGGCAGCTCGCTCTAGTGCTTAGTTTACGCAGTGTTGCCAATTTAGTGACTTTGTCACTATATTTAGCAAGTTTTCAAACCCCATCCAGCAACCTTTATTTGCTACTTTTCAGGCTGCCTTTGGGGAGTTTTGGCACCAAGAGTTTATATGGTTTTAATGGCAGCTGTGCCACAGCAAGTTAAATTGGCGCTATGATGTCATCGCATCTCTGGCAAAACGTAATCGAGCGACTTCTAGCGACATATCAAAAAGCAAATAGCGATTTTCCCTGAAAAATAGTTGACAACACTTGCTTCTTGTGCTCTCGCTCTATAGTGGCTCCTGCCAGTTGATTGAGAGCGCCAACGGAAAATTGAAGAGAGAAGCACCAGATAAACACATTTTAAACCTTATCTTCATGGTGAGCGAGTTATAAAGCATATGATATAAAACACCAAGTTAAGCGGAGTGTAATGATTTATTGTTGTTCTTTTTTCATTATGTTTTGAAAGTTTAATTCATTTATAAATCTCTATTGGCATAGAAGCTAACATCAGCTAATGTTAGCTCCAGTCAAGCTAGCCTGTCATAGTCATGGCGACACAGGACTCCAACGAAAGTTCACACAGAGAGTGTAAATAAAGGGAAAGATTGTAACTTTGCTATCATTAGGGTTATGTTGAGACTGACATGATGGAAATGTACTGATGAGATACATGTCCTTCATCTTGAATCACTAGGGTGGATAATGAATATAATGTCCTTAAATTCCTTCATTTATGAGGCTGTTTCTCCAAAAAAGCAATGTGTTCCCCAGTTGAAATGGCCTTTCATGTGTATTTATTACTAAATCTAACAATTATGTTTTGTAGAGCTTCCAATGCTTCTCCAAGAAGGGCAGGAGTTTAGGATGGAAAGGAAACAGCATCTCTCACTTTTCTTAGCGTAGAATGAAATTGTCCTAATCCTTTGTGAATGACATAAACACATGTTTAAAAACATTAACAAGGATACATTTATCCTTGCATATCACATCTCACGATTGGAAAAGTGACCACTATTGCCTGAACTTATGATGTGCCTTTGTGTTTTCTATAGGTTGAACTGAAAGAGGGCTCCAAAATCCAAATTTCAAAAACTTTGTGGCAAGGTTCAGCCAAGAACCCCCCCCACCCCAAAAAAAGGTGTTGGAATTGATGAGGGCCCTCTTTAGCCGAGAGATCATGGCAAAATCCTCACTTACAGACAAGAAGGCAAAGCCTTTAAGGACCATGAAGCAAAACCTCAACTCTATCCCACATGAGTCTCTGCCATCTGCTGTAAATTCAAGTTAAAAAACGTTCAGTTTTAGTTTAAAGATATCAGTGTTTTCTGCATGCAGAGTCACCAACAACAACATTTAGCCTATACAGATGCATTTCGACATACAAATGGCAGACCTTGGAAAGTAAACATTGGGAAATGTTATCGAGTGGCAGCGCAACCCCCTCCACTCGTTCTCCACCATTATATGATACTCTATAGCTAGGTTTCCATCCAACTCGCGACAGATTTCCATGAAATTATCCTAAAATCTGCATAAAAACAACACGCCAATTTGCATTTTTCCACCAAATTGACTTGTTGTGAATAAAAAGCTGTGTGTGATGACGCAATACATATAAAAATAACTTTGTGGTTAAAATCCCATGTACCGAATAAAAAATACAAGCAAATGGTTTCCATTGCATTTTCAACTCTAGGCTACAGATCACAAAAAAAACAGCATTACATAGCAAATGTGCCCACTCTGGTCCTTGCACATGCGCTCTAGCCAACAGCTCTCAGATACAGGCTAGCTACCTGATGAGATTATAATGGACAAAAGAGTGAGATAATATTTATTTGTCAAACCGGCAGCCAAGCATCGATCATCATGTCACCAGAACCTTGATATTTATTGGAGAGCAGCATCAAGCTCATGCACGTTCACCACCCTGTGAAGTTCATCATAACTTACTTCATCTGTAGCCTAATAAACTGCATGCTTTCCTGAGTCGTAGTGGAAGGACCACACAACATAAGCCTAGGCAGCTGATCGAGGGCGCTAGATCTACACTATCGTCTAGGATTGATGTGTCCAGCCGGTAATACACCTGTGTCCGCCGTGGATGGCTCGTACATTAAGCATCCTCCATTCAGGCTGCAAAGTAATACTTTTCCTCCTTAACTAGCTTTAACGCGGGGCGTCTGAAAAAAACTGGGGAAAAAACTGGAAAAATATGTGTCTGTTATTTATTTATTAGTATTTAAAAAAATGTAGGGGGTAGATCAGCTTTAATATTGCAGATAGATTGTAGCTTCCATTAATGTAATTGTCTGCATTATTTCGAATACCCCATATAATTTTTTGTAAATATATATATATATATATATATATATATATATATATATATATATATATATATATACACACATGCACACTGTACACATACATATAACACACAGCACATACACACACACACACACACACACACACACACACACACACACACACACACACACACACACACACACACACACACACACACACACACACACACACACACACACACACACACACAGTTGAAGTCGGAAGTTTACATACACCTAGGTTGGAGTCATTAAAACTATTTTGTCAACACTAAGTTGACTGTGCCTTTAAACAGCTTGGAAAATTCCAGAAAAATTCCAGAAAATTATGTCATGGCTTTAGAAGATCCTGATAGGATAATTGACATCATTTGAGTCAATTGGAGGTGTACCTGTGGATGTATTTCAAGGCCTACCTTGTCTGGTTCATCCTTGGGAGCAATTTCCAAACTCCTGAAGGTACCACGTTCATCTGTACAAACAACAGTACGCAAGTATAAACACCATGGGACCACGCAGCTGACATACAGCTCAGGAAGGAGACGTGTTCTGTCTCCTAGAGATGAAGTACTTTGGTGCGAAAAGTGCAAATCAATCCCAGAACAACAGCAAAGGACCTTGTGAAGATGCTGGAGGAAACCGGTACAAAAGAATCTATATCCACAGTAAAACGAGTCCTATATCGACATAACCTGAAAGGCCGATCAGCAAAGAAGAAGCCACTGCTCCAAAACAGCCATAAAAAAGCCAGATGACGGTTCGCAACTGCACATGGGGACAAAGATCGGACTTTTTGGAGAAATGTCCTCTGGTCTGATGAAACAAAAATAGAACTGTTTGGCCATAATGACCATCATTATGTTTGGAGGAAAAAAGGGGAGGCTTGCAAGCAGAAGAACACCATCCCAACTGTGAAGCACAGGGGTGGCAGCATCATGTTGTGGGGGTGCTTTGCTGCTGGAGGGACTGGTGCACTTCACAAAATAGATGGCACCATGAGGTAGAAAAATGATGTGGATATATTGAAGGCATCAGGCCGGAAGTTAAAGTTTGGTCGCAAACGGGTCTTCCAAATGGACAATGACCACAAGCATACTTCCAAAGTTGTGGCAAAATAGCTTAAGAACAACAAAGTCAAGGTATTAGAGTGGCCATCACAAAGCCCTGATCTCAATCCTATAGAAAATGTGTGGGCAGAACTGAAAAGCGTGTGCGAGCAAGGAGGCCACCAAACCTGACCCAGTTACACCAGCTCTGTCAGGAGGAATGGGCCAAAATTCACCCAACTTATTGTGGGAAGCTTGTGGAAGGCTACCCTGAAAGGTTTGACGCAAGTTAAACAATTTAAAGGCAATGCTACCAAATACTAATTGAGTGTATGTAAACTTCTGACCCGCTGGGAATGTGATGCGAAATAAAAGCTGAAATAAATCCTTCTCTCTACTACTATTCTGACATTTCACATTCTTAAAATAAAGTTGTGATCCTAACTGACCTAAAACAGGGAATTTTTACTAGGATTAAGGTGTATGTAAACTTCCGACTTCAACTGTAGTATGCTTATTGGTCATAGTATGGATATAGCTAATATGCCACAAGTTCCCACATGCCGTACAAAATACGAAGTATACAAGAAGTAGACACTATTTCCGTGCTTTTAGGGCCCATACAGTGAGGGGGAAAAAGTATTTGATCCCCTGCTGATTTTGTACGTTTGCCCACTGACAAAGAAATGATCAGTCTATAATTTTAATGGTAGGTTTATTTGAACAGTGAGAGACAGAATAACAACCAAAAAATCCAGAAAAACGCATGTCAAAAATGTTATAAATTGATTTGCATTTTAATGAGGGAAATAAGTATTTGACCCCCTCTAAATCAGAAAGATTTCTGGCTCCCAGGTGTCTTTTATACAGGTAACGAGCTGAGATTAGGAGCACACTCTTAAAGGGAGTGCTCCTAATCTCAGTTTGTTACCTGTATTAAAGACACCTGTCCACAGAAGCAATCAATCAATCAGATTCCAAACTCTCCACCATGGCCTAGACCAAAGAGATCTCCAAGGATGTCAGGGACAAGATTGTAGACCTACACAAGGCTGGAATGGGCTACAAGACCATCGCCAAGCAGCTTGGTGAGAAGGTGACAACAGTTGGTGCGATTATTCGCAAATGGAAGAAACACAAAAGAACTGTCAATCTCCCTCGGCCTGGGGCTCCATGCAAGATCTCACCTCGTGGAGTTGCAATGATCATGAGAACGGTGAGGAATAAGCCCAGAACTACACAGGAGGATCTTGTCAATGATCTCAATGCAGCTGGGACCATAGTCACCAAGAAAACAGTTGGTAACACACTACGCCGTGAAGGACTGAAATCCTGCAGCGCCCGCAAGGTCCCCCTGCTCAAGAAAGCACATATACATGCCCGTCTGAAGTTTGCCAATGAACATCTGAATGATTCAGAGGACAACTGGGTGAAAGTGTTGTGGTCAGATGACTGTAGTATGCAGCATTCCTCCTCCTCCAAACACAACTCAACAGCAGGGGATCAAATACTTTTTTCCCTCTCTGTAATGGAATTCTTCAGGAAATGGGCGTGGCATCACAACGTTTTCAGATTTGAAGAACATGGTGTAAAATATGCAGCCAAAGTCCGAAGAGAGCGGATCCAAATTCATTGCTTTGACTTATTATGACAAATGTTAAGAAAATGTTGAGCAATGTAATAAAGTAATGACTTTTCAAATAAGTTACGTTACACATTATGTTGGCTGACAATTTGTTAGCTACGTTATCCTTACAAACCGCATAGCATTACTGCAGTATGTACCAGCATGTTAGCTAGTTACCTAACGTTAGTTGGCTACTAATACATCAAACTTGCCAGGAAGTATATTAACTATCTGCTATCTAACTAACTAACTAACCAACATTTATTGACTTGATTATTCACATCATTCTTAACTAAGTGGTATAGTCGTTGTGCGTTTCAATGGACATTGTTAATTCTGGCTATCTACTCCGATTTCAGAGCATTCTTGCGCAGAATATGGCCGGTGTCAGTAAACATTGGCAAAAAAAGTGTAATTAAATTGTTGCCAGCAGCACAGTTACAAAAGGACAATCTGACCACACTCTGGATTTACGAATGCCCAGAGCGCACTGTGGCACTCCAGATTGAATTTATGAACACAAACGAAATCGTAAAATGTCTAGCTAGTCATTTGTTATGCTAACAAGCTAGCAAGCGGTTGCATAACAACAGCATCAACTTCCGGTTGACAGGCAAAGCACTAGTATGCTCAACTGAAACGATACCGTTCGTTTACAATATACTAAAATGAATGAATAGTATGTAGTATGTTGTATATACTCATTAAGTATGTAGTATACACTGCGTGCACAATTATTAGGCAAATTGTATTCCTCTGGATTAATTTTATTGTTGAACAAACACAATGCTCTTTGTCAATCCAAAATGTTATTGAACCTCAAACCTGAATGTTTAACAAAGGAAAAGTGAGTTTTGTCTTTCTCAGGGAAATATATAAGTGTGCACAATTATTAGGCAACTATTAGTGTGCAGAATTATTATTAATTAATTATTAATTACAAAAATAATTTCTCTCAACTCACATGTTTATTCTCAATTTTTAGAGTAAGTGTAACAGATAAGTAACATAAAATGACAATTATATAAAACTTTTGGCCTTTCAAAAATATTCAGTGACCAATATAGCCACCCTTATTTTCAATAACTGCCATGAGCCTTACATCCATGGAGTCTGTCAGTTTCTTGATCTGTTCACGATCAATTTTCACTGAAGCAGCAACCACAGCCTCCCAAATGCTGTTCAAAAAGGTGTATTGTCTTCCATCACTGTAAATCTCACGTTTGAGAAGGGCCCACAAGTTCTCAATAGGATTTAAGTCAAGTGAGGAAGGGGGCCAGGTCATTATTCAGGCATCTTTAAGGCCCTTGCTGGCTAGCCAAGCAGTGGAGTACTTGGATGCATGTGATGAAGCATTGTCCTGCATAAAGATCATGGCCTTCTAGAATGCTGAGGACTTCTTCCTGTACCACTGTTTGACGAAAGAATCTTCCAGAAACTGGCAGTAGGTTTGGGAGTTGAGTTTCAGTCCATCTTCAACCAGAAAAGGTCCAACTACCTCATCCTCAATGATAGCAGCCCATACCAGTACCCCTCCTTCACCTTGCTGGCACCTGACTCAAAGTGGTGCCCTGTGTTCATTACTGATCCAGCCACGGGCCCATCCATTTGGTCCATCAAGAGTCACTTTCCTTTTCATCTGTCCATAAAACGTTTGAAAAATCTGTCTTCAGGTATTTCTTTGCCCAATCTTGACGCCTCAACTTGTGAATCTTATTCAGTGGTGGTCTTGTTTCAGTCTTCTTGACCTTGGCCATGTCTCTGAGCACTTGACACCTTGTACTTCTGAACACTCCAGGTAGGTTGCAGTTCTGGAATATGGTGGCACTGGAGGATAATGGGTTCCTGGTAGTTTGACGTTTAATTCTTCTCAAGTCTTTTGCAGTTAATTTGCGCCTTTTCTTCCCCATGCGTTTTTTGCGCCCCAGTTGACTATTCGCAACAAAACGTTTGAATGTCCGGTGGTCACACCTCAGTAGTTTAGCTATTTAAATTGTGTCGCATCCGTCTGAAAGGCATTTTACATTTTTGGTTTTTCAGTGTCAGTTAAGTTTCTTTTTTGTCCCATTTTACCTGAGGTAATGAGGCTGCCTAATAATTATGCACACCTTGATATAAGGTGTTATTCACTGTCGACACACCCTCCCTCATTACACAAATACATATCACCTGAAAATGATTAAATCCAATAAGCATTCAAGTTTATATGGTTTGGAGTTTGAAAATGTGAATAGAAACAATGATAAGATCAGAATACTCACTTGCCTAATAATTGTGTGTAACCGATGTGAAATGGCTAGTTAGTTAGCGGTGGTGCGCGCTAATAGCGTTTCAATCAGTGACGTCACTCGCTCTGAGACTTGAAGTAGGGTTTCCCCTTGCGTGGCAAGGGCCGTGGCTTTTGTGGCATGATGGGTAACGATGCTTCGTGGGTGTCAGTTGTTGATGTGTGCAAGGGTCCCTGGTTCGAGCCCAGGTTGGGGCGAAGAGAGGGACGGAACCTACACTGTTACATGTGCACGCAGTGTACAGTATGCTAGTATGGGTATTCGAACACAGCTCTAGTCTTCACCCAGTAGCTCAGATTGTGACATGTAATTTCCCCTTCTTGCATGCTTTTAATTCTGACTCTTTGTGTATTAGGCTATTGGCCTAGTGGAATGTATATAAGAAGAAATTTAAGTTAAAAGCCAATTATTTTTATTATATGCCTTATTTTGTCATTCCAGTTCAATTCTGATTTCAAATTACCAATCCTTACCAAATAAGGAAGACTCAGTATGCTCTAAGTTTTTCTCTATCTTCATTAGGGATTTGTGTAAATGGCAGCTGTTTGAGAAAAGACACACAAAGATACACATTTTCAAAGGTGTTTTTTCTTGACTGATTACCATTTGATTGATGGGGTGCTATTGCATGTCATATCATTTGAAAGGGCTGTTTCTCAGCTTTCAAAACATGTATTACGTTTTCATATATGGTTTGTACAACAAAAAAAAAAATGTATGAAATGTATGCATTCACTACTATAAGTCGCTCTGGATAAATGACTAAAATGTAAAAAAAAAAAAAAATGTAAAAAAATGTTAAATGTTTGACACCAGCAAAGTATGTTCATTAATATACGCTGGTCTCAGTACATTCATGAATTCCCCATGGATTGGATGGCATCACAAACATCCAACTCGCACCACAATATAACATCTGAACACATGACATACATGTCTGTTATATCATAGCTGTCTGTTGTATTTCAAGGATGAGTGAAGAGGTTTGGTAAGACTTCCTATGAATCATTAGCGAGCGCCCCTGGCTTTGACTAGAATATAATCTTTGTGATTTTGTTTAATGTGAATTGGGCTGGAGGTAAAGTGAGGTAGGTTAGGTGTGTGTGTATCTACTGTACCGAAATGCTGCCAGGTATTCAGCGTCGCCCATGGGAGGGTCCAAGCCTCCCGTCCATGCCACATTGACATTGAAGCCTTCACCTGCTCCTGCTCCAACCTGGACAGAGCGGGAGAGAGAGGGGAGAGAGAGTTATGTCTTACTTCATGGAAAGTTGTGCTGAGAGTTGAAAGGTCATGAGATATTTTGCATCAAATGTTCACAAACTATCAGCGCGGTTGTTTAAAAAATGCGCATTTGTTACAATTGAGGAAAAGCCCCGTCACATTTCAATGACATACGGGAGTGATTACGATTTCCAAATGAAAGACGACTGGCCATTAATTCAACGCCTCCATCAACTCAACTATTTCGATTTTTGATACAATTTGTCAAATCTGCTTATAAATCCCTCGCAGCGAACAACAGAACTACACCCAGATTAAGTCCCAGTTTTAACACACCACAGGGACGTACGTATATTCTTGAGTCGGCACTTGGCGATATTCAGTTTCTCGTTATATTTCACATAATCTCCGCACCCAGAACCAAATGTTAACATCTGTCACGAGAGACTATATTTCACTAAATGCCAGGCACAACCGGTGGATGTCTCCCTGATTTGACCTCACGCTCGTGGTGTGGCATACTAACTGATCCCAAGGGTCTTTAGAGGAGAGTAAGCCTTAAAAATGTCTGCTAACGGCTATTTAGCTTTTGAAACTCCTCCGCCATCGCTCAATGTCATGGTGAGGAGATAGTGAGGACTCTGAGTGACACACTCTTGGCAACAAATTGCAGTCCTTTCCTTTGTGTGTGTGTGTGTGTGTGTGTGTGTGTGTGTGTGTGTGTGTGTGTGTGTGTGTGTGTGTGTGTGTGTGTGTGTTCGTGTGCGTGAGGATGATGTGCATTGCAGAGTGTCTGACTTGACTCTCTCTCGGTAGACGGGATGTTCACAGGGCAAACTCAAAACACATGAGCTCCGCCACCCACTGCCAACTAGTCACTCTCCCTCTCTTTCTCTCTCTCCATTGTTCTTCTCTTCTTCATCCCCTTTCCCCCCCCCCTTCTGTTATTCCTTTCATGTTTAAGAGACGCTGGAGCGGATTACGGGTACCCTGATGTTTCTCTGTGGTACCCCTGATGACATCAATGCTACCCCCTTAGTGTGTTATATAGGTACATGGGGCTGTGGTCGAGGGACACAGAGACTCCAGAGGTTTACCACACAGCTCAGTGGCGGTCGAGGGGCCATTTAAGGCTAAGCCACATCCAAGCCAGCATAGCATCTAATGGACCATCCTCCCATGATGAAGAATATGGTAAAACATCCACTTTTTTTTATCCTCCTTATTTGGTGAGAATGGAGTGGGTAGTAACAAACGCTAAAGCGGTTTCAGACTATTGGGCCGACCCAATCCGTTCTGTGCTCGCTCAGACGGGTTTTTTTTTTCCCACATGAAAAGACCAATCATGTATTTGATGGGGGAGCATGATGTACATGGTGGTGGATAGTGCAACCTAACTTACCTCGTCTGGGTTCCCGCTACCGGGGAAGAAGTTGCCATTGTCATAGCGATGCAGGGAGATGTACAGCACGCTGGAGTCGTTGTAGAACACTGACTGGGTACCGTTGCCATGGTGAACATCCTGCACATTGGGGATAAAGGTCAAGGGGTCGTCAGACTCGTTAATATGTAGTATGCTTGACCAGTCTCATACTTGCTCTGGATGTTTGCATCTTATTTGTCTTTACAAACCAGGTAGTATTTAAGTGTGCATGTGTTCCAACGTGTGTGTGTGTCTGTCTGTGTCTGTCTGTGTTAACGCTCAGACTGATGGCGGGCCCAGACTCATGTGAAAAGCAGAGATCAGTGTGAATGTTGACACCACGCTTATGGTCAATATGTGTGTTGTGTAAGTAAGCAAGTGTTTAGCTCCCATATGGGGACCAGTGATGGCGGTCATCTCTCACCCAGTCCACAATGAGGATCTT
The DNA here is from genome assembly GCF_965601325.2 of Salmo salar. Taxonomy (NCBI): domain Eukaryota; kingdom Metazoa; phylum Chordata; class Actinopteri; order Salmoniformes; family Salmonidae; genus Salmo; species Salmo salar. Next base: position 50,061,800 of record NC_138302.1, read on the forward strand.
GCTGATGCTGAGTTTGTGCTGGAGCTGCTTGGCTGCGATGGCCACGGAGTTGAAGAAGCAGAAACCCCTTTGGAAAGACACATATGGACTTATGACGACAGAATCAGGACAGGAGGTCCTTAACCCTAACCCATAACGAGACAAAAGACACCCAATGTAATGTGAGGGCGTCTCAGAGAATGTCCTCACAATACACACACTAGGTGATGTGAGGATATTAGTGCCAATGGGTCAAACATGCTTTGTTTCACTGGACATGCACTCATATTTAGGCTTGGTTTAAATGGCGAAGGGCCAATGTATGAATGATGGGAAAAATACACGGCAAGTAAACATCTGACAATCTCAGACAAAAGAAAACCATAACAGAAACAAAAGCAAAACACAAATACGAAAATACTCTCCACATATCAAAATATGTTCTCGTGAAATAACTTCTCGTGACCTGAAATCATTTCTCGTGACCTCCCTCCTCATGCATTTCAGAGAATGTGTTCCTCATAAACCACTTACAGTAAGCTGACTCGTACTCAATATCCGTAGGATATTGTGAGACAGAGAAGGTGTGAGAGAAAGAGTTGATGTATGAAAATGAGAAGAGGAATGTTGAAAGCGGTGGTGTCAGCAGGAGCTATAAGCTCGGCGAGTGTGAACTGTAGATCATATCTACTGGCCAACTCCTTTCCTCCAGTAAGTCTTTATCGACACATAAATTACTAGTGACAAGCACTGCTGAGTACACACACTATCGCGCGTGAACCCACTCACGCATGCACACACACACACACACATACGCTGACGTATGCAAGCACACACAGCTGAATGTGGTTAGCCTTCTAATGCATTCTATTTCAGACTGATACACAGACATGCACCCATACACACACACATGCACACAAGCCTCGGGCAGGTAACGCACATACTCCATACACACACATAACACACACTTTCGGACGGTGCTTTTGATGTGCAGGGAAAACCCTTTGAAATGATTTTAGAGACCTCCTGGCTCCGCGTGTGTGTGCGTCTGTGCAGTACTTACAAGGGGGTAGAGCGGGCTGCATGGTGTCCAGGGGGCCTCACCACTGCAAAGCCATTCTGTGAGATGGGAATAGAAACTGTTACACTTTGGCTCTCTCTGAGAACATCTTACAATTTGATGTTCATCAGTTCAGAATACACCGAATGGTACTGATATAGAAAGGCAATTTTTAAATTCCAATTTCATGTGAAATTCATAAATAATGAACAGATATGACATTATGCTTCACTATCCAGGTGTGTTAATGTATGTTACAGTGTTGACAATTCTGACCAGTTGTGTTACGGCCCTGACATAACTAAGTGGGGGTGTAACCGAGGTGACAATGAACGGTTGGCGGTCTCACCTTCAGCTCTCCCTGTGCTACCCTGAGCGCCAGTTCCGTCACGCTGCCTGCCGCCAAGCGAGACGCCGTCGACGTGTGCGTCTCATTCCAGATCGTATCATTGTCCACCTGTCAATCATGCAAAACACAGAATTTACCAGGGGGCGGGATCAAAGTTAAAACCACTAGGAGAAACAAGGGCATCGTTTAGAAACAATATAAGTTGATTGGTTGAAACAGGTGTCACTTGATATCAACTATGTGACAGCCCAATGAGGTAAAGAGGAAGTCATGCAGTGGAATTGGGAAACAGAGGTGACGGGTTGTGGTAAGGACTGGATTATTACAGTATTGGATTACAAAGTCTCTACTGTGTTCCAACAATGTGAAGAGTAGCATAACTTATTGGGAGTCAGGGGGATAGAAGTGGCAAGGGTAACATTTACCCACACAAATCACCACAACCTTGACTTTAACTGCTGATGATGACAGTAAAGGGGGTAGTAGAGTATTCCTGTTCTCAGATTCTCTCTCTCTCTCTTTCTCTCTCTCTTCCTCCCTTTGTTATTCCATGTTTCAAAACTCCACATTTCTGGCGGTTTGGCACGACAGACCAATGAAATCCTAGGAATTTCTTTTATCACTTTCTTCGCCATCTTGTTTCAATCAGCTCGCCTCACCAGAGGAACCAAAGGCCGGAAATTCAGGCAGATCAGGCACCTTATCAACACCATGCAAACCCTCCTCTACTCTCCTCTTCACCCTCTTGCTCTCATCTTCTTCCTCCTCCACTCATCCCCTCTTCATCTTCTTCTTCAGTGTCCACATAGTTTTTTTTTCATCATGACTATACAGTCTACCTCCTTCTCTTTTACTCTTCAACGCTCCTCTTCCCCTTCTCTTTCATCTTCATCATCCTCCTGCACTCATCTCTTCTTCAGTGTCTGCATTTTCCCTTTCCTTATCCACCCCATATTAGCAGCATTCTTCCTCCTTATCTCTTCTCCCCCTCTTCCTCCTCCACTCATCCTCTCTTCATCCTCTTCTCTGGTGGCTATATTCTCTCTTTCCTCACATCCCTTCCTCCTGAATAAATTCCCCTCCACTCAACCACTCAACCACAGTTCCCCAGGCACCCCTCCAAGCAAACAATTCAGAGTCCACCCTTTCTTCCTCTCTCTCTTCCTCTCATCTCTCACCTCTTCTTTGCCTTTGATATCTGATTGGCGTTTCGACCGTGTCCCCGCCAACAACAACAGCCTCCACAATTTGTCGCTCTATTAGCTTAATTGTGTAATGAGGTATAATCAAGCATGTAATGTTTGCCATTTTGTAATGTGATTAGATAAGTGGACAGATTTCACATGACTCTTTGATTGTTTGTTACAGGGTCTGTTGAGCTGTTTGCCTGTGTACTGTAAGTGTGTGTGTGTGTGTGGTGTGTGTGTGTGTGTGTGTGTGTGTGTGTGTGTGTGTGTGTGTGTGTGTGTGTGTGTGTGTGTGTGTGTGTGTGTGTGTGTGTGTTATTCTGAGTAACTCACTCCAACTCCTCCACACGGTAGCATCACAAACATCCTTTGAGATAAGATTCCTGAAAGAGTGAGATAAATCCAATACATTAATCTTACATTCATTCAACACTTGATGATCCATGCATTTGTGTATAGTTCCATGTGTGTGATTATGAGTGTGTAAAAATACTTATGTGTGCCTATTACTAGGGCTGTTGCGGTGACCGTATTACCACCACACCGGCGGTCACGAGTCATGAAGGCAGTCAAATTCCCCATTACCGTTTAGTCACGGTAATTAGGCTACTCCAAGCTCTGATGCTGCTGATGGTCATTAGTAGCCTACCAAACTTGCTAACTGCCTGGTACTCAGCACTCTATTGTCCCTCTAATCACTCTGACATAAATGCAAACGTATTCGAAAATCTAATCAAACACTTCATGAGAGCCCATGAGCTCATGTTGCGCAACATTTCTATAGGGTATGCAATAGCGGGAGAAAACAGAGTGATGGCCGCTAAATAAAAAGAGGAAGATCCCATCAGCTTTCTATAGGCTAGGCCTACTATATTTATTTCTCAACTTCCTAATATTAAGCACATTGCTTATATTTACATCAGGAGTATAGCCTACCTGGCTGACATGAAAATGAAACATGGGGAAAAGTATCCTCCATTCGCTATTTAAGTGCATAGATGACATGTATTTTTTTCCCCTGCCCCTGTTTCGAGACAGGTGCATGATAACGGTCCATTCTAAATCAAATCAAATTTCACACATACCATAATTTCCGGACTATTAAGCGCACCTGAATATAAGCCGCACCCACTGAATTAAAAAAATATATATATTTTGAACATAAATAAGCCGCACATGTCTATAAGCCGCAGGTGCCTACCGGTACATTGAAACAAATTAACTTTACACAGGCTTTAACGAAACACGGCTTGTAACAAAAATAAATAGGCTTTAACGAAACACGGCTTGTAACAAAAATAAATAGGCTTTAACGAAACACGGCTTGTAACAAAAAATAAAAAATTAGCAGTAAGCTTTAGTTGTCTTTTTGCACTGAGTCAATTCCTCACGCTGCTGTTTCCAACGTCTTATCATCGACTCATTAAGACCAAGCTCCCGTGCAGCAGCTCTATTTTCTTTTCCAACAGCCAGATCAATCGCCTTCAACTTGAAAGCTGCATCATATGCATTTCTCCGTGTCTTTGCCATGATGAGGGTGACAAAATGACTACCGTAATCAGAATGATGGGAAGTTTGAGAGTGCGCGATTTTATCTAAACAGTAAACTAAAAAGTTGTTTGACCTTAACCCGTTCGGCAATTTCATTGGTCTAATGAAAGCTTCATGCCGTCCAAAAACTGAGCACGTCACAGAATGTGTTTTTTTGGAGAAAAAAAAATTGAAAGCGGGAAAAATCCATATATTAGCCGCGTCATTGTTTAAGCCGCGAGGTTCAAAGCCTGGGAAAAAAGTTGCGGCTTATAGTCCGGAATTTACGGTATAGTATTTAGCATATGTAAAGACAAGATTAAATCAAGAATAGTCTGATGGGTGACAATATTAGCCTATCACTTGTGAATTATATATTATTACTTGTGAATGATGCCCAGCATAAGAAACAATGGCTTTTTTTGTGACTTGTTCAAATCATAGTCACACACCTCATGTAGCCTAGCCCATAGGCCTACATGTTTTAATAAGGTTTGTATCACAACTAAAGTGGCCAAATAACTTCTTACAATTAAGCACATTAATCCGCTTTACAATGGTTGTAGAGCCAAACTGGCATATATAAGCAGCGCGCGAGTTTCACGTTTGGGGAAGATAATTTTCACCATAAAAATGCACCTTTATAATAAAAGATTTACATGGATAATCGAATTTACGGTCCCTTTTGATAATAGTGTTTTCCACTAATGGGTATTTCGCGCTTATAGCCTACTGCCGTTTGCGCACTGCTGCACTTATAACGTGAAGAAATACACAAATAAATAGTTTATCAACATTTTAAGCTAAACGTTCTGATCTGTTGCGTCAGCCACATTGCATAACATTTTTTTTTTTTATGCTAGTGGTTGTCCCAGACTATGTTTGGAATATTTATTTCTCGCACAGAATAGAATAGGTCGACTTTTGTACAATGGGGGATAGTAGATTGACATAGGCTAGTGCTTTAGCTGTTCGTAAGGCCTACTCATCTTGTTGGCTGACGAAAAGTAAATGTGGACAGTTCTAATATCTTCAATATGCACCTCGGAATTGGATGAGGATGCGCGCAGTTGCGTCCCCGGTGTGTCTGTCTTAACTTGTAGCCTGTGAGAAAGACCCGATTACGTGACTGAGAGCCGTGTGAGCATCTCGGATTGGCAGCACACTCAGGGAGAAGGGCACAACGGGCAGTACTCCGGGCCGCAAAAGGCATGGATTTTTTTAGGTACATTACGGCCACAAAGGGGATGCCGCCGTGGAATTCGAGGCATTATCAGGTGCTTGTCAAATTGTGAATGAGAGACTATTGGAGTGTGTACAGCCTGCTTTTCAAGCTACTTTTTTTTACAGTTATCATTAGTGTCTCATCATGCAGCCTTACAATGTATTAAAATCAAAACATATAGCCCAAAGTTTGTAGAACAACTAAAGTTACATCAATAACTCTAAATGAAGTTTATAGGAGTAGCTGTTTCCTTGTTAACCGCTCAACACAGAATAGCCACATGTGCGCACTCCCTCAAATCGTTTGGAGAATAAAAAAAATAAAATATTCAGCTTTGTTCAATTGTATTCTTCATACTATAAAATAATATAAAATAATGCCACGGAATTATAGGCAAATCTGACCTGCTATATGAACTAGCCATTTGGCATAGCCACATCAGGACCCAACATAAGGACAACTCAGAGTATGCTATTCTTCTCTTCCCGAAATAGACAACATTTTCTTCATATCATGCTTCTTTAGACCTGTCTAAAATAAATTATGGATTCATTGCGAAGGTGTAGGCTATATTTACATGGATTTATTCAATTTTTTTTTTTAAATGGCTTCTAGGCTATGCGTGGAAGCCAGGAGATGTGTTTATGTTAATTGACGGTCAATTACCATGAGACCGACAGTTATTTGCTTGACAGTCATCGGCTGATGAAATTTCGTGACCGCCACAGCCGTACCTATTACCTATATGCCCAAGTGAGTGTGAGTGTTTGACAATGAGGTGTGTCAGAGCGGTGTGTGTGTGTGTGTGTGTGTGTGTGTGCATGCGTGTGTGCGTGTGTGTGTGTGCACGTGTGTGTGTGCGCGTGTGCGTGTGTGTGTATGTGTGCGCGTGTGTGTGTGCGCGTGAAGATGAGCGTGCATGTTTGTGTGTCGGTGTATGTGAGAGAGAGAGAGAGAGAGAGAGAGAGACTGAGCGCGTGTCGCACCAGCCAGCTTGCGGTTGTCCAGTTTGAGGCGGTTGAGTGGGTTGGTGCCGTACAGCAGGACGTGTTTCTCAGAGTGGACAGACTGAAGCTCCTCCAGAGTTGCCTTTCTGCTCCGGATACACTGGAGGAGCGCGCACACACACACACACCATGCCATTTAGAATTAACCAATGCACCACACACACACACACACGAGACAGGCGCATACATGCAGGCACATACACACACTAGTCCACATGCATTCACTCACAAACGCACTCACGAATGCACACACACAGCCATGAACACACACAAGTTACAGCATAGGTACACACACAGGCCTCCCTTGGAAAAGAGGTCTTCTGACCTCAATGGGACTGTTTAAAGAGACAAAGAAAACACAAAGTTTGAACTTGGAAACCTGGGCCAGGCCAAAGGGGGGGGGGGGGGGGGGGGTGCAGTGCTGGGGTGTAACCCTAGGTGGCAGCAGTGTTCATAACAGGAGTTTCAACCAACATATTTAGTTCTGTGGTGTGTAGAAAGGGAAAGGGAGATACCTAGCCAGTTTTACAACTGCATGCATTTAACTGAAATGTGTCTTCTGCATTTAACCCAAACCCTCTGAATCGAGAATATTGTAGTGTAGTATGTGTTGCTGTATAGTGCTTTATATTGTACCTACCTCACACTGGTTCCTGAGGCCTCTCTCCTGAAGTCTGGACCAGATGCTTTGGATTCTTCCAGCATGCTCGGGGTGTCGGCTATTGTCGCCACAGGTGCACTGGTGCTTCAGCATCTGAGAGTCATACACCAGACCTACACACACACCGACACACGCTGTAGTTTAGAGACCATACAAAATAGGTAGAAAGCCAGCCAGACAGATAGATAGTAGACGGGACCACAGAGACCCTAATAAATGAAGTGCTAATAATTCCATGGATGGGACATACAGCACCTTCTGAATATACAGTATGTTGTACATGAGATACAACAAGATACAACAAGCACTGTGTACAGTACAGCACTCCCCAAGTGTCTCTCACCAGTGGTGAAGCGTAGCTTGGCGGTGGTCTCCGAACCAGGGCCGGCCAGAGACAGTGGGGTGTCCTTGGGCTGTGGAGGAGGGGGGAGAGAGGTGGAGGCGGGGGAGGACTGGGCGCGACCGAGGGGGCGGTGGGCAGGGCCCAGAGCCACGGGCACACCCAGGGGGTCCAGGTGGGTCGCTTGTCTACGCCTGTCTGTCAGGACCTGGTGGTGCCTGGACTGCTCCCAACGAAATGACTGGAGGGAGGGGGGGGATAGATAAAAAGATAGAAAGGGAGGGAGAGCGGGAGGGGAAAAAAGTAGGTGAAAAGTAAAAAAAACAAACATTTAAAGGCTAAATGTTTGTTTACTTGTTTACCCAGATCGTTATTAGGAGTTACTTTAGCAACAACATAAAACAGCCCAACAACAGCACCTTGTAAAAGCCATGACTAAGGGATGACTAACAGAGTGCGCCGTAATGCCATGGCACCCTCTATTGGAGAGCGAGAAAGGTGTCCTGAACTGAAGCTACAAATCCAAACTCATTTTATTGGTCACATACACATATTTAGCAGATGTTATTGCGGGTGTATCAAAATGCTTGTGTTCCTAGCTCCAACAGTGCAGTAGTATCTAACAATTCACAACAATACACACAAGTCTAAAAGTAAAAGAATGGAATTAAGAAATATATAAATATTAGGACGAGCAATGTCGGAGTGCCATTGACTAAAATACAGTAGAATAGAATACAGTACATACATATGAAATTAGTAAAGCAGCATGTAAACATTATTTAAACATTATTAGAGTGACTAGTGTTCCATTATTGAAGTGAACAGTGATCCCATGCCTATGTATATAGGACAGCAGCCTCTAAGGTGCAGAATTGAGTAACTGGGTGGTAGCCGGCTAGTGACGGCTATTTAACAGTCTGATGGCCTTGAAATAAAAGCTCTTTTTCAGTCTCTCGGTCCCAGCTTTGATGCACCTGTACTGACCTCGCCTTCTGGATGGTAGCGGGGTGAACAGGCCGTGGCTCAGGTGGTTGATATCCTTGATGATCTTTTTGGCTTTGCTGTGACATCGGATGTTGTAGGTGTCCTGGAGGGCAGGCAGTGTGCACACGGTGATGCATTGGGCAGAGCGCACCACCCTCTGGAGTGCCCTGCGGTTGCGGGCGGTGCGGTTGCCGTACCAGGTGGTGATGCAGCCCGACAGGATACTCTCAATTGTGCATCTGTAAAGGTTTGTGAGGATCTTCGGGGCCAAGCCATATTTCTTCAGCCTCCTCAGGTTGAAGAGGCACTGTTGCGCCTTCTTCACTACAATGTCTGTGTAGGTGGACCATTTCAGATTGTCAGTGATGTGTACGCCCAGGAAGTTGAAGCTTACACCTTCTCCACTGTGGTTCTGTTGATGTGGATAGAGGCGTGCTTCCTCTGCTGTTTCCTGAAGTCCACGATCAGCTCCTTCGTTTTGTTGACGTTGAGGGAGAGGTTATTTTCCTGGCATCACTCCCCAGGGCCCTCACCTCCCTGTAGGCTGTCTAGTCATTGTTGGTAATTAGGCCTACTGCTGTTGTGTCGTCTGCAAACTTGATGATTGAGTTGGAGACGTGCGTGGCCACGCAGTCATGGGTGAACAGGGAGTACAGGAAGGAGCTGAGCACGCACCCTTGTGGGGCCCCTGTGTTGAGGATAAGCGAAGTGGAGGTGTTGTTTCCTACCTTCACCACCTGGGGGCAGCCCGTTAGGAAGTCCAGGACCCAGTTGCACAGGGCGGGGTTCACACCCAGGGCCCCAAGCTTAATGATGAGCTTGGAAGGTACTATGGTGTTGAAGGCTGAGCTGTAGTCAATGAACAGCATTCTTACATAGGTATTCCTCTTGTCCAGATGGGAGAGGGCAGTGTGCAGTGCGATGGCGATTGCATCAGCTGCGGTTCTATTGGGGCGGTATGCAAATTGAAGTGGGTCTAGGGTGTCAGGTAAGGTAGAGGTGATTTGATCCTTAACTGGCCTCTCAAAGCATTTCATGATGACAGAAGTGAGTGCTATGGGGCGATAGTCATTTAGTTCAGTTACCGTTGCTTTCTTGGGTACAGGAACAATGGTGGACATCTTCAAGCAAGTGGGGACAGCAGACTGGGATAGGGAGAGACTGAATATGTCCATAAAGTATGTGGACACCTGATCATCAAACATCTCATTCCAAAATCATTGGCATTAATATGGAGTTGGTCCCCCCCTTTGCTGCTATAACAGCCTCCACTGATCTGAGAAGGCTTTCCACTAGATGTTGGAACATTATTGCGGGGACTTGCTTCCATTCAGCCACAAGAGCATTAGTGAGGTTGGGCACTGATGTTGGGCGATTAGGCCTGGCTCGAAGTCGGCGTTAAAATTCATCCCAAACGTGTTCAATGGTGTTGATGTCAGGGCTCTGTGCAGGCCAGTCAAGTTTTTCCACACCGATCTCGACAAACCACTTCAGTACGGAACTCGCTTTGAGCACAGGGGCATTGTTATGCTGAAACCGGAAAGGGCCTTCCCCAAACTGTTGACACAATGTTGAAAAAATTGTCTAGAATGTCATTCTAGGCTGTAGCGTAAATCTTGTCCCTTCACTGGAACTAAGGGGCCTAGCCTGAACCATGAAAAACAGCCCCAGATCATTATTCCTCCTCCACCAAACTTTACAGTTGGCACTATGCACTGAAGCGTGAATTATCACTCCAGAGAGCGCGTTTCCACTGCTCCAGAGTCCAATGGCAGCGAGCTTTACACAGCTCCAGTCGACGAATGACATTGCGCATGGTGATCTTAGGCATGTGTGCGGCTACTCGGCCATGGAAACCCATTTCATGAAGCTCCCGACGAACAGTTCTTGTGCTGACGTTGCTTCCAGAGGCAGTTTGGAACTCGGTAGTAAGTGTCGCAACCCCGTTAATAATGTCATAGTAATACGTTTACACACTCCCTTACATAAATAGACCCACCGAGGTCAAAAGAGGTTGGCTGGTATTGCAAACGAGGACAAATTATTTTTACGCACTACGTGCTTCACCACTCGGCGGTCCCGTTCTGTAAGCTTGTGTGGCCTACCACTTCGCGGCTGAGCCATTGTTGCTCCTAGACGTTTCCACTTCACAATAACAGCACTTACAGTTGACTGGGGCAGCTCTAGCAGAAATTTGATGAAATTACTTGTTGGAAAGGTAGCATCCTATGCCGGTCCCACGTTGAAAGTCACTGAGCTCTTCAGTAAGGCCATTCTACTGCCAATGTTTGTCTATGGAGTTTGCATGGCTGTGTGCTTGATTTTATACACCTGTTTGTAATGGGTGTGGCTGAAATAGCCAAATCCACTTCTGTATATAGTGTATATTTGAGAGTGGGACTAATATAATAATTGTGTGTATGTATGACCTATAGGTCTCTTTGTGTGGGTTTGCATGTGTGTGTATCTGTGTTTGTGTGTGTGTACCTGATTCATCAGAGGTGTGTGTTCCATAGTGTGATCTCCTAGGTAATCGCCAGAGGAGGTGGACTCTGTGTCCCACATTGACTCAGTGCTACTGGTCCCACTCTGTCTCCTCCTCTGGTAGCCGTCCCCAGGCCCGCTCTCCGCCGGGTCCATGTCCTTCGAGGGGATCTGTGTGACACGAGGCTTCTCACTGGACTTGGTCATGAGCTGATGAGGGAGGGACACAGGCACACTCTTAAGGTCAAAGGTCATGCATCAGTCTTCCCTCTTCTTCTTGTGTTGGTGAGCACTATTATGCGGTATCTAGATGTAATATGTATTGTGCTGTGTGTGTGTGTGTGTGTGTGCGCGTGTGTGCGTAAGTCCCCACAAGAATAGTAAACAAACAAAAATTTGACCAACTGGGGACATTTGTTTGTTCCATCGAGGTCAAATGCTATTTCTAGGGGGTTTAGGGTCAAGGTTAGAATTAGTGTTAGGGTCAGAATTACGTTAAGGGTTAGAGTTAGATTTAGGGTTAGGGTTAGGAGCTAGGGTTAGGTTTAGGGTTAAGGTTAGGTTTTGGGGTTATGGTTGGGGTTAAGGTTAGGGTAAGAGTATGGGTTAGGGTTAGGTTTAGGGTTAGGGAAAATAGGATTTTGAAAGGGACTGAATTGTTTGTCCCCACAAGGTTAGCTGTACAAGAAAGGAAAGGGGAAAGGGGGATACCTAGTCAGTTGTACAACTGAAATGTGTCTTTGCATTTAACCCAACCCCTCTGAATCAGACTGTGTGTGTGTGTGTGTGTGTGTGTGTGTGTGTGTGTGTGTGTGTGTGTGTGTGTGTGTGTGTGTGTGTGTGTGTGTGTGTGTGTGTGTGTGTGTGTGTGTGTGTGTGTGTGCGTTTGTGCATGTGTGTATGTGTGTATGTGTATGTGTGTGGTGTGTGTGTCTTTGTCTATGTCCCTCTTTAAGATCACCTTGGTTTGTGTGTGCATGTATGTGTGTGTGTGTTGCTCAACAGTCCCTAAAATGTGTGTGTCCAAAAATGGTGTGTTCTCTCACCTTGCCCAGGTGTGTGTTCTGTTTGAGTCTCTCCAGCAGCAGTGCGTTGTGGTACTGCTGCATTAACTGGTGCTGGTGGTGGTGAGAGTGCAGGGGGGGCTCAGAGCGGGTCCGACCCAGGGGTCTGTGGAGGCCCGGGGGAGCCAGGCCTTCCAGTCTGGAGGAGGGGTATTGGAGAGGTCCCGGGCTCAGGCCTCGCACTTAAGGAGAGAGAGGTGGGGAAAAGGGGAGGGAGAAAGAGGAGAGGGGGAGGGAGAGGAAGCAAGGAGGGTGAACATAGAGAGTGATAGGGAGGGGGGAGAAAGAGAGGGAGTGGGAGAGAGAAATAGAGAGGGGAGGAAGGAGGGAGAACGTGGAAAGGGAGAGGGAGAGAGAATCAGAGAGGTCAGGATCCTCATGTTTGACTAAAACGTTATAAAAACGACCAGAGAGGAAGCAGACAGTGTTGTGGAATGTTTTGATTAGCTAGGTCTGTGTAGTCACTCCCAGATCAACCAGATCCATTATAGATTAGTGAAAGTTCCACATGCCTAGATCAGTAGGATAAGTGGCATTCAGTCAAACGATCAATAGAGGGCAGTGTCGCTCCGAGTGTGTTTCTCTTCGTGTGCAGCCGTCCTGAGGGCTCCAGGATGACTGCAGGTGTGGTGTGTGTGTGTTTGTGTGAGTTTGCATACATATCTACACTGACTGTATAAAACATTAGGAACTACTAATATTGAGTCGCACCCCTTTTTGCCCTCAGAACAGCCTCAATTCATCTTGGGCATGGACTCTACAAGGTGTCGAAAGCGATCCACAGGGATGCTGGCCCATGTTGACACTAATGCTTCACACAGTCGTGTCAAGTTGGCTGGATGTCCTTTGGGTGGTGGACCATTCTTGATACACACGGGAAACTGTTGAGCGTGAAAAACCCAGCAGCGCTGCAGTTCTTGACACATTCAAACCGATGCGCCTGGCACCTACTACCATAACCCCGTTCAAAGGCACTTCAATCTTTTGTCTTTCCCATTCAAACTGTGAATGGCACACATACACAATCCCTGTCTCAATTGTCTGAAGCATTAAAAATCCTTCTTTAACCTGTCTCCTCCCTTTCATCTACACTGAATGAAGTGCATTTAAGTGACATAGCTTTCACCTGGATTCACCGCATTCACCTGGTCAGTCTATGTCATGGAAAGAGAACCTAATGTTTTGTACACTCAGTGTACAGTATATGTACGCTATGAGTGGGTGTGCTTGTGTATGTGCTTGCTTGTGTGTGTGTGTGTGTGTGTGTGTGTGTGTGTGTGTGTGTGTGTGTGTGTGTGTGTGTGTGTGTGTGTGTGTGTGTGTGTGTGTGTGTGTGTGTGTGTGTGTGTGTGTGTGTGTGTGTGCATATCTATGTGTGTTTCTCACCATTGACTAGCTGTGTGTGCAGCAGCACTGAGGGTTCCAGGATGAGCACGGGCTGGAGGCGTTGGTGGGCCAGCTGGGCAGCACTGAGGCCCTCCATGGGTAGGTAGACATGGGGCAGTACCCTGGCCACCCTCTGATGGCTACCCGACTCCCTGTCACCCTGGGCGGTCAGCCTGGCGCTATTGGTGGGCCGGGCGGTGGAGCAGGGCAAGGAGAAGTGGGCCAGTGTGCCATCCTGGAGCAGCAACCTCTGAGCCTGAGAGGGAGGGAGGGAGGGGACACAATAGGTCATGTAAAACATAACTGCCAAACTCGCCTGCCTTCATGTACATATCTATAATAGCTTGCACCCCTGCACATTGATCTGGTACTGGTACTCCCTGTATAGAGCGCCATTCTTGTGTATTTTATTCCTCGTGTTACTATATTTATTTGTATTATCATGTTTTAGCTCTGCATTGTTGGGAAGGGCTCGTAAGCAAGCATTTCACGGTAAAGTCTACACCCATTGCATTCGGCTCATGTGACAAATACAATTTGATTGGATTCAATTTAAATAAATTGGCGTTGACTCAAACCACTATAGCCATTGGAACTTGATTCAGTTAAGTAGTATGTACTCAATTACTAACTGCTGGGGTATCAAACTTCAGTCCTCCGGGATTCAATGTCTGTTAGAATAGTTTTAAAGTTTCATTACTGTACAGCAAATTGGCCAGTGTTAATTAATGTTGATTTTTCACTGTATGTGTTTAATTAACACTCATTGGTGTAAAATAACCCTAGGGTTAATACTAGAGTTGAACCAAAACCACGCCCATCATTATCATATTTCCCAGCATGCTCTATTGCAGGTTGATTTTTAGAATGGTTTGTTTCAATATCTATGGTTTTGCATGTACACTGATAAATGAATCTTATGCTACTTAAATATAAATGACATACATTTTCTAAACTTATCCAATATGTTACTTGGACTTATTGCATTTGTTACTGAAATGGTTGTTCCAGTTTAGTTGCTTTAGGTAGTTTTATATCATAGTTTTCCCAACCCTTGTAGTTATTCTGAATGTAGATTGCGGTTAGGGCTGGCACAATTACCGTATAACTGTGTAACCTGTGAAAACGGCAATACAAATAAATTAACAGTCATAACCAGCCTTCGTGTGGTTGAGTCCGTTTCCGCGGTAACATGGACTCTTAAAAACGTGCTAAAACAAGCAAGGTGTTATAGCAAAAGACACTCCGGTTGCCTAGGCAACACCCCCTCCCTGCAGCAGCAGCACACACAGAAATAGAATGAATATAACGTACTTGGAACCTCTAACCCTGTCAATTTCACTGGTAAACTCTTGGGTACACTCGCAATGGTTGCCTGGTATTGTGATGCAATAATTTCCTTGGTAATGTAGAATTTTCATTCAAATTATGTTAACTGATGTGGCTCATGCAATGGAATGTGGCTCATGCAACACTTCCTGCTTTGCTTCTATGGGTACACTCGCAATAGCCACCAGTCCACCCATTATGCCATCATAGACTTGAAATGTGGATTCCTGTTCTATTCTTTCTATTTCTATGGCAGCACATGCAGTCAGGTGCGGAGGAGAGGTGAAAATGTGTGTCTTCAATTTATTTTGATTTTTTTTTTGATATTCAAACGTTTATTATGGTGACCGCAGTCATTTGGCTAGCCAATAACCATCATCCAAAATTCTATGACTGTAACAGCCCTAGTTGCCGGTCGTTCCAAAGGTTGGATATCCCCACTCTGGCTGGATTCCAATAGGAATTACACATCACTTTGCAAGCCAGCATAATGGTATACAGGCCTGTTGTGGCCTGTATACAATGAGTTTCAGGCCACTGTATTAGGGTAAAACTAGGCCCTCAAAATAAGGCCTTATGAAATACTGTACGTTTTGTATTGTGTTAAAGAATGTAATTTTAATGTTAACGTATTAGCTTCGGATCTCACATGGTGAACTCCACAGGACTGAAAATGGATGAATGCAACAACCATGTCTCTGTCACTAACAAATACAGTCATTGGTAGTAACTCTACAATTCACTCGAAAGGCAAGGCACTATGGGAAATATGCAAATAAGTCTTTACACTAGGCAGTGTGTTAATTTAACACTGTTCCAGTGTCTATACAGGTCCACACTTAGTGTTGATTTAACACTGAAGAATTTGATGTGTGTAGTATAAGTATAAGCAGAAAAAATGTCAGATTGCTGAAATCTGAGTGATGAAAAACCATTTTACAACATGTTCTTGGGAAACTGAAAATGGCATGTCATTTGAACATTATTCCAATGTTAATGTGTAATGTGTAATGTGTCATGGTACAGTACAGTCGGGTGGCCAAATGTTTTAAACCGGCCTATTGAAGAGAGAGAGGGCGAGAGAGAGACAGAGAGAGAGAGAGAATCTGAGAACAGGAACAAACATGCGGACAACTGTACTGCCATGTTATTCGCTCAGCCCTTATTCAATTAAAACGTTCCCAAATATGCTCTTTATTTGAAATGGACAGTCTTCAAGGATATGACATATCTTTGATGCCCATTACATATCTGTTGTAGTAAAGGAATACAATTCCATGGGAGGAAACATGTTGAATGCCATTTAAAGCTAATAAAGTTATTTTAAACCTGAACACACAGACCTCACTAAACTTTGTGGGAATCCAAAACCAATTCTGGCCCTGACACTCATGTTGTTCTTATACTGTGATTCTGAAGAAACTGTGTTCTTGATATTGAATCTAGTGTGTGTGCCAATATGATAGTAAATGTGACATTGTGTGTGGTACGAAATGGCTCAATCAAGTATGGAAGTGTTAATTCTGTTGATGCCTGTTGGATAGAGGGGGAGTTGAGCAGAACAGGCACATACTATACTGCAGGGGTAGGCAACTAGATTCTGTCGCCGGCCAATTTTTGTTGGAGCGGATGGTCGTGGGGCCGGATCATAATTATAATAATTTGTACACTGCAAATTGACCACAACTAAGCCCAAAAATAAATTGTATTAGAAAATAACAATTATTTCATATCTTGATTGCATCGAGATACGATCACTTATGTCTCTTTTTTTATTCATGGGAATACTTTGGAACAGATTTCATTAATTAAAATCAGTTTTAGCTGAATTCCAGGTGATTTTACAGTCTTTTAACCAAAAACTACCCCCACCCCCCCAAAAAAATATGACAATAATATATTGTATACATAAACTGGGTCACACTTAACATTAGTGTGATCATTTTTACTGTGAAATGATTCTTATAGTTACCAACATTGTAATTACTCATTGTTACAATATACTTACACTGTACTTGGGAGTACAGTGGGGTTGGAGGAAAGAGGGGCGAAGGGAGGAGGGGGGTTGAGAGGGGCTCACCTCGTGGGCCAGTCCGGTAGTAACTGGGCTATCCGAGAGGAGGCTGTCATTGGGCGAGCTGCACCCCGACACTGGAGTGCTACTGCTGCTGGGGGAATAGTCTGCAGGATGGAAAGGAGGGATAGCCAATCAGCTAAAGAGATACTGACATATAGGATAACAGATTTGTGTGTGTGTGTTAGTGGCGGTACACAAACACTAGTCCGCCCAGCACTAACACACCTGATTCAACTAATCACTTCATCAACAAGACCCTGGCCGTATTCATTTGGCACCAAAGGGATGTAAACTCACTGAAATTGTCCAATTGGAAATGCTTGTTTACATTTACCGCTGAACAAAAAAAATATATTCTACTTTGTGCCCTAATGAATACGACCCAGGTATGTTAGTGTTAGGCCGAGGCCAAAGTGCTCAGACACTGTGGCTACAGCACCAGGAAGAGATAGAGGTTGGTTTGATAGACGGTGGACACAACAAGGCAGGAAGGACTACGTTACCCAGAGTGTCCGGCGTTCTGTGCTTGACAGTAGGGGGAGCACTGGTTTTGCGTTGGAGAGGGTTCTGTCTGGAGTTGATGTGCTTCTTCAGTTTACTCTTCACCTTCAGGATGGGCTCTGAGGCTGAACACACACACACACACGAGCAAACATGCGCAGGCGCACACAAACACACGCGTTAATTCACGCACACACACGTACATGCAAATACACACAAAAGAATGTATATTTTTTGAGTTTGACCAATCCAAGACAATGGCGAAAGTGTATAAAGATGGCGGCCCCCATGTACTTAACACAAATGCTTTGTTTGCTAAGTTCGCTGTATTGTACATTGCTCTCTTGTTACTCTTTTTTTTTAATCAATTCTAGCTCCAAGACGGCAGCAATTTAAAAAAAAAACGAAAAAGTAGATTGCGCCGAATATCTGAATTCCTCCTTCGACATTCTATAACAGACCCCAACAGTATTAAATTACAAATGGCTACAAATCCATAATGTGCTATGTCATCATAAAGCAATTCCTTTTACATAACAAAACCCAAAAGCTCTTCTACACCCCCAGCTGAACAAATAACAAAAGAGTTGACAGCAGTGCCAAAAGTTTCATGTTTACTTTGGCAATGACCACAATAGGCCTAACCAAGCGATCAATCAGCGAGCGGCTTAGCACAGACAAAAGACACCCATGACAGTATGGTATTGTTGTCGGATATTAATACAGAGACAGAGGGGTGTGTAGCCGCAAATGCCCAATGCTGCTAGGGTAACACAGGTAAATAATGGCATTGCAATAGTCCTCCCGGTGACGTAGTTTAGTAGGGACCACTCCTTAGTAGTACTTATGCATATAATGGAAAGAGGCCACACCTACCATCTTTGCAATTGTTCAATTCTGTGACCATGGCATTGAGGGCTATCTCTATCCTATTAATTCATTTGTGCATGGTGGAAAGTTTGGCCTCTATTCACCCCTATGTCCGCACGTCATTCACACGCCCAGTCAGTCAGACAGACGTGTCTGACATTCTCACACATGGTTCATTTTACACATACTTTAGTTACGTAATAGCTTTTGGTCTCTCTCTCTCGGTCTCTCTCTCTCGGTCTCTCTCTCGGTCTTGCTCTCTCTCTCTCTCTCCGGTGTTATTTTTCCTTCCTTGTAGGCTTGGTGCCTCCCACTTTGTCTCTGTCTCTTTCTGTGTCTTTGTCTCTCTCTACATCAGTGTTCGGTATATGTGTGTTAACATGTATCTAACTGCATAACTCACCCAACAACTACAAATGGAAGTAATGTAATATGGCTCCCTTTAAAATGAATCTGTATTGCCTTCTTGAGGCTGTGTTAAAAGGCATGTAGTACCTTCATTTGCTCTGGAGACCTGGGCCGGTATTCATAAAGTGAGTTTATGAGTGCTAGGATCAGGTCCCCCCCTGTCCATGTAATCTTATTCATGATGTACTAAAAGGCAAAACCGATCTTAGATCAGCACTCCTGTGCTCCAGTTTAGCTCGTCATTGATGGCAGACCCCAAACCATTGTCAGGAGTCAACTGCATTTCGTTTACAATGTCACCTCATGACACCATAGTGAGAACAGGAAATTATCTTGTTCTAACTGTGCTGTACAAAGTACAAATGTCTCTACAAAGAAAGTACAAACTACATTAAAATAATTACTCACCTGTTCTTCTGAGGGGCGTGTCCTTGCGTTGGTCACATAGTGGATGATGGACATCAGGGGTCACCATGTGAGGCTTTGGGGTCATGTCAGGATCTGGGGCCAATTCCCTATACAATCAACACAGCCAGTTGAGAGTCATCCACCAAAACCATGAACAATCATTGTTAAGTGTTTGTTGTATTGTGCTGTATCAATTTTGTGCACGTACTGGTGACCTCACAACAATACTTTTGATGAAAATGCACAGTAAAATATTGCATTGTGAAATAATGCTTCACCTGTGGCACAACCATAGATTGAAGTTAGTGAGTCAGTCAGTCAGGCTTATGTATCACCTAATCTAAGGAGTCACTCGGGCTTATCCAAATTGTCTTAGAGGTAAATCTTCCTTACTTCCATCTCTTAATAGGATAATTCGTGGGACAAGATTGGAAAGGTGAAAAGAACAAGATGGTACTCCCACCAAATCCATGGGAATCTAATAACTGTGTATTTTCATGAGTGGACACAGCTCTCTCGCGGTCACGTTTTTTTTGTATTTTTTTTTAAGTCGAATGCAACAAGAAAACAACTTTTCTGTAGAAACTTTAATCGAAGTCTTTACTGGGTTGTCTCTCACCTGTAACCCCTGGGCGTGGTGCTGCTGAAGGGGTTGGAGACGGTCCTCTCCAGGGCGGCCTGCTCCTTCCTCTTCAGGATTTGGCTTCTGAGTTTCTGTTTCACCAGGGGACTGGCCACAGCACCTGTCCGTCAACAGAGTCACCCAATCAGCGACAATAACCTGGAAATTAACCAAAGCCAGGTGCAGCATTCTAAGCTGACTGAATCTGAATCTATTGGTGTCAGCGTAGGGATACAAACAATATATTCCAAAGCACCGATTTTATCTGTATTGTATAATAACTGACAAGCAGTTTCACTATGAGTCAAATATCTATAATCTACTAAACTGAGTATTCAATGTGCCTTCCTGAGATTTCAACATTAGAAAAAGAGGAAAGACGCTAGGCATTTCCCTTGTAATTACTAGTCAGACAAATGTCTGACTGCTATGACTTGGATAATGCAAGTTATTCAAGGACAAGTTATTGAAGCTGAACTTTGAAGGGCAGGTTCTTTGGAATTTGGTGATGGACAGATTGCTAGGTCGCATTCTTTAGTAGGCACTTCCTTCCCGAAAGTAAAAGACAACAAACAACATGACATTTACAATTATTAAGTGACTTGCTTCCTTTTTTTGATTTAGGTTTCATGTGAAAATAGACTGTGACTCATCTTAAGGAACTCCCTCTGTTACAGACAACAACATTCTGAGGATCATATTGGGGCCTCAAAAATAAACAACCGAAACCCATGCACACAAACACCTAAACTACCTACAAGATCGCACTGCTGTCATCATACATTGCATTTCTAAAAATACATTCATGGTCATCATAGTTTACATGGTACTGTAAGCGATCCTTATACATAACATACTGATAACGTTGCACTCATTTCTATTGCATGCCATTTTTCCTCCACACGGCTATGGGGCGTTGTAACTTACTCTGCTCGCTCTTATCCTTGTGCATCAGCTGCTGCAGCTCCTGTCTCTTCTCCTGCTCTTTCTCCTGCCGACTCTGCTCCCTGTCATACTCGTACTGAAACGAGACCATTAACATTCCCATTCACTTGGGTGCAGTGAAGACTATATTTAGGAAGTGATATCAGTCAATGGAAAGAGAGGGATTATATGGAAAGAGGGCACACCTATCTTTTCCATTGATTGCTTTTGTGGCAGCTTGGGCAGCGCAGTTGAGGGCTATTTACATTTTAATGCAGGCTATGTTGGAAGTGTGCTCTCTATCCATCTCTATGGAAGGGATGCTCACCTGGATGTGCTGTGGCAGGTGCTGCTGGGAGTACTTGGCACAGTGCTGGGCTGAGAAGGCCCCCAGGAATGGGGGGAGGTGGGGGGCCAGCATGGCCGAGTCTGGCCCGGGTCGCACCAGCCCCTGGGTACGCAGGTCCATGGGCCGCACCGGCCGGAGTGGTGACGAAGCCTCGCGAGGGATTAGCCCATCCACTATGGAGAGAGAGAGGGAGGGAGGAAGAGAGGAGAAAAAAGAAAGAGGGAGATTATTAGTGATTAGGATCCAAGGCTTTCTTTGTTAGACTGGACAATTAGATTGGAGAATGGGTAAACTAGGAATGAACCGAAGCGGAGGTGCTGCATTCTAAGCCAGACTAAACTTCGTCAATTGGTCTCCGGACAGTCCCTGCTATTGGGACAAAATCCCCCAAATGGAAAACCCTGCCATGACTCTCATGCTCTCCCTTTCTGTCCTCTCTTTTTCTCTCTCATTCTTTTGTGTTGTTTCTTGTCACTGCCCAGTCAAAGCCCCCATGCTGATGTCCGTATCGGGCCACACTTGAAAAGGGATGACTGACCCCATGGAATAGTCTAGACTTGTGTGATGAAAACATACCAATGATGGTATGCACACACACACACACACACACACACACACACACACACACACACACACACACACACACACACACACACACACACACACACACACGCGCACACATAAACCATAGCAACAACCATAACCCTATCCCACACCTGGTCTTTGTCCAAGTATTTAGATGATTCAGGGCAATGAACAACTAGCTTAGATCAAAACAAAACACGGGCTGATTATGAAGTGTAAGAGAGTGTCTACTAGCTAGGCATAGTCCTTACAACAGGCCATTCATTGTCGGATAACGTGATTCAGTGTATGGAAAGTTTGTGTGTTGAGAGTTTGTCCATACGTGTGTGCATTATGTACTTGACTTTAGAATAACAGTCATTCTTCATTCTCGTCAGCCTGCTCTAAGGGACTTGGCCACTGTCCCAAAATTGCATTCAGTAAAAGGAGAGGAAAGAGAGAAAGTGAAGAAAGAAAGGTTGCCACAAAATAACGAAAGAACTAAGGAAGTGAGGGGGAGAAGAGGGGATTAGAACATTGTGTGGCAAAGGCATTTGAGTCATATGCATGCATTTGTCACCTCTTTTTTTACCAGAAACAAGGCTACATTTAGCCAGAAAGTGCGAGACAATAAAACCAAAGTCAGTGTCATGACCCGCAACAATCGTCCCAGAAATCTTTTTGACTTATTTTGAGTCATGGGTTATTGAATAAACATTTAGTGCGCATCAAGGTTAACTACTTGTCAAAACATTATGTTCATGAACTGTTGTTCCTTATTTTAGTCAGGAATTGGCCCCAGATCCTGACATGACCACAAAGCCTCACATGGTGACCCCTGATGTCCATCATCCACCATGTGACCAAAGCAAGGACATGCCCCTCAGAAGCACAGGTGAGTTATTTTTGTTATGTAGTGACACGTTCGTGTGTAGTTAGTGTAGGCATATAAATAATGTAAATCAACCATAAAATGTGTATAGTGCATTGATGGAAGAGAACCTGACTGTGACAAATCATAACAAATATTGCCCATGATGGTAGCTAAATTCACGGGACAAAAAGTCGCCATATTATACTAAACACAAATATCAACACAACATGTAAAGTGTTAATCCAATGTTTCATCAGCTGAAATAAAAGATCCCATAAATTTTCCAAACGCACAAAAAGCATATTTCTCTAAAATGTTGTGCACAAATTTGTTGACATCCTTGTTAGTGAGCATTTCTCCTGTGCCAAGATAATCCATCGACCTGATAGGTGTGGCATATCAAGAAGCTGATTAAACTGCATGATTTTACACAGATACACCTTGTGCTGGGGACAAAAAAAGATCACTCTAAAATGTCCAGTTTTGTCACATAACACTTCACATACATACACTACCGTTCAAAAGTTTGGGGTCACTTAGAAATGTCCTTGTTTTTTATAGGAAAGCAAATACAGTGTAGACATTTTTAATGTTGTAACTATTGTAGCTGACTATTGTAGCTGAAAACGGCAGATTTTATATGGAATATATACATAGGCGTACAAAGGCCCATTATCAGCAACCATCACTCCTGTGTTCCAATGGCATGTTGTGTTAGCTAATCCAAGTTTATCATTTTAAACGGCTAATTGATCATTAGAAAACCCTTTTGCAAATATGTTAGCACAGCTGAAAACTGTTGTTCTGATTAAAGAAGAAATAAAACTGGCCTTCTTTAGACTAGTTGAATATCTTAAAGCATCAGCATTTGTGGGTTTGATTACAGGCTCAAAATGGCGAGAAACAAAGAACTTTCTTCTGAAACTCCAGCCGCGCGCCGACACCGGCCTCGGGGACGACCCGGAGGGCGAGGTGCAGGGTGATCCGAATGGAGACGGTGGAACTCCTGCAGCATTGAAGGGTCCAATACGTCCTCCAGTGGGACCCAGCATCTCTCCTCCGGACCGTACCCCTCTCAGTCCACGAGGAACTGAAGGCCCCTCGCCCGACGCCTCGAATCCAGTATGGTGCGAACGGAGTACGCCGGGACCCCTCGATGTCTAGAGGGGGCGGTGGAACCTCCCGCACCTCAGACTCCTGGAGCGGGCCAGCCACCACCGGCCTGAGGAGAGACACATGGAACGAGGGGTTAATACGGTAATTGGGGGGAAGCTGTAACCTGTAACTCACCTCGTTCAGTCTCCTCAGGACTATAAATGGCCCCACAAACCGCGGTCCCAGCTTCCGGCAGGGCAGGGGGAGGTGCAGGTTTCGGGTCGGTGCGAACACCGGGGCATCACTGCGGTGATGGTCTGCGCTGGCCTTCTGGCGCAGCACGGCCCGCTGGAGGTGAACATGGGCGGCGTCCCATGTCTCCGCGCCTGAACCAGTCATCCACCGCAGGAGCCTCAGTCTGACTCTGATGCCAAGGCGCCAGAACCGGCTGATACCCCAGTACGCACTAGAAGGGGGAGAGGTTAGTGGAGGAGTGGCGAAGCGAGTTCTGAGCCATCTCTGCCCAGGGCACGAACGCCGCCCACTCCCCCTGGCCAGTCCTGGCAATAAGACCGCAGAAACCTACCCACATCCTGGTTCACTCTCTCCACCTGCCCATTACTCTCGGGGTGAAAACCAGAGGTAAGGCTGATCGAGACTGCCAGACGTTCCATGAACGCCCTCCAGATCCTCGACGTGAACTGGGAACCCCGATCAGACACTATATCCACAGGCACCCCATAGTGCCAGAAGACGTGTTTAAACAAGGCCTCTGCAGTCTGTAGGGCCGTAGGTCGACCGGGCAGAGGAAGGAGACGGCAGAACTTAGAGAAACAATCCACAACAACCAGGATCGTGGTGTTTCCCTGTAATGGGGGGAGATCGGTAAGGAAATCGATCGACAGGTGCGACCATGGCCATTGTGGAACAGGTAAGGGGTGTAGCTTACCTCTGGGCAGGTGCCTAGGAGCATTACACTAGGCGCACACCGAGCAGGAGGAAACGTAAACCCTCACGTCCTTAGCCAAAGTGGGCCACCAGGACTTCCCACTCAGACAGCGCACTATCCGACCGATGCCTGGATGACCAGAGGAGGGTGACATGTGGGCCCAATAGATCAGCCGGTCACGGACAGCAGACGGAACGTACAGACGCCGAGCGGGACACTGGAGGGGAGCGGGCTCTGCATGTAACGCCTGTTCAATGCCCGTGTCCAGCTCCCACACTACCGGCGCCACCAGGCAGGAGGCCGGGAGTATGGGGGTGGGATCCATGGGCCGCTCCTCTGTGTCATACAGCCAGGACAGTGCATCTGCCTTCACGTTCTGGGAACCTAGTCTGTAAGAAAGGGTGAAAACAAAACAGGTGAAAAACATGACCCACCTTGCCTGGCGAGGGTTCAGTCTCCTCGCCGCCCGGATGTACTCCAGATTGCGGTGGTCAGTCCAGATGAGAAAATGGTGTTTAGCCCCCTCAAGCCAATGTCTCCACGCCTTCAAAGCCTTGATGACAGCCACCAGCTCCTGGTCCTCCACGTCATAGTTTCGCTCCGCCGGGCTGAGCTTCCTCGAGAAGAAGGCACAGGGGCGGAGCTTCGGTGGCATATCTGAGCGCTGAGAGAGCACGGCTCCTATCCCAGCCACCTCCACTATGAATGCAAAAGAGGGATCCCGATGGGCCAGCACGGGAGCCGAGGTAAACAGAGCCCTCAGGTGACCAAAAGCCCTGTCCGCCTCAGCCGACCACTGCAAACGTACCGGGCCCCCCTTCAGTAGTGAGGTAATGGGAGCCGCTACCTGACCAAAACCCCGGATAAACCTCCGGTAGTAATTGGCAAACCCTAGAAACCGCTGCACCTCCTTTACCGTGGTGGGAGTCGGCCAATTACGCACGGCTGAAATGCGGTCACTCTCCATCTCCACCCATGAGGTGGAAATGCGGTACCCTAGGAAGGAGACGGACTGCTGGAAAAACAGGCATTTCTCAGCCTTGACGTACAGGTCATGCTCCAACAGTCGACCAAGCACCCTGCGCACCAGGGACACATGCTCGGCACGTGTAGCGGAGTATATCAGAATGTCATCAATATACACCACTACACCCTGCCCATGCAGGTCCCTGAAAATCTCATCTACAAAGGCTTGGAAGACTGATGGAGCATTCATCAACCTGTACGGCATGACGAGGTACTCATAATGCCCTGAGGTGGTACTGAACGCCGTCTTCCACTCGTCTCCCTCCTGGATACGCACCAGATTGTAAGCGCTCCTGAGATCTAGTTTGGTGAAGAAGCGCGCACCGTGCATTGACTCAATCGCACTGGCTATGAGAGGTAGCGGGTAACTGTACCTAACAGTGATCTGGTTGATACCTCGATAGTCAATACACGGGCGCAGACCTCCATCATTCTTCTTCACAAAAAATAAACTTGAGGAGGCAGGTGAAGTGGAGGACCGAATGTACCCCTGAATGTACGCCGTCTCCGCCTGTGACAGGGGATACACGTGACTCCTGGGAAGTGCGGCGTCTACCAAGAGATTTACCCGCTACCTCTCATTCCCAGCCACGCCATCCCCTCATCCATGGGGTGGTAATTGAGTCGCCTTCTTTTTGGAGAAGGCGAGAGCCAAATCGGCATATTCGGGGGGAATGCGCACGGTGGAGACCTGGTCTGGACTTTCCACCGTAGTAGCACCAACGGAAACCCCTAAACACCTCCCCGAGCACTCTCGCAACCACTCCGTGAGAGCCCTCCGTTGCCATGAAACAGTGGGGTCATGACAGGCTAACCAGCGTAAGCCTTGCACCACGGGAAATGCAGGAGAGTCAATGAGAAAGAGACTGATTCTCTCCTTGTGATTCCCCTGCATCACCATGCCCAGGGGAGCGGTGGCCTCCCTAATCAACCCTGACCCCAATGGTCGACTGTCTGGGGGATGGAACCAACAGAGCCCGATCTGGACATCTGCGGGTGGCCAGCAGGTTATCCAGCCGGATGGACAGGTCCACCAGCTGGTCAAACGTGAGGATGGTGTCCCTGCAGGCCAACTCCCGACGGACATCCTTGCGCAAGCTGCAGCGATAATGGTTGATCAGGGCCCTGTCGTTCCATCCCGCTCCGGCGGCCAGGGTCCGAAAGTCCAGAGCGAACTCCTGGGCGCTCCGCGTCCCCTGCCGCAGGTGGAAGAGACGTTCACCCGCCGCTCTACCCTCGGGCGGGTGGTCGAAGACTGCCCGGAAACGACGGGTGAACTCCTTGAAGTGGTCCAGCACCGCATCTCCTTCCACCCACACGGCGTTGGCCCACTCCAGGGCTTTCCCCGAGAGGCATGAGACGAGGGCGGACACCCTCTCACGGCCCGAAGGAGCCGGGTGGACGGTCGCCAGGTATAACTCCAACTGCAGCAGGAAACCCTGGCAGCGGGCAGCCGTCCCATCGTACTCCCCGGGGAGGGCGAGGCGAATCCCACTGGGACTGGGTGCAGGGGGAGCGAGTAGTGGTGCTGGAGGGACTCCCTGTCTCTCCCAGCGGTCCATTGTTTGGACGACGCGGTCCATGGCGGCGCCGAGATGATGGAGCATCGCTGCGTGTTCCTGAACGCGCTCCTCTACCCCTATAACAGGGGCACCTGCTCCTGCTGACTCCATCAGGGGTGGGGTATTCTGTCATTGCTGGGTGTAGCTGGTGCATGGAAGTCAGGCGCAGGAGAGCAGAGATGAGTGGACAAAGCACTTTACTGAGGCAATCATTTGAAGCGAATGCAACAGTGTCACAAAAACAAATGCCCAAAGAACAAGTGAGGCAGCACAAAGTACAATAACCAAGTACAAAGTACCGGCTGCCACAAAGCACGGGTGTAAAACAAAACCCGGCGCAAACCAGCCGTAAGCGTGCCAATCTGACAATAAACAATACCCCACACAGACATAGAGAGAACAGAGGGCTAAATACACATAGTAATTATGAGGAGATGTAAACCAGGTGTGCAGGAAAACAAGACAAAACAAATGGAAAATGAAAGGTGGAGCGGCGATGGCTAGAAGACCGGTGACATCGACCGCCGAACGCCGCCCGAACAAGGAGAGGGACCGACTTCGGCGGAAGTCGTGACACAACGTCAACAGTGACGAGGCGACTCCGGGATGCTGGCCTATTAGGCAGTGTTGCAAAGAAAGAGCCATATCTCAGACTGGCCAATAAAAAGAAAAGATTAAGATGGGCAAAAGTACACAGACACTGGACAGAGGAACTCTGCCTAGAAGGCCAGCATCCCGGAGTCGCCTCTTCACTGTTGACGTTGAGACTGGTGTTTTGCGGGTACTATTTAATGAAGTTTTGAGGAAGCGTGCAATTGACATGCTGACTGCACGAATGTCCACCAGAGCTGTTGCCAGAGAATTGAATGTTCTTTCTCTACCATTTCTTGTTTTAGATAATTTGGCAGTACATCCAACCGGCCTTACACCACGTGTAAGTAAGCCAGCACAGGACCTCCACATCTGGCTTCTTCACCTGTGGGGTCGTCTGAGACCAGCCACCCTGACAGCTGATGAAACTGTGGGTTTGCACAACCGAAGAATTTCTGCACAAGCTGTCAGAAACAGTTTCAGGGAAGCTCATCTGTATGCTCCTTGTCCTCACCAGGGTCTTGACCTGACAGCAGTTCGGCGTCGTAACGCACACTGGAGAATGGCCACTGGCACACTAGAGAAATGCGCTCTTCATAGATGAACCCTGGTTTCAACTGTCCTGGAAAGATGGCAGATAGCGTGTATGGCGTCGTGTGAGTGAACGGTTTGCTGATGTCAGCGCTGTGAACAGAGTGCCCCAAGGTGGCGGTGGGGTTATGGTATGGGCAGGCATAAGCTACAGACAACGAACACAATTGCATTTTATTGATGGCAATTTCAATGCACAGTGGTACCATGACAAAATCCTGAAAATGTCCCAGTTCTTCCATGGCCTGCATACTCACCAGACATGCCACCCATTGACCATGTTTGAGATGCTCTGGATTGACGTGTACAACAGTGTGTTCCAGTTCCCACCAATATCCAGCAACTTCTCACAGCCATTGAAGAGGAGTGGGACAACATCCACAGGCTATAATCAACAGCCTGATACAACTGTCATGTCCTGACCATAGTAAGTTGTTATTTTCTATGGTAGAGTAGGTCAGGTCGTGACAGGGGGTGTTTGTCTGTTTTGTATTCCTATGTTCAGTTTCTAGTTTTGTATTTCTATGTTAGTTTTGTTTGGTATGATCTCCAATTAGAGGCAGCCGGTTGTCGTTGTCTCTAATTGGAGGTCATATTTAAGTTGATGTTTGTCCCACCTGGTTTTGTGGGTGATTCATTTTTGAGTAGTGTGTTTTCTCTCTGCGTCACGTTTTTTTTTTTTTTTATTCAAGTATTTAGTGTATTGCATTTAGTTTCACGGTAAATAAATATGTGGAATTACGAACACGCTGCATTTTGGTCCGATTCTTTGAACAGCCGTGACAACAACTCTATACGAAGGTGCTGTGTTGCGCTGCAAGATACTGACTGGTTTTCTGATCCACGCCCCTACCTTTTTTTTAAGGTATCTTTGACCAACAGATGCATATCTGTATTCCCAGTCATGTGAAATCCCTAGATTAGGACATAATTTCAATTGACTGATTTTCTTATATGAACTGTAACTCAGTAACATTTTTGAAGTTGTTGCTGGTTGCGTATATATTTTTGTTCAGTGTAGATTTGTTTATTGATTAAACTTACACCAAGTCATGTTTAGGTGTCAAAAGGATTGAGACATTACTCTTCCTCCAAGCAGTTTCTATGTTCTTGTATGGAATGCTTTATTAAAAATACTGCAGATTGAAAGAAAGGACAGAAATGGAGGGTGGAGACACCTTTCCCCTCAGGGTGGGAGCGGAGGAATATGATGCAAATGTACCACGGTTTCTGAATGCCATGACAAACATTAGTCAGCAGCATTACTCACATACTTCCCGTAGAGGGCCGATGTCCTAACACTGGTATACCCCATTCAGCTAGGTAGGATTAAGGGGCTCACTGTCAAAACAAATGGAAATCCTCCATCATAAAACCTTAGTGAACTATCTGTATAGCTAGCTACACAATGTCCATCACTCTATACCATAACACTGTCTATGAGTCACCTTCATAACACTTACACTGCCATTTATGACCTGGTGAACAGTAGGAGTTCATTAGGACAGTAATAGTGAATAGTAGGCGTACACAATGTTCCTAACTCTTTACCATCGTTTTCTATGAGCCAACTGTTTATAATGTATGAATACACTTATAAATACCTATTAATAAGATTCATGGTGCATTATAATACTGGGTATAAGAGTTACCTAATTAGCATTGGTCCAAAATGAAAGTATGTAATCGTCAATAGAATTGTATTCATTATGACCTGAAAGGAAAAACTGATCCAAGATCAGCACTCCTACTCTGAGACAATTTATGAATATGTACCCTGAGTGGAGAAATGACTAAGAGAGAGACGTCTGCGAGACGGTTCAGTCAAACAGTACTTTCAGAGGGAAAACACACCCACACACGTATTACTGCAGGTCAAATATGCATGACACACAGGCCCATCACCAAACAACAGATTCCAGTACATCTGGAAAACTCTTTATAATGGGGTGTGGGGCCAGTAAGATTGAAACCACTGGAATAACTATTACATTTTAGTATAATAAACCCTCATTACGTCGCCATAATAACTAATAAGAGCCATGAGAGCTATGGTGTGGAGTGTCTTAAGTGTGGGTAACATTGGTTCTGTGTCTGTATGTGTGTTTACATGCATGTGTGTTTTTTACTGACAGAGAGAATGAAAGAGAGAGAGGCTCCAGGTAGAAATTGAAAGAGGTAAGAGTGTACTGAGTGTATTGAATCTCGAGTGTATGTCTCTCTCTCTCTCCATCTATCACCCCCTTTTATTCTATTTTTTTTATAAGAAACATGAATGTGTTGAAAATGCCAAATTGTTTGCAGTCAACTTACACACAGCTCTGACAATCACACTTACCCCACCAGAAATGCCACCAGGGGACTTTTCACAGTCCCCAAATCCAGAACAAATTCAAGAAAACGTAAAGTATTATATAGAGCTATTATTGCATTGGAACTCCGTTACGTCACATTATTGCTCAAATAAACAGCAACCCTGGTTTTAAAAAACAGATAAAGCAACACCTCACGGCACAACGCCTCTCCCCTATTTGACCTAGATAGTTTGTGTATATGTACAGTGGTTCCTCCTTTAAAAGTTGTGAGCTTACACCGTGGGATTTAGAGGTAATTTGTGGTTTAGTACGGTACCCTGCGTCACCACTTCATTGCTCCAGACCAGCACAAGGCGGAGTTAGAGCACTGATTATGCTTTTGGGTCCTACTGTGTCTCTAACTGACAATGAATGGGCGACATAAACCTAAATAGAAACTGATAATTGTGCACGACTTCAGTATTACTTACTAAAACTGTAGTTACACTAAGGTTTTTCTTATTTGATTTTGTTAGGATTATTTTGCTCTTACTGTAGTACTGAAGGCCACTCCCAACCGGTCACGTTGTACAGCGCCTGAGTGGTGCAATGTTCTAAGACACTACATAGCAGTGCAAGCTGTGTTGCTACATAGTCTGGTTCAATACCCATGCCGGCCTCGACTGGGAGACCCAAGAGATGACTGTAGGTTTTTGGTTTTTCTCCCTCTAAAAACAGAAATAAATAATTCTAAATAACAAACTGGCTTTATTTACAAATTAGTAACAATGTCTAACCCCATGTTCAAGAATGGCCTTTTTCTCACTCATTTTACGTTATTTGAAAACAAAATGATCTCCAAAAAATTGAAGGGGCTTTGCACAAATAATAGCGCCGACTTGGGAAACGTTCCTGCTGTTCTGTTCTTAGTGCCAGTCTGCACATTCAAACTAAAACAATGTAACTAATAATGGCATCTTTATGCTTCATTAATAAAATAATGATAAAAATACTCTTTCAAAATGCCAATGTTTATTTAGTTATGGATCCATAACGAATTACTATGGGAATAAATATCAATGAAATACAGAAATATCCTCCAATCCTCCGTATGTAATTATTGGTGGAGAGTCACGTCATATTTTTCGATATGACGTGACTCTCCACCAATAGAATGAGTCTCACTAGTGTTGAGTAATGTGCTGTTAAAAGTGGTGTAGGTCTTATTTATTTAAAGAGCATATTAGAAGTTAGAAGAAATATCCTACTATTTCAGCACCGTTTCGAGCTGCTCTGAGACAAGCATGGTGACTGGTCTTGATAAATCAATTTGATTTTTATTTTCACTGAATCTCCGTTTAGGTATTGGTTAGATTAGGGTGTAGAAATGTTATGCTCTTAGTGTAACCTTTATTTAACTAGGCAAGTCAGTTAAGAACAAATTCTTATTTACAAGGACATCCTACTCCATCGGGGAATTGAACCCGGGTGTCCTGCGTGCTCGCAGGACACTGGATTCTTTAGCTAAATAGCCCAGTACTGTACTCCCAACCATCACGTTGTACAGCGCCATATTTTCCGTTCCATCCTGACAGAAACCCAGAGGGGTTTCCATCATTACAGTAGTGATGGACAGCTGGTAGCATTTTGAAAACAGGTTTTCAAACACCTGATTAGCAGGACAATAGACTGTTTATAGCCCGGCTACTGTAGCTGTGAACATCCCCCTACCTGCAATGTATTCGATGCTTAAGTACTCTGAAGTGTTGCATTTCTAACTCAAAACAGCAGTACAGTATTTCTTCATCAACATCTTTATGCTTTCGTTAATAAAATAATGATAAAAATACTATTTCAAAATGCTGATGTTTATTTAGTTATGGATACATAACGAATTACTATGGGAATAAATCAGTGAATTACAGAAATATTGTAACAAAGTTGTCTAATGAAGGTAAACAAATGGTTGCTTACTGGAAAATACTCTTTCAAACACACGGTCACATTGCACAGCACCATTATGGCTATTAGCAGGGCTATATTTTAGCCTTTATGGGTGGCGCACAATTGTCCCACCGTTTCTCTCCCTCTAAAAACAGAAATACATGATTTGGCCTTTACAAATATTATTTTGTCCTTTATTCAGATTACAATCGCTCTCTTTCGAAATAATCTCCAAAATATCGTTATATATTATCAAGTTGATGACACAGTCATATAGCCGGCACCTACATAAAGCTGAGTGACTCATTCATGGCTCGATGACACACTCATTCAACATTCTTTCTGATAGTCTTTAATAAAGAAATGTTTTGGTTATTCTGACCTGGACACCATGTACAGTATTATAATAGCCCATTATGGGCTATTAGCAGGACAATATACCTTTACCAACACCTCTCTGTATTTTGATACTTTGTGGATGGGGGCTCCGGAATGGATGGGGGTTCCCGCAGCGCAAAATGCGTTGCTAAAGTTGCAGGTTCGATACCCGTGCCAGCTGCCACCGGGAGACCCATGAGGTGGCTTTTGATTTTAATTTAGAATCCTCCAATCCTCTATATGTAATTATTGGTGGAGAGTCACGTCATGTTTTTCGATATACTGTAGGTCTACCATAGGCGACATGAGTCTCAATAGTGTTGAGTAATATGCTGTTAAAAGTGGTGTAGGTCTTATTTATTTAAAGAGCATATTGAAGTTAGAAGCAATAGGATTTGAAGCAAAAGCATGGGGACTGGTCTTGATAAATCAATTAGATTTTTATTTTCACTTAATCTCCATTTGGGTATTGGTTAGACTAGAATTAGAAAATGATGGTGCAGAAAAGTTATGCTCTTAGTGTAACCTTTATTTAACTAAGCAAGTCAAATTCTTATTTACAAGGACAGCCAACTCCTTCCTCCCAGTCGGGGAATTGAACCCCAGTCTCCCGCGTGTGCAGCATTCTCTAGTACAGCCATTATTGAAGGCTATCAAAAGCTTCTGAAATATGCCCTCTGGTGGTCAAAATAGCACTAACTAGCATTAATGGTACCAACTTACCATAGAATTCTGCGGCAACATGTAAGCTGCGCCGCAGTACGCTGCAACTTTTAAAGGAGGAACCACTGTATAGATATGTAGGCTACGTAGTTCTATTCTTGTCTATTAATGTTCTGTATTATGTCATGTTTCATGTTTTGTGTGGACCCCAGGAAGAGTATCTGCTGCTTTTGCAACAGCTAATGGGGATCCTAATAAAATACCAAAAAATACCAAATACCCCTCTCTCTGGGCTGTCACTTGCACCCTGCCTTAATGTCAGTGTGGTAAGACTCAACCAGGATGCCCGACGAGGATGCCCAGGTGTGACCAGCATCACCTGATCTTATTCAATCCAGACACATTGGTATTTCTGTGAACTCACATCAGTGTGTGCATGAGTGAGTGTGTGTGTTCCTGTGTGTATCCAGCTACAGTACATGTTTGTTTCCCATCTCGAATTGGGTATTTGAAGAAGTAGGCACTTTATCTACAATATCCAGTGTGGTACTTCAGTATGGATACATTTATTAACGTTGCCATTTCTCTTCATGCTTGAGAACAAAAACAGCTACTACAGGAATTACCCAGAGGCATGAGAACACTGTGTATTACCAGCATAAAGAGATGTGTGTTTTCAGAGGAAATGGTCGGGGACACACACACGCACACGCGCACACACACAAACACACAGCAGACGACTATAAACAAAGCGTGAGCCCCACTGATTTATGCTTGGGCTGGGCGGTATACTATATACCGGTATTAATTCACAGACCGGTTTGAATTTTGGCTTTACCATCTATTAACGGTATTTCAATGTTTGGTTTGTTAAATGTGATACGCAACTCTGTCCGTTTTTATAGTTTACTCGTTTGCTACTTGAGTAATCTCTGTCCTTCTCATGCTGCTCTATGTCGCTAACCATGCCAAGCCCTGCCCCCTGTCACTCAAGGAGAGAGCAATTGCTGAAAAATTTCAGTCACTGAAAAATGTCTTGCCTTTCATTCTGCCTGGTCAGATGGATGCAACAATGTTGGTGACATGCTGCTTTCCACAAGCGTTCTATAATTACACTATTAGTTTGAGTATCTCACTGTCTGAAACTACTGCTTGCTAGTTTGTCTTTTCTTAGCAAGGTGTTGCTAAAAATATATATTTTTGCCACTAATGCTAATCGCTAGTTCGTACATTTAGCAAACAAGCTAGCCAGTTAAGAGACAGACCAAATGTAGCTAGTTAGCTAGTTCCTACCCTGTCAATAATACCTCACTAGCTAATTCATTCATTGTCATGTCAAACAATGTATTCAAGGTACTGCCCACTATATTCCAGCTATAGAAAAACAATAATCATTATATTTCCATGATCCAACAGTTCACCAATTAAGTAGGCATAGATTGTTTGCCATATCATTCTGCATGGCATAGTGTGGAAATTATAATAAAAGTGCAGGAACTGCAGAAATTGAGGAAAATGCTGAAAATGATTTTTGTTTGGAGTTGGATTGAACAGTATAAATGGAGAAAGACACATTTAAATCAATTATAATTGATGTGTTGCCACCCTAGGGTCATGAGATACTTAGAAATCATATTTAGCACATTTATTATTCAAAAACATAAAATACTGTCAAATACCTTCATACTGTCAAAAATATGAAAAATATTGTTATATGATATGTCATCCATATCTCCCAGCCCTAAATTATGTCCTGATAGGAAACGATCAGGAAGTCTCTAGTGAACAACAAACAACCACCAGCTGTGTTCTTACCATGGAACCACAGCCATGATGTCCCTCAGAAACACTACACCAACTATCGACAGTATACTTTATGTAATGTATGCTACATTTTGCATTCAACATGAAAATGCCAACCACAGATATGAACACAGATATGAAATATAGCCAATCATATTTATAAATCAGAGAACTTGTGAGTTTTTGTAGAACTTGGCTGTCTGTGTAAAGTATACCTGTATTGCACTACCTTGAAGTGATTATGGACACTTTAAAACCGCATTGTTATGAAGTGCTTTTTGAGACACATATAGGAGACATATCTATCCCTCATAAAGTGCCTCAAGTGTAGGCTACCCTTACGACCACATACAGTAGTGTGCTCAGTCAGTGAAATGTTGTCGTAGTCCTATTTGAAGCACAGAGCACAAATTTGGTCACACCCTGTGTGCCTCCATACCCTGTGTGCAACACCAAATTGTTTTTCTCCCTGGTGTGGTAAATGGTACACATAAGATTTAATCATAAGGTCTCAAAAATAGGGGGAAAGACGATGATAATATTAACACGAATAACAGTTATCACATCCGTTTTCTGTTGCTAAAAATAGACACGAGACAAACTTCTGGTCTATGTTGACATCTCAGCTTTCATAACCATCGTTTTTCTCTCTCGGGTGCTGCTGCAACAGCCTACCACCACACACAGACACACACACACAAACACACAAAGACACGCACAGACAGACATACTCACACATGCATACAAACACACACGCACACACACACACACACACACACACACACACACACACACACACACACACACACACACACACACACACACACACACACACACACACACACACACACACACACACACACACACACACACACACACACACACACACACACACACAGAGAGAGAAACTGAAACAGTGACATCCTGTTGCTAAAGTTAGTCTGCACCATTGACATCCTCTTTTTCATTTAGGCAAGCAGACGCTGCTATTTTGGTTGAATGTGTGTATGCGTGCGTGTTACAGATGCCTGTTATTTTTAACAACTCAACCTCACAATCAAGATATTGTTTATTGTTGGGTGAAGGTGAACTGAAAGTAGCATAGTGGAGTTGCTGGGATAATCACAAAATTCATAAAGGGCTGGAATTGTTGTTATTTTATTAGGATCCCCATTAGCTGTTGCAAAAGTAGCAGCTACTCTTCCTGGGGTCCACACGAAACATGAAACATGACATAATAGACAAGAACAGCTCAAAGACAGAACTACATCAAATTCTTTCTTTTTTTACTTTGCTTATTGAATTTTCAACACCAGCATTTACAAAATAACTGCACTTGTAAGTTATTTGGTAGTAATATAAAACAACATATCAAAGACAACAATACAGAAAAACAGAGAGACAGACATAAAAAATACAAATACAAAAAATATATATTTAAAAAAAAGGTCAAGAAAGAAATTGTATTTTGATACAGTTGTTATACGTCAATAAGCACAGATAATGCAGTCCTTAACATCCGAGATATCGTGTATGCACATACCAGGCCTCTTACATCACCAATATATAAATATATATCACTCTGGAACTGCAGGGAAATGTAGTCATTCAACATAAGAAAAGAAGGGAGCCCACATTGCAAAGAATATGTCTACAGACCCATTGAGTGTGTGTTGAATTTTTTCCAACTTTATGCAATTAAAAACTGATTTAATCCAAAGAGCATGCGAAGGGGGTGCAGAGGACTTCCATCTAAGTAAAATTAATCGTCTCGCTAACAAAGTGACAAAGGCAATTACATCCTTATTCATTTTGGTCAATTGTATTGTGGGTAAGGAAACCCCAAATAGCGCAATAACAGGGTCTGGCTCGATCTGTGTGCCGCTTAATTCTTAGAGTGTGTTAAAGATGTCTTTCCAGAAACCAACAAGAGATGGGCAACACCAAAACATGAGTATATGATTAGCAGGAGACTGATTACATCGTACACAATTAGGGTTCACATCCTTGTACATTTTGGATAATCTTGCTTTGGTCCAGTGGGCCCTATGAATGAGTATGCATTGAATAGAAGTGCTATGTACCTTTTTGAGTGCCCCTTCCCATAATTCATCAGATATTTTCTCACCCAGTTCCTCCTCCCATGAGGATTTAATATTGTTTAATGAGATGGTTTGTAGTGAGCAAATTTGACTATAGATTATTGACAAGGTGCCTTTCTGAGTAGAAAGTGGGATAAGAAATGTGTCGAACTGTGTTTCACCAGGAAGGGTGGGAATCCTGGATCTATGCTGTGGACATAACTCCGAATTTGTAAGAACCTAAAGAAATGATGTCTGGGGAGACCACATTTAGCTGATAATTGTTCAAACGTACTAAATGTATTGTTAATATACATATCCCTGAATCTTTTAATACCGAGACTAGACCATGTTGAGAAAGCACCATCAACCATAGATGGGAGAAAAGCTGGGTTTGAGGCTACCAAAGAAGAGGTTGTCTGAAACCCAAAGTGGCGCCAAAATTGATTCCAGATCTTCAATGTTGTTTTGACACATATATTTTTGGTGAAGGAGGAGTAAGGGCCTGTAACGGAGGAGTGAGCGAGGGAAGACAATGATGCTGGTATAGATGAGGCGGCCTCCATCTCTAGCCAAATTGGGGGTGGGAATATCTCTCTGCTCTGCAACCAGTACTGAATGATCCTAAGGTTAGCGGCCCAATAATAGGTAGAGCTAGACCACTTTCTGGTTTAGGCCCCCTGGGGGACTTTTTGTCCCATATAAAGGGTAGTATTAGGCCATTGATCTTTTTGAAAAATGTATTGTGAAGAAAAATCGTAAGGCACTG
Source organism: Salmo salar (assembly GCF_965601325.2). NCBI lineage: Eukaryota > Metazoa > Chordata > Actinopteri > Salmoniformes > Salmonidae > Salmo > Salmo salar. The sequence continues at coordinate 50,099,731 of NC_138302.1, forward strand.
ATAGAGATATAAGAATATAGGGAGAGTATTCATTTTAATATAATTAATTATTGCAACTAAGGAGAGGTGTAACAAAGACCAGCATTCCAAATCGTCCTTAGTACGGGTTAAAAGAGGAGCAAAGTTGCCTTGAAAAAGGTTTTCAAATCTGATTGTGACATGTACCCCCATCAATTGGCTTTTACTGAGATTCGGTTTATACCCTGATAAGTGACCGAAGGATGCGAAAGTGGCAAGGGCAGCAGGAACAGAGAGAGAAAGGCTGGATGTGTATAATAATAAATCATCTGCATATAAAGACAGTTTGTATTCGTGTCTGTATCTGACTATACCTTTGATAAGGGGGTTGGAGCAATGTGCTATTGCAAGTGGTTCTATGGCAAGGGCAAACAGTAAGGGACTAAAGGGCAACCCTGGCATGTCGATCGTTGCAAAGGGAAGCAATCTGATTGAGTGTTATTAGTCCTGACAGAGGCTTGAGGGGATGAATACAGAAGGCTCATCCCCTCAATTTGGAGGCAAAGCCGAATTTATTTAGAGTGTAAAAAAGGTATTTCCATTCCACCCAGTCAAATGCTTTCTCCTCATTCAGGGATATAATAGCTTCAGAGGTATTGGCGACAGAAGGATTATATGTAATATTAAATAATGATCGAAGATTGAAGTCTATTTTTAATAAATCCTGTTTGATCCGGAGAGATAATTGATGGGAGGACTGTTTCCAGACGCGAAGTTTGGAAGTTTGGCTAGAATTTTATAGTCAACATTTAGCAGGCTAATTGGATGGTATGATACACAGTCAAGATGGTCTTTGTTTTTTTTAAGAATAAGACAAATGGTTGCCTGAGTGAGAGTCTGTTGGAGAACACCATTTACAAATGCTTCATTGTACATTTCAATTAGAATAGGGGCTATTTTGTAGATAAACTTTTTATAAAACTCTGCCGAGTAGCCATCAGGCCCTGAGCTTCTCCCAGATTGAAGGGATTTGACAGCATTAGACAATTCTTCAATAGTGATCGGCTGCTCTAATTTTTTTTACCAAATCCCAGCTGACCGAAGGCACAGCAAGTGAGTGGAAGAAATCATCCAATTCCAATGTATCTGCTTTACTTTCAGAAGTATATAGAGACTGGTACAATCTCTTGAACTCATCATTGATCCCCTAGAGTCTAATGATATCCCAGACGATGTACGAATTTTAGGAATCTGAAATGATGATGATAGTTGACGTAACTTGTGAGCTAATAATTTACTGGCTTTATCTCCTTGTTCATAGTAAGTGCTCCTAGACTTGACAAGCAGTTCAGTAACCTGGTCTGTTAATAATGTGTCAAATTCTGCTTGCAAAGTTAAACATTCCTTATAAATAGCCGGAGATGGTGAAATGGCATAAATGTCATCTAATTGGGCAATACAGCGTGTTAACATAGATAGCCTATCCCTTTTCAGTTTGTTCTCATGTGCGGTGTAGAAAATAATTTCACCTCTGATATAAGCTTTCAAAGTTTCCCAAAGAGTAGACGCAGAGATGTTTGGGGTTCTTGGATTAACAATTGGATTATATGAACATGAAGATATGGAATGGAGGAGCCTGTCATCTACAAGGAAGTAGTCTATGTGTGTAAAAGTGTGGTGAACCGATGACAAAAAAGAGTATGCTTTTCCAGATGGATTAAACATTCTCCAAGGATCTGAGACTTCGAATTCAGACATAAAGGTTCGGACAACTCTAGCTAAGGTTGATCAGGTGGTAGGTTTAGTGGAGGATCGATCCAAATGTGGGTCTAACCAACAGTTAAAGTCACCGCCTAAGATCAACATATGGGAAGACATATGTGGAAGTGTAGAAAAAAACAATTTGAAAAAATCACCATTGTCCCAATTAGGTGCATAAATATTAACAAGAAGTACATTCGTATTGAGCAGCCAACCACTGACAATTATGTATCTACCATGGGAACTGCGATCAAATTAGAATATATGTGAAAGGTACCGATCTGTGATGTAAAATAGCCACCCCTCTTGCCTTACTCTGAAATCAGGAATTGAACACCTGACCCACCCGTCTGCACTTAAGACTTGAGTGTTGTGATACCTTCAAATGAGTTTCTTGGAAAAAGATGATGTGAGCTTTCAATTGATGAAGGTGATGTAGCACCTTACTACGTTTAACTGGGTTATTTATGCCCCTGCAGTTCCAAGTAAGAAAATTAAAGCCATTCCCTCCAGCAGGATGGGCTACACTAGGCTGAGTCATGTCTTAAGAGAGAGAGGACGTGTAAAGGACAAGGTACAATGTAAACTAAAGATCTTAGTTGAACCTAAAAGTGCAAATTTAAAAAAGACAAGCGACGAAGCACAAAAAACATATAAAAACTATATACAAATAAAGAGGGAAAAACAACCTTCCCTCACACCCTCCCTTGCCGAAGCATCTCACCAACTGAGATCCAAGCAAAACCCTAAATACTAAAAAAGTTTCGAGCAAAGCATGATAACTCTTACTCTATGCTACCTGAAATCTGTGACCATTTAACCAGAGTAAGCCAAACATACATAGATTGGTCCCCAGCAGAGTCTACGGGGACAAAAACCTGGTTAAGAGAGGTTTAACAGCAATACAGATGGTAAAATTACGACTGAACCATGAAAACAGCCAGATATTGGCATTAGAGGCTGCAACCTGGGTTGGAAATGAAAAAAATAAAATGTAAACAAAAAAGAGAATGACATTCAAATGTTGATGAACCCAGCAAAGTTGGCTTCGCTAGCCAACCAGTCTGCAAGCCAGCCTGCTAAGAAGACCAGCTATTTTTTACTTTACCTTTATTTAACCTTTATTTAACTAGGCAAGTCAGTTAAGAACAAAATCTTATTTTCAATGATGGCCTAGTGGATTAACTGCCTTGTTCAGGGGCAGAACAACAGATTTGTACCTTGTCAGCTCGGGGATTTGAACTTTCAACCTTTCGGTTACTAGCCCAACGCTCTAACAAACTAGGCTACCCTGCCACCCCGGGTGCTACCATCAGCTACCATCCTCAGTAGCTTTCCATCTAAGTTGATAATGCCAAGAGGTTTGTCATTATTGATCGATAACAATCATTTTTCCACCTCTCCCACACTAACTTTCAAAATTCAAACTTGCAATGCTTTTCTTTCATTATTAGTTTTTTTTTAATGCATGAGTACGATGGCTCATTGTTCGTTGTTGGCATTTCCCACCTAAGTTTTCCCACTTGGCCAATGAAGTAATCATAAAAATAAATGGCAACATCAAATGGTTTTGTGATGAATAAGCCATCTGATTCGATGAAAGATGGAGTTAAATTTGTCTTTCTGCCCAAAATGTCATTTAAAGTACTCCAAAGTTTTTTGGCTTCATAATACAGTTTCTTCCTCTTTTTTTCAGTTTAGTCACATAATTTCTCAATTTGCAGTAAGTCAGCCAGTAAGATGTTCAGCCATACTTATTAGCCATCTCTTCAACCATATAGTTTTTGAATTCCTCATCAATCCATGGAGACTTAACAGTTCTAACAGTCAGTTTTTTAACATGTTGTCACGACTTCTGCCGAAGTTGGTCCCTCTCCTTGTTCGGGCGGCGTTTGGCAGTCGACATCACCGGTCTTCTAGCCATCGCTGATCCACCTTCCATTTCCATTGGTTTTGTCTTTGTTTTCTACACACCTGGTTTTCATTCCCCAATTACATGTTCATGTATTTAACCCTCTGTTTCCCCCATGTTTTTTGTGCGTGATTGTTTTTATGTTCATGTCGGTTCATGATGGCTGTTTTTTTGACGGGTGCTGTTTTCACCCATGCATAATATTTACTGTTTATATTTGGTCAAGTGTATTTGTTACCTTGCGCCTTGATTTATGAGTAAAGTACATTGCTCACTCATTTTTGCTCTCCTGCGCCTGACTTCATGCACCAGCTACACTCACCTTCTGACACGTGCATGTTTATCAATAATTGAAAGAAGGAATTTTCATGCACCAGCCACACTCACCTTCTGACACGTGCATGTTTATCAATAATTGAAAGAAGGAATTTTCATGCACCAGCCACACTCACCTTCTGACACGTGCATGTTTATCAATAATTGAAAGAAGCAATTTCATCAATTAATCAAGTGCAGCATCTAGATGCTCCTTATTAATCACATCAGACCAACAAATATTTGTAATATTATCCACATAAATGTAACAGCAAAATCTTTTGTTTGGTCTCTTAAACATACCACCATATTGCTAACACCTATCTGACCATTTCGGGTTCATCGAGCGGCCATTTTGGATCGAGCGGTTGTGGTTGCCAAGGCTCAGTCTTTAATACAGTCCAGCAGCTGCCTTCCCTACAGTGTCCCCTACTCAGTGCCCCAGTCATCAATTTACAGCAGGTACAACCAACTGGGGGGGGGGTTGTACCCGCTGTACAGTAGGATCTTGATCACCCTGTTGCAAGAGAACTTTCCTGAAACGCACGAAATGTAAATCTTGTAGTCTATTTGAGGTTTGAAAAGGCTTCTACAGTCTGTAATTTCGACAGTCTGAAATTTCTAAGTCGAAATTACAAATTTTAGAAGCCTTTTTAAACCTCAAATAGAATACAAGTATTACATTTCTTGGATGGAAAGTTCTCCTGCAACAGGGTGATCAAGATCCTACTGTACATCTGTATAAGACCAATTGCAGATATAACAATAGTTCTAACTTGGCATTCTGATATAATTAGTTGGAACACACTAAGCCAAACTAAGCTGAACCAAGCTGTACATATCAGAGTCAGCACTGTTTGACATGGTAGTGTGAAAATGGTAAGCAGCTACTTTCCTAGGACCCCTCCCTCCATCTCTCCCTCCTTCCATCCCTTCATCCTTCCATCCTTCTCCTTCACTACTGGAGGAATCCACAGCTGTTGGGGACATTCTGTCCCCCTGCTTCCAAGCAGCTGGAGAATCAATCCCCTTCCTTACTGTGTGTGTGTGTGTGTGTGTGTGTGTGTGTGTGTGTGTGTGTGTGTGTGTGTGTGTGTGTGTGTGTGTGTGTGTGTGTGTGTGTGTGTGTGTGTGTCTAAGTAAGCCTATGTATGCCTGTGTGTGTCAGTCGAGTGTGTTTATGAATGTCCGTGTGTGTGCCAGTGTATTAATAGTGCACATTTGTCTCTTTACGGCACACAGCACGTCTTTGTGTGGGTTGAAGTAGTATATGTAGGTAACTAGGCGTGCTAGTTTATTTATAGTGTCACCTGTTGGTTAACACTTGTGTCACTGTGAATATTCCTGCAAAGCAAGTGTGTGCATATGTTCAAGTGTATGTGTGTGTATGTATATACTGTATATATATATATTTATAGCATCACCCCGCTTGCCACTTACACACATTTGTCTCTTTGTGAGTGTATGGCGTGTTTGTGTGTGCATGTGTGGTATATATGCATGTCAATGTATTAATAGTGTCATGAATTGCATGCACACACTCGTGTCTTTGTGTGTTTGTGAATGGTGTGTGTGTGTGCTTGTCAATATGTTCAGCCTCGTATGGAGTCCTATGGAGGGTGTGTGTGGAAGAGAATGTTTACTTACACAAACCATGCGATTGGCATTGCTTTTCCATGCATTGTAATGCATACAAAGCAGCATAGAGTGGATGCATATTTAGGCTGCTTTGTATGCATTCGATTGCATGGACATATCCAGCTAACAATTCTAAGGAGAACATTTTTGTAATGTTGCCCATAACGTTCCCCAGATGTTTGAGTGTCCAGTTTTCCGTTACATGCTGACCAGACTGGACACGTCGCGTGCGTGAGGGTCGCAGAATACATTTAGAAATCCATGTTATTCAATTATTGCACCCACACTGCTCGCACGTGCCAACGAGCGTCTGCGATGCCAAGGGCTAAAATAGAACTCCTTTCTATTTCTGAAGCAGATCGCGCTGAAAGTCCTGCCTCTCCCATCTCCTCATTGGTTTATAGAAGCAGGTACCCACGTGCCATCTCCTCATTGGTTATACCCACGTGGGTGATTGAAAGACGAACTGTTTTGCCGGTCGTCGTGGTAATACTATGAAAGTTTATAAGTTCAAAGATGAAAAAGCCTGGAAGGAGGAGAGATGACTAGAAACAATTTGGTTGGCCGTTTTATGTGTGGATTAATTGTCGGAGAAGAGGACCTTGTGCATTTCAGGTAAAATAACAACTCAATGTTTATATCCCAGGACAAATTAGCTAGCAACAGCAAGCTAGCTAAATAGGACAAATTAGCTAGCAAGTGCAAGCTAACTAACTAAATTGCCATACATGTTTAATGCTTTTCGACCTGTCCCCAAATTAATGTCATTGGTTCAGAGTTTGTTTTGATATTTTAACCTGCGTGTCGTGATTGTGTTTGGTGTAGGGGGACAAAATAAATGTATGCACGATAGCGCACGCGCGCAGCCGGTTTGGGTTCCGTGTTACTTAGGGGAACATTCTATAAGGGTTGGGCGCTATACCGTATATACTGTATCCCGGGGTATTTCGAAATACCCTCGGTATGATTTTCCAATAGTGTCAATACCGTTGTTTTAATACATTTTAATATTTGTACTTTTAAAATAAATACCTGCAGTCAACTTGTGTACTATGCAATAGATAAAACAGATCGTGTTCATCATTTCGCCTGTTAGATATTTTTTCCTTTTAAAGCTTTCTGGTACTAGTTTTCAGAAACAGTGGTTTGAGACAGTCATGTGTTTGTGTTGATGGGATATTCTCTAAACCCACAGAAAACTGAACAGATGAATGTTCATGCAACGTTCTCCTGAAACGTGCCTAGAACATTAATATCTGATATTCTGAAAACACGGCCACCATATTCTGTGAATGTTTCATGGGACATTGTTGGAATATTCTCTTAGCCCACAGAAAACTGGACACATGAATGTTCATGCAACGTTCTCATAAAATGTGTCTAGCTCATTAATAGAGGGCTCCCGAATGGCGCAGTCTAAGGCACTGGATCTCTGTGCTAGAGCCGTCACTACAGACCCTGGTTCGATTACATGCTGTATCACAACCAGCCATGATTGGGAGTCCCATAGGGCGGCGCAAAATTGGCACAGTGTCGTCCGGGTTAGGGCTTGGCCGGAGTAGGCCGTTATTGTAAATAAGAATTTGTTCTTAACTGACTTGCCTAGTTAAATAAAGATTAAATGTAAAAAATATATAAAACAATATCTTATATACTGAAAACATGGTGTCACGATCGTTTGTAGAAACGGACCAAGGCGCAGCGTGAGTATCGTTCCACATCTTTATTACGATGTGAAACTATGCAAGACATACAATAAACTATAAACAAAACAACAAACCTTGACGACAGAGGTACAACATGCACTAACTCAAAATAATCTCCCACAAACACAGGTGGGAAAAACAACTACTTAAATATGATCCCCAATTAGAGATAATGATGACCAGCTGTCTCTAATTGGGAATCATACAAAAACCCCAACATAGAAAGAAGAAACTAGAACACAACATAGAAAGAAGAAACTAGATAAAACCCCCCAGTCATGCCCTGACCTACTCTACCATAGAAAATAAAAGCACTCTGTGGTCAGGACGTGACACATGGCAACTATATTCTGTGTATGTTTGGTGGGACGTTGATGGAATATTCTCTTAACCCTTAGAAACCTGGACACAGGAATGTTCTTAAAACGTTCCCATGAAACGAGTCTAGAAAATTAATATAGAATATTCAGAGAATATGGTAACCACGTTCTGGGTATGTTCTGTTTGACAGTAAGGGAATGGTCTCTTGGAAACAGTCTTTGCACGTCACTGGAACATTCCTATGAAAACATTAGGTAATGACCAGTGTTGGGGAAGCTACTCTGAAAATATAGTTGCCAAGCTACCAATGAATTCACACTGGAAGAACTTAAGCTACACTAAAGCTACACTTAATACACATACTAAAGTTACTTTCAAAAAGTAGTTCACTACAGATATTTTCAAAAGCCAGCATGATGAAGTAACAACTAACTTTGCCACCGCAAAAGTAACACTTCCTCTTACTTGACTATACCAATTTTACTGGGTGGCACAAAAAGACACTTTGTACAAAAGAGGCACTTTCTCACTCACTCACTCTCTCACTGACTCACTCACTGTCTCACTCACTCACTGTCTTACACTCCCCTTTCAAGCAGTCTTCCACTCTTTTCCTCTGTCTCTCTCTCTCTTTCACTAACTCTCTTTCACTTTATCTCTCTTTCACTCTTTCTCTCTCTTTGTTAATTTTGTACTTCATCCTTCCCAATGGCTCCACTTCACTGTAATTGTGTTGGAACACTGGCCGATCAATCAAAAGGTCAGAGGTCAAAGTCATGGGTGTGTCAAGTCCTTTCACGAAGCGATCCCCTCAGGGCTAAGGTGAGGGGTCGCTGACTCATAGTTGAGAGACGAGAGAGACATTAGAAAGAGAAAAGGAGAAAGATGTGTGAGAAAAAGAAAGAGAGAGAGAGAGTCACAAGCCCACCAGTTCTTAAGCATGATGCTCAACATTTCTCACGGCTAAAACAGACTCACAATTGTTAAACGCAGCTCAAAAGGTCAAGAGAGCCAGGTTTTGGGCTGTGAAAAACAAGTGTAAAAAAGTGTAAAGTGTAAAAAACTGACGTAACATTCTCAGAAGTAGAGGCTCATAACAATGTCATGAGATTGACTTGATGCCTGTGCTAACTTGACAATAGATACGGTATAACACTGGTATAACATGGTATATATATAATAAATACTTTATTAAAACACACTGTTTTGCAATGAAAGTAGCTTCAACAGGTTTGCACCATGGTGTAGCCCGAGGACAGCTAGTTTATGTACATTGACTTCAATACAAAACCTAGGAGGCTCATGGTTATCACCCCATACCTTAGACTTACACAGTAATTATGACAACTTCTAGAGGACATCCTCCAACCTATCAGAACTCTTGCAGCATTAACTGACAAGTTGTCCACCCAATCAAAGGATCAGAGAATGAATTGGCTACTGAAAGCATAAGCTACAGCCAGCTAGCACTGCAGTGCATAACATTTGGTGAGCAGTTGACTCAAAGAGAGAGAAAGACAACAGTTTAACAGTTTTGAACAAATGTATTTATTTAAAAATAAAGGACAATCAAAAGAGCGAGAGAGAGAGAGCGAGAGATAGCTATATTTGTTGTATTCTTTTTTACTTTCACTTAGCCAGTGAATGCAGCTAGCTAGTTTAGCCTACTCAAACACCCGGCTCAAACAGAGAAGGATGCTATGTTTGCTAGCTGGCTATGACTATCCCATAATGGAACTTTTTCAAGTCAAGATATTCGTTTGGTTTTATTAATTTATTGCCACCGGGGCCCACCGGTATAACTGCTAAACTGCTCGCTGCTGACTGTACTGCGTGACTGTAGGGGGTTTACTAACACGTTAGTTCTAGTAGCTATGTTGACTATGATGGTAATATGAATGGCGACAGAGGGAGATGGCTGCCGTTTTACGATCCCGTAACCAACTATGCTATTGTGTATGTTTTTTCGCGTTATTTATAACTTATTTTCTAAATAATGTTTCTGCCACCGTATCTTATGACCAAAAATAGCTTCTAGATATCAGCACAGCGATTACTCACCCCGTACTGGAGGAATACTTTTTCTTCAACGAGTCAGACGGGAAGGATTTACTTCAGATGCCCGACAAGGCCCTCATCCCTGTCATTCGCAGGAGAAAGAGATGGAGGTATTGGGGACGAAGGTCCAGGTGCCTTGTAAGGATCCGACGCCGAGAGGATAATCTAACTTTACCATCGGTCCTATTAGTCAATGTACAATCAATCGCTAATAAAATAGACGAACTAGAATCACATATATCCTACCAACGGGACATGGTACATACAGCTGGCGGGTTTTAAGCTTTCTCGGTAGGCCTCTGGTAAGACAAGGGGTGTCGGTCTATGTATATTTGTAAACAACAGCTGGTCCACGAAATCTAAGGAAGTCTCGACGTTTTGCTCGCCTGAGGTAGAGTATCTCATGTTAAGCTGTAGACCACACAATTTACAAAGAGAGTTTTAATGTGTATTTTTCGTAGCTGTCTGTATACCACCACAAACCGATGCTGGCACTAAGACCGCACTCAATGAGCTGTATACGGCCATAAGCAAACAGGAAAACACTCATCCAGAGGTGGCACTCCTAGTTGCCGGGGACTTTAATGCAGGGAAACTCAAATCCGTTTTATCTCAATTCTACCAGGTATTTTCATCAATAAGTTTGTCGTCCCCAAAGTGACCGTAAGTACATACCCCAACCAGAAACCATGGATTACAGGCAGCATCCACACTGAGCTAAGGGGTAGAGCTGCCGCTTTCAAGGAGCGGGACTCTAACCCGGAAGCTTATAAGAAATCCCGCTATTCCCTCCGAAGAACCATCAAACAGGCAGAGCATCAATACAGGACTAAGATTGAATCGTACTACACCGGCTCCGACAATCGTCACATGTGGCAGGGCTTGCAAACTATTACAGACTACAAAGGGAAGCACAGCCACGAGCTGCCTAGTGACACGAGCCTACCAGATGAGCTAAATGACTTCTATGCTCGCTTCGAGGCAAGTAACACTGAAGCATGCACGAGAGCGATCGCTGTTCCGGATAACTGTGTGATCACGTTCTCTGTAGTCGAAGTGAGTAAGACCTTTAAACAGGTCAACATTCACAAGGCCAGACGGATTACCAGGATGTTTACTCCAAGCATGCGCTGACCAACTGGCAAGTATCTTCACTGATATTTTCAACCTGTCCTTTACTGAGTCTGTAATATCCACATGTTTCAAGCAGACCACCATAGTCCCTGTACCCAAGAACAGTAAAATAAACTGCCTACATGACTACTGACCCGTAGCACTCACGTCTGTAGCCATGAAGTGCTTTGAAAGGCTGGTCATGGCTCACATCAACACCATTATCCCAGAAACCCAAGACCCACTCCAACTTGCATACCGCCCCAACAGATCCACAGATGATAACATCTCTACTGCACTCAACACTGCCCTTTCCCACCTGGACAAAAGGAACACCTATGTGAGAATGCTATTCATTGACTACAGCTAAAAATTCAACACCATAGTGCCCTCAAAGCTCATCACTAAGCTAAGGAACCTGGGACTAAACACCTCCCGCTGCAACTGGATTCTGGACTTCCTGAAGGGCAGTCCCCAGGTGGTAAGGGTAAGTAACACCACATCCGCCACGCTGATCCTCAACACGGGGCCATCTGGGGTGCGTGCTCGGTCCGTTCCTGTAATCCCTATTCACTCATGACTGCATGGCGAGGCACGACTCCAAAACCATCATTAAGTTTGCCGATGACACAACAGTGGTAGACCTGATCACTGACAACGACGAGACAGCTTATAAGGAGGAGGTCAGAGTCCTGGCCGTGTGGTGCCAGGACAACAACCTCTCCCTCAACGTGATCAAGATAAAGGAGATGATTGTGGACTACAGGAAAAGTAGGACCAAGCACTCCCCATTCTAATCGATGGAGCTGCAGTGGAGCAGGTTGAGAGCGTCAAGTTCCTTGCTGTCCACATCACCAACAAACTATCATGGTCCAAACTAGAGGTCAACCGATTAATCGGAATGGCCGATTAATTAGGGCCGATTTCAAGTTTTCATAACAATTTATTTTTATTAATATTTTTTTTTTTAGACCTTTATTTAATTAGGCAAGTCAGTTAAGAACACATTCTTATTTACAATGACGGCCTAGGAACGGTGGGTTAATTGCCTTGTTCAGGGGCAGAATGACAGATTCTTACCTTGTCAGCTCGGGGATTCAATCTTGCAACCTTACAGTTAACAAGTCCAACGCTCTAACCACCTGCTTTACATTGCACTCCACGAGGAGCCTGCCTGTTACGCGAATGCAGTAAGAAGCCAAGGTAAGTTGCTAGCTAGCATTAAACTTATCTTATAAAAAACAATCAATCAATCATAATCATATATGCGTTGCATATAATCGCTTAGGTACACGTTGCTCCAACCATACACATCAATGCCTTTCTTAAAATCAATACACAAGTATATATTTTTAAACCTGCATATTTAGTTAATATTGCCTGCTAACATGAATTTCTTTTAACTAGGGAAAATGTGTCACTTCTCTCGCAAACAGAGTCAGGGTATATGCAGCAGTTTGGGCCGCCTGGCTCGTTGCGAACTGTGAAGACTATTTCTTCCTAACAAAGACAGCCGACTTCGCCAAACGGGGGATGATTTAACAAAAGCGCATTTGCGAAAAAAGCACAATCGTTGCACGACTGTACCTAACCATAAACATCAATGCCTTTCTTAAAATCAATACACAGAAGTATATATTTTTAAACCTGCATATTTAGCTAAAAGAAATCCAGGTTAGCAGGCAATATTAACCAGGTGAAATTGTGTCATTTTGCGTTCATTGCACGCAGAATCAGAGTATATGCAACAGTTTGGGCCGCCTGGCTCGTTGCGAACTAATTTGACAGAATTTTACGTAATTATGACATAACATTGAAGGTTGTGCAATGTAACAGGAATATTTAGACTAGGGATGCCACCCGTTAGATAAAATAGGGAACGGTTCCGTATTTCACTGACAGGAAAACCTTTTTGTTTTCAAGATGATAGTTTCCGGATTCTACCATATTTACATTTACAGCTTAGTCATTTAGCAGACGCTCTTATCCAGAGCGACTTACAGTAGTGAATGCATACATTTCATGCATTTTCTTTTTTATATAGTATTTTTTTTTACCGGCCCCCTGTGGGAATCGAACCCACAACCCTGGCGTTGCAAACGCCATGCTCTACCAACTGAGCCACAGGGAAGACCATATTAATGTATTTCTGTGTGTTATTATGTTATAATTAAGTCTATGATTTGATATTTGATAGAGCAGTCTGACTGATCGATGGTAGGCAGCAGCGGGCTCGTAAGTGTTCATTCAAACAGCACTTTCATGCGTTTGCCAGCAGCCCTTCGCAATGCATTGCGCTGTTTATGACTTCAAGCCTGTCAACTCCCAAGATTAGGTTGGTGTAACCGATGTGAAATGGCTAGCTAGTTAGCCGGGTGCGCGCTAATAGCGTTTCAAACGTCACTCGCTCTGAGACTTGGAGTAGTTTTCCCCTTGCTCTGCATGGGTAATGCTGCTTCGAGGGTGGCTGTTGTCGATGTGTTCCTGGTTCTAGCCCAGGTAGGAGCGAGGAGAGGGACGGAAGCTATACTGTTACACTGGCAATACTAAAGTGCCTAAAAGAACATCCAATAGTCAAAGGTATATGAAATACAAATCGTATAGAGAGAAATAGTCCTATAATTTCTATAATAACTACAACCTAAAACTTCTTACCTGGGAATATTGAAGACTCATGTTAAAAGGAACCACCAGCTTTCATATGTTCTCATGTTCTGAGCAAGGAACTTAAATGTTAGCTTTTTTACATGGCACATATTGCACTTTTACTTTCTTCTCCAACACTTTGTTTTTGTTGACCCTCCAATAATCGGTATCGGTGTTGAAAAATCATAATCGGTCGACCTCTAGTCCAAACACACTAAGACAGTTGTGAAGAAGGCACGATAAAGCATATTCCCCCTCAGAAGACTGAAAATATTTGGCATGGGTCCTCAGATCCTCAAAAGGTTCAGCAGCTGCACCATCGAGAGCATCCTGACTGATTGCATCACTCCCTGGTATGGCAACTGCTCGGCCTCCGACCGCAAGGCACTACAGAGGGTAGTGCGTACAGCCCAGTACTGGGGCCAACCTTCCTGCCATCCAGGACCTCTATACCAGGCGGTGTCAGAGGAAGGCCCTAAAAATTGTCAAAGACTCCAGACACCCTAGTCATAGACTGTTCTCTCTGCCACCGCACGGCAAGCGGTACCGGAGCGGCAAGTCTAGGTCCAAAAGGCTTCTTACCAACTTTTACCACTAAGCCATCAGACTCCTGAACAGCTAATCAAAGGGATACCCTGACCCCTCTTTTACACTGCTGCTAGTGTCTGTTTATTATCTATGCATAGTCACTTTAATAACTCTACCTATATGTACATATTACCTCAATTACCTCGACTAACCGGTGCCCCCGCACATTGACTCTGTACAGGTACACCCTGTATATAGCCTCGCTATTGTTATTTTACTGCTGCTGTTTAATGAATTATTTGTAACTTTTATTTTCTATTTAACACTTTTTTTTCTAAAAGCATTGTTGGTTAAGGGCTTGTAAGTAAGCATTTCACTGTAAGGTCTACACCTGTTGTATTCAGCACATGTAACACATTTGATTTGATTTGAATATGGTGACAACGATGTAGGCTGTGTTTAGGCTGTGTGTATCTGTCACCATGATTACTCAAATTTCTCTCGACCTTTGCAACTATGATGTAAACTTTCATTCATAGGCTAGGCTTTTGATGAATATAGGGAATAGAGAACATTTGAGTATAATGTAGTAGACTAAACCTATCGATGTGACAGTCATCCAATATGCTGTAATAGAAATAAGGCCATGCGTCCTCCCTCATCTTAAACGGAACCGACGGCCACTGGTGCGGTATGCAGAAATCGCTCCTCCATTTCCTGGTTGCTAAAATTCTAATAGTTTGCCTAATTTCAGATTTCGTGACAAAACAAGGTATCTTGTTATTGTACCACCTAAACTGCTGTAAAACGTTTTCAATATCCAAAAAATATAGTATTTTCATCTGTTTGAAGCTGGTGTACAAAACCAAAGATAAAATACACAAAAAATGTACTTTAGGATGGGAAGCCTAGAAATAGCGCACATAGAACAGATCTACCGCTTCTTAGATTCAATGAGAATGACAGATCTATAAATCACATTTCTATGTGAATTTCGTCAACCAAAAAGTTATATATTGCAGCTTTCAATGGCTATAAGGTTACAGTTGAAGTCGAAAGTTTACCTACACTTAGGTTGGAGTCATTAAAAATCGTTTTTCAACCACTCCACACATTTCTTGTTAACAAACTATCGTTTTGGCAAGTCGGTTAGGACATCTACTTTGTGCATGACACAAGTCATTTTTACAACAATTGTTTACAGACATTATTTCACTCATAATTCACTGTATCACAATTCCAGTGGGTCAGAAGTTTACATACACTAAGTTGACTGTGCCTTTAAACAGCTTGGAAAATTCCAGAAAATGATGTCATGACTTTAGAAGCTTCTGATAGGCTAATTGACATCATTTGAGTCAATTGGAGGTGTACCTGTGGATGTATTTCAAGGCCTACCTTCAATCTCAGTGCCTCTTTGCTTGACATCATGGGAAATCAAAAGAAATCAGCCAAGACATCAGAAACAAAATTGTAGACCTCCACAAGTCTGATTCATCCTTGGGAGCAATTTCCAAACGTCTGAAGGTACCATGTTCATCTGTACAAACAATAGTATGCAAGTATAAACACCACGGGACCACGCAGCCGTCATAACGCTCAGAATAGAGACGTCTTCTGTCTCCTAGAGATGAACGTACTTTGGAGTGAAAAGTGCAAATCAATCCTAGAACAACAGCAAAGGACCTTATGAAGATGCTGGAGGAAACAGGTACAAAAGTATCTATATCCAGAGTAAAATGAGTCCTATATCGACATAACCTGAAACGCTGCTCAGCAAGAAGCCACTGCTCCAAAACCACCATAAAAAAGACAGACTACGCTTTGCAACTGCACATGGGGACAAATATCGTACTTTTTGGAGAAATGTCCTCTGGTCTGATGAAACAAAAATAGAACTGTTTGGCCATAATGACCATCGTTATGTTTGGAGGAAAAAAGGGGAGGCTTGCAAGCCGAAGAACACCATCCCAACCGTGAAATGCAGAAGTCACAGCATCACGTTGTGGGGGTGCTTTGCTGCAGGAGGGACTGGTGCACTTCACAAAATAGATGGCTACATGAGGAAGAAAAATGATGTGGATATATTGAAGCAACATCTCAAGACATCAGTCAAGAAGTTAAAGCTTGGTCGCAAATGGGTCTTCCAAATGGACAATGACCCCAAGCATACTTACAAAGTTGTGGCAAAATGGCTTAAGGACAACAAAGTCAAGGTACTGGAGTGGCCATCACAAAGCCCTGACCTCAATCCCATAGAAAATGTATGGGCAGAACTGAAAAAGCGTGTACGAGCAAGGAGGCCTACAAACCTGACTCAGTTACACCAGCTCTGTCAGGAGGAATGGACCAAAATTCACCCAACATATTGTGGGAAGCTTGTGGAAGGCTACCCTAAACGTTTGACACAAGTTAAACAATTTAAAGGCAATGCTACCAAATACTAATTGAGTGTATGTTAACCTCTGACCCACTGGGAATGTGATGAAAGAAATAAAAGCTGAAATAAATAATTCTCTCTACTACTACTCTGACATGTAACATTCTTAAAATAAAGTAGTGATCCTAGCTGACCTAAGACAGGGAATGTTTACTCGGATTAAATGTCAGGAATTGTGAAAAATTAAGTTTACATGTATTTGGCTAAGGTGTATGCAAACTTCCGACTTCAACTGTATGTGTGCACATATCATGTTTATTTTTGTTTCAAATGCGATCTGTGTAGACAAATGTGATGTTAGTTTGGTTGCTCACACATGCATGTATGCAAACACACACACACTGCAGTACTGCTATACTTTGAGGGAGTGTGTGTGCGGTCAGCTGAGCTGGTTTAAAAGCAGGAAGAGGCAACAACGTGATCTTCACGTCTAGTCCTGTCCAGCCCACAACACTATCCATATTGTCTGTACTGCTCTCTCACACTGGGGGGGGGTTAAGTGGTTTTTCAGTAGAAAATAAAAAAAATACACAGAGGTAGAGCAGCCAATTCCCTGTCCAGAACATCCACTTAACCCAAGTACCAACCAAGTTATATTACTTTCTTTGCTTACCTGAAAAAGTCTGCTAAGACATAGTCATGTTAACACATTCTGTTTACATTATAAATGTTTGTCATTTAGCAGACGCTCTTATCCAGAGTGCATACATTTTCATACTTTTTTCCCCCAGTACTGTTCCTCCGTGGGACTCGAACCCACAACCTTGATGTTACGAGCGCCATGCTCTACCAACTGAGCAGACACAAAAATAGTAACAAGCATTTTATTGAGTGAACAATCACTTCATTGATACATATCAAATGACTAGCAACCAATGTTTCAGCAGGGTCTTCTTTTTAAGGGGAAAAGGTAATGGCTAGCCATTTGATAAGCATGAATAATGCATTGTTCCGGCCAAATGAATAACTTGGCACGACGCATGTTGTATGGATTATGTTGTCATACTGTCACACTTTCCCCAAGTTATAGCACACAATATGTTACATAAAGAAAGTCCCTAAAGGACTATGGGCTGGTGTCCCAGACTGAGCTTTTTGAATGGAGATTTTCCATCGAGCATGCTCTTAAATCCAGAACTAGGCTTAATCTGTGTCCAGGAAACCACCCCCAAGAGTTTAGTCTGCATCATGTTTTCCTTCTTGCTATGGGAAATGTAGTATCGTAGTATCGTGATACCACCCCATGAGTAAAAGTGTAGTTCAAACCCCGTACACATGGCAGTGGCACCTAACAGAAACCTCCAAGGTAAGGTTATAACATTTCACCTGAACCCTCAATCCCAGTCTCCTTTACACTTGCACGACTAAACAAATGGCAGTCATAACAACTGGAGTCGGCCTGAGGCTGTGACTATCCCTGTGTAATGACACTTTCAGGCAAAGTGATACTAAAAATGTTTTAGCGCATCTATGCAGGCACGCACGCACACACACACACACACACACACACACACACACACACACACACACACACACACACACACACACACACACACACACACACACACACACACACACACACACAGGCATGCAGACAGGCATGCGGGCAGGCAGGCACGTACGCTCACACAGTGAACTAAGTTGGTTATCGGAGAGGGGTGGAGAGAAAGAGGGAAAGAGGAGAACAAGACGGAGAGAAAGAGATCTAAAAGGCTATACAAACGGAGAGTGGTGTCGATTCCTCTGTCATGGCACACGTGAAACTGGCGTAACTATATCCTCACATTACTATGACCTCATCCTGACTAGTGTGTGTGTGTGTGTGTGCTACTCTCATGTGTCCAGGTTTTTTCCTTTTCTCATACACACACACACACACACACACACACACACACACACACACACACACAGACACACACAAACACAGCTGCTCTCCCATTGCTACGAAACATCAGCCATACTCATAAACTACTGTAGCCTACAGTACATCAAAAAACCAAAGTGTTTTGCCCATTGCATGAGTCAAACTTTTCAATGACTTTATAGGTCGTATTTGAGCCTCTTATAAATGTAATACCTTCACTGACAATAAGGCTATTCTGTCCAAGTGTATGCCTTAGTTGCACAATTACACGATTACCAATGGTCTATATCACCTTTTCTAGTAATTGAGGCAAGCTTAACCTACAATACATGGTGCAGAATACAACCACCATGGAGTTAGCTCACTCCTTTCAACAGGAAATGTAGCCTTCATTAGTTTACAGACGCACCTGATACTACCTCAGGTTACACTACACCTGGATTCCAGACAACCTTGATATTAGTGAAATATGGAATCCTACCCGTCACTGTCGAAAAACGTCTTTCCAGTCTGCCTGTCTCTATTTGAGGTCCAGATTCTATTGGTCCATCTGTTAGGAAGTAAAGGAAAACAATCGTGAGTACAACATACATTCAGCACTGAGTGAGTTTTGAGGTGCACCATTTAAGTGCATCATCCCTTTCTGATGGGCAACCAGATGGCGCGAGAGAATTGTTTCAATAAATGGCTAATCAAATACGTGGGTAAATGCAAAAGCGTGATGACCTTTCACACGCACTAAACTCTGCCTCAATTCTCCCAACATAATGCAAACGAAGAATTGAAGATTATATTATACATTTAAATTGTACAGACTATTCAAGAGTAGACCAAATAATAAGTAGCCTACCTCCGCGGTTACTATTTGACACATAAATTTGAGATCAGTTTTCTGATTTATTGATGTCTTCAACGCTGATATTAATTAGCGAATAAAATTCAACAGGGGAGCAACATGTGGTCCAATATTGCGAAACATACAGGCCGTCTGTAATATGAGGCTACTGTAAACGTAGCGAATGAAATATCTTGACAACTCAAAAAAAAACTGATTAGCCTACTTCCCTTCGTCTAACGCGCAACAAAAACTAAACGAGAGGTGTTGACATAACCTGTCTAATTTTCGCATTGTTGAAGCTATCATTTCTGCGACGTTTCTGTTGAGTTGATCTGTTAGTCTAACGTTCATCTCCTTTGAGGAACAGTAAAATGAGCCCGTTCGGTCTCAGGGCTCCACCTGCTGAACTCAAAATACTCTGCGTGTCAGAGTGCGCGCACCCATTTTATCAGCCTGTCTGTATCGTGTCCGTTTGAGCTAAAAGTGGAGACCACACAATCAATCGCACAATAACACTGAAACAGCTCACTCTAAATATAGGGCTTTATTCAATCTGTAACGGCGAGGCGTTATAGGCCTACAGATTCTGCCCAAGAAATGTAACGGTGATTTCCGATTGAGCCGAAATGTGCCGCATTGACCGCTCCGCTAACGGGAACATTGCCTTTAACTTTCAATCGCGATGTAATGCTGCATTTCTCTATAGAGATTGCTGCAAGGATAATAACGAGTATAGAAAGGATGTGGTATATTGTGTTGTTATAGAGGATTTCGAGTTCAAACACACAAACAGAAAGTCATATGCAAGTACTGATGAAAACTACAAATAGCAAGAGACATGTAGAAAATACATGCAAAAGCATTATAGTAAACAATACGGTGTTAACTGAATTGTACTGTATGTACGTGTATGAATGTCGAGTAGCAATTAGCAAATTAACAAAAATAAACAAACAGTCAGAAACTCACAAACAAACACAGACAATACTAGTGCACTGCCCTGATGTCCATAGGCAGACTGTTCAGAGTGTGAGGGTAAGATAAGGAGCATGGCAGGGAGGGAGAGGCGAGATGAGTGCAGACAATGTACAGTGCCAGCCTCACCCTGCTGGAATAGACAACAACATGAGGTGCCAAACACACATACAACACACTCCAACACAACTTAATTGAAAACAGGTCATGACCTTGTCACTGTAAAGTCAAAGCTGGACGTTATTTTTCTCTGTTGAGCAAAGAAGAGGGATAACTCCTTCTATTCAGCTTACAGTTGTAAAACATGGTGGTGTAAAATAATATTAAAAAAAATGGCAATTACTTTTAGTGTTAGGCAGATATGCCAAAAGAATTTTCCCTTTTCAGTCTGTGTGTGTGCCTCTGTAAAGTCAAACATCAGAAGGGATGTGGCTGTATAGCAGTTTACCTCAACAGCATTTGCTTTGAAATCATGTACTGCTTAATGTATAATAATATGTTCCTAACATACTTTCAAAGAATCAAACATTAAATCTAAATTATGAGAGTACAAATTGGGGCCACAATTAATCAAGGATGGACCGCAAATGGTCCCCGGGCCACAACATTAATATAAATTGTGTATTGATCCATGGGAGTGCGGAGTTGAAATTCAAGCTACAAGCACGTATCCCAAGTTAGGATTGGGTCCACCCCACAGTCATACCCATGACTTGTTGGCTGAATACTCTTGCCAAAGGAGAGACACTAGCTATGTTGTATTATGGTTCTGGTAAACTTGTTGATATCAGTTTGTTTTGAGTGGAATTGTAATTTCACCTTAAATGAACTTAAGAGAGCCAAAGTGTAAACAGTGCCAGACTGGTTCAGACAATTCCAAAAGATGAACTGACTTGATTTGAATCTATTTGACCATCCCAAATCAGGTTAGAGTTATCTCCATGGGCCGGGCTCAACGACATATTGTAGACATAGGGTGGATTTGGCCAAATGGAGAACCTTTAGTCTCATTTAAAGGGAATAATCCTATTATCTAGGAGAGTGAGTTGAAGAGTGGAGGCTGATCTGACTGAGAATGACCAGGATTGTGAGAACTAAGAGTTCAGCTGTGACTGTGGCAAATGGGCCAGACTGCTACTGCTGTTGTGTCTTACAGAATGTTGTCAGCATACTGATGGAGTTGAGTAGATTTTACATTCCTTCCAATATAATAAATATACAGCGTAAAAATAATAGGCCCTAAAACTGAACCCTGGAGGACCCCCTTCGTAAGCTGTTGAAACTCACATTTCCGTGCCTTCCTGTACCACACATTGTGTTCTGTCAGAGAGATAAATGCTGAGGTGTCTGTGGGTGAGGACGGGTAGAGCTGAGAGAGATGGGGAGGAGGACAAGTGAGGTGGAGAGGTACAGAGAGAAACAGAGAGGAAGAGAGAGATACCATGCACATATTCCTCAGTAATACTGAAATGTACAGCTCTGAGCTCTATGACCAGTGGGGTGCCAGCTCCGCTCCCAGGCACAGGAAGCCAATAGGAATGAAAGGAATGCAGTCAGGCAATGCAGTGATGGAGGGAACAGAAGTTACCGTACACACAGGGCAGATTGCCAAAAAGAAAGAAAGAAAGACAGAAAGACAGAAAGACAGAAAGACAGAAAGATAGATAGATAGATAGATAGATAGATAGATAGATAGATAGATAGATAGATAGATAGATAGATAGATAGATAGATAGATAGATAGATAGATAGATAGATAGATAGATAGATAGATAGATAGATAGATAGATAGATAGATACATACATACATACAGCACCTATCAAAGTGTTCAACATGTACATGTATATGGCATAATTAAATATTCGATGTAGAATATTTGATAGAGGTTATTATTATTATTATTATGAGGAGTCCTACTGTAGCTTCATGCAGTGTTATGATTCCTGGAATATGTCATATTATCTCAGTCACAGATTTCCTGGTACTGGGTGGAGGCCTGAGGGTATATCCCTGGGCAAACACTCATCTGTTATTCAATCTCTGGGGGGGGCACAGGGTGTGTTCACCACCCTCCATCTATTTATTTCAGTCTCTCTGTTCTGTGTCTCTGCTCTGTTCTGTCTGTCTGTCTGACGGTCTCTTTCTCTGATTGTGAGACACACCGGCTGAGTTCTGACTGCTGTGTGTCACTGAGCAAAACTGTCCTTTCCAATGGCAAGGCAGAGCAGGAAGTGTGAAAGAACTGAGAGAATGAATGTAATGGATCATTGTTGTGTTCCAGCCTTTCCCAGGCGCGTGTGAAAGATGTGGTTGCATTTAGCTTTGACACTTGGAAGGTATTATCTTTTTTGGGTGTATAGTAATGGTATATTCCATTTCCTGATATTCTATTTGCTGTCTCTCTCTGCCATTACATCAGTTCCCTCTCATATCAGAGTAGTGTGTTTTCTATCAGAGACCACTCTAGTCAACGTCCTGTAACAAACCTCAGACTCGACTGTTGCTAGCTAGCAGTGGTGTGGTGACTTTGAAGGTGTTGAGATGCTAGCGAAAATGGGTTGCCTTTCAGCCTTTCCATTCCTGGTAGAGATGCTATGTTACGCTAAGCCACAGAGAAGACAGATAAAACACACTTGCTTCGTTTCACTGGAAACAGAGATGCTGGAAAGAGCAGCGATACGACGCCCTCACACACTCCTCTGTGTGTGTTTTTTGTGTGTGTGTGTGTGTGTGTGTGTGTGTGTGTGTGTGTGTGTGTGCGTGCGTGCGTGCGTGCGTGCGTGCGTGCGTGCGTGCGTGCGTGCGTGCGTGCGTGTGTATTGTAAATGTCTTGTCTTATGTCTTGCTCTCTGCAGGCAACAACTTGAAATCAATGACATCAAATGTAGGTTTCATTTAAACCCTGTGCCCTGACTCCTTTGAGACCACGGGAACGAGTTGAAACTCCGTAAGCTAGTATTAGGTACGTTTCAAATCTAAAATGCTCAACAAAGTTCATTCACGTGGAACACACCTCTTTGATGACAACAAATTGAAAAGACGAGTGAGGCCATGAATAATGGATAGAAATAGAGAGTGCAGCATTTTTCCTTCCTGTCTATATTGCTATTAGTGGGTTTCCTTCCACCCCCAAGTGAGAATTGAGAAAAGTTGTTAGTCATCATACATCCAGCATCACCTTTTACTGCAGTGGGCTAAATCAGGGTCGAACAGAGTGTTTCTTGGTAGTCTTAAACAAATCTATTTCGAAACAAAAGTATACACCTCACGCACATGGTTAAGGGCTTAAAAAAATAAGACCCCTGTACCATGTCAGATATAGAGTTGAAATTTATTCAATTTTCAGTTTGTGTCCCAATATTACACTATATACATCAGAGAAGACTGAAATATAACAAAACCGTTTGACAAAGGAACACTAGATTTTTGTCCGGTTTAAAAAAAATACAACTTTATTCATGATACAATTATGAAAAATATTAATAACATTCCACCCATGAGGCCAAAGAGGGTGCTTTTGGTCATTCACTGCTGAAAAAGGCTACCACTTCCCCTTTTGCACATACCTGCAAATCTCCCTTTCCATCACCCAGTGTCTGTGCCCCTTTCAAAAGCTACCTTTCAAAATGACAACTACAACTAGTGATGGTTGGTCATTATTGGTATATAGTTTTGCAGTTATAATTGTGGGCGGCAGGTAGCCTAGCGGTTAGAGCGTTGGGCCAGTAACCGAAAGGTCGCTGTTTCATAATACCAGAGCCGACAACGTGAAAAATCGGTCGATGTGCCTTTGTGCAAGGCACTTAACGCTAATTTACTCCAGGGGTGCAGTACTACTATATCTGATCCTGTAAAAACAACACGTTTCACTGCACCTATCTGGTGTATGCGACAATAAAACGTCTATTTTTGTTGTATTGTTACAGAAATATACTGAGAGTCATGCAATGACTAAACTTTTCCAGCAGGGGGTGGCAGTTAACGAACCATTTGACCACCATGAGGCTGCAGTACTTCTCATTGAATCTCAACATTGGCTAAAGCCCAAGGGAGTCTTACCATGAACAAAAAATAACCCATCACACATCCTTTTTATCCATTATGCACAATAATTCCCTCTCTGCACTTGACCTATGGTCCATGTCACTCCTCTACTAAGACTGAGAGTCAACTACTGTCCCAGAGAGAGTGTAATGTCCCAGTGGGCTACTTCTGTCTGACAGTGACCTTTTGACGTCTTGACCTAGTGACCTCCACAGACTAAACACAGTCTGAGTTGGAAGATTTATCACTGCAACAGAAATACTGGCCATAAGTAATTAAAGCAGTGGCTGATTACCCAATCTGGCATTTCACAGAGAGAGTTTCTGTTCCACTAAAATTAAATTTATTTGATTGAATTTAAATTAATGTAATAATCAGAGAACTCATACCATTGGTCCAAGAAGCATAACACAGGGTGCAATCATAGTGGTTACCATGCAAATATGACCAATTTGAACTTTTCATAACTAGGTACCGAGGGCATTTTGTGAAATATCACTGTTTTGCGATGTTATGCTATTTTCTGTAACTCTCAAGAAGAGTTGGTCTGGAGTGAGATACCATCTCTGTTATGGAAATACTTCATTTGTGTGTTATATACACTACATACTCTCATCTACGTCTCATATAACTTCAATGGTGAGCAGTGAGCGTCTATGAAAACAGTGCACATCTACAATATGAATTCATCGAATTGTTCTGCTTAACAGTAGAGATTTATTTAGGTACAGATGACATCAGTCCAAACCTCCTATATGAAGCGCTTTCAACTCTCAAACCAACAAGAACTCCTTGGACTGTAATTTGAGTTTGTCACCTCCAAGTCAGAGCAAAATAGCTTGTGAGTGTCCTCATTATGGACCATTATTGTCAAAAAGGACATAAAACTCCTGATTTAGGAGCTCAACAAACCACACATACACAACTATATATATATGGAGTAGCCCTGGGAAGATTAAAAATAGAGAGGAACTTTAGTGTTTTGGGCAAGAGAGTGAGCAAAAGGCTGAGCCATGAGTTCAGTCGTGTTTTTTCAAACTAGATTTAAGTGTGGTGCACTGTAAGTTCAAGATGAGGAGGATCAAGAAATCAAGAGCTGGGAGTGCTCTGCACTCTGTTTTTTTTGTGTCTTATGATGACTAGTTTTGATCTAGTCTCTGATAATGACTTTATGTTTTCAACTTTTGGTTGCCTGAAGATTGTCCCACGCCATAAAAATACAATCAGTGGTAAAGTACACAAATGTTGAACTATACAGCTAGGACAGCATTTGTAGCTATACAACTAAGAAAACGTTTGTATGTTGCAATTTCAAATTGCGCTATCGCTATCATAAAGACAGTTTTTCAAAGGAATAAGAAGACGTGTGCCAATGGACAGGAAGGGAGTGAGGGGGGAAATAAGATGTACAAATTGCAAGCACATTTAGTTGATTTGTTCTTTTCCCCTGCTTAGGGACCTGTAGGGCAGTGATCAGTGCTGTGGGACACATGGAAATACATTGGTCAGATTATGAAAGCAGGCCAATTCACTCTCAACGCTCCTAGCTATCTCTCCTCCTTCTCACTCTGCAAGCTCTATTAACCGTATGGGGAGAAAGTAGCACATCAGAGTGATCAAAACAAAACAAACCATTAGGAAATTTCCCCTTACCCTGTGTACTCTCTCTGTTTCTGTGTGTGTCTCTCTCTACACACATGCACACACGCGCACACGCACACACAGACACACACACACACACACACACGCTTGCACGCACAAACACACGCACGCACACATGCACACACACACACTCTGACACTGTTGGTGGGACTGTTGTTTTGTGTTCCCTTCTTCTGAGCGGACTGACTAACTCTCAGGGGTGGGTGGGGTCTGTTTCCAATTTTCAACCCTCTCCCCGTCCCGAGTGCCAAGCAACATCACCTCGGAATTCAACGACAAAAGGAAAAACCTACTGTAGGTACAATAATCATATTTTCCTCCGAAAGCCCAGAGTTTTTCCGCATGTGATATTAGTGTGGTATTATTTAACATGAACAACAAAGCGAGTGTGGGAAGCTACATCACAGAGAGAGGAAGAACCAAAGCTAAAGCTGTTCTCCAGAAACGCACAATGAGAGACTTGACACATGAACATCTGCCGGGGAGTTTGACTCAAACAAGATGACAACAAGGATGAATCAACAAACCCTGTCTTTACCAACTTGAATAAACAACATATCTCCTCATCTGTACACTTGTTACCCTTCCTCTCTAACTTGAGCATGTCAAGTACAGTGGAGTTGAAGTAAAGTGTAAAGTGACATCTCATTCTCTTGTCAGCCCATCTCTAATAGCATAGAACCCCTGAGAAACCAGATTGCAGAGTGACACAAAAGTACCCATCTGAAACAAAACAGTAAAACTATTTTTTCTTACCAGTATTAGATTTGGACAGCCAGTGTTAGGTGCTTTCTTGTCCCTCATACAGCAGTTAGCAAGCAGGTCAATCTCAGAGGGACGGGTTGAAGTGGGTGGGTGGGTTAGATACTTGCTGGACAGCGGAGTGGGTAGAGAGCAAGTGTGTACGTTCAAGGAGAGAGAGAGAGAAGAAGTGCTTGAGACAAGGGGCTTGCTCTGCCTTTTGAGCCACTCTCACTTCCGCTCTCTCTCTCTCTCTCTCTCTCTCTCTCTCTCTCTCTCTCTCTCTCTCTCTCTCTCTCTCTCTCTCTCTCTCTCTCTCTCTCTCTCTCTCTCTCTCTCTCTCTCTCTCTCAGACTCACACAGTTGCTCAGCTCTATCAGTGTGATGTAGGTTTTGTCAGTGCAGCCCCCGAACCAGAAGCTACGAGGAGAGGAAGGAAAAAAAATGGAAAGTGTGTGTGAGCAGTGGTGTAAAGTACTTAAGTAAAAATACTTTAAAGTACTACTTTAGTCATTTTTTGGGGTATCTGTTCTTTACTTTACTATTTCTATATTTTTTACTACTTTTACTTTTACTCAACTACATTCCTAAAGAAAATAATGTACTTTTTACCCCATATATTTTCCCTGACACCCAAAATACTCGATACATTTCGAATGCTTAGCATGACAGGAAAATAATTGAATTAACGCATTTATCAAGAGAACATCCCTGGTCATGCCTTCTTCCTCTGATCTGGCGGACTCACTAAATACAAATGCTTTGTTTGTAAATTATGTCTGAGTGTTGGAGTGTGCCCCTGGCTATCCATAAATAAAATAAAAAACAAGAAAATAGCACCGTAAGGTTTGCTTAATATAATAATGGTGAAACGATTTATACTTTTACTTTTTATACCAAATACTTTGACTTTTACTGAAGTAGAATTTTACTGGGTGACTCACTTTTACTTGAATCATTTTCTATTAAGGTATCTTTACTTTTACTCAAGTATGTCAATTGGGTACTTTTTCCAACACTGTGTGTGTGTGTGTGTGTGTGTGTGTGTGTGTGTGTGTGTGTGTGTGTGTGTGTGTGTGTGTGTGTGTGTGTCTGTCTGTCTGTCTGTCTGTCTGCCTGCCTGCCTGCCTGCCTGCCTGTCTGCGCCTGTGTCTGTGTCTGTGTCTGTGTGTGTGTGTGTGTGTGTGTCTGTCTGTGTCAGAGAGAAAGAAAGAGTGAGAGAGAGAAAGAAAGAGTGAGAGAGAGAGAGAGAGAGAGAGAGAGAGAGAGAGAGAGAGAGCGAGAGTGTGAGAGTGTGAGAGAGCGAGAGAGAGAGAGAGCGAGAGAGAGAAAGAGAGAGAGAGAGACTGTAGCAGCCAGAGGCAGACATAGACAATGGCAGGAAATGTTGTATCAGGATGCACTGTATGAAAATACAAACAGTAAAATCAAATAACACCCATAAAAACAACTTGAAAACACATTGACCTCAAAATATCCTTTAGGAAGGTAGTATTTTGACAGTTACTGTACGTTTTTAACCTGGCATTACAATGCAATATCCCTTGGGCATAACAATGTATCTTGTAGAGGGCTTTTACAACAAATGACTATTTATTTATAGTGACTGGTTCAGGCAGGTATCTCACAAACCATGATCAATAAGTTGAATGTGTTATTAGTCATATATACGGGATACGCATGGAATACATCTTCCAACAAAATGCTTACTCGCAGGTTCCTTCTCGACAATGCAACAACAATAATAAATAATAAAAGAAAAGAATATGAACATAAAGTAAATGGCAGTAGAATAGAATAATACATTTCATTTTAGTATAAGTATAATACAGGAAGGCACAATTTATAGTTGTGGTGGCAGGGTAGCCTAGTGGTTAGAGTGTTGGACTAGCAACCGAAAGGTTGCAAGATTGAATCCCTGAGCTGACAAGATACAAATCTGTCGTTCTGCCCCTGTACAAGGCAGTTAACCCACTGTTCCTAGGCCGTCATTGAAAATAAGAATTTGTTCTTAACTGACTTGCCTAGTAAAATAAAGATACAATTTAAAAAATAGTCCAATATTTACACCTATATTGGGGGTGGGGGCAAGTGTACAAATTGAGCAATATAATATAATGTGTGTGTGTGTGTGTGTGTGTGTGTTAAGGTGCGGAGATACAGAGCAGGTGGTCTGTCCAGTTCAAGTGTTTAGCAGTCTGATGGCTTGTAGATAGAAACTGTCTCTGAGACGGTTGGTATCAGACCTCATGCTTTGATGCCATCTACCCGACGGGAAGTGAAGGAACAGCTCGTGGCTGGGGTGTGTGGGTTCCTTGATGAAGCTGCGTTCCTTCCTTGGGCCCAATTTTGAGTAGATGTCCTGGATGGGTAAGTGTTGTGTATTTATTGGTTGCAATCGCTGCCAATTTACCAATATTAACTGGAAGAACAGAGTCAGCTACAAAAATAATAAGGGAAGGATCTAGTGGTACCGTCATATTAGTGACAAAAACATATGCATAAGTGTGCCTACACCCGTTTTACATCTTGGGCAAAATGTTGCATTTTTACAATTTATCTTATACACTCTCTCAGGTGTAGTAGACCCTATGTAAAATATTCAATTGCATCAACTTGTGCCTTGTGTTAAATGAAAGGTGCTAGGCATCTAAAAATAGTTTTCTCAATTTTTCATCCTCAAAAATGAGACCAAGATCATCATGCCACTTCATGCAAGCCTTCAGGGCTTCATCATTCCCTAAAAGAGCTTGAAGACTAGAGGACATGTGAGAAATTAAACCTTTTACCCCTTTGCTCTCCAGTCACAATTTATCAGTTGTAGGTTTACTCATGGGCTGAATCCTACATCCCTGCTGAGTGGCAATATAATGCCTAACCTGTAGGTACTTGAAGAAATGAGTTTGAGGTAACTGAAAATTAGATGCCAGTTGTTGAAAGGATAGTAGTTCACCTTCTCTATACAGATGACCAAATATTTTAATTCCTTTGTTGAACCAAGAAAATGTAATACCATCTCTCAGGGCTTTGGGTAAGATGGGGTTTTTATAGAAATGTGTTTGTTCATATATAGATCTATGCCCTTCTGTTTGTTTACAGACTTCAATCAATATGTTTAGATTGTTTTTAATTAAAAGGTTGTTTATCAGACCTAGCAAAGCTTTAGGTGGGCTAATATAAGGTATAAATGCCAATGAAACAGGGGAAAGACTATTCCTCTATCTGTCTCCAAGAGGGTGAACATGTTGTATCTTGCCATAGCCACAGCCTTTAACTGAGATGCCCAGTAATACAACAGGAAGTCAGGTAGAGTAAGCCCTCCTTCTGAGTATGGTTTGCATAAAGTTGTGTGTTTCACTCTGGGGGGTTTCCCTTTCCACATAAATGAAGAGACCTTCCTATTAAGTTGTTTGAAGAAAATTTTGGGAATAGGAAAGGGCAAGGTTTGAAAAAGGTACAGAAATTGTGGTAATATATTCATCTTTACAGAATTGACCCGCCCAATAAGAGAAATGGGTAAATCCTGCCATCTATCCAATTCTTCCCCAACCTTTTTGAGAAGTGGAGTATAGTTCAGTTGATATGTCTTAATATTTTCAGAAGGAATTTGCAATCCCAGATATGTCATTTTCGGGTGTCTCCAAGAAAACGGCTGGTATAAAATTGGGTTCTGCATAGTTGCCCTGTTAAAAGGCATGATTATACTCTTTCATAGGTTTATTTTATATCCTGAAAAGGTCCCGTATTCTTTCAGGATGTCAACTAATGCTCGAAGTGACATTTCTGGTTTAGTGAGGTAAAGCAAAATGTCATCGGCGTATAGCAAGACCAGACGTTTGCGCCCACCTATACGAACACCATGGATGAATGGATGAGATCTAAAAGCTTCCGCCAGTGGCTCGATAGCCAAAGAAAAAAGGAGAGGACTAGCGGGATAACCCTGTCATGTGCCACGTGATAGGGAGAACTGGGAGGAAACGTTTCCATTAGTCAGGATCTGAGCTACCGGACATTTGTACAGTAATCTAATCAGACCTACATACTTAGGTCCAATATTCATCATCTGTAAAACTTCAAACAGGCAATTCCATTCTATGCGGTCAAAAGCTTTTTCCGCATCAAATGAGGCCACCACCACACGTTCTTGGTCATTCTCTACATAATGCATACTATTAAATAATCTTCTGATATTATCAGATGAGTGGTTTCTTACAAAGCCTGTTTGGTCCATATCAACCAAATCAGGATGAACCTTGTCTAGTCAAAGAGCTATGAGTTTTGCAAGAATCTTATATGAAGTGTTCAATGGAGATATTGGTCTAGTCAACCCACAAAGCAGAGGATCTTTCCCAGGTTTTTAACAAAACTGTGACCAGTGCTTGTTCAAGTGTGCCTGGGAGCTTTTCTGTCTCTATGGCATGAATAAACATATTGCAAAGAGTCTCAATTAGTTTGGGTAAAAAGGATCTATAGAATTCAATAAGGAATCCGTCTAACAGTTTTGAAAATGGAATCTCTAATTTCCTCAGATGTAATCTCTTTTTCCAAGTACTGTGGCAGGGGCATCCCCTTCAGACTTGTACAGTGCTTCATAAAACTCCCCAAAGACTAGATGAATTTCATCAGGACCCTGAACAACTGTGTTAGTAGTTTTGTTTTGTTCTCCTAAGTGCATGTTAGATTCCAATTGCTTTGAGTGAAATTTTTGTAGAGTTGAGTTGTCAAATGTTATACTATGTTAATTTTCCAGATCTCAAATGTATTTCTCCAACAAATCTACTTGAGCCTTATACATCTTAGGAGCACCTAATATAAACAAAATGATTTGCCTTCTCAGATATGCAAGGAGAGCGTACAATTGGGGGGAGGCAGAGTTGTTATTGGTGCTAAAAAACATGTGGATGAGTGTTCAGAAATGTTACAAATGTGAGATTATTTAGTAAGTATGTGCCAAACCTCCACCTTCTTGAGGGTGGTTGTGTTTTACTCACTGGTAATGAAGCCAGCATGGCAGAATTATCTGATATAGGTTTTGGTAAATACTTACACCCCGTAGTTAAACTTCCCTTGCCAGCAGGAATAAGAAATAAGTCAATTCTAGAGTAACTGTTATGGACTGAGGAGTAAAATTAGTATTCTTTGACCTTTTGGTTGTGAAATCTCCATATGTCTACAAGTCCAAAATCTTTTAACATTTTAGCTACTTGTGTGAGGTTGATACTATTAGAGGAAGATATATCATTGGAAGAGTCCAGTACCAAGTTAAAACCCCCTGCCATTATTATCTCTGATGAGGGGCACATTGACTTCAGAAAGATGTCTTGGTAAAATGTAGGATCATGGTTAGGCCCATACACATTCACAATGGTTGTGGGCTCAGTGTTAATGGAACCTTGAATGATCACAAATGTACCCCTTTTGTCTTTAATCTGAGATTGTAGCTGAAAGGGGCAACGCTTATTAATGAGAATGGCCACCCTTCTTGCCCTAGAGGTGAAAGATGAATAGTACACTTGACCCATCCACTCTCTCTTCAGTTTATCACTCTCAGAGTCAGTCAGGTGTGTCTCCTGAAAAAGAGCTATGTCAACCTTATGCTGCTTTAGATTATTCAGAATGCACTTGCGCTTGACTGGGCATTTAGTACCCCTAATGTTAAGTGTCATAAATGTATAGTTATTAGGTACTGACATCTTTAAGGAAAATGAGAAAAAGGGAAAGAGATAGAAACAAATGATACAAAAGGAAATTAGGAAAGTATAAAATAGTCAACATCTTGTGAGCTAATACCCTACCACAAACCCACCCAAACCCCTCCCCAACTGAGGGAGTTAAAAAAACATACCATTAGATGCCAGTCTTTAAGCTACATGTACTTGTTATGCATAGCATCACCCAAATTAGGTTCATTCTAAATTATATGTATAGTGCATAAAAGTGCATTGACTGTTCCCTATAACATGAAAATGTTGTCAGTCGAGTCACAAAATAAAATGTGAATCAAAGCGAAGAACATTGGAAACAAAAATGACCGGACTATTAATCCCCGCTTGAGCATGTCTCCATCAAACCCCCCCAAAAACACAGAGGATGCGTTCATGGACACCAGCTGCGCCTACCTGCACAATACAAATGTCAACCAATCAACATTCCCCAAGGCGCCCTGAAACGTGTGCCACGCAACAACAAAAGTGATGACCACAAACGCACCCAAGCAGCACAGGAAAAAATAGATCAAGCTGTGATGAATAAATGGAAACCTTTTCCAGACAATAACTATCATCCCTCAAATATGAAATAGG
The DNA here is from genome assembly GCF_965601325.2 of Salmo salar. Classification (NCBI taxonomy): domain Eukaryota; kingdom Metazoa; phylum Chordata; class Actinopteri; order Salmoniformes; family Salmonidae; genus Salmo; species Salmo salar. The sequence goes on from NC_138302.1 coordinate 50,132,554, forward strand.
GACAATAAGTTAAACAATCACCATCATCCTGAGTTCACCCTCAAATGTGCGCTCACCATTCTTGGTTTCGATCCACAAAGTCGCTGGCTAGCGCAGATCGTATACCAAGCCAGCCTGCCGCAGTAGCCTCTTGAGTGGGGAGAAAGCCATCCTCCTCTTGTGAAATATGGATGACAGACCTGGAAAGATCATGATTCTGGCATCTCTGTACTTGAACTCTCCCTTTACTCGAGCAGCAGATAGGATGCGGACAGTGTCCTGGGATGGTAGCAATTTAATGACAATTGCCCTGGGTGCAACCTGGCCAGGAAGCTGCCTCCATAGTGTGTGATGGGCCCTCTCAATTTCCAGTGGGTGCATGGAAGGGGTAGATCGAGGATTTTGGGAATCCATTCCTGTACAAAGACGCTCAAATTCGAGTGCCTTTGGACATTTTTATAAGATTCGATTTGCTCCTCGAGTTTAGAAATGGCATCTTCCAATATCTTGTACTTTTGATCCACATCCTCGTGGACGTCCAGGATGGCAGCCTGGTGGTCAGCATGGTATTTTTCTAACTTTGTCACTCGTCCCTTTGTGACTTTCTGGTCTTCGTGGAGTTTATCGACCAGCACATACATTTTGATGAGGCGCTCAGAAAGTGTCTCTTCAATGTTTTTTATACCCTTGTCCATCTCCATTCTGAACCATGCTGGTGCTTCTTCCGAGCTAGCATCCACCAAGGCCGAAGAAGGGCGGACAGAGGGGGAACTTCTCCATGCCTCATCTGAGTCTTTGCAAGATTGGGCATCTTTTGTTTTGGTGATAAAAGAGACATATTAACTTCCAACTCACTATTAACAAACAGGTCAACCATGTCAAAATGCCTTAAAAAATGTCAAAGGTTCGAAGACGATATTCAGACACATCTTGTTAGAGCTTTGCTATTGCCGGAAGTCCAAGTATTCACTCTTTTGAGAGTTATCCTCACATCAGCCTCAGAGAGCGAAAGCAACTGGTCGCCCGGAGAAGCAAGAGTCTTCCTGGATGGCTCAGTATTGTATGCCTCGAAGCGAACATAGAATGTGTCTGGGAGGGAGGCTTTGGTGGGCAATGCACAGCTGGATTTGACAATAAGTTAACCAGATCATTTCTGAAAAGCCTGATCTGTCCTAGTTCACAGAGAAATATTAAATTAATATGGACATGGCATGGCCTAACTGACTCTGTATAACCCACATTCAACTTTAGTTTAATTTAAGTGTTTATCAAAGTTAGCTGGCTAGCTTATTGATCCTGCTTTCTGAAATGCAACGTTACTATGGTAACAACGTGCAGTGGCAGTGTAAAGACACAAATGGGCCATTCTCTGTAATCACAAACATGAACCGACATTTTTCACTGATTCGATTTCAGCTTGAGTGAAAGTTAATGATAGAAAAATGGGGAGGATGTGGGTGATATGGAAAAAACAATTGAGGCAGGAGGAGATTCAGAGCTTTTAGTAGTGGTTGGACCTGGAATTGCTGAAATTATTGGTTTATAAATAAATATTTGCTTCAAACTGAGAGTAAAAAATACTTTCAGAGAGGCAACTGAGGAAATGTAGGAAGTTCATGTAGGAACATGAATACTACTGTAGATGATCCTCAGTGGTGCTCTGGTTATGGATTACGAAGGATAAAGCTTGACTTGGTCGCACACACATGCACACACACAAGCACATTAATACATATCTGCATGCACACACTTCAGAAACAGTGCACACCAAGGACATGTAGGCTACAACACCATGGAAGTAAACACTTGACCGCCTTTATTTTTCCTTTTCTTTAATGAATCAACATTACGCTTTCATTTCACCTATCAAAACAACTCTAGCCCCACCAGACATAACTCAAAGACAGAACGAACCAGACAAAACAAGTCAACAACAACTGCCATGTTAAGGCTAGGTGACACTAGACTATGCTAGGTTAATTAACACCAGGTACATTGCTAATGCTAACATTAGCAATGTTATTGTGGATTCATGTGTTTGTTTGAAGGTGGCACATGAACTTAGACTTCCTCTGTCAGTCGACTGAAACAGCAACTGCTCCCTTGGAGAGATAGTAGGAGAAGTGGCGAAGGTTGAGAACTTGCGTGACCTGGGCCTGTGGTCTGGCTCTCTGCGCTATGGCGCTAGCCACCGTGGATTAGCTAGCCATCCAACTGTAACTCCATCCTTTGGGAAAACACACTGACCAAAGGGGACGCGTGTTTGTGGGTTCTGACATTTTGTTTTCTTGGCGAAGCAAAATAATTCTTGGTTAGGCTTCCCCCCTGGTTTCAAATCCTCTCCAAACAAACAAGTTCCATGGGCAGAATGTTGACTAGAATCCTGTCCATTTGCTCTGTGTACAGTATTGTCATAATTACAGGGTCAAGAAGGTGAGCTACAAAAATACATTTAAGCTATAATTGCACAAACAGAACAATTAATGTAAAACTATAGCCTACAACATATGCTAATCATAATAAGGAGTAACTTTATGAAAAATATGTTTATTATGGTATACTGTTATTTATCTAAAGGACTACTCATGAAGAAGCGTGGGAGGTCTACAAAGGGGAAAATAATGCTCCTATTATCGGTTACAGTGCCTTCGTAAAGTATTCAGACCCCTTTACCTTTTCCCCATTTTGTTACGTTACAGCCTTATTCTAAAATTGATTAAATAAATAAAACATCCTCAGCGATCTTCACAGAATACCCCAAAGCAAAAACAGGTTTTTAGAAATGTTTGGAAATATATAAAAAAACAAAAACAGAAATACCTTATTTACATAAGTATTCACATCTTTTGCTATAAGGCTCAAAATTGAGCTCAGGTACATCCTGTTTACATTGATCATAATTGAGATGTTTCTACAACTTGATTGGAGTCCACCTGTGGTAAATTCAATTGATTGGAAATTGTTTATAAAGGCACACACCTGTCTATATAAGGTCCCACAGTTGACAGTGCATGTCAGAGCAAAAACGAAGCCATGAGGTCAAAGGAATTTTCCGTAGAGCTCCGAGACAGGATTGTGTCGAGGCACAGATCTGGGGAAGTGTACCCAAAGATTTCTGCACCATTGAAGGTCCCCAAGAACACCTTGGCCTCCATCATTCTTAAATGGAAGAAGTTTTGAACCTCCAAGTCTCTTTATATAGCTGGCCGCCCAGCCAAACAGAACAATCGGGGGAGAAGGGCCTTGGTCAGGGAGGTGACCAAGAACCCGATGGTCACTCTGACAGAGCTCTACAGTTCCTCTGTAGAGATGGGAGAACCTTCCAGAAGGATCACCATCACTGCAGCACTCCACCAATCAGGCCTTTATGGTAGAGTGGCCAGACGGAAGCCACTCCTCAGTAAAAGGCACATGACAGCCCGCTTGGAGTTTGCCAAAAGGCACCTAAAGACTCTTAGACCATGAGAAACAAGATTCTCTGGTCTGATGAAACCAAGATTGAAGTCTTTGGCCCGAATGCCAAGCGTCACTTCTGGAGGAAACCTGGCACCATCCCTACGGTGAAGCATGATTGTGGCAGCATCATGCTATGCAAATGTTTTTCAGCGGCAGGGACTGGGAGACTAGTCAAGATCGAGGGCAAGATGAACGGAGCAAAGTACAGAGAGATCCTTGATGAAAACCTGCTCCAGAGCACTCTGGACCTCAGACTGGGGCGAAGGTTCACCTTCCAACATAACAACAACCCTAAGCACAGAGCCAAGATAATGCAGGAGTGGCTTCGGGACAAGTCTCTGAATATCCTTGAGTGGCCCAGCCAGAGCCCGGACTTGAACCCAATTGAACATCTCTGTAGAGACCTGAAAATAGCTGTGTAGTAACACTCCCCATTCAACCTGACAGTGCTTGAGAAGATCTGCAGAGAAGAATGGGAGAAACTCCCAAATACAGGTGTACCAAGCTTGAAGCGTCATACCCAAGATAACTCGAGGTTATAATCGCTGCCAAAGGTGCTTCAACAAACTACTGAGTAAAGGGTCTGAATACTTATGTAAATGTGATATTTGAGTTTTATATTTTGAATAAATTAGCAAAATGTCTAATATCCTGTTTTTGCTTTGTCGTTATGGGGTATTGTATGTAGACTGATGAGGGGAAAAAAACAATATAATCCATTTTAGAATAAGGCTGTAACCTACCAAAATGTGGAAAAAGTCAAAAGTGTCTGAATACTTTCCGAAGGCAATGTAAGTGTGTGAAGATTGGTGGGGACATGGTTAATGTGGCCAGTTGAGTTACAGCAGCTGTGTTCTGAATACCCATCACCACATTTACCAAGTGTGCTGTTAGTGTGCTAACATGGTGAAATGAACTACACCATTCTTCACCTGCTTATGACAGGCTTCCTTCAGGCTTCCTTCCTCAAAAGCTTGACTGGAGACTATGATTAGTTGATGAGTAGAATAAGTTGTGCTACGGCCTGGCTGGAACAAAACCTGGACCAATGTTGTGCAGGGTATTGCCAACCCCTGCCCTAAATCATGGACAAAATAAACAAAGTCAAATTGCCTCACTAAAGTTGGGGTACACAGGGAAAAAACTATCAAGCCCTAATGGAAAAATAATGATGTTGCTTGACAGATATATTTAGATGTACAAAGGGGTTCACTACTGGATGTGTTTTGTCCATTGTGTGTCCCAACTGTTAGCACTTTGTTGTGTGCAAATGTGTCTGTTTACATGAGCAAGAGAAGGCGTCTGCAACTGATAAAACCTCTTTACAAATGCACTGGTTGTACCCCCGACACAATGTAACGCATTCACTGCGATCTGGAAACCCTGAGGGCTATGGTTAAGTTATTACAAATGGCAAAATTATTCATTTTCCAATACGGAGAGAAAAGAAGGCGAAAAATACGTCAATGCTGGCAGGAAGCAGGTTAGGAGTCCTTGAGGAGTACAGTGGGATCTGCATCATCTGGAAACATGAGGCACGCGTAGGCCGATACAAGACCCTAAAGATCAGTAGGAGGAGGAGGAGGATGAGGAGAGGAGAGGAGAGGGTGGCTTTATATGTAGGATACAGTTGAGATACATTCATGTTAGATGATAACTGTAAATGATACATGGAATGGAACTGAAAATTATACTATATTCTATTCCTGAAAAAAACACAACTTTGTGATCCGCATCATCTGGAAATATGAGGCACGCGTGGTGGTAACAACACCGTGAAGATCAGTGGGAGGAGGAGGAGGATTAGGAGGAGATGATGGTGACTTTATCTGGAGAACTAGTTTAGATTCACGGTAGATGAAAACTCGATGAAAACATTACTTTGTGCTATCATGATTCAGTAAAAGGTCCACTACTCAAATAAAAGATGTACACTGTGAATAAACACATGATAAATATACACACATGCGTGCACACACGCACACACGCACACACACACACACACACACACACACACACACACACACACACACACACACACACACACACACACACACACACACACACACACACACACACACACACACACACACACACACACACACACACACACACTTACTTACTTCCAGGCATTTTCTGAGTGTTTTTTAGCTTTCAATCAGCCGCAAGGCCCGGCGAGCCAACCTTTCCAGCAACGACGGGACAGACAGGAAGTGAGTGTTTCCTGAAAGGTCAGGGGCCGTCCAGCCAGACAAAACAAAACGCTAATTGCGTTATTTGTAGGCCTGCTTTCCATGTTACCTCTTTTTTTCCTTTGTTTATAATTCCCAGTCTATTACCTGCAGACTATGTCTGTAATAGGAGTTTGGAGGAGGTAGGCTAGTGGCAAGGCCCCATAAATGTTGAGAGTAAGTATTAGTATTTAGTAAGTATTAAGTAAGTAATGTCTGCCCTACATACAGAAACAAAAAGCATTAGGATATCTTTAAGCATTTAGGAAATATAGACCTGTAAACACACAGATACAATAGGTGGAAATATGATGAATGTAATCTTCACTTTTTGGTAGCTGTTTAATAGACAACTTTGTCAAGTCAAATTTGCTCTCATTCAGTGCTGTATGGTCACGCCTGACAAAAATTGATACAGTAAAACATTGTTTTTTTTTATGTTGTGGCTATTGTAATCGGCTCTAAGGGAAACAATTGGGGTCAGACATTGAAATTACATTTTTGGGGGTCCAGGATTCCTTAAAGGATTTTGTATCATTAGGCCCTAGTCTTGCAATTAAGTAAGGGGGCCATCACAGATGATCTTTATATTTTGCCTCAAATCCAATATGGTGGACAAAATCTAATAGAAGTTAAAACACCTGTAAATATTAATTTTGTAAATGAGAGTCATGCCTATAAAGACCGTTTGGCCAACATGATTTACATTCAAACACCTTCGACTGCATATAGGTAGCCCTTATTAATTTTGTATTGTGTTATTCTTTCTTTAAAATGGTTTCATAAGGCTTTTGGTATATCTAGGACTATGAGTGGCACTGCCATGCCTCTGTTGTGTTTGAATAGCTGAAGCAAACTAGTTGTTCAATGTGTGTTCATGTTTTAATCTTATTCACACACTTACAGCATTTTAACAATGGGCAATTCCACAAAATATAATAACAAACACACAGTAGCGTAACCAAGCTACAGGAAAGCAACCGTAGCATGCTGACCACACCGCTCACATCACGTGCATTGCAAAATAAATTTACACATACATGCTATTCAATCATTGCACCCACACTGCTCGCACGTGCATCAACGAGCGTCTGCTTAGCCAGGCACTAAAATAGAACTTGGTTCTATTTGTGACCCTTCACATGCTACAAGTCCCGCCTTTCCCATTTCTTCATTGGTTTTTAGGAGCATATATCCACGTGCCAGCTCCTCATTGGTTTTTAGGAGCATATACCTACGTGGGTGATTGAAAGATGAACAGAGGTCCACACTCCAGTCCAGTCGGTAGTGGTAATGCACCTTAAAGTTGGTTGCCAACCACCATATAAAGTCCGAAGAAGAAGAAGAAGCCTGAAGCAGGAGAGATTACTAGAAACAAACGTTTTCCGTTTTATCTGTGGATTAATTGTCGGAGTAGAGGCTCTTGTGCATTTCAGGTAAAATAACAATGTTTACATCCCAGGCCACATTTGATAGCAACAGCAAGCTAGCTAGTTAAATTGCCATAAATGTTTAATGCGTTTCGACCTGTCCCCAAATTAATATAGTTGGTTCAGAGTTTGTTTTGATATTTCAACATGCGTGTCCTGATCACATCTGGTGTGGTCTGGTAAGCATGTAATATAACAGTCAGCTACTTTAGTAGTGTATATGCACAGCCCTCTTATCCCACTAAAACTAAGTGTGCAAGGTTGATTCAAAGTCTCAAGGTGACCAGGACATGAGTGAGTCCTAAAGGGTGAGGAGACAAAGTAGCCAGCGGTGGTTGTAGTTATGGGGTCTGACCAGCTTGCACAGCTGGTTGTGAAGGAAAGTTTGTAAATAGGCTGTCACAAAAAGACTTGCCTTTCGATCTTTCTAATGTCTAATTGGCCTGTGGCTGGATTTTTTTTATGTTGAATGTGGCAAAATGTCTTGAAGGTCACATCCAACATATTTCTTTATATTCCTTTGGAAGTCAGGTAGGATGATACTTTGGCCTATATTAACTGTGGGTGGTTGGCATTGATTACAGACTACTGGGGCATGCCCAGCAAGAGATGTGGAGAGTGACAGAACCTGTGAGGGTGACCTCAGGTTACTTAGAGTGTAGCTAGGTCATAGACCAGTGTTGTAGTACTCCAGTCCGGTCTCGAGATCACATATTGAGTGTCTCGTCTTATGTTGGTGTCGGATACATTTGTACTCGGTCTTGACTCGGTCTCGGACAGTAAGGACTCGTACATTCTTCCTGAGACCAGCTGAGACCAGCAGACCAGCGGAGTAAAAAACTCATAATAATCAGCTTCCATTCAGTCAGCGGAATAAACCGCTTCGCCAGGCCAAATATGTCAATGTCAATCCAATCAAATTAGCAAGGGCAATGATCACAAGTCAGTCATAATGTGGCTAATAGGCTGGCGTATATATTTATATAGCAAGCTAAAAACACAGAGCCTGATGTTAGCTAGATAGCTAGCTAGCTGCTAGGAGGATGTCATGTCATGCCATTGGAAGAGTGAGTGAGAGACTGACTTTATCCCCTCATATCGTTTTTCGGTGGCTATACACAGCTAGATGTAGGTATCATTTGATTAGCTAGATGTAGGTATCATTTCATTAGCTAGCAAGAACTTGAATGACTGTTATCCAGTTAGCATATCACTTGCGTTCACAAATTCACTCTGGCTATCTACTCCGATTTCAGTGCACTCTCGTCTGAGTGTGCCAGAGCGCAAAACCACTGATGAATTTATGAACGCGCAACACCTGCTGAATATGACTGGTGTCTGTAAATATTGGCAAAAAAAGTAATAGTTAGTCAAGGTCTTCCCTGTGGCTCAGTTGGTAGAGCACAGTGTTTGCAAAGCCAGCATGGTGTGTGCAATGCCAGGGTTGTGGGTTTGATTCCCACGGGGGGCCAGTACAATTTTTTTTCATGAAATGTATGTATTCACTACTGTAAGTCACTCTGGATAAGAGTGTCTGCTAAATGACTTAAATGTAAATGTAAGAATGTGCTAGATAACATGTAACCAGCTCAGCCTAACCAGCTCATATGTGTCTGGAAGTAGCTTGCTAGCAAGCTAGCCAACTTTAGCCACTTAGCTTGGGTGCATGGTTGGGACAAGCATGCATTAGCAGGCAAGCTGCAGAAGGACGGGGAGGCTACAATTCCCTATCGTTTATCAGTGCAATTTTGTTGGCCAACAGCTGAAAAAGTTTGAGAAGGTTTATCTAATGTTCCTTCGTTAGATTTTAGCTCATCTTGCTCTGGTTAGCAGTAGTTGTTGTTGATGTGCATAACTGAGAGAGAGACTACATTTTCATGGTTGTTTGATCAATAGGACTGTAAAGTTCCCAAATGTAATTGCATATTTTCAGAAATCTATTCAGGTGTATTTTGTGGCTTTTGGCGAATGCGTTCTAATGATCTAAAGTCACACTGTTGTAACTGCCTGTAAATACACAGTACGATTCAAAGAGAATGATAGCAGGCCTGTGTGGCAAATGGCTTGTTTGTATAAAGGCTTACGGTAGCTCTGATTGGCTACAGCGCACCGGTCTGTGTAGACTCCGGTCCTGGACAAGACAGATGTTTTTTTTCTGTTTTATTTACTGCTTTGTCTATTAATTGTCCAAACGCACGGCTGCTTTCCCACTCTACTGTATATTGTTATAGAATTTTCACAAAGGCCTTAAGTATACTAAATTCCAAAACATTCTGAGAATTATCTAAATTATCTAAATATTATCTAAATATCTAAATCGTTGCTTGTCAGAAAATGTTTTTAAAAGATTTTAATAAGATTTCATGTTGCTAAAATTGTGACGACCCTCCCACTCTGTCTGCCAATTGTTTTCTCCTTGCTCTTGTTTTCCTTAACAGGATGTCGGTAGGCGGAGCTGGGAGGGTCGCCAGCAACATGGGACACACCTGGGCCCGGGTGTGTCCCGGGATAAATACACCTGTTCCCCATTCATCGAGGAGACTCTCTCCATGCAGACACACTGATAGATTTTGGTTGTGGCATTTTTGTGGCTGTTTTATTTGTTTGCTTTGGCACCTTTCAACACCACTCATTATAACATCTATGCACGCATCCACTGACTTACACTTTTGATTATTGACTACACACACCATTGTTAATTGTATTTAGGTTACATCAGTTAAGAAAATATATTTTTGTTATTCCTTATCTCCACCTTGTCTCCCTTTTTGTTACGGACTTCGAGCCGTAACAAAAACGTTCCACTTTAAATGCAACAATGTTTCACACACAAGTTATTTTCAATGATAAAAAACACAGTTCCACTCACCAGATGATAACCCTTTGAAACGTATCTTCTTGTTGAAAGTTATACTTGATAAGGGAGAAGCTAATAAATTAGCAATAACATCCTCTTTCATAACACCTGCTGCAGCTGCTGAAAACTAGTCAATAACAAAAGCTAGCTAGCTACCAAGACTGTGGGAAAACTACTGCTTGCTATTGCGCAGTGACCTGTTGGCCTTCAAGAAGGCAGAAGTTCCCATACATTTTTGTAAAAATGGTCCCATCCATTAAGTCAAAATGTGATTGGTAGATTCCACTGTCACTACAAAATGTTACCCTAATACAGTTGAATGGCAGATGCCTTTATCTAGCTTCTGATGGCCTAGCCAATGGCTGACTTGGCTAGCTAGATTTATCTCCCCAGAGACCAGCAAAGAAAAATCCTGATTGGATATGTTTTTCTCTTCAGTGTTAACTCTTACCTTTCCAACAAAAACTGAAGAGCCAAGAAACACGAGCAATGGACATTAGACCCGTGGAAATCTGTCCTTCGGTCTGATGAGTCCATATTTTTGGTTCCAACCGCCGTGTCTTTGTTCTTTGTGAGATGCAGAGTAGGTGAACAGAGGATCTCCGCATGTGTGATTCCCACCGTGAAGCATTTGTCTCTTTTGAGGATCTGAGGACCCATGCCAAATCTTTTCAGTCTCCTGAGGGGGAATAGGTTTTGTCATGCCCTCTTCACGACTGTCTTCGTGTGCTTGGACCATGTTAGTTTGTTGGTGATGTGAACACCAAGGAACTTGAAGCTCTTAAACTGCTCCCCTACAGCCCCGTCGATGAGAATGGGGGCGTGCTCGGTCCTCCTTTTCCTGTAGTTCACAATCATCTCCTTAGTCATGATCACGTTGAGGGAGAGGTTGTTGTCCTGGCACCACACAGCCAGGTCTCTGACCTCCTCCTTATAAGCTGTCTCGTCATTGTTGGTGAATCAGGCCTACCACTGTTGTGTCATCGGCAAACTTAATGAAGGTGTTGGTGTCGTGCCTGGCCATGCAGTCATGAGTGAACAGGGAGTACAGGAGGAGACTGAGCACGCACTCCTGAGGGGCCCCCGTGTTGAGGATCAGCGTGGCGGATGTGTTGTTACCTACCCTTACCACCTGGGGGCTGCCCGTCAGGAAGTCCAGGATCCAGTTGCAGAGGGAGTTGTTTAGTCCCAGCATAGTGATGAGCTTTGAGGGCTCTATGGTGTTGAACGCTGAGCTGTAGTCAATGAATGGCATTCTCACATAGGTGTTCCTTTTGTCCAGGTGTGAAAGGTTAGTGTGGAGTGCAATAGAGATTGCATCATCTGTGGATCTGTTGGGAATGCAAATTGGAGTGGGTCTAGAGTTTCTGGGATAATGGTGTTGATGTGAGCCATGACCAGCCTTTCAAAGCACTTCATGGCTACAGACCTGAGTGCTATGGGTCGGTAGTCATTTAGGCAGGTTACCGTAGTGTTCTTGGGCACAGGGACTATGGTGGTATGCTTGAAACATGTTGGTATTACAGACTCAGACAGGGAGAGGTTAAAAATGTCAGAGAATACACTTGCCAGTTGGTCAGCGCATGCTCGCGGTACACGTCCTGGTAATCCGTCTGGCCCTGCGGCCTTGTGAATGTTGACCTGTCTTACTCACATCGGCTGCGGAGAACGTGATCACACAATCGTCCCCGAGGTGGTATACAAGTACATCTTTCCAAGATGCATTAAGATATCCTAATGATATTTGTTTGTGTATGTACAGTAGGGCAGACAACTAACTACTTGTATTCCACATTTTTGCAATATCAGAGCTTACAGTTTTGTGTACATGTAACCACATGAGCTTAGGTGCATTATTCTGCACTGAGTTAAGGGTGTGTGTCACAATATCGATCAATTTACTTTTGCTGTAAAATATTTTTATACAACCATCCATTTCATATATGGGAAACCTTAGAGATATGGAAAAACATGGCTGTGCTTTGTTATATCTCGGGTAGGGATATAACAACGGGGCAACAGGTATACTTCTAGAGCCTAAAAGGGTTCTTCGGCTGACTCCATAGGAGAACACTTTGAAGAACTATTTTAGGTTCCAGGTCGAACCCTTTTGGTTCCAAGTAGAACTCTTTTGTGTTCCATGTAGAACCCTTTCCACAGAGGGTTCGACAGGAAACCAAAAAGGGTTATCCTATGTGGACGGCCAAAGAAACCTTTTGGAACCCTTTTTTCTAAGAGTGTAGACAAGCAATTTCAAGGGTTGGGCCAGTAATCGAAAGGTTGCTGGTTTGTATCCCCAAGCCGACAAGGTGAAAAATCTGTCGATGTGCCCTTGAGCAAGACACCTAACCCTAATTGGTCATATAAGTCGCTCTGGATAAGAGTGTCCGCTAAAGGACAAAACTGTTAAAATGGGTATCTCAGAAACTAAAGCCCTTTTTAAAGATTGGCCATTAGCCTAAGGGTGGGGGCGAAGGAGTGAGACGAGGGAAGGAAGGAAGGAAAGCCGAAGGAAGGCATTGACTGAGAATTTGAGACCAGTGGTTGTCGTGATTGGCCCTAATGGGGTGTCTCTCCCTCTCTTTTTCTCCTTATTTCCCTCTCTCCCTACCCATCTCTCTCCCACATCTTGTCTGGATATATCTAAAAATAGATGGAGCAGGAAGGTGCTTATAGGATCGAGGGGAGGGATAAGGGAGCAAAAGGAGCGGCATTGAAGTAATTAGCCAGAGACAAACAGCTGGGGAACACACGGTGTGTGTGTGTATGTGTTGGGGGTTGACTCCATGCAGCTGTGGGTTGTCTGTCAGAGTCGACATCCCTCTCAGACTGTTACATAGCCGAAAACACATACACACACACACACACAAACACACACACAGCAGGAAAGAGAGTAATGGGTCCCTGACAGCCAGAGCCCTAAAGAATGAAAGAATGTGCAACATGAGGCAAAGGAACAGCTGTATAGGGAAGTGGGTTTAAAGTTTAGGCTTTTTTGGCGGGTATTGGGATATGGCCTGAATTGAAGGTTAGAGAGAGAGAGAGAAAGAGAAATGGGAAGGAAGATTGAGAGGGCGTGATGGGGAGTTTAAGAACATTGTTTGACAGAGGGAAATACACAGAGAGGTAAATTGTATAAAAAGCAGTTTAATTAATTGATGATTCAGTAATTTCATTCGAGCTTCAACTTAGAATTTCCTGCCTCCGAAATAATAGCTTCACATATGTCTCGATCAGCTGAAGTATTTAGACTTAGATCGTCAGGTTAACTAAAGCCGGATATCTTTAGAAAATCCCTGATGTGTTTAAGCCCTTTCTAAAACTACCTGCAGAACAGGAGAAAAGTAGCGAATATAAAACAACACACTCACGCAAGTGTACGCGCGCACGCGCGCACGCAGGCATATACACGACAGACCACAGTTCCCTATGTGGGTGGGCTGGAAATAAAATAATGGCATCATGGTTAGGTGGGATACAAGCTTTTCGGGGGGTGATGATCCATGTATTGCATGTGTTCATACTGTACCTGGAAATACTGATTCATGCACAAAGCCATACATTGTGTGCACACATAACACTCTCTCAGTCACGCAGTATGCACACACACATGAACACACACACACACACACACACACCTCTAACAATACTATCATGTGTCAGACGAATACATTTGTTGACGCCTTTTCCGCAACACTTAGAGATTAGGACAAACTAGGCTAAGTACATGCAGTTACGCAATACTCATCCCTTTGTCTTTACTTGGACAACAGATTTAGCAGTAGTAAGTTTTTAGCTAGATGTACTAATATACTGTCCTATTACATCAGTTGTTCTGTTACAGTTACCCTTACAGTTACCCTGGCATAATGCCTATTTCCTTTTAGCTCTTTCCCATTACTTCTTTGCGTGTGGGTGTCTGTGTGTTGCCTTGTCTCTTCCTCTCTTGGAGATAAGAGCAGTAGACAGCACCTGGATGTCTGTGGTTGACAGTGTAACTCTTAGACCCTTCAGAAAAAAACAAACCACACTAACTCTAAAACACACTAAGACAATATTACCAAGAAAGCAGCAGGAAATAACTTGTGAGCAGCTACAAAGGATTTTAGACACAAATAATTATTATACATGCTCAAAATTAACATACACACACACACAGTTTTGTATTGCTATCCTTGTGAGGACCAAATAATTGATTCCCATCCAAAATCCTATTTTCCCTAACCCCTAACCCTAAACCTAACCCTAACCCTAACCTTAACTCTAAGCCTAACCTAACTCCAAACCCTAAATCTAACCATGACCCTTAACAAAATGTCTCCACATGTCCAAATTCTCCTCTTTATACTATCCTCGTGAGGACTTTTGGTACCCACAAGGATAGTTAAACAAACACACCCCCCCCCCCCCCCACACACACACACACAGTTTTGTACAGCTAACCTTGTGGGGACACACAATTCGGTCCCATTCAAAATCCTATTTTCCCTAACCCCTAACCCTAAACCTAACCCGTACCCTAACCTTAACCCAAAAACCTAACCTTAACCCTAACCCTAAACCTAGCTCCTAACCATAACCTTAAAAATAACCTTAGCTCCTAACCCTAACCCTAAACCTAATTCTAACCCTAACACTAATTCTAACCTTGACCCAAAACCCCCTAGAAGTAGCATTTGACCTTGCGGGGATCAACAAAATGTCCCCAGTTGGTCATATTTTTGTGAGGCCTCCTCTTGTGAAATTCCCCTTACAGTGGTTCTACTGAAAACTTGACTATCACCATAGTAGACGTGACTTCATCAGAGCAAGTGTGTGGTGTGTGTGTGTGGTTGATAGGGAACAGGGGCGACATATTGACACACCTGCATACTGCCGGAAATGCACCCGGCAACTCACCGCACACACACACACCATCTGCACTGTAACACTATTCTGTCTCTCCAAATGTTAGTCTCTGATATACAACATGACCATAGTCAGTAATTATGTCATTCAAACAATGGTCATACAGAAATAATTAGTGTCCCAAGTCATAAAAAAAATAATGGGCCCTGATAGGCTCATTTCAGTGTGGAGAAAGAGGGTTAGGTACAACAACACACGTGCATTTACCTTATTAGGACTCGAGGGACAGTGATTGTGTGTATGTGTGCATGCATGCATGCGTGTGTATGTGTGTGTGTGTGTGTAGAGACAACACTCTCACGCTTGTCTGTGCAAGAGATAAGTTACAGGCGGCGTAGGAGAAGTAGGAGGAGAAGTCTTTACTATCCATATCTGCTCCCACACACTTCCTTCACTTAGTGCCTCGTCCCTCTGAGATTAATAGGGAAGAAAGGGAGAGGAATTAGGGAACCTCCCTGTTATGTTACAAACCTTTGTGCCATTGACAGACATACACACGCACACACACACACACGCATGCCTTACAAACTGTACACATACAGACACACACACAAGCTTGCACACCAACACTGCACACACACACACACACACACACACACACACACACACACACACACACACACACACACACACACACACACACACACACACACACACACACACACACACCAGAATAATAGAGATACATGTGTCAGGCCAGTAGATCTAACATGTCTAAAAACAACATTTTCTACAACACCCAATCTACCCCAAAGTCTCAGGGGAGGTCACACTGTCTTTTTGATGTATCCAAGAATCCCTTCTCCCCTCCTCCCGATATAGACATAAACATAAACAAAGTTATAGTCAAAATCCACAAGCTTAAATATAGCCACTTGTGTGACACACTCCTTTTTAAATAGCCTCACGGTAATTGAGTATGTGTGTGTATGGGTGGGTGGGATGGTATAGAAAGTTTAGAGGAAAGACGAATACACTGCGAAAGGAAGAATAAAGAGAAGGCACATGTTTAGGGCCCAATTCTTCCCAGAAAGAGGAGCCTGGATGCGATCAAGTACCCTTTACTTTAAATTTAGTCAACTGAAATACAAACATTTGGCATGGAAAGGAAGAGTTGACAAAAGCTGTCTCATCTGGGTTGTGTTCAGTAGGGCATAACGTAACAAAATGTTTAAAAAGGAAAATTTAATATTTGGCATGGCAATGAAGAGTTGACAAAATCTGTCTCATCTGGGTTGTGTTCAGTACGGCATAACGTAGCAAAGCTTTAAATAGGAAAAGGAAACATTTTAATTCAGGTTGGACAAGTTCAGATACTACCTCCATTTCACTGTTTCTCCTGTATTGTGCCCACTGAACATGACACAGGCACTACTTAGGTCAGGGATCATGGTAACCATTGGCACTGGAAATCTTTATTTGCTTAGTTAAAGGACACCTATAATAAGCCTTTCTCTCTTTGCATGTCCCTCTCTCACCCTGTACTTTCCTCTTTCTCACTGTTAAGTGTATGTAGGTCAATGTAACCACAGGGCTGAACTGGAGCTCTACAGGTGTCCTGGATCCACAGCTGTGAAGCACAGAGAAGCCTGTGCTTTACACAGAAAACACCCTGCTCCTGTACATGGACCATATCACAGGCTGTGATATGGTCCGTGTAGCAGGATGTTTTCTGTGTATTATGCACAGTGCTCAGCCACAGTCCTGTTGCAGGGAAATCTAATTACAACTTGGACACACATGCACACAGAGATAACCAAATACCCATGGCTTACTGTATTGCTCAATGTTTTCTTTGTCCCACCTAGGGCTTTAGAAAACCACAGAGGTGCAGCTTAAGTATTTGACATTTACACGACACAGTAACATTCACAGCCCTGAGTCTTCAATATATGCCATTTAGCAGACTATTCTATCCAAATTGACTTACATTCATGCGTGCATACGTGTTACATGCGGGTGGTCCCGGGAATCAAACACACTATCCTGGGATTTCAAGCCCAATGCTCGACCAACTGAGCTGCAGAGAACAACAGTCTCACCACTCCGTTTGATTCTAAATGCCCTTGCTATAGAGCTTTTACATCTTTCTCTCATCTCTAAATCTCATCAGATCCATTTCTGTGGGTATAACTAACAATATACACTGAGTGTACAAAACATTAGGGACACCTGCTCTTTCCATGACATAGACTGTCCAGGTGAATCCAGGTGAAAGCTATGATCCCTTATTGATGTCACTTGTTAAATCCACTTCAATCAGTGTAGATGAAAGGGAGGAGACAGGTTAAAGAAGGATTTTTAAGCCTTAAGACATGGATTGTGTATGTGTGCTATTCAGAGGGTGAATGGGCAAAACCAAATATTTAAGTGCCTTTAAATGGGGTATGGTAGTAGGTGCCAAGCGCACCGGTTTGTGTCAAGAACTGCAACGCTGCTGAGTTTTTCACACCCAACAGTTTCCCGTGTGTATCAAGAATGGTCCACCACCCAAAGGACATCCAGCCAACTTGACACAACTGTGTGAAGCATTGGAGTCAACATGGGCCAGCATCCCTGTGGAATGCTTTCAACACCTTGTAGAGTCCATGCCCTGATGAATTGAGGCTGTTCTGAGGGCAAAAGTGGAGCGGGCAACTCAATATTAGGAAGTTATCCTTAATGTTTTTCAGGCTACATCAATAAAGTGTTAATGTTTCACTATCTCACAATCAGAGACCAACTTCTCTGCCCTTTGGCCTCTGACTCATGTTTTCTAACATCGCTTTACAGTTCTAAGGTCAACTTATATGGATTGCAAGATCGCTTCATCAACGGTGCTTATTCTCTTGAATTCGTATAAAAAGTAAGTTAAAGCTGTAACACAGGGTATATCTCGCTTCAGCCTTCGTATCCACATCCTAAATTTGACGAAATAAAGGCAATATGATTAATAAGCGGATCATTTTGCCACAGCTGCGTATGCTTATAATATGATTTTGAGTAGCACCTTATTTTACGGTTACAGGTATTTACTGAGAAATGACATGGTAAACTTAGCATTTTACAACAATAACCAACTAACTAGAAAGAGAGACTACTTATTACTGGATTTCCCATCAAGTTGACATAACATGTAGCCAACAGTTAAATCTCCGTGAGGCTTAAATCTCCATCTGTTTACTCTTGCTCAATCACCATCCTGACTTGATTTATTTTGTATACGTTTAATTAAACTTGTATAAGTGAAAAGTGATATGACAGTTTCCCAGATGCCTATTATGTCGCAATCTGTTTGCAGCAAAATGCCACTGTGTGACAGTGCAGTGTGCTTCATCCAGTGGATAATCTATGTCCCCACATTTGTGGTGGGTCTACCTCTCAACATGGCTGCTCTGTGGCTACTCCTCTTCAGAATCCGTCGATGGACTGAGTCCACAGTGTACCTCAACAGTCTGATCATCAACGACAGCCTGCTCATCTTCTCTCTGCCCTTCAAGATGTACGCCTATGAACACACCTGGGGCCTGAGCATGGGCTTCTGCACCTTCCTGGAGAGCCTGGTATTCGTCAACATCTACAGCAGCATCGTACTGATCGTATGCATCTCGGGTGACCGCTATGTTTCTCTGCGCTTCCCCCTTCAAGCCAAGCGTCTTCGTTCGCCATACAGCGCCACCTTCCTCTGCCTGGCCGTCTGGGTGACGGTGTTCACTTTGACCAAGCCCGTCTATGAGCTCCACAACAACAAAAACAATGCCACCAGACTGCCAAACAATAACATCAAAGAAACCAGGATGTGTTTCCAGAGCTTCTCCAGTGAAACTTGGAAGAAGAAGTGGATCCTCATCGTCATGGAAACCGTGTTTACGGTCAGCATGGTCGCCATGCTGTTCTTCTCGGTGTGCGTGATACAGATCCTGAAGGACATGCGGCGACGGAATCCACGGGACGAGAAGCTGAGGAACAACAAGTCTTTAAAGATCGTCCTGAGCAACCTGGTGGCCTTCCTGCTATTCTTCATCCCCTACCATGTGGCTGCGCTGGTCTACTTCCTGGCCAAGAACCGCACGGAGGAGCCGGGCATCATCGGCCCCCTCAGAGACTTTGTCCACATCAGTACCTGCGTGAGCAGCATCAACTGTCTGATGGATGGGGTCTGCTACTATCTCATCCTGAAGGAGCTGACTGCCAGCCAGGAGAGGAGGAGGCTGTCCGCTAGAGGAAACATGGTGGGGAGGCCCGGGGAAATTAACCAGCTACAGCCGATGGGCAACGTCTAGGCCAATGACCTTCTGCAGAAACCCAAAGAAACAGGCTCAGACATCTAAGTCCATGGATTCAGATAAGACTTTCTAGACATATCTTGCTTATCACTTCTTAGGGTGTTCAGAGTGAAGAGCAGGGTGGAGACTCATTCCTTACAGATGGATGGCTATCACCTCTGACAAACAGGAAACTCAGATCCCCACAGCAGAGGAGACAAGTCTCACGAAAAACTCTGAATTAATGAATGAAGACGGAAGAAAGATGTTTTCAAATGAGTCATCCAACCTTCAGGTTTATGTTTCATTGTATTCTTATTTATTTATTTATTTTTTTTATGTTAAGGGGTGGATCAGCTTTAATATTGCAGGTAGATTGTTGCTTCCATCAATGTAATTGTCTGCATCATATCCAATCCCCCATATATTTTTGGGGTAAATATATATATCCATATACAGTCGTGGCCAAAAGTTTTGAGAATTACACAAATATAAATTTTCACAAAGTTTGCTGCTTCAGCGTCTTTAGATATTTTTCTCAGATGTTACTATGGAATACTGAAGTATAATTACAAGCATTTTGTAAGTGGCAAAGGCTTTTATTGACAATTACATGAAGTTGATGCAAAGAGTCAATACTTGTAGTGTTGACCCTTCTTTTTCAAGACCTCTGCAATCCGCCCTGGTATGGTGTCAATTAACTTCTGGGCCACATCCTGACTGATGGCAGCCCATTCTTGCATAATCAATGCTTGGAGTTTGTCAGAATTGTGGGTTTTTGTTTCTCCACCCGCCTCTTGAGGATTGACCACAAGTTTTCAATGGGATTAAGGTCTGGGGATTTTCCTGGCCATGGACCCAAAATATCGATGTTTTGTTCCCCAAGCCACTTAGTTATCACTTTTGCCTTATGGCAAGGTGCTTCATCATGCTGGAAAAGCATTGTTCGTCACCAAACTGTTCCTGGATGGCTGGGAGAAGTTGCTCTCGGAGGATGTGTTGGTATCATTCTTTATTCATGGCTGTGTTCTTAGGCAAAATTGTGAGTGAGCCCACTCCCTTGGCTGAGAAGCAACCCCACACATGAATGGTCTCAGGATGCTTTACTGTTGGCATGACACAGGACTGATGGTAGCGCTCACCTTGTCTTCTCCAGACAAGCTTTTTTCCGGATGCCCCAAACAATCAGAAAGGGGATTCATCAGAGAAAATGACTTTACCCCAGTCCTCAGCAGTCCAATCCCTGTACCTTTTGCAGAATATCAGTCTGTCCCTGATGTTTTTCCTGGAGAGAAGTGGCTTCTTTGCTGCCCTCCTTGACACCAGGCCATCCTCCAAAAGTCTTCGCCTCACTGTGCGTGCAGATGCACTCACACCTGCCTGCTGCCATTCCTGAGCAAGCTCTGTACTGGTGGTGCCCCGATCCCCTAGCTGAATCAACCTTAGGAGATGGTCCTGGCACTTGCTGGACTTTCTTGGGCGCCCTGAAGCCTTCTTCCAACAATTGAACCGCTCTCCTTGAAGTTATTGATGATCCTATAAATGGTTGATTTACGTGCAATCTTACTGGCAGCAATATCTTTGCCTGTGAAGCCATTTTTGTGCAAAGCAATGAGGACAGCACGTGTTTCCTTGCAGGTAACCATGGTTGACAGAGGAAGAACAATGATTCCAAGCACCACCCTCCTTTTGAAGCTTCCAGTGTTATTCGAACTCAATCAGCATGACAGAGTGATCTCCAAGCTTGTCCTTGTCAACACTCACACCTGTGTTAACGAGGGAATCACTGACATGATGTCAGCTGGTCCTTTTGTGGTAGGGCTGAAATGCAGTGGAAATGTTTTTGGGGGATTCAGTTTATTTGCATGGCAAAGAGGGACGTTGCAATTAATTGCAACTTATCTGATCACTCTTCAATAACATTCTGGAGTATATGCAAATTGCCATCATACAAATTGAGGCAGCAGACTTTGTGAAAATTCATATTTGTGTAATTCTCAAAACTTTTGGCCACAACTGTACATACATACATATACATAAATATTTATATATATAAATATATAACATTTATACATACACACATATATACATACATACACATATATACAGTTGAAGTCGGAAGTTTACATACACCTTAGCCAAATATATTTAAACTCAGTTTTTCACAATTCCTGACATTTAATCCTAGTAAAAATTACTTGTCCTAGGTCAGTTAGGATCACCACTTTATTTTAAGAATGTGAAATGCTGAATAATAGTAGAGAGAATGATTTATTTCAGCTTTTATATCTTTCATCACATTCCCAGTGGGTCAGAGGTTTACGCACACTCAATTAGTGTTTGGTAGCATTGCCTTTAAATTGTTTAACTTGGGTCAAATGTTTTGGGTAGCGTTCCACAAATTTTTGTTTTATCAGACCAGAGGACATTTCTCCATAAAGAACAATCTTTGTCCCCATGTGCTGTTGCAAACTGTAGTCTGGCTTTTTTGTTGGTGGTTTTGGAGCAGTGGCTTCTTCCTTGATGAGCGGCCTTTCAGGTTATGTCGATATAGGACTCGTTTTACTGTGGATATACATACTTTTGTACCTCTTTCCTCCAGCATCTTCACAAGGTCCTTTGCTGCTGTTCTGGGATTCATTTGCACTTTTCACACCAAAGTACGTTCATCTCTAGGAGATAGAATGTGTCTCCTTCCTGAGCGGTATGATGGCTGCGTGGTCCCATGGTGTTTATACTTGCGTACTATTGTTTGTACAGATGAACGTGGTACCATCAGGTGTTTGGAAATTGCTCCCAAGGATGAACCAGACTTGTGGAGGTCTACAATTTTGGCTGATTTCTTTAGATTTTCCCATGATGTCACTGAAAGAGGCACTGTGTTTGAAGGTAGGCCTTGAAATACATCCACAGGTACACCTCCAATTGACTCAAATGATGTCAATTAGCCTAATAGAAGCGCCTAAAGCCATGACATCATTTTCTGGAATTTTCCAAGCTGTTTAAAGGCACAGTCAACTTCTGACCCACTGGAATTGTGATACAGTGAATTATAAGTGAAGTAATATGTCTTTAAACAATTGTTGGAAAAATTACTTGTGTCATACACAAAGTAGATGTCCTAACCAACATGCCAAAACTATAGTTTGTTAACAAGACATTTGTGGAGTGTTTGACAAATGAGTTTTAATGATTCCAACCTAAGTGTATGTAAACTTCCGACTTCCACTGCATATACATACATACATACATACATACATACATACATACATACATACATACATACATACATACATACATACATACATACATACATACATACATACATACATACATACATACATACATACATACATACATACATACATACATACATACATACATACATACATACAGTGGCTTGTGAAAGTATTCACCCCCTTGGCAATTTGTCCTATTCTGTTGCCTTACAACCTGGAATTAATGGATTGGATTTGGGGGTTTGTATCATTTGATTTACACAACATGCCTACCACTTTGAAGATGCTATATAATTTTTATTGTGAAACAAACAAGAAATTAGACAAAAAAAAAACGGAAAACTTGAGCTTGCATAACTATTCACACCCCCCCAAAATCAATACTTTGTAGAGCCACCTTTTGCAGAAATTACAGCAAGTCTCTTGGTGTACTATGTCTCTATAAGCTTGGTACATCTAGCCACTTTTCACCAATTTGGACTATTTTGTGTATGTCCAAATAAAAATCTATTTATATTACAGGTTGTAATGCAACAAAATAGGAAAAATGCCAAGGGGGGTGAATACTTTCGCAAGCCATCATATACACACTTTTTCCAGAATATACCTTTATTATTCCCCGCAAACCCCACCACCCCTCCCCCAATTGGAGCAAACTAACAAACAAGAACACTCAGGCTTCTACCTTCAGCTCATGCGTATTATACACATTTTACAGACACAATCTAATTTACAATAGCTATATTTTGTCCGTTTTTAGTCCTTCATCTATTTCTGATGTCCATCCAGTTTGATTTCTATTTGTGCTATTTCACAAAATCTCTGAACCCATATAGTGTCACGCCCTGACCTGAGCGAGACGGTTTATTTCTCTATTTTGTTAGGTCAGGGTGTGGGGTGGGCATTCTATGTTTTGTATTTCTTTGTTTTGGGCCGAGTATGGTTCCTAATCAGAGGCATTCCATCAGATCGTATTGTGCTTTGATGGAGTTGAGGTTAGACAAAAATCTGACTGAGTTAACAAAAATTGTTGACAAAAATAGAATTGTTCTTCTTTATTCAAGTGTTATACACAGTAGCAATTTAGTTTTTGCTTTATGACTCTAAAACCTAATTAAATGTAACATATTTGGACCAAAATTCATATTCTATCAGGTTGACAGTTTAAGGTTGTGACCAAGGTGATTCCAATATTGTTTGTTTAAATCTATCGAAAGTAGAGAAATGTACAGACCGTAAGTGGTCTTGTTGCATTACATCTAATGAGGACATGTAGAAGGGGTACTTACGGTAAAGCTAACCCTGATCATTCCTGATTATTTTAGCATTTTAGACATATCTGACGGAGTTGACCAGATCTCCAGACAAATCTTTAAGGAAAAATATTATTTAAGTCACAGAGGTGGACATTGTGAGTTAAGACAAATCAGAACTCAGACATCCCCAAATGGGCAATTGCCTACATTTGTACGCAGAAGGCCAGGTACTGTGTGCTCAGGCGCAAACGCTCCCACAACATTATCAGGACACATGGAGCAAAAGACAATGAAATAATTTACAAAAATGGTTATAAAATCAACCAAAACTTCTTTCTCAAAAGTGTAGCAGGTTGTGAACTCTTGCAAACAATGTTTCCACTTTGAGAATGAGAACAGTAAATTACTGTAATTAATACATGTTAATGTTACCAAAATGTTGCCCAGCAAGCACAGTGGATCTGGGCCGATTCCGTCTGAGAGTCAGGGCACTTGGCTGAGAGTCAGACTTGCCGATGTCATGTGGCCTGATTCTGGGCCGCCTTCGGCAGTATTACTTACGGAGCATGTACACTAGATAGAGGCAAATTGCTGCGTGCCGCTTAGGCCGCCCATTGTGACTCGCTTGTGGGCGTGCTGGCAGCATATAGTACGTTCAGATGTGCGTCAAGAATTCAGCATATCAAGTTAGTATGAAGGTCTGGTTATTAAATGGGTACATAGTTCAATAGTAATATCCTCTAAAATGCTCTGGTGACAAACAAACTTTGCTGCCCTGTTTCCAGTTGTCCACATGGCTGGGAGTGCATATTCAAGTAAGTAAATACGTTTCGAAAATGTAAAGAAAATATGTATTATTAGCTAACTATCTACAGTGCAGGCTAACTCAAATGAGCTGCTAAATGAGCTAGCTAGCAATCTAGCCAACTTCACATACTGTATAGATAGCTAGCTAAGTGAATGAAATACCACCATCTACCTAACTTCATATTAGCTAGCTATCTTGATGTATTTATCACAGTAAAAAACAAACTCCAAATGCATTTGTAAGTAGCTAACTAACAGCCATGGAGGAGGGTGAAAGGATAGCAGCCCCAACTGCAGAACACATTCGTTCTGACTGTCTACTCAGACTAACAGCATCACCTGTTCCTCCTGTCATTCAGACACGCAGTGTCAACCAATGAACCAAAGATGCGTGAGGGAGGTCCGAGCCAACTCACTCACAGTCAAACACTTAGCAGCCGAGGAGAGAGAGGAAGGACAGCTGTGAAAACAACAGCTGAAAAAGGAGTCGGAAGCACAGTAGCATTTGGATGCATTTTAATAATGTAGACAATGTTAGAGCACAGTGTAGAATTTGCCAAAACAAAATCTCATATAAAGCCGGTTCTACGCACAACCTACACCGGCATATGCGAACTGTGCACCCAACTGTGAAGCTAGCTGCAGCTGAGCTTCGAGAAACTAGCGGGCCTGCTAGTGATAGTGGTGTAGCCAGCACCTCCACACGTGGAGATATAGTAGGACTACTCCGCGAACCACAGCAACGCAGTCTTCTATGGACCAATTTATGCCAAAGTCTATGTCAGATCAGTGGAGAGAGGCAGTTATTACTAGATCATTATTTCATCCAGAAATATATATGTATATGAGCAGTAGATGAAAATGCAGTATCAGTAGATGCAGTATCAGCTATGTGACAGCCTCAAAAATGATACTCCTGTGTAAGGGTCTGCAGTGAATCACAGCCAGCCGCCAGAGAGAAGCAAATGTAACCACAGGACTTGTGACAGAGTTGATGGACACCCTATGTTCATCAATGGACAGAAAGTTCCACAGAATGGAATATAATCACGTGCTATCAGAAACTGCTACACTTGACCCCAGGTTTAAGAAGTTCACTTTCAGTGATGCCAGAGCAAAGAATAACCTCAGCAGCAGGGAGGGACAGCCCCAGCAGTCAGCTGGCTCAGGCACCAGGACAACAGGAAGAAGAGGGATCAGATGGAGCAGAAGCACCAGCAGTAGTGCCACAAACGTCTGCTGTTTGGATGCTGTTTGACAAGAGAGCAAAGATCTGCAGATCCTCTGAGCTGGTGGAAGAACAAGCCCTCTGTCTACCTATGGCTTACTAAAGTCATGACAGGGAGACACTGCATAGCGGCCACATCCGTTCCCTCTGAGGTTCTTCTCGAAAACGGGACAAATCATTACTGAGAGAAGAAACTGCATCAGCCCTTCTAAAGTGAGGCAGCTTGCATTTCTGAATGCAAATCTCTCATAAAAGCAAAATATGGTAAGCATTGCTGTGTGCTGCTGGTTATAACATGGCAATAAAGAAGAGAGAGAAAAGAGGGACCAGTTTAATGTTTTAAGTGGGATGCTGCAGTTTTGCGCATTATTATTTTATTTTTCTTTGATATGGTTCAATATTCTATTATTATGTTATTCAGATTGTATTCATTTTGAATTGTTACATTTATATGCACTTTGTTTATATACATTGAATTGTTACATTTATATGCACTTTGTTTATGTACATTAAAAAAGTTATACTTTAAATGCACATGTCACGACTTCCGCCGAAGTTGGTGCCTCTCCTTGTTCAGGCGGCGTTCGTCGGTCGTCGTCACCAGCTTTCTAGCTGCCACCGATCCACGTTTCTTTTTCAATTTGTTATGTCTTGATTGTTCACACCTGGTTCCCATTATGTTATGATTATTTCCCTATTTAACCCTCTGGTTCTGGGGAAGGGGAATGGGGAAGTATAGACGCCACGTTGGTCCACTATGAGGATTTCACCGCCGCTTCCGGGCGGTCTTCGATCATCCACCTGAAGGGAGAGCGGCGGGGGAACGCTTGTTCCATCTCAGACAGGGGATGAGGAGCGCACAGGAATTCGCACTGAACTTCAGGACCCTAGCTGCCAGTGCGGGATGGAATGAGAGGGCCCTGATCGACCACTACCGATGTAGTCTACGTGAGGATGTCCGTCGGGAGCTGGCCTGCAGGGACATCACCCTTACCCTCGACCAGCTGGTGGATTTATCCATCCAGCTGGATATCCTGTTGGCCACCCGCGGACGTTCGGATCAGGGTCCGTCCATGACCTATACGTTTAGGCTGAGAAATGTCTGTTCTTCCAACAGTCCGTCTCCTTCCTAGGGTATCGCCTGTCCGAGTCAGGGGTGGAGATGGAGAATGACCGCATTTTAGCCGTGCGTAATTGGCCGACTCCAACCACGGTTAAGGAGGTGCAGCGAACCCAGCGGAACCCATCCAACTTGAAGGAGCTGGAGCAGTTTTGCCTTGAAGAATGGGCAAACATTCCAGTGGCTAGATGTGCCAAGCTTATAGAGACATACCCCAAGAGACTTGCAGCTGTAATTGCTGCAAAAGGTGGCTCTACAAAGTATTGACTTTGGGGGGGTGAATAGTTTTCAGTTTTTTTGCATTATTTATTCCTTGTTTCACAATAAAAGAGTTTTGCATCTTCGAAGTGGTAGGCATGTTGTGTAAATCAACTGATACAAACCCCCCAAAAATCTATTTTAATTCCAGGTTGTAAGGCAACAAAATAGGAAAAATGCCAAGGGGGTGAATACTTTTGCAAGCCACTGTATCAGCTGTGTCAGTGAACCCCTCCCGCATCTGAACTGGCTACATAGAGGGCACAGCATGATCATAGGTGAGAGGTCACTTGGTCAGGTCAACAGGAAGTATTATTAAAGAGATGCTTTACATTGAAATACAGATAGAGATGCAGTAGTCCCAGAGTTAATGATCCAGGGTCAGTTTTGCATTTTACCTCCTGATTATTATAACTAACAATGTTAGAATAAAAAATGTAAACACAAGGCTTAAACATGCTCTCTCTCTCCATCTGTCTCTCGTCTGCAGATATGTTTTGATGCGAGAGAAGATGCCAACTCCCAGTCCCATCATCACCACCTCACCCGATTTTAAGATAACCTTTGGGCCGACTAGAGACACTATTATATAATTGTGATGAACTGAAATAATATTTGGGTTGCACTGTGATTCATTAATCATATGCTGCCGTCCCTTCTCCTATGTTCTTACCTCTTTCCCTTTCTGTCTTTTACACCTCTCTCGCCACCTCATCTTTCTTCATCTGTTTTTATAATGCACAACAGATGTGCATCGAAGTACAGATTGAACTTGTATTGATAATATTATTATATTACTTCTTTCAATAAAGCGTTTCACATTCTCTACTGGTTGAAATGAAGTCTCTCATTTGATGAAACACTACGCCTATCCTGTTTATCAGATGCAGATGAAGGGCATTAGATATTGAGATTAACCGATTTTAGAGTATTTACATGATGCATAGGAAGTGTACAGTAGTGTACTGTTTTTAAAAATCTATTTCTGTATACATGAATTGCAAATCAGCCTTTTAACTAGTTAAATCCTGTTTGTAGTCTATTAGTTACAATGTGTAACCATTGATGTCCCAGGACCAAGATTGGTAAACACTGTTGAAGTGTGTAATTGTAATACATACATGCAGATATAGCATCATTCAAAGACTGGAATTTGATACTCCTGGTAGTGGATATGACTGAAAAATAGTCTCAAAGACATTCACACCTGAACTGCACCTTTATTTGCCATGGTAGATTACATGATCAGTTAATATATTAAATGTACAGGCTACAATGTGGGGATCTCATGCATGGTAATAACTACATGTATATACAACTTGCATCCTTGGCACAAAGTTATATTATATTCTACTCAATCCATAGGCTTCATTAATGTCATTCAGACTGTTTTGATGTTGATACAACTGGCTATGATAGCTGAGGTTCATAGCTAGGTTCTAAACTAATATGTATACCAAACATTTAGGTCCATACACAGATCAGCTAGATAGCTACACATCCATAGGCATACAGGTATTTTTATCCTCCACTGCACAATAAGCAAGAACATAGCTAGCTACGTTACTTCATCTATCTGCATTGCATGGCAAATATCAGCAAGGCAAGCTTATAAAATTGTACATTCAATTTTCAGTAAATGCTTTAGCTAGCTAGATTCTTTACATCCACTGTTTCACAAGCCTGGTTTGCTGGTTGTTTCAGGAGTCCCTAAAACATTAAACAATCAGAATTACAATTTCATACTCATGTCACAACACCATAAAGCTAGCTGGCTAAATCACCATTTTTGTAAATTAATTTTATGATAAAAAAATATGCACAATCGTTTGTCTCTACATTAACTAACATATTTCTGTCAATTGTACATTTTTTGCATGATTCGTTATGACGTTATAATCACTTACATTTGCTTCCATCCTAGTATTTTTGTCAGCCATGTTTGCTGAAGAAAGTCTTAACATTTCATTATTTATTTTTCCATATTTTTTCATTGTTTCTGTGATCAAAAAATACAATTAACATATAAATGAAATCATTTAAGAGTCCTGTGTAGTATTTTAGTACACTTTGTGCAACACAATTGATAAGCATTAACAGCTTTGTGGATGGAGCCTCCCGAGTGGCACAGCGGTCTAAGACACGCTACAGATGCTGGTTCGAGACCCGTGCCAGCCGCCACACACAATTGGCCCAGCGTTATCTGAGTTAGGGGAGGGTTTTTCCGGCATGTCCTTGTCCCATCGTGCTGTAGTGACTCCTGTGGCGGGCCAGGTGCATGCACACTGACACAGTCACCAGGTGTATGGTGTTTCCTCCGACACAAAAAGTATATATTTAATTATATTTGCATCGGTCCGCTTCTGGGAATTCTGGTAAAATGCCGGCAAAGTCAGCTGAATTCCGTAAAATGGAAATGGCCCGATGTACTTGGGCCAATTCTGGGCAGTCATTCATTCTGATGCCGGGCCGAGTCTGACACCCGATTCTGGGCCGATTCAATCAGTTTCGGCCCCCCGGAAGAAGGCCACTTCTGGGCCGATTCCTCATTGCTAGCTGGGTGGGATTAACCATACATTTACTAGGCCTACTGGTGACCAATGTTCCCTCTACACTGTGTGCGTGTGCTGCCATGCAGAAGAAATGCCATGCGGTGCAGAAATGCAAGAGATTGAACTTCACTGAGTTCGCCCTATTAGTTTGCACTATATAGATCAATGTTTTTTTCTGTGATACAATCAACATTATATCAGACCCTTTTCAATGCAACAAACCAAAACAAATATAACTTTGCATGATTGAGTCTGTGATTTTGTTGTAGGCAGAGCCAGAACGGAATAGAAATATATTGGCAGGGGTAGCCCACCACCAGTCTTTCTGCAAGTGAATGTTTTAATTCAGTTCTGATCAGAGCGCAGAGCCTTGCGTGCACATTTGTTGATATTCTTTTCTAGTTAGCGACTTATTAGCCCAGTTATAGATACGTAAACTGTATGTCAGAAATGGGGAGTAACTGCTTCCTACAATAGCACAAAACATGTAGTCTACATTTCAAACTGTCTTTGAAAAGCGAAAAAGCTTATGTCTTAAATAAAGGGGCAGTGTTGTATTTTGAGACAGGCTTGAATATGCAAATAAGCCTATAGGCAGAGGGGTAGCCTACAATTTCTAATGCTCTGTATGGTAATAATAATTACTTTTATTTTGTAAAGTGGTTTCTTGTATCATACATTGCAATTTACAGGCACCTATTTGGCCCATGGTGTTACATACCAAGTAAAAAATATATATATAATTAATGTCAGGGCCTTAATGGAAAAACGTTTTTAAAAATCTCATGCAATGTAGGCCTGCATTGAACACCACATATACAGTGAGGGGAAAAGTATTTGATCCCCTGGTGATTTTGTACGTTTGCCCACTGACAAAGAAATGATCAGTCTATAATTTTAATGGTAGGTTTATTTGAACAGTGAGAGACAGAATAACAACAAAAAAATCCAGAAAAACGCATATAAAAAATGTTATAAATTGATTTGTATTTTAATGAGGGAAATAAGTATTTGACCCCCTCTCAATCAGAAAGACTTCTGGCTCCCAGGTGTCTTTTATACAGGTAACGAGCTGAGATTAGGAGCACACTCTTAAAGGGAGTGCTTCTAATCTCACCTTGTTACCTGAATAAAAGACACCTGTCCACAGAAGCAATCAATCAATCAGATTCCAAACTCTCTACCATGGCCAAGACCAAAGAGCTCTCCAAGGATGTCAGGGACAAGATTGTAGACCTAAACAAGGCTGGAATGGGCTACAAGACCATCGCCAAGCAGCTTGGTGAGAAGGGGCAACAGTTGGTGTGATTATTCGCAAATGGAAGAAACACAAAAGAACTGTCATTCTCCCTCGGCCTGGGGCTCCATGCAAGATCTCACCTCGTGGAGTTGCAATGATCATGAGAACGGTGAGGAATTAGCCCAGAACTACACGGGAGGATCTTGTCAATGATCTCAAGGCAGCTGGGACCATAGTCACCAAGAAAACAATTGGTAACACACTACGCCGTGAAGGACTGAAATCCTGCAGTGCCCGCAAGGTCCCCCTGCTCAGGAAAGCACATATACATGCCCGTCTGAAGTTTGCCAATGAACATCTGAATGATTCAGAGGACAACTGGGTGAAAGTGTTGTGGTCAGATCAGACCAAAATGGAGCTCTTTGGCATCAACTCAACTTGCCGTGTTTGGAGGAGGAGGAATGCTGCCTATGACCCCAAGAACACCATCCCCACCGTCAAACATGGAGGTGGAAACATTATGCTTTGGGGGTGTTTTTCTGCTAAGGGGACAGGACAACTTCACCGTATCAAAGGGACGCTGGACGGGGCCATGTACCGTCAAATCTTGGGTGCGAACCTCCTTCCCTCAGCTAGGGCATTGAAAATGGGTCGTGGATGGTTATTCCAGCATGACAATGACCCAAAACACACGGCCAAGGCAACAAAGGAGTGGCTCAAGAAGAAGCACATTAAGGTCCTGGAGTGGCCTAGCCAGTCTCCAGACCTTAATCCCATAGAAAATCTGTGGAGGGAGCTGAAGGTTCGAGTTGCCAAACGTCAGCCTCGAAACCTTAATGACTTGGAGAAGATCTGCAAAGAGGAGTGGGACAAAATCCCTCCTGAGATGTGTGCAAACCTGATGGCCAACTACAAGAAACGTCTGACCTCTGATTGCCAACAAGGGTTTAGCCACCAAGTACCAAATACTGTTTTGCAGAGGGGTCAAATACTTATTTCCCTCATTAAAATGCAAATCAATTTATAACATTTTTGACATGCGTTTTTCTGGATTTTTTTGTTGTTATTCTGTCTCTCACTGTTCAAATAAACCTACCATTACAATTATAGACTGATCATTTCTTTGTCAGTGGGCAAACATACAAAATCAGCAGGGGATCAAATACTTTTTTCCCTCACTGTAGGCTACTGTAGGCTATATCATAGAATTCAAAAGCTATTTCCATTTGAGAATATTATGGGATTTGGTTTAGTTGGTAGGCCTACTTTATGCACAAATAGCCACAATAGCATATTGGCTACTGTCTAAAACTGTAAAGGTACAGCCTCAGTGTTTACTGTAAATGCACGCCAGAAGTTGCACCAAATTCTCACAACGTTCAAGTTTCTGCTCATAAGACCTAAAATTTGCTCAGTGCCCCCCAAAATTTGAGGGAACATTGCTGGTGACATATGTAATGGGCAACTGATACAAATAAACAATCAAAGGTCAAACAATTCACACAACAAAGTAATGAATGCGCATGAATTGGCGGGAGACAGTTGAGTACATTCTGGAGAGCTGAGTGCATGCATTCTGGAGAGAGACAGTCCATATCTTAGCCACACACCCCTCCCATTCTTCTTCTCAACATTTTAAATTATACTCAAGACATAATCTTCACAAATATTTTAGATTCTTTTCACTGACAGCTGCAACTCAATAATCAGCTAGGTCTATTGCCACGTGGGCTTCCTAAATAGGCATAGGCCTATGTGCTTGTGATTAGATTTTTTTTGAAGAAGCTAATGATCCTCTGTGACTAAGTCATGCTCTCTGGTGAAGTATTTTGAATGATTTTATTTAGACAGGAGTAATTATATAATTTTGGCAAAACCAATTTATTTTAGGGGAAGCCAGCATCTGAACAGTGCACTGTGTACATCAAATCAAATTACATTTATTTATAAAGCCCTTCTTACATCAGCCGATGTCACAAAGTGCTGTACAGAAACCCAGCCTAAAACCCCAAACAGCAAGCAATGCAGGTGTAGAAGCACGGTGGCTAGGAAAAACTCCCTAGAAAGGCCAGAACCTAGGAAGAAACCTGGAGAGGAACCAGGCTATGAGGGGTGGCCAGTACTCTTCTGGCTGTGCTGGGTGGAGATTATAACAGAACATGGCCAACATTTTTTAAATGTTCATAGATGACCAGCAGGGCCAAATAATAATAATCACAGTGGTTGTCGAGGGTGCAACAGGTGCACCTTAGGAGTAAATGTCAGTTGGCTTTTCATAGCCGATCATTCAAAGTATCTCTACCGCTCCTGCTGTCTCTAGAGAGTTGAAAACAGCAGATCTGGGACAGGTAGCACGTCCGGTGAACAGGTCAGGGTTCTATAGCAGTTGGCAGAACAGTTGAAACTGGAGCAGCAGCATGGCCAGGTGGACTGGGGACAGCAAGGAGTCATCAGGCCAGGTAATCCTGAGGCATGGTCCTAGTGCTCAGGTACTCCGAGAGAGAGAGAGAGAAAGAAAGAAGGAGAGAAAGAGAGAAAGAGAGACAAAGAGAGAAAGAGAGAGAGAATTAGAGCGAGCATACTTAAATTCACACAGGACACCAGATAAGACAAGATAAATACTCCAGATATAACAGACTGACCCTAACCCCCCGACACAAACTACTGGAGCATAAATACTGGAGGCTGAGACAGGAGGGGTCAGGAGACACTGTGGCCCCGTCCGACGATACCCCCGGACAGGCCCAAACAGGCAGGATATAACCCCACCCACTTTGCCAAAGCACAGACCCCACACCACTAGAGGGATAACTTCAACCACCAACATACCATCCTGAGACAAGGCTAAGTATAGCCCACGAAGATCTCCACCACGGCACAACCCGTAGCGTACGTGTAGGTATGTGCGGCTGGTCCAAATCGGAAAGATAGGTAGGAGCAAGCCCATGTAATGCTTTGTAGGTTAGCATTAAAACCTTGAAATCAGCCCTTGCCTTAACAGGAAGCCAGTGTAGAGAGGCTAGCACTGGAGTAATATGATCACATTTTTTTGTTCTAGTCAAGATTCCAGCAGCCGTGTTAAGCACTAACTGAAGTTTATTTAGTACTTTATCCGGGTAGCCGGAAAGTAGAGCATTGCAGTAGTCTAACCTAGAAGTGACAAAAGCATGGATGAATTTTTCTGCATCATTTTTGGACAGAAAGTTTCAGATTTTTGCAATTTTACGTAGATGGGAAAAAGCTGTCCTTGAAACAGTCTTGATATGTTCGTCAAAAGAGAGATCAGGGGTCCTTCACAGTTATATTTGAGACAACTGTACTACCATCAAGGTTAATTGTCAGATTCAACAGAAGATGTTTCTTGGGATCTAGAACAAGCATCTCTGTTTTGTCCAAGTTTAAAAGTAGAACATTTGCCGCCATCCACGTCCTTATGTCTGAAACACAGGCTTCCAGGGAGGGCAATTTTGAGGCTTCACCATCTTTCATCGAAATGTACAGCTGTGTGTCATCCGCATAGCAGTGAAAGTTGTCATTCGGAAACATAATGTTATCACCAAGAGGTAAAATATATAGTGAAAACAATAGAGGTCCTAAAACGGAGCCTTGAGAACACCGATTTACAGTTGATTTGTCAGAGGACAAACCATCAACAGAGACAAACTGATATCTTTCCGACAGATAAGATCTAAACCAGACCAGAATTTGTCCGTGTGGACCAATTTGGGTTAGCAATCTCTCCAAAAGAATGTGGTGATCGATGGTATCAAAAGCAGCACAAGGTCTAGGAGCACGAGGACAGATGCAGAGCCTCGGTCTGACGCCATTAATTAAAAGGTTATTTACCACCTTCACAAGTGCAGTCTCAGTGCTATGATGGGGTCTACAACCAGACTGAAGCGTTTCGTATACATTGTTTGTCTTCAGGAAGGCAGTGAGTTGCTGCGCAACAGCTTTTTCAAACATTTTTGAGAGGAATGGGAGATTCGATATTGGCTGATAGTTTTTTATATTTTCTGGGTGAAGGTTTGGCTTTTTCAAGAAAGGCTTTATTACTGCCACTTTTAGTGAGTTTGGTACACATCCAGTGGATAGAGAGCCGTTTATTATGTTCAACATAGGAGGGCCAAGCACAGGAAGCAGCTCTTTCAGTAGTTTAGTTGGAATAGGGTCCAGTATGCAGCTTGAAGGTTTAGAGGCCATGATTAATTTCATCAATGTGTCAAGAGATATAATACAAAAAAACTTGAGTGTCCCCCTTGATCCTAGGTCCTGGCAGAGTTGTGCAGACACAGGACAACTGAGCTTTGGAGGAATACGTAGATTTAAGAGGAGTCCGTCATTTGCTTTCTAATGATCATGATCTTTTCCTCAAATATTTTCATGAATTTATCACTGCTGAAGTGAAAGCCATCCTCTCTTGGGGAATGCTGCTTTTTAGTTAGCTTTGCGACAGTATCAAAAATACATTCAGGATTCTTTTTATTTTCCTCAATTAAGTTGGAAAAATAGGATGATCGAGCAGCAGTGAGGGCTCTTCGATACTGCACGGTACTGTCTTTCCAAGCTAGTCGACTTCCAGTAGTGTCTTTCCAAGCTAGAAGACTTCCAGTTTGGTGTAGCGCCATTTCCGTTCCAATTTTCTGGAAGCTTGCTTCAGAGCTCGGGTATTTTCTGTATAACAGGGAGCTAGTTTCTTATGACAAATGTTTTTTGTTTTTAGGAGTGTGACTGCACCTAGGGTATTGCGCAAGGTTAACTTGAGTTCCTCAGTTAGGTGGTCCTTGGGTAGGTGGAGGGAGTCTGGAAGGGCATCTAGGAATCTTTGGGTTGTCTGAGAATTTATAGCACGACTTTTGATGATCCTTGGTTGGGGTCTGAGCAGATATTTGTTGCGATTGCAAACGTAATAAAATCGTGGTCCGATAGTCCAGGATTATGAGGAAAAACATGCCAACTTTCCTTTCCAATTCGGAAGTGGCTGCCTGAAACCAGAGATCTGTATATAATGACAAGATGCTCATGTCTCCGCCCAAATAAGTGAGTTGTTGTCCCAAAGGCGGGAATGCATGCGACAAGTTTCGGTCT
Source organism: Salmo salar (assembly GCF_965601325.2). NCBI lineage: Eukaryota > Metazoa > Chordata > Actinopteri > Salmoniformes > Salmonidae > Salmo > Salmo salar. Next base: position 50,168,447 of record NC_138302.1, read on the forward strand.
GCATTTTAAGCCCATAGAAACGCATTGGGTTTATTCCTGACAGATTTGTGTGAGAGTGAGCCCTGTTGCTTCGCCTCTTCCTCTCTGCTGAAACAATCTCACTGAAGAAAGCATCCAAGCAAGCAAAAGAGTGCCCCTCTGTCTTACTATACTGTATGTAGCCCATGTATTTGATGCTGTCTGGCTAAAAATAGTATGACATGTCATACTCTTTTTGTCCAGACAGCATCAGATACATGGTTTACACATACGGAGAAAGAGGGGCACTGTTTTGCTCGCTCAGATGCTTTATCTGAGATTGATGTGTCTTGCTGCGCATCTCGGTAAAATAAATAGATCCAGACCCAGTGAGTTGAGACCTTGACAAGTTAAAGATCAAACGTATGTGGTCTTGAGTGGTCTCAACACCAAGACCACTAAATTTCTTCTGTACTGTAGGTGTCCTTCTGCATGCATTCATAAAGACTTTTTAACAGCTATATAATACATAATACCGCTCATAAACTGTCATAAGTAGCTGTCAATAGTTATGAGTCATGGCATGAGATGTAATAAAACTTTATTATAATGGGTGTTAAAAATGACTTCATCATATGCTCTAATGTCAAATGTTAATAACAATTGCTACTGTACAGTCTGCATGACAATGTATGTCATATGTTATTACATGCTACATAAGAGTCTACACACCAAATGTTATAACTGGGTGTTATGTAATTTACCAACCTCTGTGTCACATTATTACATTGAATGGAATGATGGGCATCATAACCATGTCATATGCCCTTATAGATTGTGCATTGACACCTTAAGTAAAGTTACATTAATTTGAGGTGTTATAAAACAGTTACAAATGTGCTTATACCACAGGATGTAGGCATACTTAGGATTTTTTTAATCAAAAATCTAAATGGAGGCAAATGGAACTTCACAAAAAAAATCTACTAAAAAAATCAGCTGTAGCCTGTGAAAATAGGAAGATGTGTAGGCTACAGTAACAAACAGTTTATAAAAAATGGATAGCTAGTTTTTGATTGGATCTGCAAACTGTCCATTTGTGTCAGCGATTCACACAGCTAAAATGTCATGGACAGTTTGGAGATCTAATGAAACGTTATTGAGAGCTATTGTGCCAGCAAATCATATCGTTGAAATCGGAAGAAGGGTGGGATTAACATAAAATGGGAGAATGTTTATTAACAGAAAACGGTCAATGTGTTTAAAGTGTAAGTGAAAGAGGATGTTCATGTGTAATGTGCATTTTTTAATTCCACATGTAGCTAGTGAAATTAGCTAGCTAGCTAGTTCTAGCAGATTGCTAGATACCTAGCCATTGGTGGGTCGACGAAATGTTGCAATATCTACTAGCTAGCTACTCAGTTACCTGATTAACTAGCCATTTTTTTCATAATATAGCTGTCTTTGTTAATGTAGCCTGCACAGCATCTTCCTTTTTTTCACAGCTGTCACAAATCATGTTGTGCACCATGCAATGTTGATTTTGTTGTCCATTTTGTTTCAACATTGTTTTTTTGGCAAGTTGTTGGTATTATTGTGTCCTTAACCTCATAACCTCTACAGGATCGGTGGGTCCCCCGCGGACGGCTGAGCTAATGTAAGCTAATGCGATTAGTATGAGGTTGTAAGTAACAAGAACATTTCCCAGGACATAGACATATCTGATATTGGCAGAAAGCTTAAATTCTTGTTAATCTAACTGCACTGTCCAATTTATAGTAGCTATTACAGTAAAATAATACCATGCTATTGTTTGAGGAAAGTGCACAGTTATGAACTTGAAAAGTTATTAATAAACCAATTAGGCACACTTGGGCAGTCTTGGTACAAAATTTGGAACAGAAATATAATGGTTCATTGGATCAGTCTAAAACGTTGCACATACACTGCTGCCACTGTGGCCAAAATCTAAATGGCACCTGAGCTGGAATAATACATTATGGCCTTTCTCTTGCATTTCAAAGATCATGGTACAAAAGGAAACAAAAATGCATGGTTTTTGCTTTGTATTATCTTTTACCAGATCTAATGTGTTATATTCTCCTACATTCATTTCACATTTCCACAAACTTCAAAGTGTTTCCTTTGAAATGGTATCAAGAATATGCATATCCTTGCTTCAGGTCCTGAGCTATAGGCAGTTAGATTTGGGTGTGTCATTTTAGGCGAAAATTGAAAAATAGGGGCGGATCCTTAAAAAACACCTCCAATTAATGTCACTTTACTTGAGGTGTCCGAGCACACTCTATAAGAGCATATGACATTGTTGTGATGCCCATCATTCCATTCAATTTAATAATGTGACACAGAGGTTGGTAAATTACATAATACCCTGTTATAACATCTCGTATGTTGACTCTTATGTAGTATATAATAACATATTACATAAGTTATCATGTGGACTGTGTAATACTGTCACGATCGTCTAAAGGAGTAGACCAAGGCGCAGCGTACTTAGAGTTCCACATGTTTAATAAATATGCAACTCACCAAAACAATATAGATGAAAACGAAGCGTGACATTCTGGGCTGCTCACAGGCAGCTACACAAACACAAGATCCCACAAAGCACAGGTGGGAAAAGGCTGCCTAAGTATGATTCCTAATCAGAGACAACGATAGACAGCTGCCTCTGATTAGGAACCCTACTCGGCCCAAAACAAAGAAATACAAAAACATAGAAAAGGGAACATAGAACGCCCACCCCAGTCACACCCTGGCCTAACCAAAATAGAGAACCAAAACCCTCTCTATGGCCAGGGCGTGACAAATATCAGTTGTTATTAACAGGATGACAACAGGATGAACAGTCGTTTTTAACAAACATTATAACCGGTTTTACAACATCTCATGCCGTGACTCATAACTATAACTACTTCTGACAAATGCTATAATGTGTTGTATAGCTATTATAAATGCTTTATGAATGCATGCATAAGGACACCGAAAGTAAATTGTTACCCAATGTATTACAGGTGCAGTACAGCTGTTTTAAATTCAATAAAAAAAACATTTTTGTGTAACAATAAAGTCACAACTGTTTTCAATTCAAATTGTCCATTTTATTTTTAAATAACAAGATCCAGGCCAATCAGTCCTTTTGGTCCTTTTTCCATGAATGTACTCATATAGAAAAAACAACAACTTTGATTTTCAGTTTCTATTAGTCACTGGCATAAAGTTGTCTTGTTTCATTGTTTACGTGTGATTCAGGGTTGGCGTCAATCCCAATTGAAGTTAGTCAATTTAGGAAGCAAACTGCACTTACAATTCAACAACTCAAAAGGAGAAGCTAATTAATCAATCAATTAATTAAATCACTGCTGTGATCTCTTCCCAACATTGTGTAAGTAGTCCTCTCACATTTTGATAAATACCATAGTACCAGCAACTAACACAATCTAATTGTTACACATACAGTGCATTCAGAAAGTATTCATACCTCTTGACTTATTCCACATTGTGTTGTGTTACAGCCTGAATTCAAAATGTATTAAATGGATTGTTTATTCTCACACATCTACACACAATGCCCTATAATGACAAAGTGAAAACATGTTTTTAGAAATGTTATCAAATGTATTTAAAATGAAATACAGAAATATCAAATTGACATTAGTATTCACACCCCAGAGTCAATACATGTTAGAATCACCTTTGGCAGTGATTACAGCTGTGAGTCTTTCTGGGTAAGTCTCTAAGAATTTTGCACACCTGGATTGTACAATATTTGCCCATTATTCTTTCCTAAATGTTTCAAAGCTCTGTCAAATTGGGTGTTGATCATTGCTAGACAATCATTTTCAAGTCTTGCCACAGATTTTCAAGCAGATTTAAGTCAAAACTGTAACTAAGCCACTCAGGAACATTCACTGTCTTCTTGGTAGATTTAGCCTTGTGTTTTAGGTTATTGTCCTGCTGAAAGATGAATTCATCTCCCAGTGTCTAGTGGAAAGCAGACTGAACCAAGTTTTCCTATAGGATTTTTGCCTGCTCTTAGCTCCATTCTGTTTATTTTTATCCTGAAAAACTCCCCAGTCCTTAACAATTACAAAAATACCCATAACATGATGCAGCCACTATGCTTTAAAATATGGAGAGTGGTACTCAGTAATACGTTGTATTGGATTTGCCCCAATCATATCACTTTGTATTCCGGACAAAAAGTGAATTGACCACATTTTTTGCAGTATTACTTTAGTGCCTTGTTACAAACAGGATGCATGTTTTTGAATATTTTTATTCTGTTCAGGATTCCTTCTTTTCACTCTGTCAATTAGGTTAGTATTGCGGAGTAACTACAATGTTGTTGATCCATCCTCCGTTTTCTCCTATCACAGCCATTAAACTCTGTAACTGTTTTAAAGTGACCATTGGCCTCAGGGGGGAAATCCCTGAGCGGTTTCCTTCCTCTCCAGCAACTGAGTTAGGAAGGACGCCTGTGTCTTTGTAGTGACTGGGTGTATTGATACACCATCCAAAGTTAAAATAATAATTTGACCATACTCAAAGGGATATTCAATGTCTGCTTTTTTTTACCCATCTAACAATAGGTGCCCTTCTTTGTGAGGCATTGGAAAACTTCCCTGGTCTTTTTGGTTGAATCTGTGTTTGAAATTCACTGCTCGACTGAGGGACCTTACAGATAATGGTATGTGTGGGGTACAGAGATGAGGTAGTTATTCCAAAATAATCTTAAACATTATTATTGCACACAGAGTGAGTCCATGCAACTTCATATGTAACTTGTCAATCACATTTTAACTCCTGAACTTATGCTTACCATAACAAAGGGGGTTCAATACATATTGACTCAAGACATTTCAGTTTTCAATTTAATTAATTTGTAAAAAATTGAAAAAACATAATTCCACTTTGACATTATGGGGTATTGTGTGTATGCCAGTGACCCCCCAAACAAACTACATTTAAGCCATTTTGAATTCAGTCTTTTATTATTGAAACATGCTTTGTTGTCTCTGTGTAGTCCACGCCTGTACCATGGATCTCCCATCCTCCTCAATTTTTCAAATTACCAGACTTCACTGACACACACACACACACACACACACACACACACACAATTGTGTTTTGTGAACTCAAATCTGAACCTATACATGTGATGTCTTACTTTCAGGCTGAGTATGAATGTAAAGCACGAGGGAATGTTTGGCTGTGAATGGCCTTATTACACACACACGCACAACATATGCAGGCATACAAACATAGACACAGACAGACTCACCCACCCACCCACACTTCCCTCCTTCAATCTCTTCTAGCTCTGCCCTCTTCCTCGAGCCTGCTTGGAGTAAAGTAAGAAGGGCACACGCAGGAGGGAAGAAGTCAAGTTATTTTTCTTTCCTTTCTTTGGAACAATGTCAAACAAAAGTGCAAGAGAGAGCGAGAGAGTATATTGATAGAGAGGGGGGAGGGAATGAGAGTGAGAGTGTGGTATCATCTATTTGATACTTGCAGATATACAGATAAATACATTTGGTTTGTATTATATTCAAGTACTCTTTTGAAAAATGCTTATTTTTTCAAAATAACTTTCTCCCTTAAATCCTGTACAGGCCCATCTCAATCTCTGTCCATGTTTGAACAATTCTTCTTCTTACCAAAGTTTCATATTCTTACAACCCCAAGCTCATTGTTAGCTCTTCTCATAATCTTCAATTCACGTTGGGTACGTGTACATAATTATAAATACGATTTTTGTGAATAGTCAGATTAATATAGCAGTTTGATAAAAACTTTTGCATGCTTGAGGAACGATTTCCCTAATAATCCTGTTTACATGGACACATCTGAAATCGGTCTACCCAATGGGACCTTGATGAATGCAGAAAATTGCCAATCAAAATAAACGTTCTGCCACAGCGACCATGTCATTTTTGGGAAGCCTATTTGATTCTGATTTCAAATATATAAAGTCTGAATGTGAAAACTATTTCTAAGATGCATACTTTCAGTTTTTCTGAACTCTCTTCACTGGCACAAAAGAGGGAGGCTCGCGCTGCTGGTACACCTCCGGAACTCGGATTAAGGTGTTCACATGTCCAAATAATTTGAAAGATTGCTAAGAAAGGTGTTTTAATCGGTGTATGCTTACTTCGATTAAGACCTTATGCTAATTCAGATAAGTAAAGTAAGGTGTTGACTAATGACTAATGACCAATGCCATACTCGGCCTACTGCCATAATCAGTTTAATATCAAATTATTAGTGTGAATGTAAACCTACACATTGACATGCTTGATAATCTAAAATCAATACATAAAGCATTGTACTGGGCTTGGCTCTTGCGCTTGTGCTCACCAAGACTCTTTTATTGCTAACCCTAACCATTAGCTTTTGACCCATGTTCAGTCTATCAAGCCGCTAATTCTGCTAGCTGAACCGCTAACCATTGCAAAAACAAAGGTTTATTTAAAAACTGTATGTAGTTCGAGGCTGTCTCGACCTTGAAAACTCTGAGGGGAAAGAATGTTATTCTGCCCCAAAAGAGGGCAAAAAAAATAAAGAAACATCTATGTGATATCTGTATGCGTTCCAGACATTCTCCAGTAAACCACATGGTGGGTTTGCAGTAATGATATTTGGATGACTTGCATCAAGGGCATCCAACTTTCAATCTATATAAGTAGACAGAGAATTAATAGAAAATGAGGAGAGGAAAAGGAACTTCTTTCTATGAGGCGCACGCACACACACACATACACACACACACACACACACACACACACACACACACACACACACACACACACACACACACACACACGATGGACAGACAGACACATACACAGAGTGTCATTCACAACATAAGGGTCCACACACAGGTAATGCATGAGTTTTACATTAGAGAGGCAATTGCATCATCGCCAACTCAGCAGGCATACCCCAACTGGAACGTAAAATATAACACACTTCTGATTATGCCAAGGCACTTTCTCAGTAAAAAGTACAGTTGCATTTGGCGCGTAAGACAGACTCCCATATCAGTATGCCCATAAGCTGTGTCTCAGTGGATTTCTGATACGAGGAGGCGGCCACCAGTTACCACCCTTTGTATTAATACCCCCTATACAGACAGAAATAAATGCTAATTCAGGGGCCGCTCCTCCTTGGCATTTGAGCCAATAAACCACGCTTTCTCCGAGCCTTTATCTGGTGCCCTTTATCGGTCCAGACCTCGCCCGAAGAACGCAGCAGGGCCAATGGCATGCTTCCAAGAAGTCGTCCTGAGCTGACCCGACACTGCCGCTGACTGCGCTGCATGAACAGAAAAGAGGAGCGCTCATTGACAGATCATGGAGGGTTAGGGTGTAGGGGGGTGTCCGAGGTGTCCTCCTCCTGAACATTTATTTTAAGAGGAAAATGATATTCTATTATAGAAATGACTTTTACAAGTATAACAGGTAAATGGTACATGTTGTCAGGTAAATATAATTGTAATGAAGAATAGTGCACATTTCTATAGGGTGTACTGGGGGGTGGGGTAGGAAGGAGAATAAGGAAATATCTTCCCCCACCCAATTGTATTTTGTTGATGACACTAGCTTCGACTTCCAGGCCTTGCTTTCATACCTGGTATGTAGACGCATTTCTTACTTGACATCTGATTTAAGGTCCAAAAGGTATAGCAGCTGAAGAGTGGAGCATGCATATTGTTAAAAGGGCATAAAGGGGTCTTCCCTTGAGGGTAAAAAGTGAATTATGTTGTCATAAGCGTATATACTGTACCTTGTAACATGCAGGCAAATATAATAAGTATATGAAGGCATAAAAGGAAGAGAGGATGCCCACACACCACTATATCTCGTAGTAGTGAGTAGTGAAAATGTCTCAAATCCTTTGCATTCAAAACTCCTTGGGAAAACATTCCAGGAGGACTATGATAAATGATAGTCTATATGTTGCGTGGTTGAAATGTCATTGCATGACTAATTGTATTGACAATTCCTCATGATAACAGTTGGATGATGAGCGCCATAGCACAAAATACAGTGCCTTGCGAAAGTATTCGGCCCCCTTGAACTTTTCGACCTTTTGCCACATTTCAGGCTTCAAACATAAAGATATAAAACTGTAATTTTCTGTGAAGAATCAACAACAAGTGGGACACAATCATGAAGTGGAACGAAATTTATTGGATATTTCAAACTTTTTTAACAAATAAAAAACTGAAAAATTGGGCGTGCAAAATTATTCAGCCCCTTTACTTTCAGTGCAGCAAACTCTCTTCAGAGGTTCAGTGAGGATCTCTGAATGATCCAATCTTGATCTAAATGACTAATGATGATAAATAGAATCCACCTGTGTGTAATCAAGTCTCCGTATAAATGCACCTGCTCTGTGATAGTCTCAGAGGTCCGTTTAAAGCGCAGAGATCATCATGAAGAACAAGGAACACACCAGGCAGGTCCGAGATACTGTTGTGGAGAAGTTTAAAGCCGGATTTGGATACAAAAAGATTTCCCAAGCTTTAAACATCCCAAGGAGCACTGTGCAAGCGATAATATTGAAATGTAAGGAGTATCAGACCACTGCAAATCTACGAAGACCCAGCCGTCCCTCTAAACTTTCAGCTCATACAAGGAGAAGACTGATCAGAGATGCAGCCAAGAGGCCCATGATCACTCTGGATGAACTGCAGAGATCTACAGCTGAGGTGGGAGACTCTGTCCATAGGACAACAATCAGTCATATACTGCACAAATCTGGCCTTTATGGAAGAGTGGCAAGAAGAAAGCCATTTCTTAAAGATATCCATAAAAAGTGTTGTTTAAAGTTTGCCACTAGCCACCTGGGAGACACACCAAACATGTGGAAGAAGGTGCTCTGGTCAGATGAAACCAAAATCGGCAACAATGCAAAACGTTATGTTTGGCGTAAAAGCAACACAGCTCATCACCCTGAACACACCATCCCCACTGTCAAACATGGTGGTGGCAGCATCATGGTTTGGGCCTGCTTTTCTTCAGCAGGGGCAGGGAAGATGGTTAAAATTGATGGGAAGATGGATGGAGCCAAATACAGGACCATTCTGGAAGAAAACCTGATGGAGTCTGCAAAAGACCTGAGACTGGGATGGAGATTTGTCTTCCAACAAGACAATGATCCAAAACATAAAGCAAAATCTACAATGGAATGGTTCACAAATAAACATATCCAGGTGTTAGAATGGCCAAGTCAAAGTCCAGACCTGAATCCAATCGAGAATCTGTGGAAAGAACTGAAAACTGCTGTTCACAAACGCTCTCCATCCAACCTCACTGAGCTCGAGCTGTTTTGCAAGGAGGAATGGGCAAAAATTTCAGTCTCTCGATGTGCAAAACTGATAGAGACATACCCCAAGCGACTTACAGCTGTAATCGCAGCAAAAGGTGGCGCTACAAAGTATTAACTTAAGGGGGCTGAATAATTTTGCACGCCCAATTTTTCAGTTTTTTATTTGTTAAAAAAGTTTGAAATATCCAATAAATTTCGTTCCACTTCATGATTGTGTCCCACTTGTTGTTGATTCTTCACAAAAAATTACAGTTTTATATCTTTATGTTTGAAGCCTGAAATGTGGCAAAAGGTCGAAAAGTTCAAGGGGGCCGAATACTTTCGCAAGGCACTGTAGCTGCCCATCTAAACCAAATGGAAGGCGCACAATGTACTACTACACTAAGATTAGAAGCTGCATGATAGCAATAAATATGTGTTGTTATTGTGTCTATTGCATTCCAAACTTCTTTTTTTTTACATTCTCCTATACAACAGTGTGTGGGTCTCTATCTGTGACCTTACCTTGTTGAAACCAGTGCACCTGTGACTGGTACTGACAGGCCTACTAGGCTTAGGTCTATACAAAAGCAGTGGGTATGAATGCTATGCTAGGAAAATACAGTTAAGATAATGCAACCACTACTGTACTGAGAACAGACAACCAACCAACGGCCTCACCTAGAAGACGTTCTCCTCATCCCAGCCCTATGGGGTCTAACACTTCACCCCTCACCAAACCGCACTTACACGGCCTTATCAGTGCACAAGCAAGTGCCACCGCTTCATAAAAACACTGACAATTAACTGTCACAACGCTGACTGGATGCTCTGATAACCTTTTATTTTTCCCCCTGCACGTACCCCATACATGCAATCTCTCTCTCCATTCCTAGAGAAAGGGGGATGTGGTGTGTGTGAAGGGGAGGACAGTGACCTGAAATCTCTTCTCAATGTACTTGGAACATATTCGCTAAAATCACACAGCAGCATGATAGGTCTAACTGAGAACCAACAAGGGGCATTATGTAGACCGAATGGCAGCAGCATTGAATTAGAACAGCCCTGAAACTTGTACAATGCTTTTAAAGGGGAGCCATGCAGTGGGTTTTAGTTTAGCCAACCTATTATAGCTAAGCTAGCACATTTTAAGCACAATGTACACACCTGTTGAACTCAAAAGTTGAAAAAGAAGGGTCAATGGGTTAAAAAAAAAAATGTTTTAATCACAATAGGAAACACTACCCTCTACTGGAAAATAGATTAAATGATAGTAGGAGTACAGGTGGTAGGACAAGGATCATCAACTAGATTCAGCCGGGGGCCAATTTTTTGTTGAGAGGATGGTCGGGGGGCTGGAACTTAATTACGAATAATTTGTAGACTACAATTTGATCACAAGAAGCCCAAACATATGTTTGACTAAAACATAATCATTTCAAACCTTGCTTACATTTGTATACAATCACACATTATGCTTGGGAATACTTGGGAACAGATTTCTTAAATTAAAATCAGTAGGAGCTGATTTCCAGGTGTTTTTAGTCTTTTATGCCCAATAATAAAAATAAAAAAGAATAAAACATGTATTTATTTTGGCTCAGAAAACTTGAGGGGGCCAAATGAGACCACCGGCCCACGGGCCGCCAGTTGGGGAACCCTGCAGTAGGAGATAAAAACACAACAGATACAGAACAAACATATCACAAATTGGGGTTGTTTTAGAACATGGAAATGTTTTTAACTGACACCAAAGCTCCAAAGCTTTGAAAAAAGTTCAATGTATTTTAATGTATTCCAGATATTCTAGATATTTTATGTTTTTAGATAAAGCAACCACATAAGACGTTGTCTGACAGTAATTCAGTCGCCTTGCGGTCTTTCCTACGTCTTCCCACATTAATCTTCGATCAACCAAACACGCATCTCATCCGCTCCAAAAATACTTTACAGCAACCGAAATGTGTGTAATTATATAGACTATTAAATATCAGTTCCCCACATTGTTGTGACATCACCAAAACACTGGATAAAGTTGGTGCCACAAGCTTAGATGCACCACTTGTACAGTATGTTACTCCACCACATGAGCGCAGTTCTGCCCATTCAGTTTATAGATTTCTCTCTGTAATTGTATTTTAGTTATATTGACTAGACTATTCACTCATGCAGCAGTGTCCAAGAACTGTTGAACCAATAAACATAGGTTTTTAATTCATATTAAACCTATCACATAAATGTTATGCATACAATAAAGATCAAACAGAAAACACAACACTATGCACAGTCGTTTATTATTTGATTTGCAAAACATCTGACAAAAATAACATTACATAAACACCCATTTATAATGTCTGTTGTAATAGAAAAAAAAACATCTTAAAAAGAAATAAAAACAAAGAACATACATTGCAAGAAATTAGACAAATTACTTTGATAATTGCAGCCATATAACGCTGACATCGACAGGCAGTAATTGATAGCATATTCATCCAAATGTACGCATTGTGTTACAAACAATACTCTAAGTGCTTTTGTTGTTTCTGTCTTTCCATCGAATGTGATGTGGTGCAGTGTCTTAAAAACAGGATTATTAATTTAACAAGCGAACATTTTACAAATAATTCTTAAACAACTCAATTTTCTTGCCAATAAAGACAGCTCAAGTAGAATCACCGTCTGTTGCTAGAATAATAGGTTATTAAGTAGTATTGACCAATCTTTGAAATAAGCCATCTTGAGAAACAATATATATATATTTTTAATAGTTTTAACATACTTGAAAAAGATAATTGGAAAAGTTTGCTTGCTAACTTTCTAATCCTGCTTCACGAAACACTCCAATCTTCAAAAGGTTCCTATAGGCACTCAACTCAGGCCCTGAAGGGCCACAGTGTCTGCTGGCTGTCAATACCTATAGCTAATCGCTACTAATTCTGAACTCCTTTCACTCCCTGCATTGTTCCCCAAAGTGTAGAGTGAGGAGTACATGGGAGCCAATTCCCCATTTTCTTTGGGAAAAAGGAATTCTTTGTGAATGCAGGTAACTTTAAAGTACTTTTGAGTTAGCTTCTATCGATTTCATGTGTAGCAAGGTCTACATACACTACCGTTCAAAAGTTTGGGGTCACTTAGAAATGTCCTTGTTTTTGACAGAAAAGCTCATTTTTTGTCTAATAAAATAACATCAAATTGATCTGACAGTGTAGACATTGTTAATGCTGTAAATGACTATTGTAGCTGTAAATGGCAGATTCTTTATGGAATATCTACATAGGAGTACAGAGGCCCATTATCAGCAACCATCACTCCTGTGTTCCAATGGCACGTTGTGATAGCTAATCCAAGTTTATAATTTAAAAAAAGGCTAATTGATCATTGTAAAACCCTTTTGCAATTATGTTAACACAGCTGACAACTGGGGTGCTGATTAAAGAAGCAATAAAACTGGCCTTCTTTAGACTAGTTGAGTATCTGGAGCATCAGCGTTTGTGGGTTCGATTACAGGCTCAAAATGGCCAGAAACAAATCACTTTCTTTTGAAACTTGTCCGTCTATTCTTGTTCTGAGAAATGAAGGCTATTCCATACGAGAAATTGCCAAGAACCTGAAGATCTCGTACAACGCTGAGTACTACTCCCTTCAAAGAACAGCGCAAACTGGCTCTAACCAGAATAGAAAGAGGAGTGGGAGGGCCCGGTGCACAACTGAGCAAGAGGACAAGTACATTAGAGTGTCTAGTTTGAGAAACAGACGCCTCACAAGTCCTCAACTGGCAGCTTCATTAAATAATACCCGCAAAACACCAGTCTCAACGTCAACAGTGAAGAGGCAACTCCGGGATGCTGGCCTTCTAGGCAGAGTTGCAAAGAAAAAGCCATATCTCAGACTAGCCAATAAAAATAAAAGATTAAGAACACAGACACTAGACACAGGAAGTTAAGAAAAAAGAGTTATGGACAGACAAATCTAAGTTTGAGGTGTTTGGATCGCAAAGAAGACAATTCTTGAGACGCAGAAAAAATGAAAAGATGCTGGAGGAGTGCTTGATGCCATCTGTCAAGCATGGTGGAGGCTATGTGACGGTCTGGGGGTGCTTTGGCGGTGGTAAAGTGAGAGATTTGTACAGGGTAAAAGGGATCTTGAACAAGGAAGGCTATCACTCCATTTTGCAATTCCATGCCATACCCTGTAGACGGCGCTTAATTGGAGCCATTTTCATCACAGGACAATGACCCAAAGCACAGCTCCAAGCTATGCAAGAACTATTTAGGGAAGAAGCAATCAGCTTGAATTCTGTCTATAATGGTAGTTGCCAGCACACTCACCAGATCTCAACCCTATTGAGCTGTTGTGGGAGTAGCTTGACTGTATGGTACGTAAGAAGTGCCCATCAAGCCAATCCAACTTGTGGGAGGTGCTTCAGGAAGCATGGGGTGAAATCTCTTCAGATTACCTCAACAAATTGACAACTAGAATAACAAAGGTCTGCAAGACTGTAATTGCTGCAAATGGAGGATTCTTTGACGAAAGCAATGTTTGAAGGACACAATTATTATTTCAATTAAAAATCATTATTTATAACCGTGTCAACGTCTTGACTATATTTCCTATTCATTTTGCAACTCATTTCATGTATGCTTTCATGGAAAACAAGGACATTTCTAAGTGAACCCAAACTTTTGAACGGTAGTGTACCTCCAATAGCTAGCATGATGATTGATTATCAAACTGGCAGATTTTTCTAGACACATTTTGTCTTTTCTTATTTAAAGTTCTGTTTGAAAACAAATGGTCAAAATTGAGACAGTTAGTTGGAAAGATAGTAGAGAGCATTGCCAAAAAGTATTCAAAAACAGTACTCAAAGATATTAAAGCAGTTACTCAACATCTTTAATTGGTACTAACTGAGCAATGTCGGGCAGGGCAGAATTGTTTTTGTTTGCCCGCGCTACAGACGGCTATATAGGTCCACTAATACAGGACTTGTAAAGGCCTACCTTTGTTAAAAAAATAAAAAATAAAAAAATGTTTTCATAATGTAATTACGATTTTTCAGGGGGTGCTGCAGCACCCCTACTTCCCGCGGCTATGGTAGCTGGCGATTAATATTACACTGATCAATTAAAGCGGTTTAATCAAAGTTTATAAATGGGCATCTACTTCCTCAAGTCCACATTGTTCAAATAGGAACTTGCCCCATGTGTGCTTTTCTAGAACCAGCTTGTCCTAGCTTCAGACCAACCTAAACTACTCAGCTTTACAAAAACTACACAACACGACACTGTGGCCTCCTATGTCCTGGTTAGCATATTTCTGCTGGGTGATACTCAACCGTGCCAATGGTAGTAAGAATAACAACATTCCCATCAATCTGTGATGTTCTTGATAAAAGCAGCATTAAATGGATACTGAGGGTTGTCCTCTCAGAACTTTTGCCCTTTCCTGAAAATCTGAAGATCTATATGGAATAGTCTACTCTAAAAAGGTGGGTTGGTGCATAAGAGTGGAGAAAATGAGCTGAGAGAAGGAGGGAAGGAGAGAGAGAAGAGATGGATTGGGGAAAGGGGACAGAGTGAGAGACATCTAGTGAGGGCAAAGACCATTCCAACTGTGCCAAGAGGAGCAGACACTCCAACTCTCTGACCGAAACCATATGACTCATGACCTCTCTATACAGAGGTCACAGTTAAGTCTCTGGCTGCGTTTCATTCCAGGATGTTGCTCCCTCCCTTCTGTCCTTCAATGAAAGCCGAATATGGCGGAAACCAGGTGGAGGTATTTCTTACATACAGCTACCCAGTTGTCAGACGTGCGATATGCGAGTGAACTAAGAAAAAAAGGGAGGAAACCACGTATTAGAATGAAACGCAACCCCGGCCAACCCAAACCCAGCCTGGAATCCCATTGGTCAGAATGCAGGCACAATTAAACCACAACCTCTGGTGGGTTTTTGTGCGTTACTTAAAAAATGCAATGCTTTTAGTTGAAAAATACTTTACAAAAAAATAAAAAATACCAATGACTTCATTAGCTGTATAGTCTCCCAGTCTGCATGATGAGACATCTTTGAGGTAATCAAAGTGTTTCATTAGACAGCAATAAATACCAACACATATTACAAAAGTAAAAACAGAGGCAACTGCTTTAATGCTAAAGCATAATCTGTAGCTAAAAGAGGTAGATCATTGTTGTGTACATCCATTGTGGACACTCCTTTTTAATGTTTGAAGAAGAACAAAATAAAAATCTACACGTCGAAATCAACGGTACTGTGTATCAATCCCTGTCACATTCAAAACATTTATTGAAAGGCAATCTCACTCGATCAAAACGATTCGTATAATGTTCTTTAAAGAAAAAAAAAATCTATTTGTGAGTTGAATTTCTAATCATTTTTTAAAACTGGATTTGTAATGGGTAATTGCTTTGTACAACCTTTATACATAAGAACTTCAAATATGAGACTGTTAAGCTAGCTGATGCTGGTGTACCATGGGCTGTAATGTAGGCGTTCACCCTCTGTTTGACATAGAAATATAAACAAGACAAGAAAAGACATAGCCTACTGTATTAACCTCAACATTTCTAGTTGAATTTCGTTTAATAAATGGTTCCTAAAGGTAACTGACAAAATAAAGGAAACGCCAACAAAGTGTCTTAATAGGGCGGTGGGCTGCTACGAGACACCAGAACAGCTTCAATGGTCCTTGGCATAGATTCTACCAGTGTCTGGAACTCTATTGGAGTGATGCGACACCATTCTTCTACGAGAAATTCTGTTGAAGGTGGTGGAAAATGCTGTCTCAGGAGCTGCTCCAGAATCTCCCATTTGGGTTGAGATCTGGTGACTGAGACACACACACCCTTTAAACCCCCTATGCTAATTTGAGACCCCCCCTCTTTCAAAGTCACTGAGATCTCTTCTTCTAGCCATGGTAGCCAAAATAATGGGTAACTGGGCATTTTTATACATGACCCTAAGCACGATGGGATGTTAATTGCTTAAATCATTTAGGAACCACACCTGTGTGGAAGCTCCTGCTTTCAATATACTTTGCATCCCTCATTTGCCCAAGTGTTTCCTTTATTTTGGCAGTTACCTGTATGTTCCAGTTCGGCGTTCAATAAAAATGTCAGAGCTAAAATTGAGACATTCTAAGTCGATGAATGAAAATGAAAAAAATGCTTAATTTGGATTACTGATCAAAAATCTATAGAAATAAACTTAAGAGTTTGCTTGTCCGACCCATTGTTAATGCTATTGAACAGCTTATTAGGTGAAAAGTCAAAAGTTTATATCAATGGTCATAAAGCCACATTAGGCCTTTTCTTCATCAAGCGTTTTGGAATATCCCCTCCGGTTGTTGACTGAATATTGAGCAGCGATAACTGTGCAAACCAGATGCGAGCGAGAGAGACCTCTCCTTACCCTGTACTTCTTTAAAGGGGAGATTTGTGACAACATCCCGCCCTGTGGCACTTACATGATACCCGAGCCTTATACGTACATATCGAAAATCAATACTGTATATCTATATCTCATCAACTGAAAACAATCAACTCTCTTTATGTACACACAGAGATATGCATGTGGAAAGGAAATTAAAAACCAAAGCCGCCCAAAATGCACAAGTCATCTAACAACCGTAAACTCGCAACACACCATAACCTTCACCAAACTGACATGAACACGAGTGGTACTGAGTAAAAGGAATCATGTAGCCTATCATCACCTTAATAAAACACATCCCGAGAAAGAGGAACTTGTCAATCAACAGTATGAACTAAAATAATTCCACGAATCATCAGGTGCCTATGTAAGTGAATTCCTAACACTAGGTATTTAGTGTGTTTTGCAAAACAATATCACTTCATACGACTTATATAGCTTATCGATAAAAATCCATTAAAAAGTCATTTTTCTGCAGTCATTCAACGGAACATTTGCTATGGTGGCTGGGAGGGGACATAACAAAATAATGAATGACTGTCAATAAGGGGGAGAGTGATGGAATAGGCTGTGGTCCACTATCTGACGTCTAATGTTGATGTTGATGTTTTAAAGCAATGACAAGGTTTACTGTATGCTAAGAACACAATGTTCTGATTACGTTCCTTCAACAGTAGGAAGACAGAGTCCTTGTTCTCACCCACGTCCTGCAAAAAGACCACAAAATAGCCCTCTCTGTAGCCTATAGTGATGATGTCATAACTAAGTGCCACAGTAGTTTCTGTTTGGCCAATCACGAGTCCGGTTGAAGCAGAAGTGGCACTCGCGTACAGGGACTGAAGGACAGGATGTACAATAGAGAGCCGTCTACCTCGACTCACGCAATTCATTTACCCTCTTTTTGACAATTTCCCTAGATGATGTCAGTGTCTTAGCTTCGAGGCCACAGCTATAGGCTGACATAATTGGAAGTCAATGTGTCATGCCCATTAAAACAGAAGGAGATACTATAGGCTCCGGGGACAAGTAACCCCTAGGTACAGATCAAGGCTCAGCTTCTTCCTTCCCCAATCCTAAACTTAACCATTAGTAATGGAAATGACCCAATGTCAAAGTCTAAGGGCAACTTCACCATACACCAAGATCTCGCTATAGCCTCTTCGGCCAGTTTCCGGCACACAGATTAGGCTAAGCCTAGTCCTGGACTAAACATGAATTTAATAAAATGTGTCCAGGGAAAGCGGTCCTCAGTGTCCATTCACTTGCTTTACAATATCATATACATGTAGGTCATTTTGAACACTGGAGCAGGTGATATGACATTAAATGTGGTCAACAGGTGCTCCCTAAAAACCTTTAAGGTCTCTGTAGGGTAGCCTTAATAGTTCATAATAAGGGATTGGAATGAAGTGCTTTACATTGTATGGGTGAACTCACCTAATCCACACAGCCAATGTGTTGCCCACCCTTGGGTGACCTTACACACTGTTCGTGCATGGACAGGGGAATGAAGAGATCGAAAGCATATGAGTTGATTCTACTTTACACAAGTACAATAGCACATCTGAGACATAGAAATAAACATATTAGATATATCAATTGTGTATCTACAGCCCAATGAAATCAATAGCTACTAATGAATACGAGCCACATTTCTTTAAACTGGCTTTTTTTGTATTTATCTCCCTCTATATGGCTTATATTAGAGAGCAGCACTGTATATTCAGCTTGTATAACATCCTTTTTCTCCCAAATGACTAACCAAAGTAAAGGCGCCAACCACCCATCGACGACACAACCTTAGCCAACGCGTCAATCAATCACTCACCCACACCCAAAAATATATAGATTCATCTATATAGATATATATATATATATATATATAAGTAGAAAAGTTTGGACACACAGACTCATTCCAGGGGTTTTCTTTATTTTTTTTACTATTTTCTACATTGTAGAACAATAGTGAAGACATCAAAACTATGAAATAACACATATGGAATCATGTAGTAACCAAAAAAGTGTTAAACAAATCAAATATATTTTAGATGTTAGATTCTTCAAAGTAGCCAACCTTTGCCTTGATGACAGCCTTGCACACTCTTGGCATTCTCTCAACCAGCTTCATGAGGTATTCACCTAGAAAGGATTTCAATTAACAGGTGTGCTTTGTTAAAAGTTAATTTGTGGAATTTGTTTGTGAGCCAATCAGTTGTTTGTGACAAGGTAGGGGTGGAATACAGAAGATAGCCCTATTTGGTAAAAGACCAAGTCCATATTATGGCAAGAACAGCTCAAATAAGCAAAGAGAAATGACAGTCCATCATTACTTTAAGACAAGAACTTTGAAAGTTTCTTCAAGTGCAGTCGCAGAAACTGGCTCTCATGAGGACCGCCACAGGAAAGGAAGACCTAAAGTTACCTCTGCTGCAGAAGATACGCTCATTAGAGTTAACTGCACCTCAGATTGCAGCCCAAAATAATGCTTCAAGTAACAGACATCTCAACATCAACTGTTTAGAAGAGACTGCATGAAATCAGGCCTTTATGGTCAATTTGCTGCAAAGAAACCACTACCAAAGAACACCAATAAGAAGAGACTTGCTTGGGCCAAGAAACATGAGCAATGGACATTAGACCGGTGGAAATCTGTTCTTTGGTCTGATGTGGCGAAATTTGAGATTTTTTATTCCAATCGCCGTGTCTTTGTGAGAC
Organism: Salmo salar; assembly: GCF_965601325.2. Taxonomy (NCBI): domain Eukaryota; kingdom Metazoa; phylum Chordata; class Actinopteri; order Salmoniformes; family Salmonidae; genus Salmo; species Salmo salar. Next base: position 50,187,909 of record NC_138302.1, read on the forward strand.
GTAGAGTAGATGACCGGATGATCTACGCATGTGTGGTTCCCAGAGTGAAGCATGGAGGAGGAGGTGTGATGGTGTGGGAGTGCTTTGCTGGTGACATTGTCAGTGATTTATTTAGAATTCAGGGCACACTTAACCAGCATGGCTACCACAGAATTGTGCAGTGGTACGTCATCCCATCTGGTTTGCGCTTAGGGGACTATCATTCGTTTTTCAACAGGACAATGACCCAAAACACACCTCCAGGCTGTGTAAGGGCAATTTGACCAAGGAGAGTGATGGAGTGTTGCATCAGATGACCCGGCCTCCAGAATCACCTGACCTCAACCTAATTGAGATTGGAATGAGTTGGACCACAGAGTGAAGGAAAAGCAGCCAACGAGTGCTCAGCATATGTTGGAACTCCTTCAAGACTGCTGGAAAAGCATTCCTCATGAAGCTGGTTGAGAGAATGCCAAGAGTGTGCAAAGCTGTCATCAAGGCAAAGAGTGGCTACTTTGAAGAATCTAACATCTAAAATATATTTTCACTTTTTTGGTTACTACATGATTCCATATGTATGATTTCATAGATTTGATGTCTTAACTATTATTCTACGATGTAGAAAATAGTAAAAATAAAGAAAAACCCTTGAATGAGTAGGTATGTCCAAACTTTCACTGGTACTGTATATATATATAAAAAAAAGTTGAGAAAGCATAGTGTTTCAGAGAGAGAAAGTGAGATAAGTCATAAAACACGGTCATCAATATCATGTTTGCATATATAATCCAAGAATATCTTACTAAGCGTTAGTAGTAGTAATATCTATGTAGCCCTATGTACAGCTGCGCGGTCATTGTATCGATACGTAGTATTTACAGGATGCAGCCACTGGAGGGCTGAGCAGCATACAACACCGGAGGACTCAGACGTGTCAAAAAACTAAACAGAAAACGGTCCATCCGAGTCCTCAAGACATTCTTTTCAACTAATTCCACTTCCGAGTTGGAAACGAAAGGGGTGATATCTGTGAAGAAGCAGCTTTGAAACACTCCACCTACTAAAAACTGTACATTTGAGGAAAAAAAATGAACAATTCATGGAATTGTTTTAAGATCCTGTCCAGATAACTTGCATGGTTTGTGGCTATAATACAAAAAGACGTGGACAGTAGAGTAACTGACCTAACTATGCATTTCCAGTCAGAGTTTGGCATTGTAGCCCTTTAAAAACGGTGGTATAACTTAAACATAGACATATATTAATAGATACGCATGAGTACAGGTAGCAGTGTTCGTGATACATAGAAGTTGTAGCTAAGTCTATTTAGAGCTATCATAATCCCCCCCCCCCACCCTAAACAACCAGAGCTCTGGCTTGGTTTGATTGACAGCTTGTTTTAGTGACTAAACAGCCACAGCTCCCACACACTATTCCGACACCAAACTATTTCCAGGTTACAGATAATATTCCGTAGGCTGTATGAATCTATTCAGAGTATACACATTTCCTTCATCAATTCCTAGAGGCTAGTTAGCAAAAGCTAGCGCAAATGGTGAGTGTGCACATAAAAGGCATCATGTGGCTACACTAGAAGCCTGGAAGCTTAGAGAGCGTTGACAATACCTTTGGCAGAGGTGAAGAACGTGCGTTTTGCTGCGTATACGGTACACTCAAACACTTGCCCTTGAGGGAAGCGATTGAGCGGAATAACCGGAGAAAGGATGAGAGAAACATGTGGAAATACTTTGCAGGCACTGTTTTTGCTCCAGGGAGGACGTAGTATGTATTTGCTATCCACGATTGAAATGTTATCATGCATTTTGAAGGTTCTATACTGTGTGTATTTCTGAATACAAAAACTGAGAGGAGAAAATCAGAGGTAGCTCCAACATATTGGCTAACTGTATAAGTGAGTGTCCTTACGTGTGTGTGTATGTGTGTAATCATATGTATGAGTGATCATACACCGCCATGCATAAAAGCAGCACTTGCATGACACACACACAAAAAGCACACGGTGTACTGTATGTACCGGCACACAAGACGCAATACTGTTTGGCAATATACTGTCTCTTAAATACCAAGGTAAGCGTACATGTCAAATATAGGCAGAAGTTCCATGTATGTATGGTTCTGAAGTAAATTCCCTTGTTTGTATCATTCGCTCCCCATCGCTTTGCATGTTCCAGTCAACAGCTCCTCAGGTACCCAGTCCCAGGCCTGACCTACCGAAGCTCCTCACGCACACACGGCAGGGAACTTTCTACACACACACACACACACACACACACACACACACACACACACACACACACACACACACACACACACACACACACACACACACACACACACACACACACACACACACACACACACACACACACACACACACACACACACACACACACACTTCTATTACCCCCCCTCCCCCCTCCCCCCTCCCTCACAAGACACACTTACATTCACACCATCCACAGTCCGTCTAACCACATTCCTCATAGCTCCCACCTCATACTCTCCTCCCACCTCTCCTATGACCCTTCGTCCACCTCATCCACCTCCATCAAAGGTCACCAAAAAGTGTTAATTTAGGAGACCTCGCTGCCGAACACCTCCAGCACCAGCGGGGTCAGCTGCATGCTGTGCTCGGGCTGGAAGGACAGCGAGCGGTACTGCTTGGAGTGCTCTTCGTTCAGGCTGCGCAGGTCCGCCAGCTTCTGGATCATTTTGGCATACACGAGGCGGCCGCCAGGGTGGTGCAGCTGGATGTAGGCCTGCAGCGTCTCCGACAAACGGTCCTGCAGGGTCTCGATGCGCCCGTGATCCTGCACGCCCGGACGGTCTGGAGGGGAGAGAAAGGAGGGAGAGGCGCAAGGAGACACGGACGGTAAGACTTTTAAAGGGCTTCTTCGTATTCAGCATCGTCCAGCGCCATACTAGACAGTGTCTACACATGAAGGGAGGGGGAAGACATGGCTGGTAAGACTTTAAAGGGCTTCTTCATTCTCATTATCTCCTGCACCATACCAGACAGTGTCTACACATGAAGGGAGTGGGAAGACATGGCTGGTAAGACTTTAAAGAGGCTATATAGAACTTTTGCCTCAGAGAGGTGCTCTTGAGCCAAAATGAGTCCGCTAAATGTCCAGAAATGAAGTCCAGAAATTACCTTATTGTATGAAAAGTGGCACACCTCCCCATAGCCATGACCAAAAGCTTATGGTAGCCTAACATCAGCCTAAAACTAAGCATATGTGTGGTTTCATAGGAAAATAAATCAATTAGGTTAATATTATATAATGTACAAATACGCTTGCATGTATATTTTAGCCTACAGTAAACTGGGAAATCTACACTGAGTGTACAAAACATTAAGAACACATAGACTGTCCAGGTGAATCCAGGTGAAAGCTATGATCCCTTATTGATGTCACTTGTTAAATCCACTTCAATCAGTGTAGATGAAGGGGAGGAGACCAGTTAAAGAAGGATTTTTAAGCCTCAAGTCAATTGAGACATGGATTGTGTATGCGTGCCATTCAGAGGGTGAAAAGGCAAGACAAAATATTTAAGTAGCTTTGAACGGCGTATGGTCGTAGGTGCCAAGGCACCTGTTTGAGTGTGTCAAGAACTGCAACACTACTGTGTTTTTCACGCTCAACAGTTTCCTGTGTGTATCAAGAATGGTCCACCACCCAAAGGACATCCAGCAAACTTGACCCATATTGACACAAATTTATGCTGTTCTGAGGGCAAAAGGGGGTGCAACTCAATATTAGTAAGGTGTTCCTAATGTTTTTGTATACTCAGTGTATATACACACATATTATCAGACACTAAGGAATTCATGAGACAAGAAATTGAATAATATTAATTTACAAACACAGGCACGCAGTGCATGCATGTACAGTGCATTCAGAAAGTATTCACACCGCTTGACTTTCTCCATATTTTGATTCGTTACAGCCTTATTCTAAAATGGATTAAAAATAATAATAATCACAAAGCAAAAACAGGTTTTTACACATTTTTGCAAATGTAAAACGGAAATATCACATTTACATAAGTATTCAGACCCTTTACTCAGTACTTGAAGCACCTTTGGCAGCGATTACAGCCAGATTACAGTGTCTTCTTGGGTATGACGCTACAAGCTTGGCACACCTGTATTTGGGGAGTTGCTCCCATTCTTCTCTGCAGATCATCTCAAGCTCTGTCAGGTTGGATGGGAGTGTCGTTACACAGCTTTTTTCAGGTCTCTCCAGAGATGTTTGATTGGGTTCAAGTGCGGGTTCTGGCTGGGCCACTCAAGGTCATTCAAAGACTTGTCCCAAAGCCACTCCTACGTTGTCTTGGCTGTGTGCTTAGGGTCATTGTCCTGTTGGAAGGTGAATCTTCGTCCCAGTCTGAGCACTCTGGAGCAGGTTTTCATCAAGGATCTCTCTGTACTTTGCCTCCGTTCATCTTTCCTGAGATCCTGATTTGTCTCCCAGTACCTGCCGCTGAAAAACATCCCCAAAACTGCCACCACTATGATTCACTGTAGGGATGGTGCCAGATTTACTCCTGACGTGACGCTTGGCATTCAGGCCAAAGTGTTCAATCTTGGTTTCATCAGACCAGAGAATCTTGTTTCTCATGGTCTGAGAGTACTTTAGCTGCCTTTTGGCAAACTCCAAGCGGGCTGTCATGTGCCTTTTACTGAGGAGTGGCTTCCGTCTGGCCACTTTACCATAAAGGCCTGATTGGTGGAGTGCTACAGAGATGGTTGTCCTTCTGGAAGGTTCTCCCATCTCCCCAGAGGAACTCTAGAGCTCTGTCAGAGTTATCATCGGGTTCTTGGTCACTTCACTGACCAAGGCCCTTCTCCCCCGATTGCTCAGTTTGGCCGGGCTTGGTGGTTCTAAACTTCTTTCATTTAAGAATGATGGAGGCCACTGTGCTCTCAGGGACCTTCAATTCCTTTGACCTCATGACTTGGTTTTTGCTCTGACATGCACTGTCAACTGTGGGACCTTATATAGACAAGTGTGTGCCTTTCTAAATCATGTCCAATCAATTGAATTTACCAAAGATGGACTCCAATCAAGTTGTAGAAACATCTCAACCATGATCAATGGAAACAGGATGCACCTGAGCTCAATTTTGAGTCTTATAGGAAAGGTTCTGAATACTTATGTAAATAAGGTATTTCTGTTTTTATTTGTAAGAAATGTACAAACATTCCTAACCACCTGTTATCACTTTGTCATTATGGCATATTGTGTGTAGATTGATGAGGGAAACAATTGATTTAATCCATTTCAGAATAAGGCTGTAACGTAACAAAATGTGGAAAAAGTCAAGGGGTCTGAATACTTTCCGAATGCACTGTATATGCACATGTTATCGTCAACCTCACTGACGAAAATGTACAAAATATACACACACGCACAGGTGTGTGAACTTCAGCACAAAGACACACAACCCCCCCCCCCCCCCCCCCCACACACACACACACAAGCTAACTGATCCTCACAAAAACAAGCAGACTCACATAAACAATTCATGACAGACACACACACTACCCGAACCCCCCCCCCACACACATACACCCAGTGTCAGCGTGTACCTGGGGAGAGTAGGCAGATGGCCATGAGCAGCACGTGTTCCTCCTCGTGGAGGTTGAGTTTTTTCAGGCCCACCTGGAATTTGACCAGAGGCTCCAGCAGCTCCAGAGTGTGGCCCGCTGCAGGACACAACACACACACGCACACGCACACACACACACACACACACACACACACACACACACACACACACACACACACACACACACACACACACACACACCGTCAATCAGATCAGATAACAATCACGATATACAGTACCAGTCAAACGTTTGGACACACCTACTCATTCAAGGGTTTTTCTTTTTATTAAGAGTGTGCAAAGCTGTCATCAAGGCAAAAGGGTGGCTACTTTGAAGAATCTCAAATATAAAATATATTTTGGATTTGTTTAACACTTTTTTGGTTCCGTATGTGTTATTTCATAGTTTTGATGTCTTCACTATTATTATACTATTATTCTGCAGTGTATAAAATAGTAAAAATAGAGAAACACCCTTGAATGAGCAGGTTTGTCCAAACTTTTGAGTGGTACTGTATCTCTCATTATATTGTTTAACACTAAGGATTGGTGTGGTTTTGTGAGATAAGAAATTGATTTATATTATATAATGTATGTGATATATTATACAGTATATCTACACTGAACAAAAAATATAAACACAACATGTAAAGTGTTGGTCCCATGTTTCATGAGCTGAAATGAAATGTCTCTAAAACGTTGTGCACAGATTTGTTTACATCCCTGCTAGTGAGCATTTCTCATTTGCCAAGATAATCCATCCACCTGACAGGTGTAGCATATCAAGAAGCTGATTAAACAGCATGATCATTACACAGGTGCACCTTGTGCTGTGGACAATAAAAGGCCACTCTAAAATGTGCAGTTTTCTCACACAGCACAATGCCACAGATGTCTCAAGTATTGAGGGAGCATGCAATTGGCATGCTGACTGCAGGAATGTCTACTAGAGCTGCTGCCAGAATGTTCATTTCTCTACCATAAGCCAAGCCCAATGTCGTTTTAGAGAATTTGGCAGTACGTCCAACCGGCCCCTCAACTGCAGACCACATGTAACCACGCCCAGGACCTCCACATCCGGCCTCTTAACCTGCGGGATCGTATGAGACCAGCCACATGGACAGCTGATGAAACCATGGGCTTTGCATAAGCGAAGAATTTTTGCACAAACTGTCAGAAACTCATCTGCATGCTCGTCATCCTCACCAGGGTCTTGAGCAGACTGCAGTTCGGTGTCGTAACCGACTTTAATAGGCAAATGCTCATCTTCGATGGCCACTGGCACACTAGAGAAGTGTGCTCTTCACAGATTTATTCCTGTTTCAATTATACTGGGCAGATGGCAGACAGAGTGTATGGTGTCGTGTGGGCGACCGGTTTGCTGATGTCAACGTTGTGAATAGAGTGCGGTAGGGTTATGGTATGGGCGTGAATAAGCTACTGACAACAAACACAATTGCATTTTATTGATGGCAATTTGAATGCACAGAGGTACCGTGACGAGATCCGGAAGCACATTGTTGTGCCATTAATCCGCTGCCATCACCTCATGTTTCAGCATGATATTGCACGGACCCATGACGCAAGGGTCTTTACACAATTTCTTGGAGCTGAAAATGTCCCAGTTCTTCCATGGCCTGCACCAGACATGTCACCCATTGAGCATGTTTGGGACGCTCTTGATCGACGTGTACGACAACGCATTATAGTTCTCATCAATATGCAGCAACTTCGCACATCCATTGGAGAGAAGTGGGACAACAATTCCACAGGCCACACTCAACAGCCTGTTCAACTCTAAACGAAGGAGGCAAATGGTGGTCACACCAGATACTGACTGGTTTTCTGATCCGCACCCCTACCTTTTATTTAAGGTATCTGTGACCAACAGATGCATATCTGTATTCCCAGTCACGTGGAATCCATAGACTAGGGCCTAATGAATTTATTCCAATTGACTGATTTCCTTATATGAACTGTAACTCAGTAAAATCGTTGAAATTGTTGCATGTTGCGTTTATATTTTTGTTCATTGTATGTCTCTTATTCATTATAATTTCAAAGGCCAAACTGATCCTAGTTTAGCACTCCTAGATTACAAGGGCCCAGATAACAAATAACTGTTGATTATGGTTTCCCTAACACTCCTCTCAATGCCATTTTCAAAGATGTATGGGTTTATTTCCAATTATTGATCTTACGGTTTTCACATGGTTTCCCTAACACTGAGGATTTGTGTGGTTTCATGAATAAGAAATGGATTAACTGAATAGCATACAAGTCGTAGCGTTGTCGACGGAAACGTGTAGTTTACCTCAGTTCACTTTAGTTAGGTGGTAAACGCAACTACATGTCTCCTGGTTGTCTACTTTGGAACATAACAAAAGGAAAATGAGAAAAAAGCAAGTTGCCAACTTAACAACCAAAAAAAGTCTACTTGTGCGTTATCAATTGTTGAATGAATTGTTAGTTATTAATTATCTCTATTTACTTCTATTGAATAATACTGCAGCTGGTTAACAATCATAGCCTGCTTATTCAAATCGCCTTGTAACAAAGGAGAATGGAGTGTCGCTAGACAAAAGCTGACAAAGTAACTATAGCTACAGAAGACAACAACAGCATCATTTTGAGTGAAAATACAAAATGGGTACAATGCTTGTTTTCCTTGTTTTCAGGAAAAGTCTGGCTAATTTGCTGTCGAGCCCGACTAAAACTCCAATTGACTGGTCGGCCACAGAGATGCCATGGCTAACTTAGGTTTGTCTTCTAGGACAAAGCCAAATTCGTTCTGTGAGAGACCAGACACTTTGTGAGAGTCTTGGTCTAGAGTGACATTCTTCGGTTGATCTGTAAAAATACCCGAGGCTTCTTTGAAAGGCAAATGAATGCCGTGCCTTGAGGGTCTGCGGATGGGTGTATGGTGTGTGTGAGAGTACGTGTTTATAGGTACACGTGCCAAAGTGTGTTTACACTCCATTTCAGCGTTCCTGGCGGAACTGACACACAGTCATGATAGGAAGGCCACGGGACATGTACTGGAGAGTGTATTGGAGAGTGTGTATCTGTGTGTTTTGTGCCTGCACAAACGCATGCATTTTTGTTACCCTTTCTCGCTCACCTTTAGTGGCAGCAATGGTTGTCAAGTGAGTGTGTGTGGGAGTGTCACATTGACTCGCCTTTTTTTAAAGTGGTGTCCCCCACAGTTTCAGAACACGTCCTCTAAGCGAAATGACTGGTGTTTGTGTGTGTGTGCTAGTGCTAGTGCCATCGTTGACAGAGTACAATGGTTTATGACTGCCTATGTTGTGTGTGTCGATCTCAGGGTCTGTGTTCCGTCCTCACACATACATGTGTGTGCTAGCCTGCCTAAGTCTCGTACCTTTAGTGACGTCGTTGACGCAATACTTGAAGTCGGGCCCTCCGCAGCTCCAGGACATGTCCTCCAGGTTGAAGGACTGGTTGGAGCGCAGCATTATCACCTCGATGGCACTCGATTTGAGCAGGGCAATCTGGTCCTCAGCCGTCAGCTCCCTGGAAGGATTACAACCAGGGGTGTATTCATTAGCGCACACCGCAGAAAAAAAAGATTTTGCAGCGGGAAACAGAAAGGAGCGTTTCTCATTGTTTAAGTCGTTTTTCTTCCGTTTGGTAGTTAATGAACGTGAATCAGGAAGATGGCATCTGTTAAAAGAAGAGGACATAATCAGTCGGCTTACGGTCTTCTTACGGTCAGAAAGAGATTGAGATTTAGGTTGTAGATTGAGATTTAGGAGACGGTTGGTTCCAGCCCACGATATCTGATTGGTCAAAGAAATCAGTCGTTCCAGTCGCACAGTGGGCTAATGGTCAGACAGGGGTTAAGTTAACCTGTTGGGTCTAGGGGGCAGCATTTGCACGTCTGGATAAAAAAAATGTACCCGATTTAATCTGGTTACTAATCCTACCCAGTAACTAGAATATGCATATACTTATTATATATGGATAGAAAACACTCTAAAGTTTCCAAAACTGTTTGAATGGTGTCTGTGAGTATAACAGAACTCATTTGGCAGGCAAAACCCTGAGACATTTTCTGACAGGAAGTGGATACCTGATGTGTTGTATTGATTTTAAACCTATCCCATTGAAAAACACAGGGGTTTAGGAATATTTTGGCACTTCCTATTGCTTCCACTAGATGTCACCAGCCTTTACAAAGTGTTTTGAGTCTTCTGGAGGGAGATCTGACCGAACAAGAGCCATGGAACGGTGATGTCCCATTAGACACCTGGCGCGCTACTTCATGTTGGGTACCCTCGTTCCAATACGTTATAAAAGGCTATGCATTCGTCCACCTTGAATATTATTCATGTTCTGGTTAAAAAAGGCCCTAATGATTTATGCTATACAACGTTTGACATGTTTGAACGAACGGAAATATATTTTTTCCCCTCGTTCATGACGAGAAGTCCGGCTGGCTTACATCATGTGCTAACGAGACGGAGATTTTTGGACATAAATGATGAGCTTTTTTGAACAAAACTACATTCGTTATGGACCTGTGATACCTGGAAGTGACATCTGATGAAGAGAATCAAAGGTAATGGATTATTTACATAGTATTTTCGATTTTAGATCTCCCCAACATGACGTCTAGTCTGTATCGCAACGCGTATTTTTCTGGGCACAGTGCTCAGATTATTGCAAAGTGTGATTTCCCAGTAAGGTTATTTTTAAATCTGGCAAGTTGATTGCGTTCAAAAGATGTAAATCTATAATTCTTTAAATGACAATATAATATTTTACCAATGTTTTCTAATTTTAATTATTTAATTTGTGACGCTGACTTGACTGCCGGTTATTGGAGGGAAACGATTTCCTCAACATCAATGCCATAGTAAAACGCTGTTTTTGTATATAAATATGAACTTGATAGAACTAAAAATGCATGCATTGTCTAACATAATGTCCTAGGAGTGTCATCTGATGGAGATTGTAAAAGGTTAGTGTATCATTTTAGCTGGTTTTATGGTTTTGGTGACCCTGTCTTTGACTTGACAAAACATTACACACAACTCTTGTAAATGTACTGTCCTAACATACTCTAAATTTATGCTTTCGCCGTAAAACCTTTTTGAAATCGTAAAACGTGGTTAGATTAAGGAGATGTTTATCTTTCAAATGGTGTAACATAGTTGTATTTTTGAAAAATTTGAATTTTGACATTTATTTGGATTCAAATTTGCCGCTCTTGAAATGCACCTGCTGTTGATGGAGTGCACCACAGGTGGCACGCTAGCGTCCCACCTAGCCCCAAGAGGTTAAAAGGCTGGGGGATCTAGATCTAGCTATAGGGGGTAAATAGTGGAAGGATCTGGTGACACTTTAGATAGATGGGGCACAAGATAGCTATTGGCTATTCATAACACCTTTATAAACTCCACTCACAAGTGGTGATATAAGGAAGTTCATGTCATGTTCATGTAGGTGGTTTTCCTACCCTGTCATTGAGTTACCAAAGATGTATACCCATTAGTTTGAGCAGTTGTGTTGTGCAATCGAGATAAATAATTGTCTAGAGTTGTAAGGCGCTGTATCTCACACATGCATGCGCGCGTCCACACACACACACACACACACACACACACACACAATGTGTATAATGACGTCCAGGAAAGACAGGCCCTTTTCCATGACCTCCATGACACTGAGCGATGGCCTCTGTTGGCAAACTTGACATGCACCAAAAGGAGCAAACACTGTACGACAACACAAGGTCTGTTGTCGGGTGAAAAAACAACAACCCGTCATATCTGTCACGGCAGAAGTTAAGAGTTTCCGCAGGAACTTCTATGTCATATCCGTCACAAACTCTGTCATATTCGTCACGGCAGGTGTTACGAGTTTCCCCAGAAACTTGTATATCCATTATGGCTAACGAGCTGCAATCAGTAGATATTATAGCCCCTGAGGGGATAAATGAAGTTGTACAGGATTGAATTGAAAATGTTATTTATTTTTGATGATTTGTTTTGTATTCTTTGTACTATTTCAGGGTAAACGTACTGAAGACCCCTAGTTCTTTACTGACGCAATATGACCTTCGACCTAATCAACCAATCACATCTTCAGTGCGATGTTAAAGATGCAAGCTGTAATTTTGACAGCCTGTTTCTGCCACTAGGCTTGCTTTAAGCTGAGGGATGGGGCTTGAGAAAGAACCACTCTCAAATACATAAACAGCGCTATGGATGCATGAACTAGTTTTCAACATATTGAAGCTATACTGTTTGTATAGCTTGTTAACAAAAGACTCAAAAGACAGAAAAAACATTTGACTAATACAACCTTAGATTCAGCTGTAGTAAGACATTCATAATGTGTATTATAGTCTTCGAGAAGCAACGGCTTTCTAACATTAATTGTAGAGCACTGACAAGCCTTTAAGCTCAAAGCTCTTCTTGGGTCAGAAGACAGCTTACGTGATCATGACTAACAATGCCCGTTACTGTGTCCTCGACCTCACTTTACTCTGCCACCCGGGGGGGATGAAGACAGAATGTACACAGTGACGACCACACACACGCCTAAGGTTACTGTGACGACAGCCACTCGTGTCATGTGTAGGACAGATATCAGCTGCTGATAACAAAAGATAACAGAAATAATTGCATGTGTAGGCACATTTGTCCTTGTTTGTAGGAACACTCAGACCCTTAAACGAGTAAACACACAAATAAGGCTTCGTTCACAAGTGGTTTTACTCATATTGGAGTATCACATATACACATTTTTTGGGGCACATTGTAGGAACACACACAAACACATGAACGCACACAATCTCTCTCTCTCTCTCTCTCTCAAAAAAACAAGCACACAATGTAAAGTACAACCCCCCCACACACACACACATTTACCCCCCTTGCTATCCCCTCATCCCCTACCTAATCCACCCACCCACCCACCCCCCTTACCCCACTCAGCCCTCCACCCACCTGAAGCCAGGGATCATCTTGGCGAAGCCGATGACCTTTTGGATGCTGTAGCTGACCAGGTCGGCCAGGTGGGGCAGCATGGAGAGCTTGGAGCCGTCGTCGTCGGAGTCCGGGCTGCCCCCCTGCTCCTGGTACATCATCAGCAGGTTACTGAAGTTCATCAGCTTAGTGTCCACCGACTCTATATGGAGGGAGGGTGGAGGAGAGGGGGGGGCGAGCGAGCGAGAGATTAGATGAGTTAAAAACTCTTCGGAGAAAAACAACATTCCCATCAGATCCTGCTGATAAAGGGAAAGGGGACACGGAGAGAGTGACAGAGAAAGAGTGAAAACATGAAAACACAAGAAAGAAACATAACATCTACGTCAGTCGGATAAAAAAAACCTGGATACTGTGGTAAACCACACACACACACACACACACACACACACACACACACACACACACACACACACACGCACGCACGCACGCACGCACGCACACACACACACCCACCCACCCACTCACATGTAAATCGAATGAATGACTCAACACAGAGCAAGGTTTGTTCCATTGAGGAATGGAACACAGTGACCATCAGAAAACAGCTTAGATAAGAGTAAGAGAGAAACAGAAGTAGAGTGATTGACAAAAAGAGATACGACAAAAGGATGATAGAGAGAGAGAGAGAGATAGAAAGAAACAGAGTAGAGATACAGTTGAAGTCGGAAGTTTACATACACCTTAGCCAAATACATTTAAACTAAGTTTTTCACAATTCCTGACATTTAATCCTAGTAAAAATGTCCTGTCTTAGGTCAGTTAGGATCACCACTTTATTTTAAGAATGTGAAATGTCAGAATAATAGTAGAGAGAATGATTTATTTCAGCTTTTATTTCTTTCATCATATTCCCAGAGGGTCAGAAGTTTACATACACTCAATTAGTATTTGGTAGCATTGCCTTTAAATTGTTTGACTTGGGTCAAACGTTTCAGGCAGCCTTCCACAAGCTTCCACAATAAGTTGGGTGAATTTTGGCCCATTCCTCCTGCCAGAGCTGGTGTAACTGAGTCAGGTTTGTAGGCCTCCTTGCTCGTACACGCTTTTTCAGTTCTACCCACAAATTTTCGATAGGATTGAGGTCAGGGCTTTGTGATGGCCACTCCAATACCTTGACTTGATGTCCTTAAGCAATTTTGCCACAACTTTGGAAGTATGCTTGGGGTCATTGTCCATTTGGAAGACCCATTTGCGACCAAGCTTTAACTTCCTGACTGATGTCTTGAGATGTTGCTTCAATATATCCACATCATTTTCCTCCTCATGATGCCATCTATTTTGTGAAGTGCACCAGTCCCTCCTGCAGCAAAGCATCCACACAACATGATGCTGCCACCCCGATGCGTCACGGGTTGGGATGGTGTTCTTCAGCTTGCAAGCCTCCCTCTTTTTCCTCCAAACATAATGATGGTCATTATGGCCAAACAGTTCTATTTTTGTTTAATCAGACCAGAGGACATTTCTCCAAAAAGTATGATCTTTGTCCCCATGTGTCCCCAAACCGTAGTCTGGCTTTTTTATGCCGGTGTTGGAGCAGTGGCTTCTTCCTTGCTGAGCGGCCTTTCAGGTTATGTTGATATAGGACTCGTTTTACTGTGGATATAGATACTTTTGTACCTGTTTCCTCCAGCGTCTTCACAAGGTCCTTTACTGTTGTTCTGGGTTTGATTTGCACTTTTTGCACCACAGTATGTTCATCTCTAGGAGACAGAACGCGTCTCCTTCCTGAGCGGTATGACAGCTGCGTGGTCCAATGGTGTTTATACTTCCGTAATATTGTTTGTACAGATGAACGTGGTACCTTCAGGCATTTGGAAATTGCTTCCAAGGATGAACCAGACTTGTGGAGGTCTACAACTGTTTTTCTGAGATCTTGGCTGATTTTTTTTGTTGATTTTCCCATGATGTCAAGCAAAGAGGCACTGAGTTTGAAGGTAGGCCTTGAAATGCATCCATAGGTACAACTCCAATTGACTAAAATTATGTCAATTAGCCTATCAGAAGCTTCTAAAGCCATGACATCATTTTCTGGAATTTTCCAAGGTGTTTAAAGGCACAGTCAACTTAGCGTATGTAAATTTCTGACCCACTGGAATTGTGATACAGTGAATGATAAGTGAAATAATCTGTCTGGAAATAATTGTTGGAAAAATTACTTGTGTCACACACAAAGTAGATGTCCTAACTGACAGGCCAAAACTATAGTTTGTTAACAAGAAATGTGTGGAGTGGTTGAAAAACGAGTTTGAATGACTCCAACATAAGTGTATGTAAACCTCCGACTTCAACTGTACATAGAGAGAACGAGAGAGAAAGTGACAGAAATAAAGAATGTGTCACGTTCTGACCAGTAAAGGGGTTATTTGTTATTGTAGTTTGGTCAGGACGTGGCAGGGGGTGTTTGTTTTATGTGGTTCGGGGTTTGTTGGGATATGTGTTTATGTAGAGGGGTGTTTGTTTAGAGTGTTCCGGGGTTTTGGTTAATGTTCTGTTAGTATATTTCTATGTTCTAGTCTAGTCTTTCTATGTTTAGTTGATGGGGTTGACCTTCAATTGGAAGCAGCTGCTCTTCATTGCTTCTAATTGAAGGTCTTATTTAAGAGGGGTGTTTTTGTCATGGGATTTGTGGGAAGTTGTTTTTGCACTGCTGTGTTTAGCCTGTAATACTGTGCGTTTGTTCATTTTCTTGTTTTGTCATTTAAGTGTTCTAATAAACGTTAAAATGAGCACTCAACCCGCTGCGCCTTGGTCCACTATATACGACGACCGTTACAGAATGATAGAGATTTAGAAAGAAAAGGAGAGAGAAAGAAAGATAACGAGCAAGTGAGAAAGAAACAAAGAAATAAGGGGAAATAAAAAAAGGTTGAAAAATACATGTATCATACAATATCCCTGTAACAAGGTAACAACACATCCACCACACTGATCCTCAACACAGGGGACCCTCAGGGGTGCGTGCTCAGTCCCTTCCTGTAATCCCTGTTCACTCATGACTGCACGGCCAGGCATGACTCCAAAACCATCATTAAGTTTGCCGATGACAACAGTGGTAGGCCTGATCACCGACAACGACGAGACAGCCTATAGGGAGGAGGTCAGAGACCTGGCCGTGTGGTGCCAGAACAACAACCTCTCCCTCAACGTGATCAAGACAAAGGAGATGATAACAGGACTACAGGAAAAAGAGGACTGAGCACGCCCCTATTCTTATCGACGGGGCGGTATAGGAGCAGGTTGAGAGCTTCAAGTTCCTTGGTGTCCACATCACCAACAAACTAACATGGTCCAAGCACACCAAGACAGTCGTGAATAGGGCACAACAAAACCTATTCTCCCTCAGGAGACTGAAAAGATTTGGCATGGGTCCTCAGATCCTCAAAAGGTTCTACAGCTTCACCATCGAGAGAATCCTGACTAGTTGCATCACCGCCTGGTATGGCAACTGTTCGGCCTCCAACCGCAAGGCACTACAGCCACCCTAGTCATAGACTGTTCTCTCTGGTACCGCACGGCAAGCGGTACCGGAGCGCCAAGTCTAGGTCCAAGAGGCTTCTAAACAGCTTCTACCCCCAAGCCATAAGACTCCTGAACATCTACTCAAGTGGCTACACTGACTATTTGCATTGACCCCCCCCCCCCTCTTTTACACCGCTGCTACTCTCTGTTGTTTCAATCTATGCATAGTCACTTTAATAACTCTATCTACATGTACATATTACCTCAATTACCTAGACTAACCAGCACATTGACTCTATTTTACTGCTGCTCTTTAATTACTTGTTACTTTTATTTATTTTTCTTATTTGTACTGCATCGTTGGTTAGGGGCTCGTAAGTAAGCATTTCACTGTATTCGGTGCATATGACAAAGAAAATTTGATTTGATTTGCTGTTTTTGAAGCCAGGGAACGCAGGCTGTGAGGGCCATGTCCCTCTGTGAGTTCATTTCATTATGAGCGGATGTGTTAATGGGAGACTGTGGTCTGAAGGTCTACAGGGTGTCCAGAGAAACCCCTGAAGATTCTGAGTAAAACCGCATGAGGGTTTGACACACACACACACACAGGAATCAATCCCTGATGACAACTAACACCAATTGTGTGATCTGCACCATCTGCACCATGTGTCCGCTTCACCATCTCATTCTGAATTGCTCAACTTTTCCCATTTTTTTGTGTGTGTGTGCGCGTGCATGCATGTCTAACGGAGGTAAGAATGTGCCGTAAGCTCACTCCATAGCTAGCTTGAAATGTTGCCAATGGTGTTATCGAAAATAATATTTTTCTATAGCACAACAGGACGGTACGTTGTCAAAACGGGCGGTCACGTGTTTGCCATCAGAGGACCACCGGTTCAAGCCCAGTAAGGGGACAGGGACAGTGGAGGAAGCGACGCTGTTAGAAGCACACTGGCATTTGTTTACCTGGAGAGTGGCTGAAGGAGTCAGATGAGGCATCAGATAGAGAGTGGAGAGAGGCAGCTCTGCTGGCACTGCGTGTCACTGGGCCTTCTCGGACCGGAGGCTAAAGGAAAACACACAAACCATTTAGTATACATTTTTACATGAATATAAAATCAAACCCACAATCCTGGCATTGCAAGCGCCATGCTCTACCAACTAAGGCTGACCGTAATTAGTCGACTGGTCGATTGTTTGGTGGATAGTAGCATATAGTAGTAGTAGCATATATAGTAGCATATATATACAGTTCATTCGGAAAGTAATCAGACCCCTTCCCTAAAATGGATTAAATAAAAAAAAATGTAATTGATTAAATTGTTTTTTTCCCCCTCATCAATCTACAAACAATAGCCCATAATGACAAAGCAAAAACAGGTTTTTACACATTTTTGCTAATTTACTTAAAAAAAAATAACGGAAATATCACATTTACATAAGTATTCAGACCCTTTACTCAGTACTTTGTTGAAGCACCTTGGGCAGCGAGTACAGCCTCAAGTCATCTTGGGTATGACACTACAAGCTTGACACACCTGTATTTGTGGAGTTTCTCCCATTCTTCTCTGCAGATCCTCTCAAGCGCTGTCAGGTTGGATGGGGAGCGTCGCTGCACAGCTATTTTCAGGTCTCTTCAAAGATGTTTAATCAGGTTCATGTCTGGGCTCTGGCTGGGCCACTCAAGGACATTCAAAGACTTGTCCCGAAGCCACTCCTGTGTTGTCTTGGCTGTGTGCTTAGGGTCGCTGTCCTGTTGGAAGGTGAACCTTCACCCCAGTCTGAGGTCCTGAGCGCTCCTGAGCAGGTTTTCATTAAGGATCTCTCTGTACTTTGCTCCGTTCATATTTTTTAGTCCCTGAAACTAAAAAACATCCCCACAGCATGATGCTGCCACCAGTATGCTTCCCTGTAGGGATGGTGCCAGGTTTCCTCCAGACGTGACGCTTGGCATTCAGGCCAAAGAGTTCCATCTTGGTTTTATCAGATCAGTAAAAGGATGTCATGTGCCTTTTACTGAGGAGTGGCTTCCATCTGGCCACTCTACCATAAAGGCCTGATTGGTGGAGGGCTGCAGAGATGGTTGTCCTTCTGGAAGGTTCTCCCATCTCCACAGAGGAACCCTAGAGCTCTGTCAGAGTGACCATCGTGTTCTTGGTCACTTCCATGACCAAGGCACTTCTCCCCCAATTGCTCAGTTTGGCCAGACACCCAGCTCTAGGAAGAGTCTTGGTGGTTCCAAACTTCTTCCATTTAAGAATGATGGAGGCCATTGTGTTCTTGGGGACCTTCAATGCTGCAGAAAGGTTTTGCTACCCTTCCCCAGATCTGTGCCTCAACACAATCTGCGGCAATTCCTTCGACTTCATGGCTTGGTTTTTGCTCTGACATGCACTTTCAACTGTGGGACCTTATATAGACAGATGTGTTCCTTTCCAAATCATGTTCAATCAATTGAATTTACCATAGGTGGACTCCAAGTCTTAGAAACATCACAAGGATGATCAATGAAAACAGGATGCACGTGAGCTCAATTTTGAGTCTCATAGCAAAGGGTCTGAATACTTATGTGAATAAGGTATTTCTGTTGTTAATTTTTTATCCATCTGCAAAAAATTCAAAAGAAATCTGTTTTCACTTTGTCTTTATGGGGTTTTGTGTGTAGAACGTAACAAATTGTGGAAAAGTGAAGGGGTCTGAATACTTTCCGAAGGCACCGTATGTAAAAATACACTTTTAAAAATGTTGACCAATCGATTGCTCGAAAGAACAGACGACTTCCAGTCAATCAATACTTTTTTAGTCGGGGAAAGCCCTACTATCAACTGAGCCATACAAGACCACGGGTACTCAGTATAGTGTGTATCACTGACCATCGGACAATTAAATGCCACACTGCACACTTCGGGATTTCATCCCTGGAGCTATAACCATGACGATCAATTCAATGTAGCTTCCTCCTATATAGGTGTAGGTGTGGGGCGGTGTAGGTGTCTGACTGTTACTGTTGTTTGATTCTTGCTGTATTTACTATGTGATTTGTGTGTGTAATGTGTGAGGTGAGCTAAGATTCTTCTTGTAGGACAATAAACGGCAATCTAATCTGGCAATATTGTGCAGGCAAACAGTCAATTTGTATGACTGTATGCACAGTATACTTCAATCCGTAAGTTCCTTGATAGGGAAATTGTCCTAAGGTAAATAAAAGGCAGAAATTGAGTTATGGAGTGGTCTGACTTCAACGTGAATGACTCTCACTGAGGTGACCGAGTGGGAGTTAAGTCTATGTTATGGGGCGCAGAAGTCCAGATACCAGAGAAGGAGTGGTATTTGCAGGTGGGGGGAGACTGGGAGTGAAGAAATGGAGTGGACACGGACTCTGACATACAGCTTATACATCATTGACACTGACCCTGGAGCAGGAAATGTCTGTTGTATAGAAAGAGATACTGCAGTGGGTGTTGTGTAACATGATGGATGCTGACAGAGTAGCAAATAGTATCAGGGTAGGGCTTATCTGTGGACAATTGAAATAAGAGTGGTGTTAGGAAGTGGAGTATGGTGTTACAGAGTTGACACTAGTGTAACAGAGTTGGCACTGGTGTAATGGAGTGGAGACTGGTGGTAGAGAGTGGAAACTGGTGCTTTAGAGTGAATACTGGTGTTACAGATCAGAGACTAGTGTTATAAAGTGAAGCCAGGTATTAGAGAGTGAAGGCTGGTATTATAGAATTGAGTCTGGTGTTACGGAGTGGAGGCTTGTGTAACGGAGGGGAGGCTGGTGTTACGGAGGGGAGGCTGGTGTTACAGAGGGGAGGCTGGTGTTACAGAGTGGACACGGACCCTGAAGCGGTTGAAGTCGGAGTAGGAGTCGTCGTAGGTCTTGTGGTGAGCCTCCACCAGCGTGGCGATGACCTGGCTCTGCTCCTCGCTCAGCCGGGGTCGCTGCGCCTCCCTCTGCGCCTCCTCATCCTTCCTCCGTTGGATCAGATCCTTCTTCCTCTGCACCTCCTCGTCTGTCAGAATAACTGGGAGAAAGAGGTTTAGAAGGAGAGAGATCAGGGTTATAAAAAAGGATTAGAGCGAGAGAGAGAGAAAGGGTTAAAGAAAAAGAGAATGTGTCCAATGCCGTAGTTTTTATATCAATATAAATCATTTCTGGGTAACAATTAAGTACCTTACTGTAGATTTCCATTAAAATGGCAAAAAAAACGATTTCTCAAGCAATAATTTTGCTAGGACTGTCTAGGAGTGGTATGAGTGGAAAGGAGAAAACTGAAAAGTAGCTGTAATTGGCAGAAATCTCTTTATTGGTCTATTTACCAATTTAACGCATGGTGACGTCATGCTGATTAGACAGTCCCATGTAGATTGTATTTTCACCCAGCAACTATCAGAAAATTACACATCATTTTTTTTTCTCACACTTTTATAGTGTTAGTTTCATCAGATGATGCACTGTACAACATAAAACACAGGAAAAGCTGACTTTTGACTGGGCCTTTAAGGAGTTTAAAAGAGAGAGAGGAGCTCCAAAGAAAAAAGTGGTGTGACAGAAAGTGAGAAATGGAGATATCCCCATGAGTATATCAGACTGAAATGATTGGGACAAGGGCAATATGGCCAAAATATCACATCGCAAAATTATTCTCATTTTTGATGGTATGCTGGTATTTGACTGTATTCAATGTTTCTGAAAAATACAAGTTTTTAATGTGTTTTTATGATTCGTGCATAATCCAAGAATGGCAACAAACTAATTCGAAGTGATTTAAATTATCTTTCTCCATTAAGATGGTTTTACACTGAAACAAACTAGGACAAAACTGACAGTGAAATATCCCAATTTGTAGTACTTTTCATTTAATTTAGCATTGTATCAAAACATCATTATAAACTCAGCAAAAAAAGAAACGTCCCTTTTTCAGGACTCTGTCTTTCAAAAATCCAAATAACTTCACAAATCTTCATTGTAAAGGGTTTAAACACTGTTTCCCATGCTTGTTCAATGAACCATATACAATTAATGAACATGCACCTGTGGAGCGGTCGTTAAGACACTAACAGCTTACAGATAAAGATGCCCAGGGTAGGGTCCTTGCTCATCTGCGGGAAAGTGACTTAGGCATGCTGCAAGGAGGCATGAGGACTGCAGATGTGGCCAGGGCAATAAATTGCAATGTCCGTACTGTGAGACACCAAAGACAGCGCTACAGGGAGACAGGACGGACAGCTGATCGTCCTCGCAGTGGCAGACCATGTGTAACAACACCTGCACAGGATTGGTACATCCGAACATCACACCTGCGGGACAGGTACAGGATGGCAACAACTGCCCGAGTTACACAAGGAACGCACAATCCCTCCATCAGTGCTCAGACTGTCCGCAATAGGCTGAGAGAGGCTGGACTGAGGGCTTGTAGGCCTGTTGTAAGGCAGGTCCTCACCAGACATCACCGGCAACAACGTCGCCTATGGGCACAAACCCACCGTCACTGGACCAGACAGGACTGGCAAAAAGTGCTCTTCTCTGACGAGTCACAGTTTTGTCTCATCAGGGGTGATGGTCGGATTCGCGTTTATCGTCGAAAGAATCAGCGTTACACTGAGGCTTGTACTCTGGAGCGGGATAAATTTGGAGGTGGAGGGTCCGTCATGGTCTGGGGCGGTGTGTCACAGCATCATCGGACTGAGCTTGTCGTCATTGCAGGCAATCTCAACACTGTGCGTTACAGGGAAGACATCCTCCTCCCTCATGTGGTACCCTTCCTGCAGACTCATCCTGACGTGACCCTCCAGCATGACAATGCCATCAGCCATACTGCTCGCTCTGTGCATGATTTCCTGGAAGACAGAAATGTCAGTGTTCTGCCATGGCCAGCAAAGAGCCTGGATCTCAATGCCATTGAGCACATCTGGGACCTGTTGGATCGGAGGGTGAGGGCTAGGGCAATTCCCCCCAGAAATGTCTGGGAACTTGCAGGTGCCTTGGTGCTAGAGTGGGGTAACAGCTCACAGCAAGAACTGGCAAATCTGGTGCAGTCCATGAGGAGGAGATGCACTGCAGTACTTAATGCAGCTGGTGGCCACACCAGACACTGACTGTTACTTTAGATTTTGACCCCCCCTTTGTTCAGGGACACATTATTCCATTTCTGTTAGTCATATGTCTGTGGAACTTGTTCAGTTTATGTCTCAGTTGTTGAATCTTGTTATGTTCATACAAATATTTACACATGTTAAGTTTTCTGAAAATAAATGCAGTTGACAGTGAGAGGACATTTCTTTTTTTGCCGAGTTTAGATGGTTTTGTAAAAATGTCATATAGGTATGTGGATTCATACTGGTAAACCGGTATTCACGATATATCGTCCAGCCCTAATTGGGACATAGGCAAAATAGAGATGTTAACACTGATGCTGTGTGTGTGTCAGAACTAGCGTATGTAAGTGTGTGTGTGTGTGTGTACACACAAGAACAAACCAGCGTGTGCTCTACGACGTGATGAGGCTGCCGCGGCGCCCGCATCGGAAGGGCTTGTTGTTGTCAGGGGGGTGTCCGTGAAAAAGACTCCCTAGTGCTGTCGTCAACACAGCACGCATTGTCTCCGTTCCGTTCCGCCTGTTGTTGCCCCAGCCACTGAATTAGCTCACACTCCGCTCTGCACTACAACATGTTGTTGTCCATGCAGCAGCAGCAGCTCCAAGAGCAACAGCAGCAGCAGTAGCAGCAGCATAAGTGCATTCCAATGGCTCCCATTCATGTACAGTGTTCGGAGCAGTGGCGTCACTCTCCGGGAATTCACTGTTCAATCTCAGGGGGAGAACAACATCCGGAACCAGCCCCTGCTTCAAATACAAAATCTAAACACCCGCCTGGACAATATCCGGATTTCACGGGAAAACAACAGAACGACCAAACCTTCCATTTACGGACTCTGAAAACAAACAGTCCATTGGATTGAAGCGTGGCCAAAACATCAGCAGGTGTCTAAAGTTCAGATGGGAGCATAATGTACAGGCTCTCCCAGAACGATCTAGTACTTCTAGTGGACATTATAAAACAATCTCATGAGGGCAATGGCCTAGAAGGACTTGACCAAGGAATCCCAACGTTGTGTAACACTATCGGTATATAACAAACACTATACGGTGCATGCCTGCCTTGCGCTCTAAAGGCATGATGGCACTGTGGCACCGTAGATGTGTCCAGTGTGTGCGTGTGTTTGTTATTGCTATTGACACGCTAATACATGTTTTAAAGCTGACACGTATTTGCTTCTAAGAGGAAAGGAGCTTTGTTTCGTTTAAATTCCCATTTTCCTCCAAGAGTGGCTGAATTATTTCCTGTTATCAGCGTGTCATTACACACCATCAACAGTTGCCGAACAACAGACTGATAGAAGCACATCTCTCTCTTTAGTGCACTTTCTACTCTTTTCAACACACACATCGTCATGGTTCAAGAGATTGTTCATAATTCAAGAGATCATTCAGCCACTCATGGAGGAAAATGAGTGTATTTGCCTTAGAACCGGCTGAAAAAACATGCTCTTCAGAGTAAAATGCCATTTTTCTTTGTGTGATCATGTGTATATCTGATCTTATACCTCAGTAGGACAACACCACATGATTCAGTGGCTCAAACCTAGTGTTTCTCAGTCCTGGTCCTGGACCCAAATGAGTGCACATTCTTGTTTTTGCCCTAGCACGACACACCTGATTCCACTAATCAAAGGTTTGATGATGAGTTGATTATTTGAATTAGGTGTGTAGTGCTAGGGCAAAAACAAGAATGTGCACCCTTTTGGGTCTCCAGGACCTGGATTAAGAAACACTACTTTAATCTGCAAGGCTATCCTCTATTAGTCAAAAAGAAACCAAGCAATTCTGATGGAAGAGATTAGGAAGAAGGAGTGGGATAAGGTCGCCCCTAGGCAGTGCTCTACGGTCAGTTTTCCATTATACTCCCTAAAAGCTGATGGTAAGATTTGGGAAAAGGGAAGCTGATCTCATACACTCACATTCCTTAATCATGCTGGTCTTAGGTCAGTTTTGCATTATTCCCCCGAATGGCTGACATTAGGATTTACTGAAGCGGAAACTGATCCTGGATCTGTGTACAAGACACTCACACTCTTTCATCATGCCGATGTCCACGCAGCGCTTGAGCCGGCAGGCCTGGCAGTGGCGGCGGTTGTCCTTGGTTATGGTGCAACTGCCGTTGAAGGGACAGGTGAAGCTGGCCTTGCGCTTCATACTGCGTCTGTAGAGGAAGAGGGGGAAGAGGGAGAGATAAGGATAGAGGGAGGGAGAGGGAGGAAGAGCGAGAGAGAGGGAATGTGATGAGAAATAAGGTCCGTATATCTGGTGCTGAATGTGGCGTGACCCTTTCGCCACACTTCACATAGCACGATACTACTTCTGAATGATTTCTTTAAAATCTATAATGCAATAACCTGACTAAATTAACATAACAATAAATAGAAAGATACATTTAGAACATTAATGTGCATCACAGTTTTTTATATTACCCTTAAAACTACTACTACTACTTTGAATGTTATAATTATCAATTGATAACATGCCCATATTAGCAGAGTTGTTTCATTTCAAACTTCACATTTCTCTAGTATTGGCTACTTGTAATTAACAATATCATCATAATGTCCTCGATGAGTGGTCTGTTTGGTTGATGCCGGTAATTTCCGGTTTATCTTCCTGGCTCTACTAACCATCAGTTCGAAGTGGGACCCAAATGTGTAATCATAGTGTAATAGTTACATAAATATTTATGTCCTTCAGCTTTTCACTCTGGATCCTACTCAAAGAAGCACAACCATGAACACATTCCAGTTGAGGCAAAAAGAGAGAGGGGGATGCTTAAAAGCCATGCATAATAACTAACAGAAACGCACATGTAAACATTCGTGACACACACGCGCGCACACGCACGCACACACACGCACACACACGCACACACACACACAATCATCATCATGTCTCTATTTTACCCAATCATTTCAGTCTGACATACAGTACCAGTCAAAAGTTTGGACACACCTACTCAAGACATCAAAACTATGAAATAACACATATGGAATCATGTAGTAACCAACAAAGTGTTAAACAAATTAAAATATATTTTATATTTGAGATTCTTCAAAGTAGCCACTCTTTGCCTTGATGACAGCTTTGCACACACTTGTTAAACACTTTTTTGGTTACTACATGATTCCATATGTGTTATTTCATCGTTTTGATGTCGTTCTACAATGTAGAAAATAGTAAAAATAAACAAAAACCCTGGAATTAGTAGGTGTGTCCAAATGTTTGACTGGTACTGTGTTCATGATGCGACATCTGCATTTCTCACTTTCTGTCGCACCACTTTTTTCTTTGGAACTCCTCCCTCTCTTTTAAACCCCTTAAAGCCTAGTTTCTTCTCCTTCAACAACACATTCTCTCTTTCTTTAATGCATAATTACTGTAAATAAATATTTTTTTCATTTGACACACACACACGCACTTGTCTGTCTGTCTGTGAGAGAGAGAGAGTGTTAAACAACGTGATAAGGCTGAGTCAAATCAAATGGTATTTGTCGCACGCGCCGTGAAATGCTTACTTACAAGCCCTTAACCAACAATGCAGTTCAAGAAATAGAGTTAAGAAAATATTTACAAAAAAAAAAAAAAAAAAAAAACGAACACAACAAAATAACAATAACAAGGCTATATCGAATCAAATGTTATTTGTCACATGTGCCAAAGCCCTAAACCATCAATGCAGTTGAGAAAAAATAAGTGTTAAGAAAGTATTTACTAAATAAACTGAAGTAAATAATAAATAAATACAAATGGGGTAGTGACTAAGCATATAGATAATAAACAGCGAGTAGCAAATATGGGGGGGGGGGGTGCTCCAGTACCGCTTGCTGTGTGGTAGCAGAGAGAACAGGCAATGACTTGGGTGACTGGGGTCTGACAATTCTTTGGGCCTTCCTCTGACACTGTCTAGTATATACAGTGAGGGAAAAAAGTATTCGATCAGCTGCTGATTTTGTATGTTTGCCCACTGACAAAGAAATGATCAGTCTATAATTTTAATGGTAGGTTTATTTGAACAGTGAGAGACAGAATAACAACAACAAAAATCCAGGAAAATTAATGTCAAAAATGTTATAAATTGATTTGCATTTTAATGAAGGAAATAAGTATTTGACCCCCCTGCAAAACATGACTTAGTACTTGGTGACAAAACCCTTGTTGGCAATCAAAGAGTTCAGACGTTTCTTGTAGTTGGCCACCAGGTTTGCACACATGTCAGGAGGGATTTTGTCCCACTCCTCTTTGCAGATCTTCTCCAAGTCATTAAGGTTTCGAGGCTGACGTTTGGCAACTCGAACCTTCAGCTCCCTCCACAGATTTTCTATGGGATTAAGGTCTGGAGACTGGCTAGGCCACTCCAGGACCTTAATGTGCTTCTTCTTGAGCCACTCCTTTGTTGCCTTGGCCTGTGCTTTGGGTCATTGTCATGCTGGAATACCCATCCACGACCCATTTTCAATGCCCTGGCTGAGGGAAGGAGGTTCTCACCCAAGATTTGACGGTACATGGCCCCGTCCATCGTCCCTTTGATACGGTGAAGTTGTCCTGTCCCCTTAGCAGAAAAACACCCCCAAAGCATAATGTTTACACCTCCATGTTTGACGGTGGGGATGGTGTTCTTGGGGTCATAGGCAGCATTACCCCTCCTCCAAACACGGCGAGTTGAGTTGATGCCATTTTGGTCTCATCTGACCAGAACACTTTCACCCAGTTGTCCTCTGAATCAATCAGATGTTCATTGGCAAACTTCAGACGGGCATGTATATGTGCTTTCTTGAGCAGGGGGACCTTGCGGGCGCTGCAGGAATTCAGTCCTTCACGGCGTAGTGTGTTACCAATTGTTTTCTTGGTGACTATGGTCCCAGCTGCCTTGAGATCATTGACAAGATCCTCCCGTGTAGTTCTGGGCTGATTCCTCACCGTTCTTATGATCATTTCAACTCCACGAGGTGAGATCTTGCATGGAGCCCCAGGCCGAGGGATATTGACAGTTATTTTGTGTTTCTTCCATTTGCGAATAATCGCACCAACTGTTGTCACCTTCTCACCAAGCTGCTTGGCGATGGTCTTGTAGCCCATTCCAGCCTTGCGTAGGTCTACAATCTTGTCCCTGACATCCTTGGAGAGCTCTTTGGTCTTGGCCATGGTGGAGAGTTTGGAATCTGAATGATTGATTGATTGATTGCTTCTGTGGACAGGTGTCTTTTATACAGGTAACAAGCTGAGATCAATCTACACCCATAATTCTTTTAGACATTTTTCAGACCCTTTACTCAATACTTTGTTGAATTTTTATTTATTTTATAATTTATTTAACCTTTATTTAACTAGGCAAGTCAGTTAAGAACTAATTCTTATTTACAATTTTTTATTTTTTATTTATTTATTTATTTCACCTTTATTTAACCAGGTAGGCAAGTTGAGAACAAGTTCTCATTTACAATTGCGACCTGGCCAAGATAAAGCAAAACAGTTCGACAACATACAAAAACACAGAGTTACACATGGAGTAAAACAACATACAATCAATGATACAGTAGATAAAAATAAGACTATATACAATGCCGGCCTATCCCGGCCAAAACCTAACCCGGACAATGCTGGGCCAATTGTGCACCGCCCTAAGGGACTCCCAATCACGGCCGGTTGTGATAGTTAGTTGCCTTTTTGGCAAACTCCATTCAGGCTGTCATGTGCCTTTTACTGAGGAGTGGCTTCCGTCTGGCCACTCTACCATAAAGCCTGATTGGTGGAATGCTGCAGAGGTTGTCACCTCCCTGACCAAGGCCCTTCTTTCACAATTGCTCAGTTTGGCTGGGCAGCCAGCTTTAGAAAGAGTCGGTGGTTCCAAACTTCTTCCATTTAAGAATGATGGCGGCCACTGTGTTCTTGGTGACCTTCAATTCTTCAGACATTTTTTGGTACCCTTCCCCAGATCTGTGCCTCGACACAATCCTGTCTCGGAGCTCAACAGACAATTCCTTCGACCTCTTGGCTTGGTTTTTGCTCTGACATGCACTGTCAACTGTGGGTACTTATATAGACAGTTGTGTGCCTTTCCAAATCATGTCCATTCAATTGTATGTACCACTGGTGGACTCAAATCAAGTTGTAGAAACAAGGATGATGTCACGTCCTGGCCAGTATATAAGGTTAATTGTTTTGTAGTTTGGTCAGGACGTGGCAGAGGGTATTTGTTTTATGTGGTTCGGGGTGGTGTGTTTGTGTAAAGGGTGTTTGATTTAGTATTTCCGGGTTTTTGGTTGATGGTCTATGTGTTTGTATTCTATGGTTAGTCTGGTGTGTGTGTTTCTATGTTTGGTTAATTGGGGTTGGGACTCTCAGTTGAAGGCAGGTGTTGTCTATGATTGAGAGTCCCATATATTAGGGTGTGTTTGTGTGTGTGATTTGTGGGTGATTGTTCTGTGTTGAGCTTTGCTTTGCCAGACTGTTTGTTAGTTGTTCGTTTTTCGGTTTTGTTATTTTGTATGTTCATTTTTGAAGATAATTAAAAATCAAGATGAGCATTCACGTACCTGCTGCGTTTTGGTCCTCATTCACCGACAACAACCGTGACAGAATCACCCACCACCAAAGGACCAAGCAGCAGAGGAAGGAGCAGACGGAGTTCGAGTTGGACTGGCGGGAGAAGTGGACTTGGGAGGAAGTTCTGGACGGGGCCGGACCCTGGCATCAGGCTGGGGATTATCGCCGCCCGCAGTGGGAAATTGAGGCAGCCAAGGCAGAGAGGCGGTGGTACGAGGCCAGAGTGGACGCGCTGAAGGAGATGCACGAGAGGCACCCCCAAGAAAATGGGGGGGGGGCACACGGGTAGTTTGGCTAGGCGTAAGAAGAGCCGGAAGCCAGCTACCCGTGGTTATATGGAGGAGCGTATGGGGTGGAGAGCGCTATGTTTCGCTGAGGAGCGCACTATCTCACCCATACGCACGCACAGTCTGGTGCGCGTTATTCCAGCCCCTCGCAGGTGCCGTGCTAGAGCGGGCATCCAACCTGGTAGGAGGATGCCTGCGCAGCGCATCTGGTCGCCGGTACGCCTCCGAGGACCAGGCTACCCAACTCCCGCTCTACGCACGGCTACCATCAGGCCCCTGCACAGCCCAGTCTGCCCTGTACGAGCACCCCGCTCGTACAGGGCTACTAGTTCCATCCAGCCAAGGCGGGTTGTGCAGGAGGTAAGATCTAGACCGACTGTGCGCCTCCATAGCCCTGGGTTTCCAGCTCCTGTCTCTCGTGCGGACCCGGAAGTGCGTCAACCCAGTCCGACTCGTCCTGTTCCCGCTCCCCGCACTAGCCTGGAGGTGCGTGTTCATAAGCTGGTATATCCGGTACCAGCACCACGCACCAGGATTATAGTGCGTCAGCCCGCCAGTCAACAGTCATCATCAGAGCTGCCCGCCAGTCAACAGTCATCATCAGAGCTGCCCGCCAGTCAACAGTCATCATCAGAGCTGCCCGCCAGTCAACAGTCATCATCAGAGCTGCCCGCCAGTCAACAGTCATCATCAGAGCTGCCCGCCAGTCAACAGTCATCATCAGAGCTGCCCGCCAGTCAACAGTCATCATCAGAGCTGCCCACCAGTCAACAGTCATCATCAGAGCTGCCCGCCAGTCAACAGTCGTCAGAGCTGCCCGCCAGTCAACAGTCGTCAGAGCTGCCCGCCAGTCAACAGTCGTCAGACATTCCCGCCAGTCAACAGTCGTCAGAGCTGCCCGCCAGTCAACAGTCATCAGAGCTGCCCGCCAGTCAACAGTCGTCAGAGCTGCCCGCCAGTCAACAGTCGTCAGACTGCCCTGAACTGCCGGAGTGGCCAGACTGCGCTGAACTGCCGGAGTGGCCAGACTGCGCTGAACTGCCGGAGTGGCCAGACTGCGCTGAACTGCCGGAGTGGCCAGACTGCGCTGAACTGCCGGAGTGGCCAGACTGCCCTGAACTGCCGGAGTGGCCAGACTGCCCTGAACTGCCGGAGTGGCCAGACTGCCCTGAACTGCCGGAGTGGCCAGACTGCCCTGAACTGCCGGAGTGGCCAGACTGCCCTGAACTGCCGGAGTGGCCCGAGTGGCCAGACTGTCCCGAATTGCCACACTGCCCAGACTGTCCCGAACTGCCAGACTGCCCAGACTGTCCCGAACTGCCAGACTGCCCAGACTGTCCCCCGGCGATGCCAGACTGGCCCGACTGCCCCTCGGCGATGCCAGAGTGGTCCGACAGCCTGGAACGGCCGGAACCAGAGCCACCTCCAGAAATAGGTGGGTTGGGGAGGGGGGGTGTCGCACAGTGCCGTCGTTGACGGCAGCCACCCTCCCTTCCCTCCCTTTAGAAAAGGGGACTTTTTGTTGGTGTTGCTTGGGGTTATTTTTTGTTAAGGTGCTTCTGGGGTAGCACCTTTAAGGGGGGGGTACTGTCACGTCCTGGCCAGTATATAAGGTTAATTGTTTTGTAGTTTAGTCAGGACGTGGCAGAGGGTATTTGTTTTATGTGGTTTGGGGTGGTGTGTTTGTGTAAAGGGTGTCATCAGAGCTGCCCGCCAGTCAACAGTCGTCAGAGCTGCCCGCCAGTCAACAGTCATCATCAGAGCTGCCCGCAAGTCAACAGTCGTCAGAGCTGCCCGCCAGTCAACAGTCGTCAGAGCTGCCCGCCAGTCAACAGTCGTCAGAGCTTCCCGCCAGTCAACAGTCGTCAGAGCTGCCCGCCAGTCAACAGTCGTCAGAGCTGCCCGCCAGTCAACAGTCGTCAGACTGCCCTGAACTGCCGGAGTGGCCAGACTGCGCTGAACTGCCGGAGTGGCCAGACTGCGCTGAACTGCCGGAGTGGCCAGACTGCGCTGAACTGCCGGAGTGGCCAGACTGCGCTGAACTGCCGGAGTGGCCAGACTGCCCTGAACTGCCGGAGTGGCCAGACTGCCCTGAACTGCCGGAGTGGCCAGACTGCCCTGAACTGCCGGAGTGGCCAGACTGCCCTGAACTGCCGGAGTGGCCAGACTGCCCTGAACTGCCGGAGTGGCCCGAGTGGCCAGACTGTCCCGAATTGCCAGACTGCCCAGACTGTCCCGAATTGCCAGACTGCCCAGACTGTCCCGAACTGCCAGACTGCCCAGACTGTCCCGAACTGCCAGACTGCCCAGACTGTCCCGAACTGCCAGACTGCCCAGACTGCCCAGACTGTCCCCCGGCGATGCCAGACTGGCCCGACTGCCCCTCGGCGATGCCAGAGTGGCCCGACAGCCTGGAAGGGCCGGAACCAGAGCCACCTCCAGAAATAGGTGGGTTGGGGAGGGGGGGTGTCGCACAGTGCCGTCGTTGACGGCAGCCACCCTCCCTTCCCTCCCTTTAGAAAAGGGGACTTTTTGTTGGTGTTGCTTGGGGTTATTTTTTGTTAAGGTGCTTCTGGGGTAGCACCTTTAAGGGGGGGGGTACTGTCACGTCCTGGCCAGTATATAAGGTTAATTGTTTTGTAGTTTAGTCAGGACGTGGCAGAGGGTATTTGTTTTATGTGGTTCGGGGTGGTGTGTTTGTGTAAAGGGTGTTTGATTTAGTATTTCCGGGTTTTTGGTTGATGGTCTATGTGTTTGTATTCTATGGTTAGTCTGGTGTGTGTGTTTCTATGTTTGGTTAATTGGGGTTGGGACTCTCAGTTGAAGGCAGGTGTTGTCTATCTGCCTTTGATTGAGAGTCCCATATATTAGGGTGTGTTTGTGTGTGTGATTTGTGGGTGATTGTTCTGTGTTGAGCTTTGCTTTGCCAGACTGTTTGTTAGTTGTTCGTTTTTCGGTTTTGTTATTTTGTATGTTCATTTTTGAAGATAATTAAAAATCAAGATGAGCATTCACGTACCTGCTGCGTTTTGGTCCTCATTCACCGACAACAACCGTGACAGATGATCGATGGAAACAGGATGCACTTGAGCTCAATTTCGAGTCTCATAGCAAAGGGCCTGAATAATTATGTAAGTAAGGTATATGTCTTTATTTTGAATACATTTGTAAAAAAAACTGTGTAGATTGATGAGGAAAACATGTAATTTTATACATTTTAGAATAAGGCTGTAACAAAATTTGTAAAAAGGGAAGGTGTGTGAATACTTTCCGAATGCACTGTAGGTCCTGGATGGCGGGAAGCTTGGCCGCAGTGATGTACTGGGCCATACACACTAACCTTGCGGTCGGATGCCGAGCAGTTGCCATACCAGGCGGTGATACAAACGGTCAGGATGCTCTCGATGGTACAGCTGTAGAACTTTTTGAGGATCCGGGGAACCATGCCAAATCTTTTCAGTCTCCTGAGGGGGTGCCCTATTCACAACTGTCTTGTGTGTTTGGACCATGATAGTTTGTTAGTGATGTGGACACCAAGGAACTTGAAACTCTCGACCCGCTCCACTACATCCCCATCGATGTGAATGGGGGCGTGTTCGGCCCTCCTCTTCCTGTAGTCTTGCACACGTTGATGGAGAGGTTGTTGTCCCGTCAAGCCTAGGATCCAGTTGCAAAGGGAGGTGTTTAATCCCAGGGTCCTTAGCTTAGTGATGAGCTTTGTGGGTATTATGGTGCTGAATGCAAAGCTGTAGTCAATGAACAGCATTCTTACATATGTGTTCCTTTTGTCCAGGTGGGAAAGGGCAGTGTGGAGTACGATTGAGATTGTGTCATCTGTGGATCTGTTGGGGCGGTATGCGAATTGGAGTGGGTCTAGGGTTTTCGGGATGATGATGTTGACGTGAGCCATGACCAGCCATTCAAAGCACTTTATGGCTACCGACGTGAGTGCTATGGGGCAGTAGTCATTTAGGCAGGTTACCTTCGATTTTTTGGGCACAGGGACTATGGTGGTCTGCTTGAAACATGTTACGTATTACACACTTGGTCAGGATTTTTTTTTTTTTATGTCAGTGAAGACACTTGCCAGCTGGTCCGTGCATGCTCTCAGTACACGTCCTGGTAATCTGTTTGGCCCTGCAGCCTTGTGAATGTTGACCTGTTTAAAGGTCTTGCTCACATCGGCTACGGAGAGCGTGATCACACAGTTGTCCGGAACAGCTGGTGCTCTCATGCATGCTTCAGTCTTGCTTGCCTCGAAGCATAAAAGGCATTTAGCTCGTCTGGTAGGCTTGCGTCACTGGGCAGCTCAAGGCCCACAATGGAGGGTCTTGTTGTTGCCAGGAAATGTGTGCATGTGTGTGTGTGCATGTGTTTACGTCTGTCCATACCTGAAGAAGCCCTTGCAGCCCTCGCAGGTCATGGCATTGAAGTGGAATCCGGAGGCCTTGTCCCCGCACACACCGCAGATCCGTGGCATGTTCCTGTCAAACTCATCATTGGCCAGAGTGGTGGTACTCACAGCCGTAGTCTCCATTACTACAGAGATAGAGAGAGCGAGGAGGAAGAGAGAGAGAGCGAGAGAAAGCATGAGAGAATGAGTGAGGGGGGTGAGATGGAGTGGGAGAGAGGGAGAGAGAAATAGAGAGCGATAGAAGGAGAATGGGGAAAAAAAGGCTCATCAACGACCGTTGACCTGCAATGGACACTGTGGGATTGGTCAGTATGTGATCGGTCCTCTGACCCCCTTCGGACCTATGGCTGAATTGTGGGTCATGTATGTATACTGTTGAATTGTATGGCTGCATAGACTGAAACCATCCTGAAATAGGATACATCTCACACAGACAGAAATATCAGTGTTTGCGTGTGTGTGTGTGTTTGTATCGTGTGTGTGTGTGTGTGTGTGTGCGTGTGTCAGAGAAGAAGGAAGCAAATATTTGCATGTGGAAATTGTTTGACGAAACGAAACGTGACAACATCTTGCCCAAAATCTTATGGTCATTGTAGAACACTGTCGCCTCTCAATAACCCAACCCGTCGTCCAAGTCGTGGGAGGCGGAAACAGGTAAAGTCCGGGATTGCCAGACAGGGCGAAGCATGGTGGGTGGCTCTTCCACCCGGGCCGCTAAGGTTACCATAAAGGCCTGTCTGGAAACACGCTGGCCAACAGGGCTCTGGTAAAGCCAGGTGAACCAATCATCCATTTAGTGGAAAATACAATTTACAGAAACATTCACAAAGAAACTACAGCAAGATTTGGAAAAGGAAGGTGTCTCAAGTCAGACAAGAATAATGCTGCACAACCAAAACCGAAAGGAAGTTGCACAGTTGACCCCCCCTTCAAAAACGGAGAACAATTCAGTGACTTCTGTGCATTCCACAACCTTGCCATTGGAGGGATTGTCTTCCCACGCGAAAGAGTGCACAAGGCCACATAGGTATCTCCAGACCACACCAAGGAAAACCAGATACGTAGATCCTAAACTCAGCAAAAAAGAAACGTCCCTTTTTCAGGACCCTATCTTTCAAAGACAATTCGTAAAAATCCAAATACCTTCACAGATCTTCACTGTAAAGGGTTTAAACACTGTTTTCCATGCTTGTTCAATGAACCATAAACAATTAATGAACATGCACCTGTGAAATGGTCGTTAAGGCACTAACAGCTTACAGACGGTAGGCAATTAAGGTTACAGTTATGAAAACTTAGGACACTAAAGAGGCCTTTCTACTGACTCTGAAAAACACTGAAAGAAAGATGCCCAGGGTCCCTGCTCATCTGCGTGAACGTGCCTTAGGCATGCTGAAAGGAGGCATGAGGACTGCAGATGTGGCCAGGACAATAAATTGCAATGTCCGTACTGTGAGACACCAAAGACAGCGCTACAGGGAGACAGGACGGACAGCTGATCGTCCTCGCAGTGGCAGACCACGTGTAACAAAACCTGCACAGGTTCGGTACATCCGAACATCACACCTGCGGGACAGGTACAATCCCTCCATCAGTGCTCAGACTGTCCGCAATAGGCTGAAAGAGGCTGGACTGAGGGCTTGTAGGCCTGTTGTAAGGCAGGTCCTCACCATACATCACCGGCAACAACGTCGCCTATGGGCACAAACCCACCGCGGCAGGACCAGACAGGACTGGCAAAAAGTGCTCTTCACAGACGAGTTGGGGTTTTGTCTCACTGGGGTGATGGTCGGATTCGCGTTTATCGTCGAAGGAATAAGTGTTACACCGAGGCCTGTACTCTGGAGCTGGATCGATTTGGAGGTGGAGGATCGTCATGGTCTGGGGTGGTGTGTCACAGCATCATCAGACTGAGCTTGTTGTCATTGCAGGCAATCTCAACGCTGTACGTTACAGGGAAGACATCCTCCTCCCTCATGTGGTACCCTTTCTGCAGGCCCATCCTGACATGACCCTCCAGCATGACAATGCCACCAGCCATACTGCTCGTTCTGTGTGTGATTTCTTGCAAGACAGGAATGTCAGTGTTCTGCCATGGCCAGCAAAGAGCCCGGATCTCAAACACATTGAGCACATCTGGGACCTGTTGTATCGGAGGGTGAGGGCTAGGACCATTCCCCCCAGAAATGTCCGGGAACTTGCAGGTGCCTTGGTGGAAGAGTGGGGTAACATCTCACAGCAATAACTGGCAAATCTGGTGCAGTCCATGAGGAGGTGGTGCACCACAGTACTTAATGCAGCTGGTGGCCACACCAGATACTGACTGTTACTTTTGATTTAACCCCCCCTTTGTTCAGGGACACATTATTCCATTTCTGTTAGTCACATGTC